>NC_035439.2:2886548-3500759 GCF_002127325.2 Helianthus annuus
TTGTTCATTCAGATACGGCATCGAGTTTGCGAGACTATTCGTGATGCTTAGGAAGCTAATACCAGCCCATTTCGTATAGTACCTGCACTTAATCTTTTGGGGAAAATACGTCAGTTTACACTGGTAAATACATTCAACTGACACATTTGAAAATGTTTACTAAAATTGATTTGAATGCACAAGGCACAAACTCTTTTATAACTTTGGGAAAATTATTAAAATCTTGTGAACGTTTTACATGTTCTTTTATGCGTTCAGTAGCCCGGGTCGTGCCGGGTTAAAGATTTATAGACACACCACATTGCGTAAAACCGTAGTATAAAAACCAACGGCTACGTCTTTTAATTTAATGTCGACAATATATACCGGGTGTACGCCTACACCGGGATGTCGATGGTCGTGGCCATTTCGTAAAATGATGCCAAGGATATCCGGGACAACGGTCATTAAACCCCCAAAGGCTTTTAAGAAACAAAACTGTTTAAATGAGCCGATCATATTATTTAATTAACCACCTAAGCGATGGAAAAATATAATGCTCAATCAAGCGGTATTAACATACCGTAACCCAAGCCCCGTATAGGGGAAATAAGTTAAAATATTTACCTTTGCAAGTATATATCCTTAGTTCGATTAAATCGCAGATAGCTTTTACCGGGGCTCCTAATCTGGAACGAAGGTTTTAATTAACCTCTTAGAATCCTAACGGGTCCTTATATTAGCCGTAGCCTAGACCGGTTGGTTCCGATATATATAGATATGGTTTAATCGCGCGAAAAGGCGAAAAACCGAGAGTGGAGTGTGATTCTGACCCAACAAGTTCAGAGACTTGTTTTATATGGGTTTATGGTTCACACTCTGGAATTTGGGGTTCAAATAATATTATTTGACCCGTATCGGCTAATTTATGAAAACTAGTTTCATAAGCCGAACCGTGCGGCGAAATAGGCGAAACGGTTAACCATGAGAGTCTTACGCTTATTTCCTAAGTCAATATGCCTTAAAGAGGTTGTGGTATCAGTAGGATACCTTCCGTGATGCCCGTAACGAGTTTAAGTTAATACTATGCCCCGTAGGGGTTTTTCGGTCATTTTAAAGACTTTAAAAGGGCTTTTTCGAGTTCTACAGGAAATCTGAGTTTCCCGAACAGTTTTGTAAGGTCTAAAATACTTTAATTATTATTTAAAATCAGTAGCAACTGGAATCGGGTCAAAAGACCCTGTAGAACTCATGTTTTGGGCAAAAAGGGCATATTCGGTATTTACCGAACCGTAGCCATAACCGCAGGTTATGAGCAAGGTAAAAATTATTAAAAATCTTTAAAATTCCCAAAATATTAATTTATAACAGTGGATAAAAGTTTTTGGTGACGAATTCTTGGTTTAGATAGGCGTTATGCTAATTGCGCCTTTTATTACAAAAGTTTAATTAATTTGCGCTAATTAGCATATCTCCCATTCTAGACCTCGGATTGACGTGAAACTTTACGGACATGCTTATAATTTAATAGGCAAGGTTCTGGTCCGTTCACGTGTCCGAAATACTCGTTTAAATTTCAAAATGGCGTTACGGTCAACTTTTAGGCGTTTAACGGAAATACGTAAAAGACTCGGATAACTCATGAACCGATCACAGAGGTTGATACCATCATGTAACCTGGTCCTACGAGAGTCCTAAGGTATATCTATACCTCACTAAAACGGGTCAGAACTGAAGTCAAAGCAAAAGTCAAACTTTTGCGACATTCGGCTCCGAACCGGGTCAATATAGCAAATGGTCGATTCAAACGAGCGCAAACAAGTTTATATACTTAATATCATATTTTATGAGCGTCAAAACAGGTTTCTTAGTATGTACATTACAGATTATGCATAAATCGCTAAAATAGCTTTCTGTTGACTTTTTAAGTGCGCGTTTGACTCGATTTTTGACATAGTTAGAGTGGTGATCAGGGGGAACCCTTTTAGAGGTTTATTACCCACATAAATACAAACTCAAAACCACTTTTGATTCGTCATAAGACTGAACCATTTGCAAGTTATTGTAATGACAACCGTTAGTTACGACGGTTGTGTTTATAAGCTATAACTATGGAAATGTATGACCAAAATGGTTATGAACGACTTACAGAAGTGGTATCTTGCTTAGAGAGCAGAAGGGAATGCTAGAGAGCTCTTAGAATGATCAGATAGAAGTGTTTGTGTTGTGGTGAATGTTATGAACCAAATGTGCTTATTTATAGTGTTCACAAGACCTCAAGATCATCAACTCAGTCTACCTTTGATCATGGATCATGGGCAGGTGTCCCTAAGTGATATGGGTCGAGTAGGGGGCACCCATGCTCCATTAATTGGTTGTTTGGTCGTTCAAAGGCTCCAAAAGGCAAGATGTTACAACTTTCTGCATCTGGGTGTCTAATGCGGCCCGCATGGGAGTTCCATGCGTTTATAATGCGGGTCGCCTGAGATCCAATTATCAGACGCGTATATTAGGAGGCTCGCGGCCCGCCTCAACTTATCCCTAACCTTCACGCGGGTCGCGAGAGGTTATAAATTCAGAAATTTTAAATCTTTTGTCATGATTGCGAAATCCTGGTAATTAATAACGAAATCTTTCGTAATGATTTACCTGACCCTTCGGGTTTGAAGGGGTAACTTTGCGGTTTGGCCCTCGGTTAATTACAACTAAGGACCTCGTGTTATTTACCCGCGTTGTTAAGTCCCCGGTTTGTTTATTACTTATTCAGAAAGCCTTAACTTTCATTATTGACGCTTTTAACCCTTCTCCTACGAATTCGATCGTAACTTTCTCGTTTCATAACGAAACTTCGCGAAATTTATATATTATATTTTAGTGAGTGTATATTACCTTTACAAAGCCTTGGGAACGTTAAAGGGTCACTCAGAGGTATAATTAAACATGTTGACACAGTTAATCCCTGTAGCCTGTAATCTCTCACTTTCTTTCGTGTTTCGCTTTCGTACGATCTATGATACATTCGTTTGAAGGTTCAAGCATTTATTTAGGGTTACTATACAGTATATTTACCCTTGTTGACATTTATAACCCTCGAATTTATATACTTTCAAGGTTTGTCAAAATTAGTCCTTTATTTAATATCAATGCCACGTGTAAACAAATGACACGTGTTAACACATCATTGGACGCAAAAATTCGAGGTGTTACATCCTCACCCCCTTAAAATAAATCTCGACCCGAGATTTACTCAAATAAATAGGGGTACTTTTCTTTCATTGTGTCTTCGACTTCCCACGTATATTCGGGACCTCTACGAGCATCCCATTTGACTTTTACAATCGGTACGCGCTTTCTTCGAAGCTTCTTCACCTGCCGATCCTCAATCGACAAAGGTTTTTCTATAAACTTTAAGCTCTCATCTATATGCACATCTGTGTGTGGAATCACCAATGATTCATCGGCGAAGCACTTTTTGAGATTGCAGATGTGGAACACATTGTGAATTCCATTGAGCTCTTCAGGCAAGTTCAACTTATAGGCGACTGATCCGACTCGTTCAATGACCTCAAAAGGTCCTATGTATCTCGGACTCAGTTTGCCTTTCTTGCCGAAACGCATCACCCCCTTCCAGGGTGATACCTTAAGCAACACTTTTTCACCTACTTCGAAGTGAAGATCCTTACGTTTTGGATCAGCGTAGCTTTTCTGCCTATCGCGGGCAGCCTTGAGACGTTCCCGGATCTGAACAATCTTGTCCGTTGTCTGGAAAACAATCTCTGGTCCTGATAGTTGGACCTCTCCTACTTCCGCCCAACAAACAGGCGATCTACATTTCCTACCGTATAATGCCTCGAAAGGCGCAGCCTTTATGCTGGTGTGGTAGCTATTATTGTAGGAGAATTCGATCAGGGGTAGATTCTTATCCCAGTTACCGCCTAAATCGATTGCACACGCACGAAGCATGTCTTCTAGCGTTTGGATAGTACGCTCACTTTGACCGTCCGTCTGTGGATGGTAAGCCGTACTAAAGTTTAAACGCGTGCCCAAAGATTGCTGGAAACTCTTCCAGAAGTGAGACGTGTATCTAGTATCCCTGTCCGAGATAATAGTCACAGGTATGCCGTGTAAGGCTACAATCTTATCAACATAAAGTTGGGCTAACATATCGGAGCTATACGTCTCCTTGATGGGTAGAAAATGAGCTGATTTAGTCAGCCTATCAACTATGACCCATATTGTATCGTTTCCTTTCCTGGTTTTGGGTAACTTGGTTATGAAGTCCATAGTTACGCATTCCCACTTCCACTCGGGAAGTTCAGGCTGTTGTAGCAAGCCAGACGGCTTTTGGTGCTCGGCTTTTACTTGAGCACAAGTCAAGCACTTTGCTACGTGGGCGGCCACAGACTTTTTCAAGCCTATCCACCAATAATTTGCCTTTAAATCTTGATACATTTTGTCAGCACCAGGATGGACTGAGTATTTGGAACTATGGGCTTCCTGGAGGATAACATCTCGTAGTCCTCCATAAATCGGAACCCATATACGTCCGTTCAGTCTAAGGATTCCATCCTTGCTAAGAGTCAACTGCTCCTCAGTTACTCCTAACTTTTCATTAGGGTAATTAGCTTCCAACACAGCCTCTCGCTGTGCAGCTAATATCCTTTCAATCAAATTGTTCTTGACCTCAATGCTCTTGGCATTGATTCGAATAGGTTTTACCCTTTCTTTCCTGCTTAAGGCATCAGCGACCACATTCGCTTTGCCGGGATGGTACCTGATCTCGCAATCATAGTCATTCAAGGTTTCCATCCAACGACGCTGCCTCATGTTCAACTCCTTCTGGTTGAACAGGTGCTGGAGGCTTTTGTGATCAGAATAAATCACAAATTTAATACCATAAAGGTAATGCCTCCACAATTTCAGTGCAAATACAACGGCACCCAACTCCAAATCATGGGTGGTGTAATTCTTTTCGTGCACTTTTAATTGTCTTGAAGCATAGGCAATCACCTTGCCCTTCTGCATAAGCACACACCCCATGCCTGTGTGTGATGCATCGCAGTAAACTACGAATTCTTCTGTACCCTCAGGTAAGGTCAACACAGGTGCGTTGCTTAGCTTTTGCTTCAGTATTTCGAAGGACTCTTGCTGCTTTGGGCCCCAAATAAACTTTTCTTTCTTCTTGGTTAGGGAAGTCAAGGGCGCAGCAATCCTCGAAAAATTTTCAATAAACCTCCTGTAGTACCCTGCTAACCCCAGGAAACTACGGATCTCGGTAGGCGTCTTTGGCTCTTGCCAGTTCATGACTGCCTCTACCTCAGCGGGATCTACTTGGATACCATGCTCACTCACAACGTGCCCTAAAAACTGAACCTCTCGTAGCCAGAATTCACATTTCGAGAATTTGGCGTAGAGTTTCTCACGCTGTAGTAATTCGAGAATGCAACGGAGGTGCTTCTCGTGGTCAGCTTGGTTCTTGGAATATATAAGGATATCGTCGATGAAGACTATGACAAATTTGTCCAAATACGGCTTGCAGACGCGATTCATGAGATCCATGAACGCAGCCGGTGCATTCGTGAGCCCAAAAGGCATCACTAGGAACTCGTAATGACCATAGCAAGTCCGAAATGCTGTCTTATGTACATCATCATCTCTGACCTTTAGCTGATGATAGCCCGACCTCAAGTCGATCTTCGAGAAATAGCTCGCTCCTTGCAGCTGATCGAACAGATCGTCGATCCTTGGCAAAGGATATCTATTCTTTATAGTCACTTTATTTAGCTCTCGATAGTCGATGCACAACCGCATCGATCCGTCCTTCTTCTTTACAAATAGGACTGGTGCTCCCCAGGGAGATGAACTAGGTCTGATAAAACCTCTCGCCAGCAGTTCATCCAACTGGGTCCTCAGTTCTTTCATTTCCGTTGGAGCTAGCCTGTAAGGTGCTCTAGCTATCGGAGCCGCTCCAGGAATGATGTCTATTCTGAACTCCACTTGTCTATCTGGTGGCAAACCAGGTAGTTCTTCAGGAAAAACTTCGGGGTATTCAGAAATGACAGGAAGATCCTCGATCTTCGGCTTAGGTTCTTCTATTATCACCTGAGCCATGTAAATTACACAGCCTCTGTTTAAACACCTTGAAGCTTTGAGCATAGATACGTCCTCGGGTAACCCGTACTGCGTATCTCCTCGAATGGTAAGAGATTCACCACTCGGAGTCTTTAAAACTATATGCCTTTTGCCGCAAATGATTTGGGCCTGATTACGGGATAACCAGTCCATGCCTAGGACTATGTCGAAACCCGCTAGTTTGAAGGGAAGTAGAGATAGAGGAAAAGAATGGTTCCTAATGGACATTTCGCATCCTTCTAAAACAGTTGAGACGGTTTCTATCGTGCCGTCTGCTAACTCTACTTCGTATTTCACATCAAGGGTTTTGATAGGCATATTTAGTAGTTGGCAAAATTTCTGGTCTACAAAGGATTTATCAGCGCCAGAATCGAATAGTACTCTTGCAAATATATTATTTACGAGAAAAGTACCTGTAAGCACATTGTCGTTCTGAACCGCTTCCTTTGCATCCATGCGAAAAACTCTCGCATTTGACTTCTTTGTCTCTTCCGCCTTCTTGGCATACTTAGGGCAGTTACTCTTGATGTGCCCCTTTTCGTTGCAACCATAGCAGGTTGCATCCTTGATCTTTTTGCACTCCACAGTCTTATGATCCTTGGACTTGCATAGTCCACAGGAAGGAGTCTTTGATTGCGACTGTGAGTTTGATGCAAATCTACATTTCCCAGAGTGGGGTTTCTTGCAGATTTTGCAGTTGGGCCTTTCACCAGCTTGCCCATCTTTCTTTGCCTCCGACCCCCTTTTGCCTTCACCGTTTCCACGGTGCTTCTTCCCTGATCTTCGTGAGGTATCATCCTCACGTTTTCTCTTCTCAGCCTCCTTGCTCCTTAGTGTCCTCAGACGGACAGCGTCTAAGGTGAAAGACAAGGAGAGGTCAGTAACTGACCTGAAGGTCGTCGGCCGGGAGGCCTTTACGCTAGCCTTTATTGCAGGCTCTAATCCCCCAATGAAACGGGCAATTCTTCTGGGTTCTGGTGTCACAAGGTATGGGACCATGCGAGACATCGTATTGAAGCTCGTCAAATATGCCTGGCAGTCCAGGTTCGTCATCACCAGTGACACAAAATCAGCCTCGATCTTCTCAACCTCATGCTGAGGGCAGTAGTTTTCCTTAATGAGAGTAATAAATTCCTCCCAGGTCATCTTGTACAAAGCAGACTTACCAGATGCCTGCACCAACGCTCTCCACCATGCCAGGGCCTCGCCCTTGAATGACTGGGACACATACTTCACCACATCCCTCTCTGCACAC
The DNA here is from genome assembly GCF_002127325.2 of Helianthus annuus. Taxonomy (NCBI): domain Eukaryota; kingdom Viridiplantae; phylum Streptophyta; class Magnoliopsida; order Asterales; family Asteraceae; genus Helianthus; species Helianthus annuus. Next base: position 2,893,915 of record NC_035439.2, read on the forward strand.
CCGCTGATGTCCACAATAGTGTCCATCTCATCTAGCCAGGTGATACAATCAACAGCACCTTTCTCCCCTGTAAATTCCCGGGGCTTACAAGATACAAAGTATTTGTAGGTGCAACCCTTAGCATTGGATGCATCAGTATATTCTCTATCGCGATGAACGCTGTTCTCAGTGGACGAGTGTTTGTCGTCATCTTTCTTGGGTTGAGAGGGTGGTTTGGAGTGTGTCTTGGGTTTAGAGGGTGGTTTTGATACAGTTCTGCCTGCAGACTCAGTATATTGACGATCAAGAGCTGCCTGAACAGCATTGTCAATCAGAGCCTTTAGTTGTGCGCCTGTCAGATGCACTGGCGCATTGTCGTAGTCATCTTCATTTGTATGGCTATTCTCTCCGTTGGGATCCGCCATTGTAACTTGAATCTGTTACAGAAGATAACAAAATTTTATTCAGGAGATTATTATATAATTGTCTTTTATGACAATTTGTCAACCATGGTAACAGAGACCATATTTGGTTAACTTATTACTTCATTAGATATTAGGATTTGAATATATCCTATTTCAGCTATATCAATAATATTGGCGGCGTAAAGCCTAATCACGAGGATGTTTTATACCATTAGCCGAGATTTCAGAGAATCAAAGGCATAGAGAATTGAACCGTAGTTCTTTTATCTCTTTCTGACAGGGAGTCATAGACCACCACTGCCTTTTTGTCTTTATAAGACAATTATTACGGCCCATAGGCACTACACCTCTAATGGATGTTTTAATATGGTTGGCCCGTAGGCACTACATCACTAATGGATGTTTTAATAATATTGGCCCGTAGGCACTACATCACTAATGGATGTTTTAATAAGGTTGGCCCGTAGGCACTACATCGCTAATGGATGTTTTAATAAGATTGGCCCGTAGGCACTACATCACTAATGGATGTTTTAATAAGATTGGCCCGTAGGCACTACATCACTAATGGATGTTTTAATAAGATTGATCACTTGCATAGGTGATTTAACCCATGATTTATAAATCATTTAGTTGGGCTTTGAAATCCTTAAAGGATTATTGTATAAGAATGACGTGCATGATTTTAACGAATCACATCTGCCATGAATGTCAACGTGCTTGCAGCGGTTAACAGGGAATCTGAATCTTTTAATTAAGTCCTACCATCTTGACCGGATCTTAAAAGACACCAGGCTAGGTTTCACTCTTTAAGATTCTTTATTTAGGCAGGTCAATTTAAAAGGAATGGTTTTGATTTATTTCATACGTATTAAAACAAAACTCATAACATACATTCCAAAATCTCAAATACAATTACATATTGCCCTAAACGGGTCTTTCAAATAGTACATACCTCCATAGAGGTTTAAAATAAGTGACAAGTCCACGCAGGGACTAATACAAGATAGGTGTCCATGTAAGGATTAAAAGATAAGTCCACGTAGGGACTGAAATACGGTAAGTGTCCACGCAGGGACTTATTTCAAAATAGAAATTACATTAGTACAACTATTAAGGGCTAATGGTCACGTTTCTTCTTTTTGCCCTTTAGTAGGTTCGCCAAGCCCTTGAGAAATCCTCGGTGGCTCTTTTTCTCTTCTTCGAACTCTCTCTCCACACGATCTAGTCGATAGAGTATCTCTTCCTGTTCAGGAGGAGAAAATCGTGGTTGTGGCGCTTGTTGCGGAACTGGGGGTCTGGGAGGTATTGGATACCCATGAGCTGAGTAGTCCGGTGGTCCCATGTTCCCATGAGCTCCGTCAGGGTAGCGCGCATTATATCTAGCCGACACCACATACGGGTCGCGCTCATAATTGTAGTTATATTGTGCTTGTGACGGTTCGAACGGGTTGTAAGCCGTTGGACCCGTGTAAGCAGGTATGGGTTGGTCGTACCCAAATGGTGGCGAATTTGGTGCAGCTGGTGCGGAGTTCGCCTCCTGTATAGGACTTGAAGGTCCTTCTTCTTGTAGTGGCGGATAGTGGCTACTACTAGAGTGTAGAGGGGTGCTGAAGTGGATACCCCCTCCTCCTCGTGTGGACATACGAGCATTTGTCCTCCTACGCCTTGGCGGATCAGGCATTACTGGTTGCGCCGGTGGCGGAGGTGGTGGCGTAACTGCCTCAAAGCGTGAATCCTCAGAGGGATCCTGTGGATGTTGCGGTTGTTGAGATGTCTGTTGAGGTGGCGTGTAGTACCACTCATGTCGGTCAAACAACACTTGGAAACTGTCTGGCCCCTGATAGGGTGTGCCATGGAAGGATGACCCATCAGAGACTTCTATCGGATGCGTGGGCGTACCACGAGCAGGTTCAGTTGGATCAGTATCTTCATCCATATGGTCCTCGGAGAAGTGATCTTGTGGCCCTAGTGGAACAAAACCTGAAGGTTCATGTATGTAATCAGCCGGATTAAACTGTCCTATGTAGTATGGAGTAGGGTCGTCGTAATTTCGGTGCGATACCGAACGTTGTAGAGGTATAAAGGAAGGTTGTGGGTTGTTGGGATCATTCTCTGAGTTTGGCCCAAAGGAGTGCCGGTAGGATGGCGTCGAGCTGTGCGAGGTGGAATGCCTCGCGGGTTCGTAAAGATCTCTTCGTCGTTGTGGTTCTTCACTCCGTGTCATTGAAGGATGTCTTGTACCTGATGGTCCAGCTTCGTTATCGTGATGTGTCACGATATCTCCTCTGCCTCTTCTTCCCCTTCCTCTTCCTCGGAATATAACAGGTGGCATTTTCCTGCTTTATAAAACTTTAAATTCCAATAATAAAAGAAAAGACAAAATTGGAATAACAATTTGAATTTGTCCTAAGTTCTTGTCTAGACTCAAGTATGTGCAATTGTGTCATTGAGATTAAACACAATGCCTAATGTGTTTAATTCACTCAATGTTGGCTCTGATACCAACCTGTCACACCCTGATTTCCACGTGTCTCACCGGTGGGCCCGGTGGGGGATTACCGTGACGATGTTGGCAACAATATAGTCAAACCACACAATTATATAAATGCACAGCGGAAGCTTAAGATAAATATATACTTCAACCTCTGATTGTAATATCAAATGTATTACAGAAGTCGAATATATCCACAGCGGATCAAAATAATAATAAAGTATTGTTCATTCAGATACGGCATCGAGTTTGCGAGACTATTCGTGATGCTTAGGAAGCTAATACCAGCCCATTTCGTATAGTACCTGCACTTAATCTTTTGGGGAAAATACGTCAGTTTACACTGGTAAATACATTCAACTGACACATTTGAAAATGTTTACTAAAATTGATTTGAATGCACAAGGCACAAACTCTTTTATAACTTGGGAAAATTATTAAAATCTTGTGAACGTTTTACATGTTCTTTTATGCGTTCAGTAGCCCGGGTCGTGCCGGGTTAAAGATTTATAGACACACCACATTGCGTAAAACCGTAGTATAAAAACCAACGGCTACGTCTTTTAATTTAATGTCGACAATATATACCGGGTGTACGCCTACACCGGGATGTCGATGGTCGTGGCCATTTCGTAAAATGATGCCAAGGATATCCGGGACAACGGTCATTAAACCCCCCAAAGGCTTTTAAGAAACAAAACTGTTTAAATGAGCCGATCATATTATTTAATTAACCACCTAAGCGATGGAAAAATATAATGCTCAATCAAGCGGTATTAACATACCGTAACCCAAGCCCGTATAGGGGAAATAAGTTAAAGTATTTACCTTTGCAAGTATATATCCTTAGTTCGATTAAATCGCCGATAGCTTTTACCGGGGCTCCTAATCTGGAACGAAGGTTTTAATTAACCTCTTAGAATCCTAACGGGTCCTTATATTAGCCGTAGCCTAGACCGGTTGGTTCCGATATATATAGATATGGTTTAATCGCGCGAAAAGGCGAAAACCGAGAGTGGAGTGTGATTCTGACCCAACAAGTTCAGAGACTTGTTTTATATGGGTTTATGGTTCACACTCTGGAATTTGGGGTTCAAATAATATTATTTGACCCGTATCGGCTAATTTATGAAAACTAGTTTCATAAGCCGAACCGTGCGCGAAATAGGCGAAACGGTTAACCATGAGAGTCTTACGCTTATTTCCTAAGTCAATATGCCTTAAAGAGGTTGTGGTATCAGTAGGATACCTTCCGTGATGCCCGTAACGAGTTTAAGTTAATACTATGCCCCGTAGGGGTTTTTCGGTCATTTTAAAGACTTTAAAAGGGCTTTTCGAGTTCTACAGGAAATCTGAGTTTCCCGAACAGTTTGTAAGGTCTAAAATACTTTAATTATTATTTAAAATCAGTAGCAACTGGAATCGGGTCAAAAGACCTTGTAGAACTCATGTTTTGGGCAAAAAGGGCATATTCGGTATTTACCGAACCGTAGCCATAACCGCAGGTTATGAGCAAGGTAAAAATTATTAAAAATCTTTAAAATTCCCAAAATATTAATTTATAACAGTGGATAAAAGTTTTGGTGACGAATTCTTGGTTTAGATAGGCGTTATGCTAATTGCGCCTTTTATTACAAAAGTTTAATTAATTTGCGCTAATTAGCATATCTCCCATTCTAGACCTCGGATTGACGTGAAACTTTACCGACATGCTTATAATTTAATAGGCAAGGTTCTGGTCCATTCACGTGTCCGAAATACTCGTTTAAATTTCAAAATGGCGTTACGGTCAACTTTTAGGCGTTTAACGGAAATACGTAAAAGACTCGGATAACTCATGAACCGATCACAGAGGTTGATACCATCATGTAACCTGGTCCTACGAGAGTCCTAAGGTATATCTATACCTCACTAAAACGGGTCAGAACTGAAGTCAAAGCAAAAGTCAAACTTTTGCGACATTCGGCTCCGAACCGGGTCAATATAGCAAATGGTCGATTCAAACGAGCGCAAACAAGTTTATATACTTGATATCATATTTTATGAGTGTCAAAACAGGTTTCTTAGTATGTACATTACAGATTATGCATAAATCGCTAAAATAGCTTTCTGTTGACTTTTTAAGTGCGCGTTTGACTCGATTTTTGACATAGTTAGAGTGGTGATCAGGGGGAACCCTTTTAGAGGTTTATTACCCACATAAATACCAACTCAAAACCACTTTTGATTCGTCATAAGACTGAACCATTTTCAAGTTATTGTAATGACAACCGTTAGTTACGACGGTTGTGTTTATAAGCTATAACTATGGAAATGTATGACCAAAATGGTTATGAACGACTTACAGAAGTGGTATCTTGCTTAGAGAGCAGAAGGGAATGCTAGAGAGCTCTTAGAATGATCAGATAGAAGTGTTTGTGTTGTGGTGAATGTTATGAACCAAATGTGCTTATTTATAGTGTTCACAAGACCTCAAGATCATCACAACTCAGTCTACCTTTGATCATGGATCATGGGCAGGTGTCCCTAAGTGATATGGGTCGAGTAGGGGGCACCCATGCTCCATTAATTGGTTGTTTGGTCGTTCAAAGGCTCCAAAAGGCAAGATGTTACAACTTTCTGCATCTGGGTGTCTAATGCGGCCCGCATGGGAGTTCCATGCGTTTATAATGCGGGTCGCCTGAGATCCAATTATCAGACGCGTATATTAGGAGGCTCGAGGCCCGCCTCAACTTATCCCTAACCTTCACGCGGGTCGCGAGAGGTTATAAATTCAGAAATTTTAAATCTTTTGTCATGATTGCGAAATCCTGGTAATTAATAACGAAATCTTTCGTAATGATTTACCTGACCTTTCGGGTTTGAAGGGGTAACTTTGCGGTTTGGCCCTCGGTTAATTGCAACTAAGGACCTCGTGTTATTTACCCGCGTTGTTAAGTCCCCGGTTTGTTTATTACTTATTCAGAAAGCCTTAACTTTCATTATTGACGCTTTTAACCCTTCTCCTACGAATTCGATCGTAACTTTCTCGTTTCATAACGAAACTTCGCGAAATTTATATATTATATTTTAGTGAGTGTATATTACCTTTACAAAGCCTTGGGAACGTTAAAGGGTCACTCATAGGTATAATTAAACATGTTGACACAGTTAACCCCTATAGCCTGTAATCTCTCACTTTCTTTCGTGTTTCGCTTTCGTACGATCTATGATACATTCGTTTGAAGGTTCAAGCATTTATTTAGGGTTACTATACAGTATATTTACCCTTGTTGACATTTATAACCCTCGAATTTATATACTTTCATGGTTTGTCAAAATTAGTCATTTATTTAATATCAATGCCACGTGTAAACAAATGACACGTGTTAACACATCATTGGACGCAAAAATTCGAGGTGTTACAGATAATAACATAATTTCTAGTTTCCTAAGCTTATTGCTGTATATACTAGTAATTAAATTGTTTATTGAGATTATTGTCTACTTTTATTAGTCAAATTTCTATCCCCATATTCTTGCTTTAGTAATCTTAATTTATATATATATGAAGCTGTCTACAGCTGATTTAAGATCTTAATGTTTTTGTAGTCAAATTTCTATCCCCATATTCTTGCTAGCTGCAAATGGTCTTAAAGAATGCAATCGATATTCTTTGTTTGATTTTGCTCATGAGATACTTGAAATTTCGGTATCCGCTCTGATTGTTTTGATCCGAGTTGGGTAATTTTACTGTGTATTCAGATTGTTGTCTACTTTTTAGTCAAATTTCTATCCACTTATATCTATAAAGTTGCATACAACTGATTTAACTGTTACACTGTGTGTTGTTATTATATATGTTGGAGATCCAGTTACCTGTATTGGTTTTACTGAAATACTGCAAATGGTTAAAAAAAATGACCCGACCCGACCCGAAACCCGTTCTGACCCGGGCCCGTTCTGACCCGGACCCGTTCCGATCCGGACCCGTTCTGATTATAACAGTTACAACTAAGTACATAACTAGTCTAATAACATTTAAAATGTCTTTATGCTTTCACTTGTGCCATGGTTTTGCTGTGTAAACAGAAAATATATATTTTTAAATAGAAAATATATATTTTTTTAAACTTAAACTTAAATTGTTTTTTTTTTTAAAACAGAAAAATGGAGGAAATGGATTTAGAAGGAGATATTCCGGAGCAGCCGCAGCGGAAACGGCGGGCGCGTCCACCGCCGGATCCTCTAGAGAATCACCCGTATTTGGAGTTTCCTCCGGAGTCCGAGGCTGCTCTCCGTTGCGAGAAGCTTCGGAAGATGCATATTGGTGAACATTTTGCGGTTTCTTGGAAAACCCTCCGGAACCTTGAGGTTGAAGATTGGGTGCGGGGGTTCGTTCCCGTTGATTCACCGTGGGATCGTCTGTTTGAGCTATCGTTTACGCCGACCTACAGGGAGATACTAGTCGAGTTTCTGTCGTCGTTCGAGTTTCATCCTCGTCGGCCAAATGAGGTTGTGGACCCCGCGCAGCCCCCTCCCCCGCCCGAGGTTTCTTTTCGCATGGCTGGCCAGGCGCGCGAAATGTCACTTGCACAGTTTGCGGTGCATAGCGGTTTGTATACGGAGGGTGAGATCGCTACGGATCTTTATACGAAGGTACGTTTAACACAAATTTTGTATTGTTATTATTATTATTTTTAATATATAACATTTATGATTTAATATTAATTTAACGTTTAACAAACATTCGTGTAAACAGGGGCTCGTAATGGTTGATAAACCCACGCTATTAGGGTTTTGGGCTCTGATCGCGGACATCGGTCATTGGGACCACCACCAATCCAAGGGGAGGAGTACGCTGATTGAGGATCCGCTCTTCAGGTACGTTAGTTATTAAACAGTTTTTTTTAAACAGATTTTTTTAAAACAAATTTTTTTTTAATTATTTAGTTGATTTTTGTCAATTTTTGAAACATCAGGGACCATTTTTGTAAAAAATAGAAACTTTAGGGAACAAAGTGTAAATATATCAAACCGTCAGCCGTTTTTGTAAAAAATTGAACGACGTCTAAACCGTCAGCCGTTTGGGGCTGCGTTTGCAGCCGTAAACCGGCGTTTAAACGGCTGCAAACACAGCCCCAAAGGGCAGCGATTTCGCAGCCGTTTGGGGCTGCGTTTGCAGCCGTTTAAACGCCCGGTTACGGCTGCAAATGCCGCCGCAGACGGCAGCGAAAACGCAGCCGTTTGGGGCTGCGTTTGCAGCCGTTTAAACGCCCGTTAGGGACCTACGCGACTTACGGTTCGACTTCGACTAAATAATAAAAAAAATATAATTTAACGACGACGATCTTAGATTTGACGCTCGTAAGGCGCGTACGGTCCTAACGAGCGTCGAAACTAATTTCGTCGTTAAAATATATATTTTTTTATTATTTAGTCGAAGTCGAACCGTAAGGCGCGTAGGTCTCTAATGAGCGTCGAAACTAAGTTCGTCGTTTTATATTTTAACGACGAACTTAGTTTCGACGCTCGTTAGGGACCATTTGTGTCAATTTTTGAAACATCAGGGACCATTTTTGTAAAAAATTGAAACTTCAGGGACCAAAGTGTAAATATATCAAAAAAGGGACCATTTGTGTCAATTTTTGAAACTCCAAGGACCAATTAAACCAAATTTCTTTTTAAACAGAAATTTTTTTTAAACATATTTTTTTTTTAGTTTTTCATTCGAAGTCGAACCGTAACCGGCGTTTGAACGACGTCTAAACCGGCAGCCGTCTGGGGCTTCGTTTGCAGCCGTAAACCGGCGTTTAAACGGCTGCAAACACAGCCCCAAAGGGTAGCGATTTCGCAGCCGTTTGGGGCTGCGTTTGCAGCCGTTTAAACGCCCGGTTACGGCTGCAAATGCCGCCGCAGACGGCAGCGAAAACGCAGCCGTTTGCGGCTGCGTTTGCAGCCGTTTAAACGCCCGTTTACGACTACAAACGCAGCCGCAAACGGCAGCGAAATCGCTGCCGTTTGCGGCTGCGTTTGCAGCCGTTTTAATGCCCGTTAGGGACCTACGCGACTTACAGTTCGACTTCGACTAAATAATAAAAAAAATATAATTTAACGACGACGATCTTAGTTTTGACGCTCGTAAGGCGCGTACGGTCCTAACGAGCGTCGAAACTAAGTTCGTCGTTAAAATATATATTTTTTTTATTATTTAGTCGAAGTCGAACCGTAACGCGCGTAGGTCCCTAACGAACGTCGAAACTAAGTTCGTCGTTTTATATTTGTAGGTCCCTCTACGGAGGATGACGAACCTCAAACCTTGTTATACAAACCCACTAGCGAGTGCGGAATCCAAGCTAGCAAGCAAACCGGGTTGAGACAAGTATAAACACAAACACACAAGGATTCACCGATTAACACCACTGTATTAATACGAATGAAGGTTCCGGTTACAAGCACAATGTTTACAAATCTAACTTGCAAACTCTCTAGTGTGTGTGTGTGTGTTTTGATAGAATGCTCTCAAACTCTCTCTATGTGTGCATCTATCTAACAAGTCTCTCAAGTCTCTTTCTTGTCTTGTCTAGCTTAACACAACACACTACATGGGTATTTATACCCACACACAGCAGGTCTGGTCAAGGGATTAGACAGACTGTCCGAAGGACCATCTGTCGACCACAATTGCCATCGAAGGATCCATATATACTTCGAAGGATAGCATATCCTTCGAAGTCCATCAGTATCCTTCGTGGTTTATCTTTCGAGCCAATCGAAGGATAGACATAATCCTTCGATTGCTCATCCTTCGACTCAGACACTTCACATAATATATTTCTAACTGTTGAGCCAAGTCAAACCAGGAGGACGGTTGACTTGGTCAACTTACAACACTAACACGGACATCGTTTACATCTCGACTGAATACAGACAAAGTACAGACACAAGTGCATCAACAATCTCCCCCTTGGCTGTAGCTTTGTCTTTATCTTCTATAGTTGTAAACTCATCTCGAACTTCGATGGTCTTTGGTCTTCGAGTTCTCGTTCCGTGAGTCGTGTCCACAAATATGTATCAACAAACTCCCCCTTGGACACTACTCACAAGATTCGCCTTTGATGTCTTCAATGTCGGAGGATCTTGAAAGTCTTCACATCTTGAGAGCAGAGAGTGTATCAACAAACTACCCGTATCATAAAGGAAGTGTGTTGACAAACTCCCCCTTAACATAAGCTCCCCCTTGAGTTATGCTCGTGAAATACTTTATCTTTATGAAGTGAGATCCTTGTGGTGTTGACGATGGTCAGCAGCAACTCGATTATCTTCATCATTTGAGTGCCTTCATGTCGTGTCTTCATTCCAAAGCTTCGTCATCGACCATGTTCTCCTAGCCTTTAGAATCTGCACATGCAAGAAATCTAAACGCGTAATGAGAACAACTGCTTGGAATATAGTTAATCATAAACAAATGACACACGCATGACCATGTCACAATCAAACACCGTCCGACAGTTTGAAAGTTTTTCAAATTTACCAATTTCAGTTTCTAACTTTCAAAATTTGCAAATTTCGACTGTTTATGAAGATTTAGTCATTTTGGTTTTCGTTCAGGTTTCAGGCAACGAAGACTCGAGTTCCAACATCGTACGATCGAAAATAAAATAGAAATAAAATCTTTTTGGCTTTTATAAAGTTTAAATTAAAATACACCTAAAATCTTTTTGGTATTTTTGACTTTTCTAAATGTAAAGACAGAAAGCGATAAATAAGTATATACATACATTCTTTTTGCGAGTTTCGAGGGTAAGAGAATCATATCAGTGTACGGTCATGCCAAAACGCTCTTGTTGTTCAGTTAGTTAACATTAAGATAAGCATCCTATAACAATTATCGGTATTGTTGTCCACTTAAGCTCAACTTATCAGATGTACTCATGTTTAGGAGATACGTTAAGGTATATTTTAAACTTACCGACCGGTGTTCATCCACATCACGACACATTCCCGTATCAAGGTATGCACGAGGGTTCATCTTACCGGTGAGTATACCGATTATCATCTGTTTGACCGTATATGATGTGAGATTCTCACTTATTTTGATTTGAAAACAAGCCCTTTGTGATATAATCACTTATTGATGAGGAACTTGATTTTCATATGCATGAGGGCACAGGTGCAAGTCCGTGAACAGGTCAGTACTTCCGTACAGCAGAGAGACGAACTTGACACCCGGATAAATGTGATATTTTATCACTTATTTGATTTGGACATGTGATTGTTGATCACTTATTGAGGTCGAATGCAGTATGCAATATTTACACGTATGTATAGTATCATGGAAGATCTTAGACTTAGTCTATTTATAGAAGCAACCATGATACTCAGATGATAAGCAGCATAAAGACCGAATATCTCAGAACCTCGGCAATCTATCAAACGAAATTTCGGTACTAAGACCATATGCCAATGAATGGTTCCCACCTGGTCTTCAGTCGGATTAAGATTTATATCACCCTGCACACTTTAAAATGATTGTGAGCCTACCGATACATCTTATATAGAGCTGCTTATCGTTTTTCATTTAAGGTTTAAAGAGGTTTGGATAGACCACTGATGTACTATCATTTTCTCTTTTGCACGCAGGAAACTCATTTTTGATTTTCTATTGTTTTTGAGTTTTTGAAATTTTTCGATGTTTTTGGATTTTCAGATTTTTGGATTTACTCCCCCTAAAATCAATAAACTAAGACAAATTTAAAACACAAAGATATTTACAAAAATGATTTTCCGATGTTGGTTTTACTCGAATTTTACCTCAATGCCGTTTACCAAAATTAATTTTAATCAGAAATGATTTTATTGAATTTTGGAAAAATCAGTTGGCATGTCGGTAAGCGATGCGGACCGAGACAACATTGACGAGTTTCATAAAGAAACAATCACGTGTGAGGTGATATACGAGATCAACGTGTCAGGCCAAAGAGTGCTGTACGAGACGATATAATTCATAAAGCAGCTTAAGTATCGACAAGCAAAAGAGAGGTTAGAAATTTAAAACCGTATCCTGCAACTGTTTCATGCATTGCACGGAATCTGAGCGCTCTCCCAACTGGATATCCACCCGGTGTGGATTTCAAAGTCGATTTTGTAGCTACTAAGAAATCTCTCCACAGCAACATGATCAAAAACCTTTTGTTCCGGCTGGTCTTCCACATTGCACCAGCGAAGGTCTTTGTCTTTCTCTTTCAGAAGCGGTGTGCGGATGTTCAATCTACACCACGGCATCTTCATGTCATTCATTGTATTCTTTCCTGAGAACCCGATTAAAAACCATAACAACCAATTTCTGGCGCGTTCTTCATCTGGTCGAATTTTGCAACTTCATTCAACCACGTTCTTCTTCTTTCTCCTTTTCTTTCCTCTCTCTCTCCATCAATGGCAACAACATTCTCCTAGATATATCAATATTTCGGAGTCTTATGTTGCCAATCTTGTGCATGGACGCTCCACTATCAACAATCCTAAAACTATCAATAGTTCCTCCTGGAACATCCTGCACACTCACTCAGAGATTAGTTGGAGAGGGGGACCCAAGCTTTCACAGACTTGGGTCGTCCGTCATCATCGAGAATTGTAACATCCATTTCCCGATGATTCGGAATTGATGCAGCTCCCCCTGAAACAATTACCGGTTTTGGTATCCAAATCTGTTTCTGTTTTTCATGTTTAACATCCGATTTAACAGATTTTGTTTGGATGACCTCCGGTTTTAAAACTTTTTCAACTTCTTTTCTTTGTTTCTTTTTCTGTTTCTTTTCTCGTTGTTTAACAAAACGAGGGTCCTGTTTTGGTGAAACAGGTCTTTTATGGTAATTGTTACCATGGGGGGCATCAACTTTTGACTTTCTCTTGGTGAGATATGGACAATTCTTAATGATGTGTCCATACTCACAGCATTCAAAGCATGATCTCCGCTCAACAAACCTCGGAGTATCATAACTGTAACAGCTGGATGATGAACTTCGTGATCTTGAGGTACTTGGTCCTACATCACAACCGTTTGTTTGTTGTGTATAGTTGTTTTGACTGTTTCTTTTCAAAATTTTACTTTGTTTAACAGAATCCTTGTTGGATTTGTTTTTGAAAGTATCAATTTTATCAGTCCCTCTTGATTTCACGAAGTTTATCTTCCGATCCTTTTTCTTGTTTTCACCCTGTTTGCCTTTTCTACTCTCTTGGGCGGCATGATGTTGTTCATGGGGATCATCAACCTTTGCTTTCAACTTATGAAGATATGGACAATTTCGAATTATATGTCCAATTGTACCACATTCAAAACACATTCTCCGCTCTACAAGCCTCGGAGAAACATGTTGATGACCAGACGGAGAACCAGACACTGAACTTTGTGATCTAGATGTGCTTGGACCTAAGTCACATCCATTTGTGTGTTGGGTATAATTGTTCTGATCATTTCGTTTTAAAATTCTAACTTGTTTTACAAAATCAATGTTAGATTTATTTTGAAATGTTTCAAGTTTGTCCGTACCCTTTGATCCAACAAAGTTCACTTTCTGTTCTCTTTTCTTAGTTGGAGCTCTTTTGTTTTGCACCCTTTGAACCTTAGGTTGCCCAACCTTAGATTGTTGAATTTTAGGTTGTGTAGCCTTAGGTTGAGTAGCCTTAGACTGCTCAACTTTAGGTTGTTGAACCCTTGGTTGTTTAGTCTTAGGCTGCTGAACTTTTGGTGCTTGAGTATTCTTGTTTTGAGCCCTCTTTTCCTGTACCTGGCCCTTACCCTTTCCAGAATTCACTTGTTGTTTTCGCTCAACTGGCAGTTTTTGGTTTCCGTATTGTTTTCTAATTAGCTCACACGGAATTGGTTCACATTGAGTGACCGTCACTTTGTTACCTTTGTTTCCCAAAAACTTATCAGTTCGTCCTTCAAAAATTTTCTCAATTAAATCTTGATTTACATTTTTGATTGGAAAATCTTTGTCAGAATAGATTTTGCTGTCTCCCTTGAGCGTATACAACAAGTTATTCGTTTCACTGCTAGGTACACTGGGCTTCATTGCCTTTGGTGTTTCAGCCTTACTCGGTTTCACTGGTGGATCACACAAGATGTGATTCTCAATTGGAATGTCTGATGTAACCGAGTTAGACTGTGGCTTCACAATTTCTTCAGATTCATCGTCTGAAGAGTCAGCATCCTCAATGATGGGAGGACTCTGTTCCTTTTCACACGATGAATTTTCCACATTCTCAGAAGCTGATTGTTCCGAGGAAGATGTACCAGTTTTGAACCCGAGGCCTGCAGCAAAGTCATCTCGCGCAAGTGGCACAGTAGGTTCAAAACGGGGCATATCCTCGTCATCAGGCTGTTTTGAATAATTGTGGCTCATTGGGGGAGGACATTTTTTGTATCCAATACATTTTTTATCCCCCTTTTCCTTTTGAACACTGATGATGTGATCCAAAACAAAGCGGGAATTGGAATAACTGTCCAATTTCTGCTTGATTGCATCACACTCGCATCGAGCTGTAGCTAACTCCACCATTTGTTTCTCAATTGTGTCAATTAAGTTATTATTAGCATGTTGTTTTCTCAAAACAGCCTTTTGTAATTCAGAAACATCATGTTTTAATGACTTAATTGTTTCTTTAAATTCTTTTTCATTTTTGGTTAAAAGGAAGTTAGCTTCAGATGCTTTGGCAAGATCAACAATCAACTCTTGATTGTGTTTGTGTGTGATCTCAAAAAGACTTTCCTTTTCTGCATATTCAAGACATTTAATACATTCAACAGCAGCAGAAATAGAGTCAGGTTTAGAATCACATACCTGACTGGAATCACTCTCAGGTGTTGGCCTTTCTGCATCAGAATTAATAACCTCCCTTGATGATTCACATTTAGATCCATCCTCGCTTGAACTTGAAGTTGTATCATCCTCAACTGAAGTTGAAACATCTTCATCTGAACTTCCGTCATGTTCAGAACTGTCATCATTTCCCGAGGATTCACCATTGCTTGCATCTTTGACAATTTCAGCATACAACGCCGATTTTGTCTGACTACTGTTCTTTGAATCAAAAGATGATGGTTCTACAGTAGAACGATGGTGTTGTAAACCAACTGGGGTTAATGGATTTCCATTCAAATCTGTGGTTGGAGCCGGCTTTACAGGAACTTGTATTGGATTGCCAAACCAATCTGTTGTTATTTTCGGTTCACTTTGCCTTTGAATTGTAACTGATGCCCACTGATTTGCAGATATCATGGCAGTTGAACGTGGGGTAATAGCCTGCATCCAAGCATTCTTGAAATCTTGATCAGATTGAGAAGTAGATGATTGCGTATTAGATGAATACGGATTCAAAGACCATGCGGATGGATCCCATTGACCGTTTATTCCCATTTCTGCAGTTATTCGAGATGATGTGGGAGATTCGGCCCTTGATGGAAATACAATTTGTACACGTGTAAAATTTGTACACGTGTATTTTCACTGTCGAAGGATCAACCGAAAGATCACACAAAAGACAAACACCAAACCGGTCTCGAAAGATGATATTTCGTAAGTTGATACAAACTGATTAGCAGATCTTGGGCTTTGGTGATTTTCTAAACGTGGGCCGTGCACAAACAAAACTTCAAAACTTATTATTTTTTTTTTTTATTTATTTGATCCCACAAACAACCTGTTTATTGCCTTGTCTTGGGCGGTGCACCATAATCGGTGGTCAATTTGGGCGGTGCACAACAATCAATGACACATCTTTCAATAAAGATGATTGATGTGACCTTTCAACAGTTGGTTGACCCTTCGAGATTGTTTAACTTGATCTTTCGAAAGACAACAGTGACCTTTCGAGAATTTAGTTTGATCTTTCGAAAGTTTCGATGATCTTTCGAATAATAAAGTGTGACCCTTCGAATTTCAGCCTGATCTTTCGAAATATGAAGATATCTTTCGAAATATGAAGATATCTTTCGAAATATGAAGATATCAAGAACTTTATGAACACATCAAGAACACGGAGACTGGGTTTTCCAGATCTGACGAAAAAAACAACCAAGACTTGAACAAAAACCCGATTTTAAACAAGGTAAAGAGCCTTAGCTCTGATACCACTTGTAGGTCCCTCTACGGAGGATGACGAACCTCAAACCTTGTTATACAAACCCACTAGCGAGTGCGGAATCCAAGCTAGCAAGCAAACCGGGTTGAGACAAGTATAAACACAAACACACAAGGATTCACCGATTAACACCACTGTATTAATACGAATGAAGGTTCCGGTTACAAGCACAATGTTTACAAATCTAACTTGCAAACTCTCTAGTGTGTGTGTGTGTGTTTTGATAGAATGCTCTCAAACTCTCTCTATGTGTGCATCTATCTAACAAGTCTCTCAAGTCTCTTTCTTGTCTTGTCTAGCTTAACACAACACACTACATGGGTATTTATACCCACACACAGCAGGTCTGGTCAAGGGATTAGACAGACTGTCCGAAGGACCATCTGTCGACCACAATTGCCATCGAAGGATCCATATATACTTCGAAGGATAGCATATCCTTCGAAGTCCATCAGTATCCTTCGTGGTTTATCTTTCGAGCCAATCGAAGGATAGACATAATCCTTCGATTGCTCATCCTTCGACTCAGACACTTCACATAATATATTTCTAACTGTTGAGCCAAGTCAAACCAGGAGGACGGTTGACTTGGTCAACTTACAACACTAACACGGACATCGTTTACATCTCGACTGAATACAGACAAAGTACAGACACAAGTGCATCAACAATATTTTAACGACGAACTTAGTTTCGACGCTCATTAGGGACCTACGCGCCTTACGGATCGACTTCGACTAAATAATAAAAAAAGTATAATTTAACGACGATCTTAGTTTTGACGCTCGTAAAGCGCGTAGGTCCGTTCGAGCGTCGAAACTAAGTTCGTCGTTAAAATATATATTTTTTTATTATTTAGTCGAAGTCGAACCGTAAGGCGCGTAGGTCTCTAACGAGCGTCGAAACAAAGTTCGTCGTTTTATATTTTAACGACGAACTTAGTTTCGACGCTCGTTAGGGACCACTTGTGTCAATTTTTGAAACATCAGGGACCATTTTTGTAAAAAATTGAAACTTCAGGGACCAAAGTGTAAATATATCAAAAAGGGACCATTTGTGTCAATTTTTGAAACTCCAAGGACCATTTAAACCAAATTTTTTTAAACATATTTTTTTTTAATTTTTTAGTCGAAGTCGAATCGTAACCGGCGTTTGAACGACGTCTAAACCGGCAGCCGCGTTTAAACGGCTGCAAACACAGCCCCAAAGGGAAGCGATTTCGCAGCCGTTTGCGGCTGCGTTTGCATCCGTTTAAACGCCCGTTTACAGTCGTTAAAATATATATTTTTTAATTATTTAGTCGAAGTCGAACCGTAAGGCGCGTAGGTCCCTAACGAGCGTCGAAACTAAGTTCGTCGTTTTATATTTTAACGACGAACTTAGTTTCGACACTCGTTGGGGACATACGCGCCTTACGGTTCGACTTCGACTAAATAATAAAAAAAATATAATTTAACGACGATCTTAGTTTTGACCCTCGTAAGGCGTATAGGTCCGTTACGTGCGTCAAAATCCTTAACGAGTCAAAAATATATTGTTTTTTTTATCCTCATTTAATCGATGTCGTCTGATTATTATTTACTGACTGGTTTCCATTTATGCATGTATTTGCACAAGATGATTTCCACTTCGATCACTGCTCGAAACAAAAGCCGGGAGTGGTGTACGAGTGGTGACTTGTTCTTTTTATATTGCCTCTTATACAAGAGGCCGTTCGCTCTCGCCTACGGGTTGGCGCAGTATTTCGCCTCCGCGCATCATCGACAGGAGCGCGGAATGCTATTCGGCGGCGCCTACGTGACCAAGATAGCCCATTCGTTGGGCTATCATCCGGAGAACGACCGCGGCCGTGTAGGCCCGACGACACAGCCAAAGCGGATGGGGATGAACATAGTAAACGGGATGCATATTACCAAAGACTTTCCATGCGGGAAGCGGTTAAAGAAACTGGACGGCACGCAATACCAGCTTACGCAACTGCCAGAAGAGTTCCCTCTGTTTTATCCCCCGCGCGATCCGGAGCCGCCGGAGCCGCATGAGCCGGCCGCCGTTCTTCCGCAGCCACCACAGCCGCGTGGACCACCCGGGGCGCCCCAGTTCCCACGCCATGTTTGGCCCGGTCCTGACCCGTCACATGAGCGGCTGCTTCGAAACGTTGAAAGAAACAATTATTTGTTAGAGTGGGTGGCTGCGGCGCTGCAGCAGCAGCGACAGCATGACGGGTTACCTCCACTACCCTTCATTGCGGATGCGGACCGGGATCAGCATCAGCAGCAGCAGCATCAGGAGTAGCAGCAGTAGTATTTTATCATTTTGTTATGTATGGACAAACTTTGTTATGTATTTTGTTATGTATATATATCAAACTTCGGTGTAAACCGTTTCACATATTTTGAAATGTTATATTTTGAAATTCAGGCAGGTTATAAAAAATTCTGGCAGGTTAGTTAAAGTGTTTTGTTGTATAGATAAACTTCTGGAAGTCGTACGCGCCTTATGGTTCGACTTAGTTTCGACGCTCGTAAGGCGCGTACGGTCCTAACGTGCGTCGAAACTAAGTTCGTCGTTAAAATATATATTTTTTTATTATTTAGTCGAAGTCGAACCGTAAGGCGCGTAGGTCCCTAACGAGCGTAGAAACTAAGTTCGTCGTTTTATATTTTAACGACGAACTTAGTTTCGATGCTCGTTAGGGACCTACGCGCCTTACGGTTCGACTTCGACTAAATAATAAAAAAATACAATTTAACGACGATCTTAGTTTTGACCCTCGTAAGGCGCGTAGGTACGTTACGTGCGTCGAAACTAAGTTCGTCGTTAAAATATATTTTTTTTTATTATTTAGTCGAAGTCGAACCGTAAGTCGCGTAGGTCCCTAACGCGTCGAAACTAAGTTCGTCGTTAAAATATAAAACGACGAACTTAGTTTCGACGCTTGTTAGGGACCTACGCGCCTTACGGTTCGACTTCGACTAAATAATAAAAAAATACAATTTAACGACGATCTTAGTTTTGACCCTCGTAAGGCGCGTAGGTACGTTACGTGCGTCGAAACTAAGTTCGTCGTTAAAATATATATTTTTTTTTATTATTTAGTCGAAGTCGAACCGTAAGGCGCGTAGGTCCCTAACGCGTCGAAACTAAGTTCGTCGTTAAAATATAAAACGATGAACTTAGTTTCGACGCTCGTTAGGGACCTACGCGCCTTACGGTCCGACTTCGACTAAATAATAAAAAAATATATATTTTAACGACGAACTTAGTATCGACGCACGTAAGGCGTGTACGGTCCTAACGAGCGTCGAAACTAAGTTCGTCGTTAAAATATATATATTTTTTATTATTTAGTCGAAGTCGAACCGTAAGGCGCGTAGGTCCCTAACGAGCGTCGAAACTAAGTTCGTCATTTTATATTTTAACGACGAACTTAGTTTCGACGCGTTAGGTACCTACGCGCCTTACGGTTCGACTTCGACTAAATAATAAAAAAAATATAATTTAACGACGAACTTAGTTTCGACGCACGTAAGGTGCGTACGGTCCTAACGAGCGTCGAAAGTAAGTTCGTCGTTAAAATATATATTTTTTTATTATTTAGTCGAAGTCGAACCGTAAGGCGCGTAGGTCCCTAACGAGCGTCGAAAATATATATAGGTCCCTGATGTTTCATAGATTGGCACAAATGGTCCCTGTCAGGGACTATTTTTGTAAAAACTGAAACTGGGGGACTAATTTTGTACACCAATTAACTGATACGCTGCGTATTGGTCAATACTCAGCGTATAAGGAAGGCCATATACGCTGCGTATTGATCAATACGCAGCGTATATAAAACTGGAAAACTTTTGATACTTCAAACCCACCCAAATGACCCCATTTTTCCAGATGTTTTATATACGCTGCGTATTGACCAATACGCAGCGTATTAGTTAACTGGTGTACAAAATTAGTCCCTCAGTTTCAGTTTTTACAAAAATAGTCCCTGACAGGGACCATTTGTGCCAATCTATGAAACATCAGGGACCTATATATATTTTCGACGCTCGTTAGGGACCTACGCGCGTTACGGTTCAACTTCGACTAAATAATAAAAAAATATATATTTTAACGACGAACTTACTTTCGACGCTCGTTAGGACCGTACGCGCCTTACGTGCGTCGAAACTTCAGGGACCATTTTTGTCAATTTTCGAAACTTCAGGGACCATTTTTGTCAATTTTCGAAACTTCAGGGACATTTTTGTCAATTTTCGAAACTTCAGGGACCATTTTTGTCAATGTTCGAAACTTTAGGGACCATTTTTGTCAATTTTCGAAACTTCAGGGACCATTTTTGCCAATTTTTGAAACTTCAGGGACTATTTTGTCAATTTTCGAAACTTCAGGGACTATTTTTGTAAAATTTGAAACTTCAGGGACCAAAGTGTAATAATAATTATAGAGCATAAATGGAAGGATACGAAATCGAGCCTAAATTGTAATTGTTTCCATGAATAAACGGATGTGGCATTCCCGGCCGAGTGGTTAGTGCGTTGCTTTGTGTACGAGAGGTCGTGAGTTCGAAACCGGTTAGGGGCCGGTTCCTTAAAGAGGAACCCCCCTTTTTATTGTTTTTGGCACTTAACTGGACTAACTGAGTTCTCTAACTCAGTTAGTGGTCCCTTGTATTAAATGCTAACCTAGTTAGGATATAACTATGATTTAACTAACTAAGTTAGGGAAAGATCAGGGACCAAATTGTAAATATATCAAAAAAGAGGGACCATTTGTGTAAAAGACAATAGGATGCGTATTGATCAATACGCGTCATAGACAAACCTTGTTTTCTGTGCAATGATTGGTTATCAGGCACTGAGATCTAGGGTTTATCTACGCTGCGTATTGGTCAATACGCTGCGCTGCGTATTGACCAATACGCAGCGTAGATAAACCCTAAATTTTGCTAGGGTTTGGTGTGCCAATAGGCACTTTAGTGTGCCAATAGGCACACTCTTAATTTTACACAATAAGGACGACATGCATATTAAAACAATTATTTTTAATTTTTTAAAACATTTTTTTTTAATTTTAAATCTTAGACTAATAGGTATGGGAGTCGGCTGAGGCCCGTCTAGGACCGGCGCCGGTCCCCCACACCACCCCCTCATGCCCGGCCCGGCTCAAGCAGCTCCCCACAGCCGGGTTAGCCGTGCCTCTCTCCTCTCTCCTAACACACATACATCTATACATACATACATATATATATAAAGGGGTTCATCCCCCACCCCACTAGGTTCATCCCCTTCAAGCCGAGCCTACGTGGCGCCTACGTGGCGGCTCATCCCCTCCAAGCCCATCCTCTCCATACCCTTTAGTCATATAGAGACCACATTTTGTTTCTATAAGCTAAAATTAGGTTAGAACCCCGTGTATTACACTGGTTTAATAAATGTAATTATATATACTAAATAAAAAAGGCAAATTGGAAAATAATAATCCTATCTTTCTGAAATTGGCCAATGATAATCCCAAGTCAGTTATTAGCCAATAATAATCCGATCTCGTCCAATTTTTTTGTAAAATAGTCTGCCGTTAAAATAAGCTTAACTGAGTTAAGTGTTTTTCCGAATTACAAACCGATGTTTTAGGGCTTTTGACCGGAACAAGGATACGAGTCGATTGATGTAAAACTTACATCGAAATTGTGTTCGAAATGACTTGAATTTTGTTAATTGGAAGTTAAACACCCGAATTGAAGCACCGTTTTCGTAGGTTGGGGGCAGTATTTTGAGGTAAGCTTTACATCAATCGACTCGTATCCTCTTCCGATCAAAAGCCCTAAAACATTGGTTTGTAATTCGGAAACAAACTTAACTCCGTTAAGCTATTTTAACGGCGTAGGAAATATGTAGCAACTGGTGTAAATTTGCTACAAATTTCCGACAAATTTAATATTTTATATTTTTTAAATTATTTATTTTGTTGTAATTACAGATAATATAAAATTTTATAATTTTTGTCGAAATTTTGTCGAAAAGGTTATAAATTTTGTGACGAAATTGCTACAAATGCTTATTATGTGGCAATTTTGTAGTAAATTTGTGGAAACGTTTTGGGTTTTTTTTTTGTTTTTCGTTTTTGTCAAAAAATTGTAGGAAAATTGTTAAAAAAATTGAGTTGTGGGAAATTTGTAGGAAACTTTTGTAGGAAAAAATGTAGTTTTCTAGTAGTGTACACTCTCAACACTACATGTGCATAGTCCAATATATGTAAATCAGGGCTAGCCCAAGGGAGTGAACCCAGCAATTGCTTTGGGCGCCATTTATATAAGGCCCCCGATTTAGAAAAAAAAACGTTATATGATGATTAGGGCCTTGGTGACCAAATTATTCCATGAAAATTAGGGACATCGAGAAGATCAACACGAAATTCTAATCGACCTCACTCATCCCGAGCTTCTCTGCATTTACAATATTAAAACTTATCCTCTATACATACGTTGATTTCTCCACACTTGTAAAAGCATAAAAATCTTACACTTACATTTCTTTTCAGTAAACCTTTCATGTTCCAATGAATATTATAAGCCATTTATTTAAAGTTATATGAAAGAGGTACGCAGGACGCGTCCTATGAATTTAATAGCATCATGCCACCAGTCCTCCATATCATGGTTTACTACTGTGGTAAATAATAAGGAGTGCATTAGAGGGTTGTACATCACGCAATAAAATTTATAAATGAGAAAAAGTAACAAAATAGTAAGGGTGGTCATCACTCATCACTTACTCATCACTCACAACCTTTTTTAGTGGAAATGCCCATCACTCACCACACCCAGTGGCGATGCTTTGAAGGGGCCGGGAGGGGCGCCCGACCCCCGAACTTTTCGGCCAGTAGTGTTATATATGTACTTTTCGTATAGAAATTTTTGGGCATATATGTTTTCGACCCCCCGTTCTATAGAAATTTTTGGGTATATACGTTTTCGACCCCCCCGTAAAAAATTTCAAGCTTCGCCACTGACCACATCCAACAATTTTCCCTCACAACCAACAATTTCCCTCACCACCCAATACCCCATAACGCGTCGTATATATAACGTGTTGTCATTTTGACGCGTTTTCATTTTGAGTGGCGGTGGTGTTATTCTAGGTATCACGCGTGAACAAATTTCATCACGGGAAAAGTGTTCCCACCCCACCTGCCCTAATATTATGTAATGTAATGTAATATAAATTTCTAAATAATCAAAATGAAATTCACTAAGTATATATTACATATAATGTAGCTTTTTTCTTGGTTTTTTATTTTTATTTTATTTAATTCCTTTTAAAAACTCAAAGATAAAAAAATTTAAATTTACCTACAATCTGTTAAATGAAATTTAGATAGCAATATCCCGGGCTCATTCAAGATATATGGACCATCGCATAAGCCCAAAATTCTGACCAAATTTCATATATGAGTCTTCTCTTCCACGTTATAAGTTATAAGCCTAAACATCAAAGTCAAGCCAAAATGTCGGCCAACATTCCCTTTGAAATCCAAGAGGAAATCATCAAAAGGGTTCTCCCTGTCAAATCATTGATTCAGTTCAGATCAGTTTCAAAACAATGGAAGTCTTTGATCGATAGCCCTGAGTTTATCGCTGATCACAGCGTCCTAAGGTCAATTATGTTTCGATTGTTGATGATGATAGTTTCCCCCATCACAAGTTTTCTCCTAATATTACTCCGACTGCTAAGCTAGTTACCTATCCTCTAAGGCTCGCGTCCTGTCATGGATTGGTGTTCTTGTATGGTTATTCTCGAGATCTAGCGAATGATCTGATAGTTCTTTGGAATCCATCAATCAGGAAATCTGTTGGTATAGCGTCGGCGCCATATGGATATGGATACGGTGATGTTTTTGGTTTTGGGGTATGTCCTAAAACTAGTGACCCTACGATCGTCAAGATTACATATCTGTCTAAACCTTACAAGGCTGAGGTTTTTACCCTAAGTTCTGGGGCTTGGAAAAGTATATCAAAGAATCTGCCTTATAAATTATTGTATTTTATATCTCGACAAGTGGTTATAGTCGGGGTTATTCATTGGGCTGCTTTTGATTTGAGTGTAGATAAGGCTCCTTGCAAGATTATCTCATTTGATTTGACAACCAAAGAATTTGGAGAAGTAGAACTTCCAGATAGGTTAGCATGGGCCGGGGCTATAGGTATTCACACATATCCAAGCTCAGTCTCTTGCCGTGGTTGTTTACCTTAGATGTGATGGAAGGCCTCAAGTTTGTGACGTATGGGTTTTATTGTCGGAAAATGGTGATCCAAAACCCTCGTTTACACAACTTCTCACTCTTAAGGTTAAGCCATCAGTTAAAAATTTTGATTATACAATAACTAGATTTAGGAAGAATGGCCAACCGATATTTGAACATATACCTAGTCGTGATGGTAGCCACTTAATAGATCTTGAAGTTTATGAACCCTGCTCAGAGCACATCAATGGTCATGGGATGTATGGGCTGATGACCTCCTACACCGAATCGCTACTTCTGCTTAATCACACTGATTCTATCATTCAGTGATCGATGTTGAATCTACTTTTTTACTCTTGTTTTTATTGGAAATCAGAGATGAAATAACAAGAATGCGACACAAAGATTGGGACAATTTTCTGGGTTTTTTATCAACTCAAAAACAACGATTACAATGGAAGGGAAATAACTGAAAGTGCAGAAAACAAATCATAAAAACAACTTACTGCTAACATCACTATTTTATTTGAAAACAATGCAGAAAATAAAGGAAACAAATCGGTCCACGTTGCATTCCATACTCCCATGTTTCAGTACCACTTTTCTGTTCCCAATTACTCGGTCAACCACTTACCGAGTCAAGACACGTGACAAGTCACATTATCCAACATTCTCCCCCTGATGTGAACTTGTGTCTTCATGATCCTCAACTCCAACCAACGTCTTCATCTCACCAAACTTAACCCGAGGCAGCGCCTTCGTGAGAATATCAGCTTTCTGCAAGTCTCCACTCACGTGTTCCACATAAATCAGCTCTCGCTCGACACATTCCCTTATAAAATGGTATTTAGTATCAATATGCTTGCTACGCCCGTGGAAGACGGGATTCTTCATCAATGCTATTGCCGCCTCGTTATCCACCAAAAGCTTCACACATTTTGCTTTCGTTCCAGTCACTTCACTGATTAGGTTTCGCAGCCATAACGCTTGGCAAGCGGTTGCGGCTGCTGCCATGAACTCGGCCTCACACGACGAGAGCGCCACCGTGCGTTGTTTTTGTGATGACCAAGTTACCAAATTTCCTGATAGGTAGAAGACAGTACCTGTAGTGCCTCTTCCATCACTTATATCCGTTCCAAAGCTACTATCGCTGTATCCGACTAACTTTCCATCTCCCCCGGACCGATACTTCAACCCGTAATGAATCGTTCCTTTAATGTACCTTAGTATGTGCTTCACGGCTGCAAGATGACTCTCTTTAGGCTTCTCCATGAACCGGCTAACAACACCGACCGAATAGCTAAGATCGGGACGTGTGTGGATCAGATAACGAAGGCTTCCAATAAGTCGTCGATAATGCGTTGGGTCGACATCTTTCCCTTTTTCATCCTTTGTCAACTTTAACTTATGTTCCATCGGCCATTTACTAGAGTTGCATTCAGCCATCCCTGCCAAATTAAGTACCTATTTTAGCATACGCTGATTGCTTCAAGAACACCCCTGTTTCATTCTGCTCTACTTCAATACCCAGGTAGAATGACAATTTACCCAAATCACTCATGTCAAATACTGACTTCATCTTCCTCTTGAAGCTGGTAATGTCTTTTTCTTTCGACCCTGTCACAATTATATCATCCACATACACACCCACAATCAGCAACGAATTTCCCTTCTTGATTACATAAACTGCTTGCTCATGTTTACACTTAACAAAGCCAAAATATTTGAGAGCTTTATCTAACCGTGCATACCATGCCCTTGGCGCCTGTCGTAACCCGTACAAGGCTTTGTTCAGCCTATAAACCAGATTCTCCTTACCTTTGACTTCATAACCAGTTGGCTGAGATACATATACTTCTTCCTTGAGGTCACCATACAAGAAGGCGGACTTGACATCAAGGTGATGTACAAGCCACCCATTTGTTGCTGCAATAGCCAAAATCAACCGAATCGTTTCCATCCTGGCAACTGGTGCGAAAGCATCCTCAAAATCAACGCCCTTTTGTTGAACGTACCCCTTTGCGACCAATCGAGCTTTATGCTTAACCACTTTACCATCAGCATCTCTTTTTAGTTTGAAAACCCACTTTAGTCCAATTGCTTTATGATTGGGAGGCAATTGAACCAAAGTCCAGGTTTTATTCTTGTTAATTGCAGCCAATTCCACCTTCATAGCTTCTATCCATTGTGAATCCTTTGCTGCTTCATCATATGTTGTTGGTTCATCGTTGATCAACAACAATTCTTGATCATACAAGTGTCGTACCTCCTCATTAGTCATAGCAGTCGATCTCTGGTAAACCCCTTCAACCGATTGAAATCCCTGAATGGGTGTGTGCTCGTAAAACTCATTACTATCCGGGTCTTCATGACTTGAATTTTGAGAGTCAGTAATCGGCTCCACTGAAGTGCTCCCCTGCGACTCTTGTATACCTGGAGACTCAAACAAAGAGGAATCGGGGTTATTAGGGAATGCCTGAGACATAACGTTATCTTCCAGATTGATGTTTTCAACATCTTGTGGACTGGGCCCAGCTTGACTTTCAACAACAACCTTAGCCCAACTAGGTTGTACCATGGGCTCTTTATTTTGGACTTCCTTCCAAGGCCACTGTTTTTTCTCATCAAAATCAACATCACGTGCAACTACAATTCTCTTCATCTTAGGATAAAACAAGCGATGAGCTTTGCTACCCGGTTCTTCACCCAAATACACCATTCCAACGCTACGATCACTGAGCTTGTTACCCTTCTTTGAAACCTCTTTGGCATAAGCAACGCACCCAAAGACCTTTAGGTAATGAACTTTTGATTTCTTGCCTCTCCACGCTTCATAAGGGGTTGTCTCTTTAACCGATTTGGTCTTGATTCGGTTCAGCAAGTAGACAGAGTGTCGTACTGCCTCCCCCCACAAAGCATCTGGCACCTTCATTGTTTTCAGTAGTGATCGTGTCATGTTTAACACCGTTCTGTTTCGGCGCTCTACGACACCATTTTGTTGTGGTGTGTAGGGCGCCGTTAATTGGCGTCGAATCCCCTCTTGTTGGCAATAATCATTGAACTGATGTGAGATAAACTCACCGCCGCGATCAGTTCGTAGTATTTTAATTTTCTGTGAGCTTTCTTGTTCCACCTGTTTCTTGAATTTCTTAAATTGAGCAAAGGCATTGTCTTTTGATTTCAACAGATAAACCCACATATATCGCGTACAATCATCAACAAGCAAAAGAAAGTACCGATTACCTCCCCATGAATGTGGAGTTATGGGCCCGCACAAAAATGCGTGTATAAGTTCCAACGGCTTCTTTGCCCTCCACTGAGCTTCACTCGGAAACGGTTTACGGGTCTGTTTAGCAACTAAACATCCTTCACATACTTGTTTTGGATGTGAGATATGTGGTATACCAACTACAGCTCCTTTTTTGCTCATGTCTTCAAGTACACCAAAATTTGCGTGCCCCATTCTAGCATGCCACACCCACATATCTTCTTCTAAATTCATAGCAAGACAAACTGGTCTTCCACATTTTAGAGAAATCTTATACAATCTGTTAGGTGACCTTTGCACTTTCATAACGAGTCTTTTCTTAGCATCATACATCTTTAAAAATTCACACCTCATGCTTATTTCATACCCCTCTTCTGTCATTTGTCCAAGACTTATAACATTACTATGAAGAGCGGGTATGTAATAAACATTTGAAATTACAAATTGATCACCGTTTTTACAATCGACTAATACCGTACCTTGCCCTTTAATGTGTACCGTGGAACCGTCTCCAAATCGAACTTGACCCGTTACATTTTGATCCAATTCAGCAAACAATCCGAGATGACCCGTCATATGATTGCTAGCGCCGTTGTCTAAATACCACATGTATTGGTTCGATTCATCCATTCCAAACTTGCTCGGAAACACCTTTTCTTCGTTTAGTAGAACCACCCTTGATTCTTCTTCACCATGTATGCTCAGTAACAAGGACTCCTCATCATCATGTCTTTGAGTTAAATTGATTTCTTCGTCTTGCTTCTTCCTAGATTCACATTCGGATGCGTAGTGACCATATTGATCACATTTGAAGCATTTCACATGCTTCTTGTCTCTGGATTTTCGATTAAAATTTCCCGCATCATTACGTGGACCGCCACCCCAGCGTCCACCCCTTCCACGACTCGCACCTCTACCTCTCATCCCATTTCGACCTCCTCTTTCTGCAGAAAAGCCACGTCCACGTCCTCTGGGCATGTAGTTTTTCTGATTGCTATTCTAATTCGATCGGTTTTCACTCTTAGAAAGCAACAATGTGTTCTCACTCCCCGTGTTTCCTTGTCGCAATTTTAACCGATCTTCATAAGCTTTTAATCTCCCGATAGCCTCTTCAAACGGCATGCTATCCAAATCTGAATACTGCTCAATGGAAGCAACCAACTGGAGGTACTTGTCCGGAACCGAGTCGAGGAACTTTCGAACCAACACTTTGTCTTCTAGTGTTTCACCGAGACTGCTATATTTCGAGATCATGCCAGACAACTTTCCGGCATATTCATCGATGGACTCCCCGTCCTTCATCCGCAACGCCTCGAACTCACTCTTAAGGGTGTGCAACCGCGCCTTCTGCACCCTTTCGGCTCCCAAGTATCTCATCTTCAACGACTCCCACACCTCTTTCGCCGTTTTCTTCTTTGAAACTTGCAACAAAACCTCCTCCGGTATTGCTTGGAATAAGAAGGCTCGTGCAAGTTTACTTTTCTTCTCATCTACAACTGCACCATCTTGTGATTCTATGGACTCCCAAAGGCCTTGAGCGTCCATGATCGCCTCCATCTTGATCGCCCACGTTGTGTAATTCGTGGCGGTCAGAACCGGACATTGCAACGATACTACTCCGGCGTCTTTCGGTGTGTTTGATGTGGTTGCTATGGTCGACATGGGTTTGAATTGAAGGTATTTGGGCATAAAATGAGATCAACCTAGATGCTCTGATACCAAATATTGGAAATCAGAGATGAAATAACAAGAATGCGACACAAAGATTGGGACAATTTTCTGGGTTTTTTATCAACTCAAAAACAACGATTACAATGGAAGGGAAATAACTGAAAGTGCAGAAAACAAATCATAAAAACAACTTACTGCTAACATCACTATTTTATTTGAAAACAATGCAGAAAATAAAGGAAACAAATCGGTCCACGTTGCATTCCATACTCCCATGTTTCAGTACCACTTTTCTGTTCCCAATTACTCGGTCAACCACTTACCGAGTCAAGACACGTGACAAGTCACATTATCCAACAGTTTTGTCCTGTTTTTTTTTCTTTTTATTTTTAAGACAGAACTTTTATCACTAAATAACATTAATGCAATGCATACGATCAATCTTGAGACCTCATTATATTTCCCCGCAAGTATATATAGATGTTAAAACATCAGCTTCTGTATTACACGTTATATAACCTATGTTTTCTTCCGAGTCATTTTCTAGCAAGCGGATTCTTATGTTTGGTCGTACATGTTTTAGTCTCTGCTAACACATGGAGAGAACACATTAGAGATAAACCTAGGCCGAAGCCCTGAGAATACGCTCTGACACTCAAGTCAATTATTTAAGGGCTACTTTATAGGAATTGTGGTTTTTTTTTTATCTTCAAATGGAATTGGCCAAACCAATATATGGTGTCTATTATTTTGAATCTGATTTTTATATTTATTTTTGTTTGACATCAAGTGAAAATAAAGCCTTTCTTTCACCATGAATAACAATTATTGCTTCTAGTCTTTCTTACATCAGACTTTAAGGAAACTTTTTTCATCATTTTATTGAAACATGCTTCTAGTATATGTGTAAATCCTGCTTGATTTATAATCTCCCTCATATGAAAAATAGATGGTTGTTCATTCAAGTTATGGTTCTTCCAATTCGTCTATTGATTCAACCAACATGTAGGAATAGCTGTAATAAACCAGCAAAACCATCCCAATATCTTACGAAGAAAATAATGCGGGCCACCAGGCAACTATGTAGCCGGACCCTCAACTCACAAAAAATCGAAGATCAATACAACAGTCAAATCATTGGACAGCAGAGCAACCAAAGGCCCAAACGGTCACCATACACCAATTGCCGGACCAACGACTAGTCATGCCCATGCCCGAATACCATTTTGCATCAAATATTGTTTAGGGGTCTACATATTTACACACCTTAATGCCTATTTCCACACCCTTCTAGACGCCTCGTATAGGGCTATACGAGGCGTATAGGGTTGCTTTTCCCGACCAGCTTCTGCACCTCGTACAACGTCACATCAGTCACATCAGACGGGGAGTCTAGGCCTGTACGAGGGACCGAGACCAGGGTAATAAGACGCCTCGTATAGGGCTATACGAGGCGTCTTAGAGATTGATTTGACTATGTGTCTGACATGTGACTTAAAGCTATACGGGGTGTCTAGAGCTATATGAGGCGTCTATATCTCATACAAAGTGCAACATGCAGTGGATTCTTGGTCCACCCGAACATTCAACATTTCTTTCATTCTGTTTCTTCTTGTATTTCTTCGAAAGAAATTCTTGTTGTTTGCATTTGTGTTCTTATCATCCCGAAGTGTTGAAATGTCATCATACTGGGACGAAAACTATGTCTTCGGGCAGTATTCTAGTGACAACTGGGTGCCCGAAAGCGTTCAGGTAACAGTTATTAGCTTAAATGTTTTAATTAGTTGTTGTTTTAGTTTATTATTTACTAATGATGATACGGTTGTTTATTTTGGAGGAGTCTGGCGTTCCCGATTCTAATGAGCAAGAGGAGGTTATGTCTAGTATACAAGGAAAACAAAATAAACCGTTTCTAGATTTGAACAAGCATCCCCCTGTTGTTGATGAAACAACCCCTGTAGATGACTCATACCATGCTGGTCAACCAAGTTATCCGACGCAACAAGGATATCCGGATTATAGATACGGGTGTGAATATTCTTACGGAGGAGACGGTGGATACAGAGTAAGCGGTGGATACGGAGGAGATGGTGGATACGGAGGAGACCGTGGATACGGAGGAGACGGTGGATACGGAGGAAACGGTGGATACGGAGGAGACCGTGGATACGAAGGAGACGGTGGATACGGAGGAGACCGTGGATACCATTTTACCCCTGAATAAGGCCTATACTGGGGGCTTTACAGGGGCAAAATGGTCATTTACCAAAAAGTCTAGACGGGTCGTCTGGCTCTATACGAGGCGTCTATGCCTCGTATAAGGGGGGGAGACCTAGACGACCCTGTTTATCACCCAAACAAAAACACCACACATATACGGAGCACACACCTGTATACGCCTCAGATTAGTATTTGGACCGTATAAGATTTGAAGCATCACTGGTACGTATTTCATCCCGTAGTTAAGTATTTTTGCCTTGTTTTTGCCTTTAGACCATAGGTTTGCCCTGGAATTTGGATTTTATTGGGTTTGGGGGTTTGAATTTGAGGTTGAAGATGAAGCCGTAGAACAGGACGCCCAGTATACCTCTATACGAGGCAGATACGAGGCACTGATATATATATATGTATATATATATATAGGGGAGGGTTCATTTGAGCAGAATTTTTTATTGAAAAGAAAAAGAATAAAAGGGTACAATTGTAAAACATTAAATAGTTTTTTTCTCATCTCATTTATTATTATGTTTGATTAATTAGTTAGTCATTAAGACTACACTCCTCCACACTAAATATTTTTGCCTACACACATCAAAAGTTATCCTACACATTTCGAAATTTATCCTAAACATATTGAAATTTATCCTACACAACTCGTAATTTATCCTACACGCCTCGTATTTATCCTACACTACAAATGAATTTTTATTTTTAGTTTTTGTGAAAAATATATATCTTAAAAATAAGTTACAAATTTAATATAGTTAGTTATTAAAGATGAAACTACCAATTAATGATGTATGTAAATTTACTAATATACCCTTATAGTTATAATAAGTACAAATATTAAAGGAAGTCTAATGAAGCATTCATATTCGTTGAAATTTCTTCTTTTTTTCTTCTTACAAAGAGTTTCTTCTCATTTGAACCCTCCCCTATATATATATATATAGGGAGCCGCTAGAATGAAAACCACCTCGAGTTGTAAGAACCGCGAGAACTACACCCCACGGAGCGCCGTTCGCCATGATTTTTTTTTACAAGTAGATGTGTATATTATAAACACAGCCGTAAAAAATCATGGCGAACGGCGCTCTGTGGGGTGTAGTTTTTTACACCACAAGTTTGGTGAAAAAAAAAGAAAAAAGAAAAAAAATTAAAAAACACCAAACTTGTGGTGTAAAAAACTACACCCCACGGAGCGCCGTTCGCCATGATTTTTTACGGCTGTGTTTATAATACATACATCTACTTGTAAAAAAAAATCATGGCGAACGGCGCTCCGTGAGGTGTAGTTCTCGCGGTTCTTACAACTCGGGGTGGTTTTCATTCTAGCAGCCCCCTATATATATATATATATATATATATATATATATATATATATATATATATATATATATATATATATATATATATATATATATATATATATATATATATATATATATATATATATATATATTTGTTATTAATGTTATTAATGTTGTTATTATTGTTATTATTATTATTATTAGTGTTATTATTAATTTTATTATTATTATCATTATTATTATTATTATTATTATTATTATCATTAATGTTATTATTATTATCATTTATTATTAATCTTATTATTATTATTAATCTTATTATTATTATTAATATTATTATTGTTATTATTATTATTATGATTGTTATTATTATTATTATTATTATTTATTATTATTATTAATATTATTATTATTATTTATTAATTATTATTATTATTAATATTATTATTATTATTAAAATTATTTATTATTTATTAATTATTATTATTAATCTTATTATTATTATTAATCTTATTAGTATTATTATTAATATTATTATTATTATTATTTTTTTTTATTTTTATTATTATTGTTATTTTTATATTATTATTATTATTGTTATTATTATTATTATTTATTTATTTATTATTGTTTTTATAAGTATACGGTATTTATTTGCAGATTGATTATGGAGGACGTTCCGATTCAGGACGATGACATTCAGGTAGAGCTTAATGGGGCACCGTTGGGGGATCAGCCGGTTCAGTGGGGTCCACGACGGAAACGGTTACCGCCTCCGGATACGCTGCAGGGTCACCCGTATCTAGAGTTTTCCGACGGCACCCCTGCCGCACGTCATTTCCAGAAGCTTAGGAGGATGCACATTGGATCGCATGCAGCGATCGACTGGGATGCGATAGATGAGATTAGTGAGACAGCTAGAGAGCGTCGGTTTATACCTGTCGATTCGTCGTGGCATCGTCTTTTTAAGTTGGTCGAGTTCCTTTCGTCATTCACATTTCACCCTCCTGGGGTCCCAGTGCCGCTTCCGCACCCATATGCTCCCCCTCTGCCTGAGGTTTCTTTCAGGCTCGCTGGCGTTTTGCGTTCGATGACGCTAGCACAGTTTGCGGTGCATTGTGGTTTATACTTGCAGGAGGAGATCGAGACTGACGTTTACACGGCGAGGCTAGTGGTGGTTGAGAGACCCATTCTTTTAGGGTTTTGGATGGTGATTGCGGGGGCAAATCATTGGGAGCACGAGAAGTCGAAGGGGAGGGTGTCGTTTATTAGGGACCCACTGTACAGGTACGTACGTTTATTACAGCAATTATTGTGATTATGTGTATTGTTTATTAATCTCTGTTTCTGTATTTCGCTAACACTATCTGCAGGTATATGCACCATATGCTCGCTACTTCTATTGTTGCGCAAGGCTACAACCGTGAGTGGTGTACGTCCACAGATCTTTTTTTCTTTTACTGTTTGTTGTACAGGAGGCCGTGCGCACTAGCACACGGTCTAGCCCAGTACTACGCCTCCGCACATCACCGGCATGAGCGCGGATTATTGTATGACGGCGCATACGTGACCGTCATTGCCCGTTCATTGGGCATCGTACCGGAGGAGGACCCACATCTACGGACGCCGCCAGTCATGCCGACGCGGATGGGTTTTCCATCGCTGTGGGGGATGACACTGATCAAGAGGTTCCCCGTTGGCCCACGGTTTAAAAACCGCAACGGGGGCATATGGACAGTGGAGGCCCTACCAGAGCAGTTTGAGCCAGTCTATCCTCCGGCAGACCCTGCTGATGCAGTGCCCGTGGAGGACCCTCCAGTGGATTTAGACGGTGCAGCAATTCCACAGCCACCGCCACTTCCCGGGGCGCCTCAGTTTCCACGTCACGTTATTCAAGGTCATGTCCCAGGAGCTGCGCTACATCCGGAGGTACGAGCCGAGCTTGATGATACGTGGTCGAAAACCGGTGCTTGTAATTGTTTAATTTGATGTTTTTACACAAGTTTTAGTTTCGAATTGCCTACTCTTGATTAGATATGTGTTTTGCAGGTCTAATGGAGTTTAAGGAGCTTTTCGGGAGCTTTACGAGTCATCGGAGCGAAAACGGGACCACCGGGAAGCGAAACGGGTCAACCGGACTCAAGAAATGGGCGAAAAAGAAAATCAAACATCTGGGCACCGTCGCCGACGCCCATAAGGGCCGTCGCCGACGGTTTGTACAAAACACCGTCGCCAAGAATGCACCGTAGACAGCGTGTTTAGCCGTAGGGTGGAACTGAAGAAGCGCATACCGTCGCCGACGGGGCTTCAGGCCGTCGGCGACGGTCTCTCTATGTTGCATCAGCGTTTGTTTGACTTTTTGTGTTGTTTTGACAAATTAAAGGGGATGGTCACCAACCAAAAACGGGAGTTACACAATTCTTGGGGTTTTGAACTTCACCTTGGAGCCAATTACCATCATTATTCACCTACCATTCCATCTATCATCCTTTCTACAACCCGAATCAAGAGGAATTCATCATCATCTTCTTGATTCGAAACCCTAGCTCCATGAATTCCCCAATCCATCAATTCACTCATCCATTCACCATCACCAATCATCCAAATCCCTAACCTTCATCCATCAATCCATCTTCAAGCTTCACAATGATCCAATTCATGCTTTCAACATCCGGTGATCGAGTTTCTTCGATCATGATGCTTGGCTAATTTCTTGGAGGTTTCACCCCGGTGTAGACTTTCGTAAGGTTTAGGGTTTATTATGCTTTGTTAATTGTTTTGACAACTTGAATTGCGTTTGAATCTTAGACAATTGTCCTACGTTGGTATTGAATTTGCAAACTGTCGAGTGAATGATTAAATTTGACTTTGTGAAATGAGTACACGTATTTATGCCTTGTCTTTTGGTAGGATTTGCTAGTCCAAAGTAACGAAGTGTATCATGGTCCGTTGTTTACGACGTTGATAGCGATTGACACCTAAGCTTTGTGATTGTGATCCGTTAATGAATCATTTCAAGTGAAACTAATTAAAACACATAGTAACCCTAAGTCTTGCAATTGTTGAAACCGGGTGTGAACGTTGCTTTATCATTATTGTTCAAACAATCATTTTTAATTCTTGCATTTAGTAATCTCTCATAGTTAGTATAATTAATCAATTAGTAATTCTATTTCACATCTTCCAATCAAACAAAAACACAAAAATATATCTTAGCAATCTTCATAATTGTGACAACTTCATAATTCAATCAAATCCGTACACAAACCACATACTCTTCGTGGTTCGACCCCTCACTACCACTAGCTATTTGTTAAGGGTAATTAGGGTATATAAATATTATCTTTGACCGGAGCGCGACACTCCGATCAAATTTTGGCGCCGCTGCCGGGGAGTGCGTGCGCTTTGTGTTTGGATATTGTTTGAATTTGTGTGATTAACTGTTTAATCTGTTTAGCTTTCTTTTTGTATTTGTCTTTTTCCTTGTTACGCGGGGTGTGTTACTTGTGCAGGTTACAGGTAGTGCATGCATACGCGGAACTCTGGGAGGACTTCACCTTTAGTCTACGAACCGGAAATCGAAAGACTCGCAAAAAGAAATCTAGCAAGCCGGTTAGAAGCAACTCTTGCTTCTAATCAAACCAACCAAACACCACCACTCACGCCGACCATTGAAACCGATTCAATGGCGAATCAAAACTCCAATCAAAACCAGAACCAATTCCAATACCGGAGCAACTTTAATCCCGCTCAAAACACCCAACCTATACCTCAAGAACAACCGGGTGGTAACACCAACGCTTGACCACCCACTCCACCTTTCCGAAACCAAAATCTCAACAACACCCAACGAACACCTCAACAACAAACCCTTCACCGACAAGCATCGTTACCTATCAACCTTGATGATCGGAATGTCAATTCCGACCGTAGGGGTAATCGTGATCGCGGCAATCCCACGGATGAAGACCCATTTTTCAATATCGACGATTTGAGGAATGCAATCCCCGATGATGAACCTTACAGTGTTCCCGGTTATCACTCACCGGAACATGTAAGCATTCATACGGAAAACTCGGATGATGGGGGTTACTATGATGATCGAATGAACGATGATGAAGATTGGGGATACATCGATAGGGGTAACGTCTACAACGCAAGAGGGTACGAAGATGAAGAGTTCAGCTATCAAAATGCTAACTACATTGGAGATGAAGAGTATGGTTACGGGAATAGAAGGAATGACGGTTATGGGAATAACCGCCAACCACGAAACAACAACCAACGGAATCGAAATGAAGGGTATTACAATAACAATAATAATGAAAACCCCAATCGGATTCCTCGTTTCGTGGGAGGTGGAAATCAAAGAGGTAATCAAGGTGGGAATCAAGTAAGGGGTGATAGAAGGGATGAGAGGCGAGATGAAAGAAGAGATGATAGGGGTGGTGATCGAAGAGGTAACCGAAGGCCGGGAGATCAAGAGGTCAATGGTCCTTATCGTCGTCAACAACCTCCACGGGGGGTAAATGACCGTTTCAGGCCGATTGTCACCGAGAACGACTCGCCTATTGTTTGTGAGCGAAGGATGTTTGATTGTAAACCACATTACATCAACATACTTCCTCATTTCAATGGGAGGTCTAACGATGAGCCTTACACACATCTTGCGGAATTTTCGTCGGTTTGTAATACTATTGGGGGACATAACTTTGCTCTAGAAGAAGTAAAGCTTCGCTTATTCCAATTTTCACTAAAGGATAAATCGAAGCAGTGGTTTCTTACACTCCCGGCAAATAGTATTCGCACTTGGGGAGAAATGCAACAAGCGTTCCTCGATGAGTACTACTCAATGGCGAAGACCGATGATGCTCGTGACGAAATTAGGTCTTTTTGCCAATTATCGGGTGAACCATTACATGAGGCTTTTACAAGATTTAGAGAAATGATGCGAAGATGCCCTCATCATCAAATCGAAAAGTGGGAGTTAGTTAAATGCTTTGTGCGGGGTCTAGATGACAATACATGGAATCGACTTGAATCCACAAGCAACGGGACCCTTCTAAGCAACCATGAAGATGATGATTGGGAGTTTTTGGAACGAATGAGCAAGCGCTCGAAAGAGAAAGAATCGGCCGACCGAGCCAAGAAGCATCTTGTTTCCCGGTCACTTCCCGATCTTGATTCTAAAGATCGGATTTCTACCTTAGAGCGGGAAATGGCTCGAATGAAGAAGAAAGAAGTAAACGCAGTTCAATTTGAAGTGTGTGAAGATTGTGGTGATATTGGGCATAGAGCGGAGCAATGCCCAACGGGGTCGAGTGACTACACCGAGGAGGTAAATCAAGTGTATGGGGATCGAAAGCAGTACGACATGAATTCCAACACTTACCATCCGGGTTTGAGAAATCACCCTAATTTCCGGTATGGTAACGCCTCAAATCAAATGAATCCGAATTTCCAATCGGGTAATCAAGGTGGTCAAGGTGGGTCCTCGTACAACAATCGTCAAGGTGGTAACCAAGGGGGTTACCAAAGGAATTACAATCAAGGGGGTAACCAAGGGTATCAAAACCGTGAAGGTAATTATCAACGTGGTTACAACCAAGGCGGAAATGGAGGTAATGCTTCTAACTCTCAAGGTGATGATTCGATTAATTCGAAATTTGATGCTATCATGAATGTTGTGAGTACTCTCACCAATTCACACCATGAGTTCAAAGCCGAAGTAAGGAAAGAGTTTGAAGTGAGGGATAAATCCCAAAAGGCATTAGAGAAGCAAGTGGGGCAACTTGACCAAGAGATGGCTCAAATTCGTGGAAGTGGAGGAGGACTTCCAAGTGGTACCACGGTGAACCCTAAGCATCAAGGGTCAAGCTCGAAGAACACACGTGAGGTACCAATTAATCAAATTTCTTTACGTAGTGGTCGAGTCATAGATAGTGGTGTCGAGCCACCATCACCCAAATTTGTTGAAGGGGTGGTGGAAGATGCGAGTGATGATGAAGGTAAAAACGGTCAAACGGGTCAAAAGAAAAATGATTTAAAAATTAATAATACCACCCCCGTTGTGACCGTTCCCGTCCCAAAGGCTAAGGAAAAGGGTGTGGAGGGTAATACCGCCCCTTATCCCGAAGCTTTGTTGGGACCATCTAAGAAAGTGGTAAACAAAAGAGGTCCACATCAAGAAGAGATGTGGGAAATTTTTAAACAAGTTAAAATTAACTTACCACTCTTAGATGCCATTAAGCAAATACCTTCATATGCTAAATACTTGAAGGATTTATGTACCCAAAAGAGGACTCACAAGTTTCCTAAGAAACTTGATTTAACTGAAAATGTGAGTTCAATTCTTTCGGGTGCACTTCCACCTAAACTTCAAGATCCGGGGGCGCCCATTATTTCTATACAAGTGGGTGAATTCAAAATGACACGGGCACTTTTGGATCTTGGGGCAAGTGTGAGTATCTTGCCGGGTAGCTTATATGATCAATATGATTTTGGTCCACTCCAAGTGTCTAACACCACCGTGGTGGTAGCCGACTTGACCCCTAAACTACCCCGTGGGATAGTCACGGATGTAATAGTCAAGGTCGAGGACTTTTACTATCCGGTGGACTTTCTTGTGTTAGATTATGTTTTGTTGGATCGAACCAAGCAACCAATGGTGATCCTCGGTCGACCATTCTTGGCAACATCGAATGCCCAAATTAATTGTAAATCGGGCACGGTCGACATGACTTTTGGTAACCGTCTGTTGCGGTTAAATGTCTTTTCAAGATTAACGGATCCTCTAGTTGGC
The DNA here is from genome assembly GCF_002127325.2 of Helianthus annuus. NCBI lineage: Eukaryota > Viridiplantae > Streptophyta > Magnoliopsida > Asterales > Asteraceae > Helianthus > Helianthus annuus. The sequence goes on from NC_035439.2 coordinate 2,933,441, forward strand.
GATGAATGTTACATGGCGGACATCGTTGACGAGTGTATACCTTTATGTGACACTAGTGTCGAAGAGGAAAACACAATAGAGGAGTGTTTCGTGTTTGACAGGTTACAAGGAGAAACAAATCGGAGCATGGATGAAGAAATGAAAGAATTGGAGGTTATGGCGGCAAAGGAAGGAAGACCTACTTGGACGCATCAAGTAGAAATTCTTCCGGAAAGCATTGACACAAAGTTAAAGCCGTCATTGGAAGAACCTCCGGTACTAGAGTTGAAGGTGCTACCCAAGCATCTTAAATATGCTTATGTGGGTGAAGGTAGCACGCTCCCGGTAATTATTGCATCTAATTTGACCGGGGAGCAAGAAGAGAAGTTGATGAAGGTATTGGTCATCCATAGAGCCGCTATCGGGTGGACCATTGCGGATTTGAAGGGAATTAGTCCCTCGGTGGTGATGCACAAGATCATCACGGAAGATGGTATGAATCCTTCTCGCGACACACAAAGAAGACTAAATCCGAATATGCGAGAAGTGGTGAAGAAGGAAGTATTGAAGTGGCTAGATGCGGGTATTATATACCCTATCTCGGATAGCCAATGGGTGAGCCCGACACAAACAGTTCCTAAGAAGGCGGGTATTCAAGTCGTCACAAATGACGCAGGTGAAGAGGTCGCCACTCGGCCGGTAACCGGGTGGCGTATTTGTATTGATATAGGAAGTTAAACGCTGCAACTTCCAAAGATCATTTCCCTTTACCATTTATTGATCAAATAGTTGAGAAATTGGCCGGACAAAAATTTTATTGTTTTCTGGATGGTTATTCCGGATACAATCAAATTGCTATACATCCGGAAGACCAAGCAAAGACTACTTTTACTTGTCCATACGGTACCTTCGCATTTAGGCGAATGCCTTTTGGACTTTGTAATGCCCCCGCCACCTTTCAAAGGTGTATGATGAGTATCTTTTCAGATATGGTGGGGGAGTCTTTGGAAATCTTCATGGATGATTTCTCAATATTTGGGTCATCATTTGATACATGCCTTGACCAGCTCGAAAAAGTTTTAAAAAGATGTGTTGAGAAAAATCTTGTTTTGAGTTGGGAAAAGAGCCATTTTATGGTTCAAGAAGGGATTGTGTTGGGGCATGTAGTGTCAAGTCGTGGGATAGAGGTTGATCGTGCTAAAGTGCAAGTCATATCTACTTTACCCTATCCCACGAATGTTAAGGGTATTAGATCATTCTTGGGTTACGCGGGGTTTTATAGAAGATTTATAAAAGGTTTTAGTGATATAACCAAACCTTTATGTAAATTATTGCTAAAAGACCAACCGTTTGAATTCTATAAAGATTGTCAAAATGCTTTTAATGTGTTAAAGAAAAAGTTGGTTGAGGCCCCAATCTTGCAATCACCGAACTGGTCATTACCATTCGAAATTATGTGTGATGCAAGTGATTATGCGGTGGGGGCCGTGTTGGGTCAAAGGGTAGACAAGAAACCGATTGCCATTTACTACGCAAGTAAGACTCTCTCGGATGCACAACTGAATTACACGACTACCGAGAAAGAGCTACTTGCGGTGGTATATGCTTTGGACAAGTTTCGTGCTTATATATGGGGTACTAAAGTCATTGTTTATTCTGATCATTCTGCAGTTAGGTATCTCATGGAAAAGAAGGATGCGAAGCCGAGGGTAATCCGATGGGTTCTTTTGCTACAAGAGTTTGACTTGGAGATCCGAGACAAGAAAGGGAGCGAAAATGTGGTCGCGGACCATTTGTCCCGATTGAGTGTGGAGAATTCTTCCCGTGAAGAAATTAATGAGAATTTTCCCGATGAACAAATATTAAAAGTTGGAATATTACCATGGTATGCTAATATTGTCAATTACTTGGTTACAGGTGACTTGCCGGCTCATTGGGATAGAAGGAAGAGGTTGCATTTCTTATCTCAAATCAAGTATTACAAGTTGGAAGAACCGGATTTATTCAAGTTCTGTCAGGATCAAGTTGTTCGAAGATGCATACCCGACGAGGAGATTCCTAGCGTCTTAATGCACTTGCATTCATTTGCTTGTGGGGGCCATTTCAGTGGTCACAAAACCGGGCACAAAGTGCTCAATAGCGGCCTTTATTGGCCGACTATTTTCAAAGATGCTTTTAATTTCGCTAAAAATTGCATAGAGTGTCAAAAGTTAGGGAATATATCAAAAAGGGATGAAATGCCCATGCAACCGATCCTTATTGTAGATATTTTTGATGTATGGGGGATCGATTTCATGGGCCCATTCCCTAATTCGCATGGCAATTTATATATTTTGGTGGCGGTCGATTATGTCTCCAAATGGGTCGAAGCGATTGCCACCAAAACGAATGACCAAACCGTTGTTTGCAATTTTGTTCAAACAAATATAATCTCTAGATTTGGGGTACCACGGATGATCATTAGTGATGGGGGATCTCACTTCAAGAATTTTAATTTTGGCAAACTCTTGAAACGGTATGGTGTTGACCATCGAATTGCTACTCCCTACCACCCACAAACAAGCGGTCAAGTTGAGGTCTCCAATAGGCAAATAAAATAAATTTTGCAAAAGACCGTTCGACCCGACCGAAAGGATTGGTCAACGAAGTTGAATGATGCTTTATGGGCTTATATAACAGCTCATAAAACACTTATTGGGACCACTCCTTATCGCTTAGTTTATGGGAGGAATTGTCACTTGCCGGTTGAGCTTGTGCATCGTGCATGGTGGGCTATTAAAGAAGTTAACATGAAATACGATGATGCAGGTAAAGAGCGGAAATTAAAGCTTTGTGAGTTGGAGGAGCTTAAGGAAGAAGCGTATGAGTGTGCCTCGAAGTACAAGGATGACATGAAGCGGGCACATGACGCGAAGTTGATGCCAAAGGAGTTTGAAGTGGGTCAAAAGGTTTGGCTCTACAATTCAAGGCTTAAATATTTTCCCGGAAAGCTCAAGAGTAAGTGGATGGGCCCGTATGTGATTACACGGGTCGGAAGGCTTGGAGATGTTACAATCAAGGACCCGAAGGACGGGTCGAAGCAAACGGTTAAAGGGCATCGCCTTAAACCATTTCTTGATGGTAACAACGAGAAAAAGGATGAGAATGTGGAGTTGGTAAACTTCGTGGTAAGTGCGCCAACTTATGAGGTCAACTGAAGGGCCGGTAACAATTTTTGTAAAGTTATGTACAATTATTTAATTGTTTGAGTGTTTTAGTGTGAATTGTTTTCGTTTCCTACTAACCTTTGTAATTGTGTGAAGTCCGGACATCATAAACGGGTCTTGAAGACAAAAGGTATGTTTACAGACTTATTTGTGTGTATTAGGGACAATACACGACTTTTCGGGGGGTGGTAGGGCTGTTAACGGTTTTTGCATTTCAAAATTTGAACTTATAAAAATTCACAAAAAGATTTTTAATAATTTTTAGGATTTTTTAGTGTACATAGGCCTTTTATTAAAAAGTCATAATTTTCCTCCTAGTTTTAAACAAAAAAAAATTTAAAAATTGAAAGAAATAAACACCGTCGCCGACGGTGGGTTTGGGCGTCGCCCACGGCTTCTCAAAATGTCCGTAGATGACATTTCACCGTAGACAGCTACTTAAGCTGTCGAGTCCATGTCACAAACCATCCACCGTCGCCGACGGTGGGCTTGTCCGTCGCCGACGGTCCGTAGATTATCAGCCGACGCTGATTCGTTTTTTGTGGCTTACAATTGCATCCAAACCTTTCTTTAGTATAAAACTTGACCTGAAACATATTTTAACCACACTTTTGACCCGAGATCAACCCAACATCACCTCAACTCAGATCCATACGTTTATATCACGTTCTCTCTCCTCCATATTCACCTTCTTCCCCAAATTCTCTCTAGAACCCTAATCCTTCTCTTACTCATAACTTCCTCAATCCTTCACCAAATCCCTTGATTCTTGAGCCTATCCTGAGTGATTTTTCGAGAGGAACAAAACCCCCATAACCAATTTCATCAATTCTTGCTCGATTACAAGATTTCTGGACGCGTGTTTTAGGGTTTTGAAGAGTGTTCATCCAAGTTTCTTGTTTTACACTTTTCTTTAGTTCTTCTTGTCAATCTTCATCAAAGGTATGACTTTTCACTTAAATTATGCTTTAATTTCACATGTGTTGTTGATTTCTTCCGAAATTTTAAGCTTATTGTTTAAGAGTAGGTTGTTTATCACAATGTAGTATGTGTTAGTATGAATTTAAGGATGTTTGTTTGATTTGGGATGGATTTGAGCATACTTTAGTTTTAGTGATGTGATTACACAAAAACTTCGGCATGATTGAACATAGTAGTAATGTTGAACATTGTTGAAAACATGATTTTCTGTTGAAAGATCTTAGGATTAAACATATTAGTCAATATAGATGATAAAATGAGCGACTTTGGAAGTTTAAAATGGCGGTTTTTCATCTAAAAATTTGATTGAAATTCAACATTGCATACCATGTTCAAAGTTTGAGATTGTTGAAGGTAGGAAGTACTAATTGTTGTTGTCTTTGTTTTGTGATTGTAGCCATGTTCCGAGGGGGAAAGAAAGCAAAGACTTCCGGTCAAGGTTCATCTTCGGGAGCCGGGTCGGGCTCCGGGGTATATCAAAGACGTTGGGAACAACTTAGTAATGTAGAAGAAGGCGATGGGCAACTTGAAAGACAAGATTGGGCTTGGGAAGAGGCTAAGAACAGTGTGTCGGCCTCGGCATGGAAGGAAGAGAAAACAAAGGCCCTTTCTCGATACAAGAATAAGAGGTTGGAAGCCAAGATGTGGAAGATGAAAATGGTTACGGGCATCTCAAAACCCGTACCCGACAGGGCGGTTTGTGAATGTATGGTAGATGTTGAAGAGTTTAGGAAGATTGGTATAGTGCAAAGGTTTGAGAAACTTGGTTGGGAACGGGTGATTGACTGGTGTGATGACATCACCACTCGGGTATACTTGGGGGCAGTTTGTGAGTGGCTATCCACCCTTCGTTTTGAACACTCTGATCAGCCGGCTCATAGGTGGAAGTTGATTGGTAACATTGGAAAAAGTCAAATGGTCATGTCTTTCGAACATATGAATGCTATAGCGAGGTTTGACTCGCTTGGGGTCGACGCGTATGACTATTATGGGTATGATCAGTTTTTGGACAACAAGAAAAACGATGCGGACCCAGTGAGGCTTTTAGAGGATACATTACCCGGTTCTGGGGGTGCAGGTAATGCAAGGGCAGATATGTCTCTGATGGGAAAGATATTGCAAGGTATCTCGTTGGAGAACATTATGGTACGGTTCGGGCACCGTGGAACAGTGAAGGCACCCGACTGTCGGGTTGTGCATGCATTGTTATATGGGACGCCCAAGCTCTCGTGGCGTCAAATTGTTATGATTAACACCTGGGACACACGGGAATCGTTTAAGCGCAAAATGATTCCTTACGCAAGGTTGATCAGCGCCATGATTCTCCAACAAAATGCATTACCTCAAGACTCACTATGGGTATCCAAGCCCATTGATCAATTCAACTTCGCCTCTATGAGGCGACATTGGAACATAACCGTGAAAGCTTTTGGGCATTTGCACATGGTTGAAGATGAGCAAGGGGATAGTTATCGTTTCAACGACAAAGAGGGTGATGAAGAAGGTGATGAAGAAGGGGGCGATGAGGAGATGCCCGATGTTGAGGAGGACATTGATCCTTCCGGTCCACGGGGACCGAGGCGTAGTGTAACAACTGTCACTAAAATCCATAATTAGGATGGTAATTAGCTATTAAGAAAACCCTAATTGAGAAACCCAAGTAATTCTGCACTAACCCTAAAATTTCCAGAACAATCAGAATCAGGATCAGGGCCCCTAAAACTCAGGGGGGGCAAAACCCTAGTTACGATTATCTAAATAACTTGCTGGCCGTTTTGAATTTTACAATTTCATCGACTCAGCTAAGCTACTTAGACACGAATCTACCTATAGAAACCAGGTTACCCCTCGCGTAGCGCGACGCCCATGGGGGGTACCCCTCGCGCTACGCGACAGGGTCAAATTTCAGGTATAAATAGTAGAGGTTGGGACTTGAATTCTGGCACAAAATCGACGAGAAAATTCGTTCTGTACGTTGAGATATCACCAGATTACTCCAAAAACACAAATCGCTGCCGCAATCAGGGTATAACTCGATCGCTATTACGATTCAACGTCCGATCGATTGTAACTATCCAACGATAGTCCAGGTGCTGCTCAATTGAGCTTGTACTTTGATTATTCGTCGTGATTTCGACTTGAATATTAGAGTGCTGTTCGAATTCGGACTATGCTCTGTTATTCGTTGTGAATCCGATTGAATTATCGAGTATTGCACTGATTAATCGTTGTGAAGGTTTAATCTCGTGAATTGTCGTAATTGCTGTATTAGTTACAACCCCGTTTGTGTGAATTAGGCTAATCAGTAGACTAGACTCTGCCCAAATTGAATCAGCAGTATATCAAGGATATCTGTAGACTAAACTTTGCCCGTAGAAATCTGCAATGTGAGTTCATTTCTCTTTTCTCACCGTTTGTGAGTCTATACTCTTTTATCACAGTTTTATCACCTTTTTGTGAAACAATTATATTACAAAATGCTTTCTAAAAATCCTAAATGGTTACCAGTTATACTTACAGTGATTAAAGTTATTATATTTTACTGGTATGGGAGGTATTATACATTATTTGATTCTCGTTACTATGACTCAGGAAGTTAGCATGACCACAATTATAACTAATATTATTCTTAACATTTATGTAAAATCTAAATGGTGCATACCATAATAAAATAATCAAGTATAATACTTTTAGTCAGGTTACTATACCCTGATATTACAATTAGTGAATTAATATATTTTGGTAAGTTATAATAACTGACATAAAATGTCATTATTCTAGATTGCATGACTTGGTGCTAGAGATAATATGTTTGACAAAGTAATAAGACATCATTATGTCCAAAGTCACTAGCTGAAAGAATGATCAGCAGTGATATGTCCAGAGACACTAGTTGAAAGAATGATCAACAGTGTTATAATTAGAATCACTAGTTGAAAGAATGATCAACAGTGATAATGACCAGAAGCACTAGTTGAAAGAATGATCAACAGTGCCATGAATAGAATCGCTAGTTGAAAGAATGATCAACAGCGATATGACCAAAGACCCTAGTTGAAAGAATGATCAACAGTGTTATGAACAAGTGATATGGTCAGAATCACTAGTTGAAAGAATGATCAACAGTGATATGACCCAGTCATAGGAATTGCCTAATGATAGATAAATTGAATAACAGTAAAGTATAGTTATTTGATTAATTCACTATTGGATGAAAGTAAACCAATGAGTGATATTATTGCTGTTATATTGGAATTGCTATTATGTGACAGAATACTGATTGAGTAAGGTAAATGCAAATAAATATAAAACCTTAATACTGTAAGGTATAACAATATATTTGTATAAAAATGGAATGAATTCACTCAGCATTCCCGCTGACAAAACCTTTTTCCAACATGTTTCAGGTAATTACCATAGATTGGAATAAAGGCTGGATATGGCACTGAAAGGCATCAAGAAATGGCTTATTAAAGAAATATTGTTTTATAAAATAAAAATTTATCTTTATTAAAGCTACCATTTTAAAATAGGGATTTATCCCATCTGTTTAAATCAAATCCGGTGTTTTCTAAACTCTGATATTTTTCCTAACTCACGGTCCTGAAGAAAATTCCGCTGCAATGTTTTTCAAAACAAAAATAATCACCGGTACCACGGGACTGCTCACGGCACCTGATTCCGTCCAGGGTGGGTCGGGGGTCGTGACAGAAGGTGGTATCAGAGCTAAGCCACTACTTTGATCCTATAAGTGTTGTGATAATAATATTTAAACTTAAATAAAAGAGTTAGGAGATTGCTATTAACTGGTAGCACATCTGATAATATTCAAAGGTTGAATAAGAAAAGATGCCTTAGTATAAGTTAAGTCACTTGTTTAAGCTAATTAGGTGTTCTTTAATACCTAAACAATAAAGTTAGAAAATTAATACAAATTAACTTATGTGTTATACATGAATATGTATATGTCAATATGCACATATAATATCCTGGAGGTATTATTTTGTTTTAATTATTTTGTGATATTAATAAGTGAAAATATTTGCAATCCAGATGTCGAATGAAGTATCACATAATCCAGAAGCTCATACTAATAATGAAAATCCTTTGGATAAAAATGCTATAGAAAATCTAATAGCTCAAGGAATAGCTAATGCTTTACCTTTAATAATTAAAGCTGTTAAAAATCCTATAGATCCTACCAAAGCGATGAGCAGTAAGCATACCCGTGACGATAGTTTTAACCATAGTGTCAATAGTGATAATAATGATATTATCAAAACCCCATTTCCTAAGAAGAAGAAGGCGATGACTCTCGGGTGTACCTACAAAGAATTTCTAGCTTGTAAATCAACTGAGTTCGCGGGCAGTGAAGGTGCCACGGCTGCTCTGCGATGGTTGGAAAAGACAGAGGCTGTTCTTACGATCAGCAAATGTGCTGAAGAAGATAAGGTGATGTATGCATCTAATCTCTTTAAGGAAGAAGCCTTAGAATGGTGGAATACTATTCTTCAGGCAAAAGGAAGGACCATGGCTTATGCCATAAACTGGGAAGAATTCAAGGAAATGGTAGAAAGAAAATTTTGTTCCCCTTATGAAAAGGAACGAATAACTAACAAGTTCCTAAATCATAAAATGATAGATGTGAATTGTCGTGAATATACGACAACATTCTTCGAATATGCAAGAATGGTACCAACTCTGGCTTCGCCAGAATCCGTACTAATTTCTCGTTATATTTGGGGATTAGTTAGCGAAATCCGAGACATAGTCAAGGCCGTTAGACCCCAGACTATTGAGGAAGCAGTTGAACTAGCTAACATGCTGACAGATGGACTAATCCGCACAAGAGAAGAAAACAAGAAGAAAGAATTAGCCCAGAAAATTTCCCAAGAACTCAAGAAGAAAGAAACTGAACCGTCATTGGAGCAACCTATCTGCAGAAACAGTAACAAAACGCATTCAGGACGATGTCGTTTTAGGAACACACCCTACTGTGACTTCTGCAAGATGACTGGGCACATAGAAGAAGAGTGTAGAAGGAAAACTAACGTCTGTTACAATTGCGGGGAAACCGGACACATCAAACCGTATTGCCCAAAACTAACCAAAGCGTCTGACAACAAGGCTAGAACAACAAACGGAGCTAAGAAAAACGCGCTAGCATACGCACTTACTACACAAGAAGCAGAAATGATACCAGACGTAGTCACCGATATATATCTAAGTTAAGTTATTATTTGACCCTAGTACAAATAAAAGTTCATAAATAAATACATTCCGTCAAATACTTCCTCTATTTCAGATCCATACCAAACTTGTTTGGTTTTCACTTTCGTTGAATCATTTATTTGGTCACGATCACCTTGTGGTAACGTTTTCACAAATTCGAAGCTTGTGCTAATCTCGTTGCACCTCTTACATACGGGTTTAATTATTCATTCATGTTGAATCACTTTGATTTATTCTATCAAAACAATCTTAACACAATCGTGTGCCAAGATAATGATACACAAATTCATTTCATATTTCCGTGTATCTATCGAGCGCTTCGCAATCTTTATTGCTTTATCATCTTTGATCATTTCAATTTCAATCCAAAATCCTAATGCATTTATTTGAAACATTCGGATTTACTTCATTTGATTTACATCATGGTGAAACTCGTTTCATTCACCACTACTATGACACCTTGTGGCGTCATAATAAATTTATAGCTTGAACTATTTTCAATTTCACTCCTAATATACGAATTTTAGTTTTTGGTTCATATTCTTAACCAATCTTAATACAACTATGTGTTAAGATAAAAGTACACAAATTCGTATCATATTCCGGTGTACTTCTTAAACGTTTCTTCTATCATCGAAAATTTTATAATATTTCATTTTGTCTTTTCATCATCAATTGAAACTCCTATTTGAAATGAATATCCAAGTTTTCTTCATTTAAAACTTTCAGTTGATTATATGGTGAAATTGTTCGAGCACCGTAATTATTGAAATAATTCCAATCAGTACGACACCTTGCGGAGTCGTTACAAACTTGTAGCTTGGGCTAATCCTAATCATACGAACCATTCAAAACCACGTTTATCTTCCGTTTGACTCATCATTTGAAAATAATCTTGATACAATTATGTATTAAGACAATGATACACTAAACTTTATTGCATTCCAGTGTATCCTTGCAATGTCAACACACTGATTTTTCTCCTGATATGATTCAATAATTAACAATGATCTTCGTGTTATTATTTCATTCCGACCTTATTGATTCTGAGTCTTCCCCAGTTGACAATCAAAGTAAGTTTTCTTTTGACCATGAATTTTATTCTAAAAAGTCATTTCACTAACTGTAAACAGATATCTATTTGATCATATATCTGTTGACTTGAACCTAGTCCCATTCGAAACTATATCATTTCATCTCATTCAGTGGTCATCGATTTCTTGAACTATTTCAGTTGAACTTTTTTAAAACCCTACTAATACAACTAGTATTCACAAACTTTGACTCTGTGTCATTTACCTTAAAAGAATCCAGTTCCATTGACTAAATTATGACATAAATCTAACAAAAATATCATAACCCAAATCTCGAGGACGAGATTTTTATTAAGGTGGGGAGGATGTAACAACTGTCACTAAAATCCATAATTAGGATGGTAATTAGCTATTAAGAAAACCCTAATTGAGAAACCCAAGTAATTCTGCACTAACCCTAAAATTTCCAGAACAATCAGAATCAGGATCAGGGCCCCTAAAACTCAGGGGGGGCAAAACCCTAGTTACGATTATCTAAATAACTTGCTGGCCGTTTTGAATTTTACAATTTCATCGACTCAGCTAAGCTACTTAGACACGAAGCTACCTATAGAAACTAGGTTACCCCTCGCGTAGCGCGACGCCCATGGGGGGTACCCCTCGCGCTACGCGACAGGGTCAAATTTCAGGTATAAATAGTAGAGGTTGGGACTTGAATTCTTGCACAAAATCGACGAGAAAATTCGTTCTGTACGTTGAGATATCACCAGATTACTCCAAAAACACAAATCGCTGCCGCAATCAGGGTATAACTCGATCGCTATTACGATTCAACGTCCGATCGATTGTAACTATCCAACGATAGTCCAGGTGCTGCTCAATTGAGCTTGTACTTTGATTATTCGTCGTGATTTCGACTTGAATATTAGAGTGCTGTTCGAATTCGGACTATGCTCTGTTATTCGTTGTGAATCCGATTGAATTATCGAGTATTGCACTGATTAATCGTTGTGAAGGTTCAATCTCGTGAATTGTCGTAATTGCTGTATTAGTTACAACCCCGTTTGTGTGAATTAGGCTAATCAGTAGACTAGACTCTGCCCAAATTGAATCAGCAGTATATCAAGGATATCTGTAGACTAAACTTTGCCCGTAGAAATCTGCAATGTGAGTTCATTTCTCTTTTCTCACCGTTTGTGAGTCTATACTCTTTTATCACAGTTTTATCACCTTTTTGTGAAACAATTATATTACAAAATGCTTTCTAAAAATCCTAAATGGTTACCAGTTATACTGTCACACCCCCAAAATCCACCTGCGGAGTATCACCGCTTGGGAGCGTGACTGACCAGGATCAAGCCACCAATCATATCGAACATGTAATTAATGTCAAGTATAATAAGTGTTAACAAACCATTCAATACGATTGATGTTCCAACAAAACATAGTTTAAGTTGCGGAAGCGTAACAATGAGAGTTCAATGTATATAATTAGTTCAAGTGTTGTAGTTTAGCATAACATCCACAATCCATGCACCACAACGACCTGCTCCTCCCTGTGCAAGCTCCATATGTACCTAATGTCCTGCAAGGCATGCAGCAGAGAGTCAACAACTAGTTGAGCGAGTTCACAGTTAACAGTTCAATAATAGTATAGTGTGAGTAACAGTATGTTCGTTCGTTATGTCATGTATCGTATTGGTTTCCATCGCGGCCTCCCAGGCAGGTATGCGAAGATATTAGGGGAATGTTCATCCCGAGTATTCTAGACTAGGTTTATGTGTATCGCGGCCTACCAGGCAGGTGTGCGAAGATTAGTAGATTACAGTTCGCGGCCTTCCAAAGGCAGGTGTGCGAAGTCAGTCATAATATCGCGGCCAACCCTTGGCAGGTGTGCGAAGATCAGTTCAATAAGTGTTACTAGTCTAGTAGTAGTTCTAACAGTGGAGTATGTACCATAGTTTATCCCATAACATCACTACGTTCCATTATAGACAAGTACCAGTAAATAATCAAATCCCATTCCCACCCTGGGAACCCCATGCCTTGGCTGTGTGAACTCACCTTGGTTTGCTCGGTATGCTAGGTTATGCACTCACAAGTAATTAATCACGTCCTATTGTATGCACGTATAACAAATCAGTTCATGTTCGCAATGATACGCATGCAATCTAATGTCACATAGTGCTTGAAAGTCAATACCATGCATCAATCATGTATCACATAACAGTCATTTTGCATATCGGCACAACACGTACCATTTCATACTTACTCATCAGCTAGTGTACACAAAAAAACATTCATCACCAAGCATGGCATGCCAAATAAATCAAACATACATCCCATCCTTCGAAGGATGTTTATAATCCCTAATATCTTTCGATCCACTGTTATCTTTCGACACATTAGTGATCTTTCGACAAACAGTTATCATAGTTATCATTCGGACCGAAAGTTATGTTTCGAACCTAATGTCATCTTTCGACCAAAAGTCATCTTTCGGTCAACACTACTATGGTTCGGTCAATGCTATCCTTCGGTCAACACTACTATGGTTCGGTCAATGCTATCCTTCGGTCAACACTACTATGGTTCGGTCAATGCTATCCTTCGGTCAACACTACTATGGTTCGACTAACAAGCATCTTTCGACAACAACTATGTTTCGAGTAGCAAGTATCTTTCGATACATATCAGTTACGTTTGATCACAATCAGTTACGGATATCACGCAGTCAATTACAGAAACAGAAACCCTAATCATCTACAGCCGTCATCATCATTAACAATCATCATCGATCATGCATGTCCAAACAAATCACAATAAGTACCAAATCTTAACAGTACATCTACATAACGAGTATCATACGAGCACGATTCCTCACTACAATCGATCTATAATATTGATTAATAATCCGAACAGAATACCAAAAACCCTAATCGATAGCAGGTTTAGATCTTTGTGTTTAAACTAACCAAACCGTGTTCACTTGTTTCGTTTTCGTTTACCATAATCAACATCATCAATAAGCAAGGGATTCAAACATGAGATCAGGCATTATGTATATATATTAATGAATCATGTATTCGATTAACAGTTAGCAAGGATAACAATTAAATAATCATGAAATGCTTGGATACTAACCGAGGTGAATCGAAAACTAAAGCAAGCTTCGAGAGTTCCAAATTGCCGTCACTCACAGAAAGGCTCTAGGGTTGAAAGTGACTGCCGACTACATGCATTCACGTATATAAACGTATCACAGGAATGGGCCAAGCCCATTAGAAAGACTGGGCCGAAAGATCTGGATTCTAGTCGAAGGATATGTTTCGTGGTCCTTCGAAGAGACTGGGCCGAAAGATGTCGAAGGATCCTATCTCTGCTCGAAGGGTATGTTTCGAGATCCTTCGAACCTAAGGTTATCTTTCGTGATCCTTCGATCTGGATGTCATGTTTCGTAAACTGGACTAAGTGTTTTAATAATAATTTTAATATTATTTTCTACCACAGCAAGTAATCACATATAGGCAAAAACGACAATACATTTCATTAAAACACAACGCGTACAATTTCAAGTCCACAATCCAAACAACTAAACAGTCAAAGTCAACGCGCATTTAATGCGAAAGTGAAAATCAGAAACTCGAGTTGTCACATTATCCCCAACTTAAAAGAAATTTCGTCCCGAAATTTGGTACGCACTTACTGAGGAAGCTGGGTAAGTTACATCGTTCACTGGTTTTCCTGGGGTGTCACATCATCCCCCCGTTGATTTGGAATTTCGTCCCGAAATTCAGTAGTAGTAGCTTCAGCCTCAGAAGTGGATGCATTGGTTTCGAATAACTGGGGTACTTTTCTTTCATTTGGTCTTCGCGTTCCCAGGTGTACTCTGGGCCACGTCGGGAGTTCCAACGAACTCGAACAAGAGGGATTCTCTTGTGTTTGAGGACCTTAACATCCCGGTCCGTGATTTCAACTGGTTCCTCGACGAACTGCAACCGCTCGTCGATAATGAGTTCCTTAAAAGGAATTATGAGGGTCTCATCTGACAGGCACTTCTTCAGATTCGACACGTGAAATACATTGTGAACTGCACCGAGTTCAGCTGGTAGGTTCAGTCTGTAGGCTACTGGGCCTATTCTTTCAGTGATTTCGAACGGTCCAACATACCGTGGATTGAGTTTGCCCCGTTTGCCAAAACGAACCACACCCTTCCAGGGTGAGACTTTTAATAAAACCCGGTCCCCGACCTGAAATTCCAAGGCTTGCTACGCTTATCCGCGTAGGCTTTCTGACGGTCGCGTGCTGCCGCCATGCGTTGTCGTATCTGTGCAATCTTTTCTGTGGCGTCCACTACAATCTCTGGACCCGTAATCTGACTATCCCCCACCTCTACCCAACAGAGAGGTGACCGGCATTTACGTCCGTACAATGCCTCGAATGGAGCGGTTTGAATGCTGGTATGGTAACTGTTATAGCTCTGTCGTGAATCGTGCATCCCGATCGGAGAATATGGAGATGGGCACCCCGTGCCTAGAAACAACTTCTTTAAGATAGATGTCTGCGAGAGAGGAGAACTTATCCGTTTCCTTTACAGCCAAGAAATGTGCAGACTTGGTGAGTCGATCCACGATCACCCATATAGTATCATTCCCACGCTGGAATCTAGGTAAGCCCGTAACAAAATCCATGGAAATCTCTTCCCATTTCCACTGTGGTATCCTGGGTTGCTGAAGTAAGTCTGAGGGTTTCTGGTACTCTGTCTTGACTCTCGCACAAGCCAATCATTTGTAATGTGGGCCTTCATGCTAGGCCACCAATATGTAGTTCTAATGTCGTGGTACATTTTATCCGACCCTGGATGTACCGAGTAGCGAGACTTGTGTGCTTCATCCATCACAAGTTCGCGTAGATCGCCATAGGGTAGGACCCAATACGTCCTGTTACATAGTAGGCGTCGTCTTCCTTTTGTTCTAACCGTTGCCTCGAGCCGCGTAAGGCTTCAGCCTTGACGTTTTCTGGTTTCAATGCTTCTACCTGAGCATTTCGTATTCGTGCAGGAAGATCAGACTGAATATTAGGCTGTAGCGCTCGCACGCGCTTAGGTAGGGCGTCCTTTCGACTGAGGGCGTCGGCCACACCATTGGCCTGGCCTGGATGATACTTGATGGCGCATTCGTAGTCGTTCAGAAGTTCAACCCATCTTTATTGACGCATGTTCAAATCCTTTTGCTTAAGAATATGCTCGAGACTCCTGTGATCGGTGTAAATCGTGCACCTGGTACCGTACAGGTAGTGTCGCCATATCCTAAGCGCGAAAACAACAGCTCCCAGCTCTAAATCGTGCGTCGTGTAGTTCCGTTCACAAATCTATCTTGGATGGGTCGACATGGATCGCATCCCTGTTCACTACATGGCCTAAGGAGTGGACTTCACGTATCCAGAAGTCGCATTTAGAAAACTTGGCGTACCTTTGCTCCTTCCGAAAAGTTCCAAGATAAGACGTAAGTGCTGCTCGTGTTCCTCCTGACTCTTGGAGTAGATCAGAATGTCGTCGATGGAGACAAGGACAATTTGTCCAGGTAGGGTTTGCACACCCTGTTCGTAAGGTCCATAAATACGGCAGGTGCGCTCAATAATATCAAAACATCCATCATACCAAACATAAAATATAATAAGTAAAATAATTCATAAAACCAAACACGATAAATGTTCAAACCAAACTTTGTTTGAGTAGCGTAAACATAATAATGAAAATCCAAGATAAGTTATGAGTTCAATTAGCGTTCATTGCGTCTCCTCCTCCTAACATGAAAACTCGACCTCTTGCCTCGTTGCCATTGTTATTGTTGTTTCCCCCGTTGTTGTTGTTGTTCCCGTTGCCCTGGTTATTGTTGTGGTTCTGATTCTGGTTCAACTGAGGACAATCGCGTTTGTAATGACCTTCTGCCCCACACTGGAAACATCCCCGATTTCCACGCTGTGGCTGCTGCTGCTGGTTCTGTGGAGCTGGCGGTGGGAGTTGCTGGTTCTGATTTGCTGGCCGAGAGCTTCTACAATCCTTAGCCTCATGACCCATCTTGAGGCATCTTTGACATTGTTCCCTGCGACATCTTCCACTGTGGTGTTTGTTGCACTTATTACACAGTGGGTGAATTCCCCGATATCCACCCTGTCCTTGACTGCCAGATGATTGCTGGCTCGGGTTCTGATAGTCATTTGTCTTGCGCTGCTGAGACTGAACAGAAACCGATCCCTTACTGGAATCCCCCTCCCATTTCCTCTTGTTGTCACTGGGAGTAGTAGGAGTGGTGACAGCAGTAGTGGTAGCCTTGACACGTTTTGGCAGTTTGTTCTGATCCACTGCCTGATCTGTAATACGGTGAGCGAGGCGCTGAATTTCCTGGATGTTGTCGAGGTTAGCCGAGGTAACGTGGCTCTGTATTTCTGGTGCCAAACCTTTGAGATACAACTCAATACGCTTGTATGGAGGGTCCACCATGGTTGGGCACAGCACGGCCAGTTCATTCGACCGTTTAGTATACGCTTCGATCTCCGATCCAACCATTTTCAAATTATACAGCTCGTCTTCCAACTTGTGAATATCTTCACGTGTACAATACTCTCTCTTAATAAGTTCTTTGAATTCGTTCCAGGGTGTGGCGTTAGCAGCTGCCAACCCGAATATCTGCACTTGCGCGTTCCACCAAGTTAACGCGATTCCCTCTAGGGTACCGGTAGCGTATTTCACCCTGCGTTCCTCAGGGCATTCACACATTTCGAATACTGACTCTAGTTTCTCGAACCAGTGAAGGAGTCCAACTGCTCCTTCTGTGCCGCTAAACGTGCCGGGACGGCAGTCCATAAAGTTCTTGAATGTGCAGACAGGCTGTTGCGCGTGTTGACCTATTGTGTACGAATAGGGCAAAGTTAAGTACGAGAATTAATGTAGGATCTAAAGATCCTAGTGTCTATACTGCAGGGTATACTACCTGCTTGGGCGGCTGCAACTGCCGCAGCAACGAGAGCCTCTAGCTGGGCTTGAGTCATGGTAATTCGTGCGGCCATTGATCTTCACATCAAAGGCAACATAAGTGAGAAAGGTTCGCGAATAGTGCGATGACAGAAGAGTGTAAGCACATAAGTATTCTCATGCAATGACAAGTTGTGAGCAAGGTAATGTAAGCATACTACGAGCAAAGTTCTATGCAAATTCTAGCATGTAGGCAATAAACATAAACCTTATTACCTAGGAAGTTGAGTCTTGCACGTGGAGCGAAGCGTCGTTGTGGATCGTTGAGAGCACTGTTCTGGTTATAGTCTGGTTTTAATAAAAACGTTTCCCATATTAAAACCAAGTTCTCTATAACCAATGGCTCTGATACCAATCTGTCACACCCCCAAAATCCACCTGCGGAGTATCACCGCTTGGGAGCGTGACTGACCAGGATCAAGCCACCAATCATATCGAATATGTAATTAATGTCAAGTATAATAAGTGTTAACAAACCATTCAATACGATTGATGTTCCAACAAAACATAGTTTAAGTTGCGGAAGCGTAACAATGAGAGTTCAATGTATATAATTAGTTCAAGTGTTGTAGTTTAGCATAACATCCACGATCCATGCACCACAACGACCTGCTCCTCCCTGTGCAAGCTCCATATGTACCTAATGTCCTGCAAGGCATGCAGCAGAGAGTCAACAACTAGTTGAGCGAGTTCACAGTTAACAGTTCAATAATAGTATAGTGTGAGTAACAGTATGTTCGTTCGTTATGTCATGTATCGTATTGGTTTCCATCGCGGCCTCCCAGGCAGGTATGCGAAGATATTAGGGGAATGTTCATCCCGAGTATTCTAGACTAGGTTTATGTGTATCGCGGCCTACCAGGCAGGTGTGCGAAGATTAGTAGATTACAGTTCGCGGCCTTCCAAAGGCAGGTGTGCGAAGTCAGTCATAATATCGCGGCCAACCCTTGGCAGGTGTGCGAAGATCAGTTCAATAAGTGTTACTAGTCTAGTAGTAGTTCTAACAGTGGAGTATGTACCATAGTTTATCCCATAACATCACTACGTTCCATTATAGACAAGTACCAGTAAATAATCAAATCCCATTCCCACCCTGGGAACCCCATGCCTTGGCTGTGTGAACTCACCTTGGTTTGCTCGGTATGCTAGGTTATGCACTCACAAGTAATTAATCACGTCCTATTGTATGCACGTATAACAAATCAGTTCATGTTCGCAATGATACGCATGCAATCTAATGTCACATAGTGCTTGAAAGTCAATACCATGCATCAATCATGTATCACATAACAGTCATTTTGCATATCGGCACAACACGTACCATTTCATACTTACTCATCAGCTAGTGTACACAAAAAAACATTCATCACCAAGCATGGCATGCCAAATAAATCAAACATACATCCCATCCTTCGAAGGATGTTTATAATCCCTAATATCTTTCGATCCACTGTTATCTTTCGACACATTAGTGATCTTTCGACAAACAGTTATCATAGTTATCATTCGGACCGAAAGTTATGTTTCGAACCTAATGTCATCTTTCGACCAAAAGTCATCTTTCGGTCAACACTACTATGGTTCGGTCAATGCTATCCTTCGGTCAACACTACTATGGTTCGGTCAATGCTATCCTTCGGTCAACACTACTATGGTTCGGTCAATGCTATCCTTCGGTCAACACTACTATGGTTCGACTAACAAGCATCTTTCGACAACAACTATGTTTCGAGTAGCAAGTATCTTTCGATACATATCAGTTACGTTTGATCACAATCAGTTACGGATATCACGCAGTCAATTACAGAAACAGAAACCCTAATCATCTACAGCCGTCATCATCATTAACAATCATCATCGATCATGCATGTCCAAACAAATCACAATAAGTACCAAATCTTAACAGTACATCTACATAACGAGTATCATACGAGCACGATTCCTCACTACAATCGATCTATAATATTGATTAATAATCCGAACAGAATACCAAAAACCCTAATCGATAGCAGGTTTAGATCTTTGTGTTTAAACTAACCAAACCGTGTTCACTTGTTTCGTTTTCGTTTACCATAATCAACATCATCAATAAGCAAGGGATTCAAACATGAGATCAGGCATTATGTATATATATTAATGAATCATGTATTCGATTAACAGTTAGCAAGGATAACAATTAAATAATCATGAAATGCTTGGATACTAACCGAGGTGAATCGAAAACTAAAGCAAGCTTCGAGAGTTCCAAATTGCCGTCACTCACAGAAAGGCTCTAGGGTTGAAAGTGACTGCCGACTACATGCATTCACGTATATAAACGTATCACAGGAATGGGCCAAGCCCATTAGAAAGACTGGGCCGAAAGATCTGGATTCTAGTCGAAGGATATGTTTCGTGGTCCTTCGAAGAGACTGGGCCGAAAGATGTCGAAGGATCCTATCTCTGCTCGAAGGGTATGTTTCGAGATCCTTCGAACCTAAGGTTATCTTTCGTGATCCTTCGATCTGGATGTCATGTTTCGTAAACTGGACTAAGTGTTTTAATAATAATTTTAATATTATTTTCTACCACAGCAAGTAATCACATATAGGCAAAAACGACAATACATTTCATTAAAACACAACGCGTACAATTTCAAGTCCACAATCCAAACAACTAAACAGTCAAAGTCAACGCGCATTTAATGCGAAAGTGAAAATCAGAAACTCGAGTTGTCACATATACTTACAGTGATTAAAGTTATTATATTTTACTGGTATGGGAGGTATTATACATTATTTGATTCTCGTTACTATGACTCAGGAAGTTAGCATGACCACAATTATAACTAATATTATTCTTAACATTTATGTATAAATCTAAATGGTGCATACCATAATAAAATAATCAAGTATAATACTTTTAGTCAGGTTACTATACCCTGATATTACAATTAGTGAATTAATATATTCTGGTAAGTTATAATAACTGACATAAAATGTCATTATTCTAGATTGCATGACTTGGTGCTAGAGATAATATGTTTGACAAAGTAATAAGACATCATTATGTCCAAAGTCACTAGCTGAAAGAATGATCAGTAGTGATATGTCCAGAGACACTAGTTGAAAGAATGATCAACAGTGTTATAATTAGAATCACTAGTTGAAAGAATGATCAACAGTGATAATGACCAGAAGCACTAGTTGAAAGAATGATCAACAGTGCCATGAATAGAATCGCTAGTTGAAAGAATGATCAACAGCGATATGACCAAAGACCCTAGTTGAAAGAATGATCAACAGTGTTATGAACAAGTGATATGGTCAGAATCACTAGTTGAAAGAATGATCAACAGTGATATGACCCAGTCATAGGAATTGCCTAATGATAGATAAATTGAATAACAGTAAAGTATAGTTATTTGATTAATTCACTATTGGATGAAAGTAAACCAATGAGTGATATTATTGCTGTTATATTGGAATTGCTATTATGTGACAGAATACTGATTGAGTAAGGTAAATGCAAATAAATATAAAACCTTAATACTGTAAGGTATAACAATATATTTGTATAAAAATGGAATGAATTCACTCAGCATTCCCGCTGACAAAACCTTTTTCCAACATGTTTCAGGTAATTACCATAGATTGGAATAAAGGCTGGATATGGCACTGAAAGACATCAAGAAATGGCTTATTAAAGAAATATTGTTTTATAAAATAAAAATTTATCTTTATTAAAGCTACCATTTTAAAATAGGGATTTATCCCATCTGTTTAAATCAAATCCGGTGTTTTCTAAACTCTGATATTTTTCCTAACTCACGGTCCTGAAGAAAATTCCGTTGCAATGTTTTTCAAAACAAAAATAATCACCGGTACCACGGGACTGCTCACGGCACCCGATTCCGTCCAGGGTGGGTCGGGGGTCGTGACACGCACTACTAGAAAATTAGGCAATTGTCACCAAAATTTTGCTACCAAAAAAAAAGAAGGTAGCAATCTAGTAAATTAAGCGTGCTTATAGGATACGGTAGCTAAGTGGTAGTAAATTTTGCCACCATTTATTTCCCATCACAAATTCGTGGTAAAGAAATTGCCCTTATTTTATATTTGGTCTTAAAATCGTGCCAAACAAAATTAGTGGGCTAGATTTTCGTAATTGTGACCGTGAGAATGGTAGCAACATTATAATTTAATATGGCGGGCCATTTTTTTATCAAGTCCGCTCTTTTTTTAGAATTGCTAGGGTTGAATTGCCACCGTATTAGTGACCATGAAATTTTGAGCGTGATTATTTTTATTTATGGCGCCATATTTTATCCACAATTAACTCACATAACCGGCCTCTCCACTAATTAGGGTTTTGATTGAATATTATTCACCCTTATACATCATTCCATCAAAGCCTGAATCAAAGAATGAACTTCTGCACAAGGTATGATTCTTGTTCCTATGACTTATTTATATATCCTATGCATTACCAAACGCCAACAGCTCAGTGCCTACGGCTAAAGATTCTTGATTTATTTTCCAGTTGCTGCTGCGGGATTGACGTTCTGTTTATGCTTCTGATTGACAGGTAACTTTAATTCATGATTTTGAGTGTTTGTTTTATGGATTATTGAATGTTCAGATGATAGGGTTTGTGATTGATCAGATAGGGGTTTTGATATTGTTAAGTTGATGTGTATTCATGTGCTAGTTGACCGATAATAAAAATACCTCACATTTAGCTTAAGGTACACATATTTAACTTTCAATATATGAGGATAGTAAGGGTTTGGAGGCAGACGCAGCGACCAAATGCAACGTGCACGGCTGCAGGCAGACTAAACGGGTGCGACTGCCGTAACGCTGCAGCGCGCGGCTTCAGAAACACAACGTGTGTCGCGCGGCTGCAGATGCGCGTACGTTTGTATGTTTGGTTAATTCACTGAAATAAGAATCCTTTGTAACGATTTTTTAATATTAAATACCGAACCGTAACTAACGGTTTGGTTACACGGTTTAGGCTTTATTGAACCCATATAAAATACATGAATAAAAATACAAAGGATTAAACCATTACATAAACTATTACACATAAAACAAACAGAAAGTGTTGATATGAATGTACACATTCTATTTAACTGATATTACATATAATAAACATAAAGTCTTGCTATGATCTGATCATTAACTAATCTAAAAAAACATATAGAAGGGTTAAAAGTTAGATGGAACCTCATATAAGCGTTGGATATAAATGCTACAGGCGAGCAGGGTTTCGATAGTTTTGAATTTTTATCATGGTTAAAAAATATTAACTGGGGCTTAGAATCTTAGATTGTAGGCTGAACTTTTATTTTAACCAAACTAGTAATGGTTCAATTTATTTTAGTTAAACACAATATAAAAATATAATTAGTTAAATAAGTGTAATTTAAAATATTTACAAACTTAAATTATACTCAAATTTTATGGTCCGGTTCGGTTTTATACGACTGGTTTTGGGTACAAACCGTGAACCCAACCGTTCACTACGGTTTGAAATTTTTGAAGTCGACCGACCGGAAGTTTAGAGAAAAAACCGACGATAGAACCAAACGGATGACCGGTTTGGGCGGTTTCACGGTTTTAAGTCGAACCGTGAACACCCGTAATACGACCCACGTCTCAAAAAGCTTGAATTGCACAGCCCATATGGGTTTCGTGACCAACTGAAGTTTTTATAATTCATGCCACCGGTTGCTCAAGTATTGATAACAGAAATATTTAGACTTAAGTTTTTCAGCATTAGAAACGGGTTGATTGGGACATGTCCTAGCGTGTGAGTCGAATATCTGAAATCCAGGTCACAGGTATCTTAGACGGACCAACTGAACTTTTAAAATACACGCCACAGGAAAACGGGTCAAATTAACAGAAATATTGAAACTGAAAACAGATCGAAAAGGACGTGTCCTTGGTTCGAATATTTAAATTGCAGGCGATGGGCTGCTAAAGTATTAGAAAACAGGTTGGGTCGAGTATTTAAAATGCAGCCCACGGACTGCTAAAGCATTAGAAAACGAGTCGAATTAACTAGACAATAGATATAGAGTAATATATTACATGAAAAAACATATTAAATAATTAGTTTTCTGATTATACTATATGTTAGTTTTAAAAAGCGTTTATTAAGCGTGTCTAAGCGAAAGACAACCTAAGGCGGATGTCGGTAGATAATGGTAGGATGTCGGTTGAACGTGTCCAGCGCCCATGTCAGCAGCTCCTCGCCACAGAACAAGTTCCGGATATGCAGATAACAGGTCTTAATCGGTCGCATATTTCATCCACAGTGCGCTCATCCATTTAGTGGAACCTATTCAAGTATTGCATCATATGTAACAGTGGAACCATGCAGTTGGCCCAAATTCCTTTATTTTATATAACAAACACCTCATTTGATACCAGCCGGTGACAAGGGGTATAATAGGAACTCCAACTAGCTGTTACAAACCTTCTTTATTCAAAGAATTAATTCTTTATGTGATGAGGCTCCTAAACTTATAAGGGATTTAAGGTCAAGATGGGTTTTTTAAAGATGGATTTGGGCATGATAGGCCAAAAATATATATAAATAAAAAAATTAAAAAATCAAAAAAAATCAAAAAAATCTAAAAATTCAAAAAATAAAAAATAAAAAAAACCCATTCTGACCCGAACCCGTTTCGACCGAACCCGTTCCGACCCGAACCCGTTTCGACCCATGACCCGAACCGAACCGACCCGTTTGCCATGTTGTTTTATTGATTTTAAACTAATATATATGTGGTTTTTAAGCTCAAGTTTGAATGTTTATATGAGATGATCAATTCTTGTTATATGGGGTGTTCATGATACTGATTTTAAACTAATATATATAGCTAATACCACGCTCGAACAACCCATTTTGCATCGTTACCTAACACCTAAACCCACTACACCACCACCCAAAAGCTAAACACCCACCCCACCACCACCCAAAAACCTAAACCCCCCACCCCCCCCCCCCCCCCCCCAAAAAAAAAAAAACTATACCTCACCAGTAATTTTTTAAACGGATTCTAAGTACAAAATTAGTTGTCCAATGTTGCTTATGGATAGAAAAAATTCTTATTAGTGTCGTCTAACTGAAACGGATTCTAATTAGTTGTCCAATTTTTGCTTGCTAATTAGTTGTCTAACATTCAAAGTGATTGTAACTAATTTATGTTATCAAATGTTTTTTTTTTCTAAATATTTATTGTTGCTTTTGTTGCAGATATCATGGCACGAACTATGGATCGAGGTAGTGTTGCAGCTGGTGGTCGAGGTGTTGGGCAAGAAGTTGGTCAAGCTGGTGGACGAGGTATTGTACGAGGTAGTAGTCAAGGTAGCCGTCTAGCTACTACTCAAGAGGTTTGCCGTTGTGGTGGTCGAGTTTATGTGCGAAGTGGTGATCAAGCGGGTGATCGAGTAGTTGGGCGACGTAGTGGTATAGGTAACAATCAAAGTAGTGGTCAAGCGGGTGATCAAGGAGTTGGGCGAGGTGGTCGTATAGGTAACCGACAAAGTAGTGGTCAAGCGGGTGATCGAGGAGTTGGGCGAGGTGGTGGTGATGTTAATTTATTTAACATCACCACTTAGACAATTTTTATTTAACTTGTTGGAACATTTTGTATGTGAATTTATTTATTTTTTTTTCTTCATAGATGTATTATCAGTGGGAGGATAAAAACCATGCACAAATTCATAGGTGCTGGGAGAAGTGCATTGCTGGTAAATTCCCCACTTTGTTGCGTAACGTACGGAATGAAGCTAAAGCTAAGGCGAAGGAACAAGGTAAAAATGTTGGAGACGATATGACCGATGTTATTGACTTTAAACCAACATGGATAAGATCTGAGATATGGAAACAAATGCTTGACCACTGGAACACACCTAAGTGGAAAGCAAAGTCTTTAAGAAACAAAGACATTAGAAGTAGGGCAACTGGCGGCAAACATACACTAGGATCCCAATCCTATGTGACCCTGAAAAGAAAAGCGGTAAAAATTGTTAATTTCGCTCTTTTATTATATATATATATATCATGTCAATATTATCATTTTTATTAACTTCCAAATTCTACAGAAAAGGAAACTTGGGCGTGAATTGACGGTTCGTGAAGCGTGGAAGCAAGCACACTGCAGGAAAGGAAGTCGACCATTGGATAAAGATCTAAGTTGTAGCAGTTCACTACTTTTGGACGTTGATTCGGCAGGGGACGCTCAAGAAGAAAATCTTGTATGAGTTGATGCTAGGGCAGAGGAGACTTGGGTAAGTCAATTGATTAGTAAATCTGAACAAAGTATTTCAAAATTAAAAACACGAAGTTTATTACAATGAAATTTGTATAATATAATTATGTGTTTATCCCATTAGGTTAAATATGAAGGTTTTCTTGAGGAGAAGTATGGGAAAGAACGTAACAAACATCCAAAATTTGACGAAGACTTGTGGTGACGAGCTGAGGGCAAGAAGAAAGGAAAAGTGTACGGGTTAGGCAATGATAGTGACCCGTGTGTACATAGCAGAGAAGACACTGAGGTATTTTTAATCCTTTTAGACTAGTAACTTTTGTGCATTTAAGTCGTTTCCCACTGTTATTATGTTTGTTTGGTTTGAGATGCTTGTTTTTTATTGTTAGGTTTGATGCTCTTAAATTAGTGAGATCGTTAAGGAATTTCATAATAATTTGATTACACCTTCTTTACGGGTTGTTTCACACAAAAA
Organism: Helianthus annuus; assembly: GCF_002127325.2. Taxonomy (NCBI): domain Eukaryota; kingdom Viridiplantae; phylum Streptophyta; class Magnoliopsida; order Asterales; family Asteraceae; genus Helianthus; species Helianthus annuus. Next base: position 2,959,650 of record NC_035439.2, read on the forward strand.
AAATGTTTTTAAAATTAGGTATAATTTCCTTTTTAATATGTAAACAAACTGGAACATGCTATCTAGCTTCTAGCACTTGAATTGTAGCTCACAGTTGTATTTTGTTTTCTTTGCAACCAATTTGACCCATTATTAGTTTTCGTTAATTCTGATTTCTTGATTCTATTCATTGGTTATTTTGTAGATTGAAAAGTTGAACTTAGTTATCAAGGAGCTCGTTAAGGAAAAAGATGAAGAAAAAGAAAGGTTCAATGGAATTATTGCGGGGTTGTTGGCTGACAAAGAAAAAGATAAGGTGGATAAAGATGCGTTGCTTGATCACGATGTCACAAATTGAAGCTATGTTAACAGCTACAGTTCGAAAATAGGCTATAAGCACTTGATTTTGAATGTCTAGATGTTTATCTTATTAGGATAATTTTAATTGGTTTATATTTTAGTTGGTATTTTTTATATGCTTTTGAAAACAAGATGCTTTATATAATTATGGGATTTTATTAGACTTTTTTATATTATTTTTTGTTTTATTGATATGTAATTTTGATGAAAATAGCAAGGAGAAAAGAAATCTGAATTAAAAAACCAATTAAAACCAATATTCCAGTAATCAGTATGGTACCAAATAAATGGTAGCAAATGGTTGTAATTGTGTAAAAAATGGTGGCTAAATGGTGGCAATATCATGGCTAAATGGTGCAAATTGTGTGAAAAATGATGGCTAAATGGTGGCAATATCGGTGCTAAATGGTGGCAATATAGGTGGCTAAATGGTATTAAAATGTGCAAAAACTATTGGCTAAATGGTGGCAATATCGGTGGCTAAATGGTGGCAACGTCGGTGGCTAAATGGTATCAAAACGTACAAAAACCGATGGTTAAATGGTGGCAAATCAGTGGCTAAATGGTATGAAAACGCATCACAACTTGGTGGCAAACTCGGTGGCAAACAAGGCGGAGCGTAGCAAACATGAAGTGGTGGCAAATAATTGTGACCAATTTTGTGGTGGTAAAATAAGGTAGCAAAATATAAAAATGGTGGCAATTTGGTGGCAATAGGGCAATTGACACGGGTGTTTTTGTCACCGTATTTTCGGTGGCAAACGGGTGACAAAAAGGAAATTGTTACCATTTTGTAACCAAAATTTACATGACAAAAACCATGTTTTCTAGTAGTGACGTAGGTACAGGAAGAAGCATAGGGAAATCTCTGCCAATGTGGCAGATTTTGTGAATTAAAGGCAAATACCGTCGTATCGGTTGTGGAACCGTGGGGATCAAGCAATCTACGACAATGTGTCGACGGGTATTGGTGAAGCAAGAGAGTACCATGCTAGTCGGAAGGAATGGGAAGAGGCGCAAGGGGCGTACTCACAACAACAATGGGGTTTTCAATTATCTTTCCGCGAGAGGGTGGAAAAGCAGTTGGAGGAACAGCAGCTGCAATATGCGTTGCAACAATCACAAATGGAATGCATGATACAGCTGCAAGAAGAGGAAAGGGCCAGCAGACAAGCATGGGAGGAAGAGGATGCTAGGCGCCGGAATGCACAGGCAGAGTTGGACCAACGCCGATGGGGGGCGTTGGCTTTCTCCAACCAGATGGCGATTAATAATTTCAAGGTGCTCCATGACCAAGAACGCCATCAACGAGATTATCAAGCCGGGCTTCCATATGCTGAACATTCGGGGTGGACCGATTACCCCAACCTTCCTCACCCGCAAGGGCCATCCGATCCAACCCCTCATTGGCCCGAAGCAGTCGGCTCGAGTTTTGTTCCGATGCCGTACCAACCGCCACCTCAACAAGAGTCAAGCCCGATGGATAACTATAGGGATATGTTTGAGGCCCTTACTGGTTATCCGTACCAGCCAAATCCGCCCGTGAACCCGAATGAGAGATATCAGCGGTAGAGGCGAGGTACGTTTTTTGTTGTTGTTGTTGTTGTATATTATTACTATGTTTTTGTTGTTTTCATTTTGTTATTTAAATTATCGTCTAGTTAAATGAACTTTGTGGGTGTGTTCCCTATATAACCCTCACGAGACCTCTCGTCCTCCCAAGCTATTGGGGGGTTTAAAAGGGCTTGTTGCATAAGCTAAATGCAACCGTGATTCCTACGAAAGTGAGTTAGGTTTGTTATTGTTGTAAATTATTTTTCCACATAAATCAAAGTAAATTAATGTATGACTTGGTAATATTTTCATAAAAGTGGTAGAACTAGGTAGCTAATAAATTTTAATGGTTGTGAGAAGCATGCTTCTACACAAGGGTTAAGATTTGTAGGTACATGATGTTCGTGGGACGACCGCTTTCTTGAAGAGAGAAGAGCACATGAGGAATGAGCTCAAAAATCAGGTGCATACATTTCTTTTTACTTTTGATTTTTAGTTAGCACATAAGTGGATTGTATTTTGTATTTTAATTTCCGGGGTGAAATTTTGGGGAGGTTAGTCGTGTCACATCCCTTGTGCGTTTTCAAACTCTAGTTCTTACACATTGAGGACAATGTTTACCTCAAGTGTGGGGATGGGGGAGTAGTAAAAATTTTCGATTTTGACCTGTTCATTTAAACACTACACATTGAGGACAATGTTTACCTCAAGTGTGGGGATGGGGGAAAAATTTCAAAAAATTTTCAAACAGTTCTTGTCTCGAAAGCGATCGTAAAAAAAAAAAAAAAAAAAAAAAAAAAAAAAAAACACAAGTAACTAAGTCAACGAGGGATGTCACAAACCATTTGATCTTTTGTCATGGTCAAGTTCAAGTTAATAGCATGACGGGTATTTAATGGGTGGCTATTTGGGAATAATCCGCCTAAGAAACTAGTTGTTTATGCATGTCACATACCATACCCTTCTAGATATGTGAGAATTTGAGCCACTTTTATATCATAGATTACATGTTTGTGTTTCTTTGTTTGAGTGGACCATTAGTCATATATTGTAGAACTTGCAACTTTTGATACGTTTAAGACTATAGACCGAATACAAGCACGAGAATGATTAAGGCATTAGGTAAACCTTTTCTCTTAAAACCATTTATTTATCCTTACCCAAATAAATCCCCTAGTTGCCCAATTTGAGCCTAAACCTTTCGTTTGACCACCTATAGCCCATAACCATAAGCCTTTTCTTTTTAAATCCGTGTGATGAAAATTCGATTTTAGGAATTCAAGTTTGTATAGTTGCTTTGAAAAAAAAAAAAACCATCAAAATCAGAAAATTTATGAAAAAGAGTAGAAATTGAGAAAAATACAAAAAGAAGTGTTAGTAGTCGTTGAATAAAAGGCGAAAGTTGTTGCCTCATAGTTGATAGTTATATCTAGTTTTGTTTAGTTTAGTGGTTTGTAATAAAAATCGAATTTTTCATCACCTTAGCCAATTTAAATATCCTATTTCCTACCTTTAGCCTGGCCCCTGATGTGTGTCGGTGTATATATAATTTAGATGTATAATTAAGCCCTTTTTACACCTTTAGCCAAGTTTTAAATTTATAAAACACGATATTTACTAACACTAAACACACATATGGGCAAGTGCACCCATCGTGGACGTAGTATAGTGTTGGTAAGATACCGAGGTCGTCCAAGGACACAAGAGCTTTTAATACCGGTTTATCCTCAACGTCTAATCAAATCAAAAGTGAGAAAAATGTTTTTAAACTAAGAAAATAAAAACTAACTAAATGCTGAAAAATAAAATAAAATAAAAACAGATAGACAAGATGAATCACTTGGATCCAACTCGTGTATTAGTATAACCTTTGATTATTTTCGCACTTTTGCACTTGTTTAAGAGATTATCTTAGTTATTGTAGTAGGCCCCTCTTTTGAAGGCGACGTTACCCTCAACCCAGTAGTTTGAGTCAGCAAGGATACAATCCTAAAAGGTTGGATTATTGGAAGATAATGAATTAAGTTATTAATGCAAATTATGGTAGGCCCCGCTTTTGGCGGTGACGTTACCCTCGGCTAAGTAGTCTGAGTCAGCAGGGATACAGTCCTAAATAGCCGGGTTATAGTATTAATAGTAGTTAACTTATGAGGGGGTCAAAGAGTTTGGATCCCCGCCATCCAATACCTATGGGCATTGAAGGAGATCCTACTAAATTTGACCCAGGTCCCAAGCAGGACCTCTAAACGCTGAACAAGGGCAAGACCCTTACCAAACCGTTCCCTTAACCCCCGACCAGGTAGCCAACATACCTCCATATAGACCGTGGAGATATGAATGGTGAAAATCTTTTATTTTATATAGACAGTAAAATAATGCCAAGACACCACAGACAAACGATAAGGAAAGATCACCTTCAACATAAGCAACTAGTTATTAAAGTCATTAATACAAAACCAAATAAAAAGTGCAAAAGATTAAAAATAAAAAGTATTATACTAAACACTTGTCTTCACCAAGTGATGTAAGAGACTTAGGCAAACATGGCCTTGATTGTCAAGAACTCTTACGATCAATCTTGGATCCCGAGACGACTCACACACTCTACGATGGACAATGGATGATGGTGGTGGATGATGGTGTTATGGTGGTGGTGTGTGGTGGATGAAGTGTGAGAGAGGTGGTGTGCCAAGGGATGAGATGGAATGAAACCAAGCACCCCTATTTATAGGCTGAACAGAAGGCTGGGCACGGCCCCGTGTCCGCTGGACACGCCCCCGTGCCCGTCTGACACTCTCTCTCCTCATTAATTGTAATTCGCAATTACAATTAATGCGCCTGCTATACTTTCACCACGCCCCCGTGCTCACTGGACACGGCCCCGTGGTGGGCAATGGAAGCTTCTACCAGTTTGTCTTTTATGCTGCTTCTTGGGCACGGCCCCGTGCTGGCTGAGCACGGGGCGTGTTCAGACTTCTGTTTTCTCTTCTTTGCTTTGGAGGATGCCGTTGAGGGTCCGGGCAGTCTTCTTTTATTCCTTTCCTTGTATTTATGCTAGAATTAGTTGTCTTTTTGCTTCTTTTGTGAATTTAAGCTCATTTCATCCTGAAAATACAAAAGGAAGACAAAAACACTCTTTTTCCAACATTAGTACTTAAAAAGGGTTAGTTTTATGCCTTAATTGATGTGATTTATATGTTGCATTTTACACACATCAGCCCCGTTACAACCCTTACAAAGACCTTTTGACTTGTGCTTAGTGTTCGTGATCAATAGTGGAGAATGATTGAGTTGCAAGCTTATGCGGGTATATGTTCTAATCGGTTTGAGTGCATATTCTTTGAAGTGCTAATACATTATAAACATTAGCCAATTTATAAGCCGAGTGGAGAGAACATTGTGAGGGATGTGCATGAACTGTTAGTTTCACGGGCGGATTAATCTTGGGTAACCATTTGTGCATCTAAAAGTACATTACCATTAAATGCATTGAATATTGTAAAGAGTTTGAACTTTAGCATGACATTAGACCTTAACCTTTGTCTCGGGAATGGGATGTGTATTCGTTGTTCGACCCACGTGAAAGTGAAAAACAGATTTGCTTGAGGACAAGCAAAAGACAAGTGTGGGGATGTGATACGTGGTCGAAAACCGGTGCTTGTAATTGTTTAATTTGATGTTTTTACACAAGTTTTAGTTTCGAATTGCCTACTCTTGATTAGATATGTGTTTTGCAGGTCTACCGGAGTTTAAGGAGCTTTTCGGGAGCTTTACGAGTCATCGGAGCGAAAACGGGACCACCGGGAAGCGAAACGGGTCAACCGGACTCAAGAAATGGGCGAAAAAGAAAATCAAACATCTGGGCACCGTCGCCGACGCCCATAAGGGCCGTCTCCGACGGTTTATACAAAACACCGTCGCCAAGAATGCACCGTAGACAGCGTGTTTAGCCGTAGGGTGGAACACCACATCAGCAGCAGCAGCCGCAGCAGCCAGATCCAGATTTGGATGCATAGACCTTTTGTTGTTTTTATTTTTGTTATGGATGTACAAAGTTATCTTATATATTTTTGTTATGGATGTACAAACTTATCTTATATATGTCATATTTATGTTTGTTTTCAGTTATTCGGTTACTTAATGATTGTTGTCTTAAATTGATATAATACGGAAACAATATATGTTTTGAATATAATACGGAAACAATATATCCCCTGAATATAATACGGAAACAATATTTGAACGTGATAAAATTTTAGTCGGAAGAATAATATTTAAAAAAGTAAAATGTTAAAAACATTATACTATTTAATCGATATAATATATTTAAAGAGCCGATTTTTAAAATAGTTGATTTTTTTATAGTGTAAAAAAACCAAACTTTTTTTGAAACCAAAAAAATTTTCGCTAAAAAAATCACATCTTCAAAAACTATCAAAAAACCATACCAAAACCCACCAAAACACCCCTTATTTCAACCAAAAAAAAAACCCAAGCCCTAGACGCCTCGTATAGGGTTGTACTTTGCGTCTAGGGTTTCTTAAACTTTGTGCCTGACACCCTCTGAAGACCCCTTGAATTCAGTGCCTAGACGCCTCGTATAGCCCTATACGAGGCGTCTAGGGCACAAAAAGTGTGAAAATAGGCGCAGAGGGTGTCCGGATAGTCCCAGCCATTGTTTATTAGATGTGTTTCAGAAGCTTCTTTCTCCAGTTGAACTTCTGAATCCATTGTGTTGTGTATGTGTATCAACAAAAGATGAATTTTAATATTCAGCTCACCTACAACATATTAAAATATGAAGAAAATATATATTATAAGCATACCACTTCACAAAACTAATGATTTTCCCATCATGCCTAACATCAGATGCCATTGCTCTTTCAATTTCAAGGAAAGAATCAAAGATCAATCCAACAATCAAATAATTAGACAACAGCAGACCCAACCAAAGGCTCAAACAGTAATCATACACCAACTGCAGGGCTAACTGTGAACAAACTGGCAGTCAACTTTTAGCACATCAACAGCCATTCAAAGCTTTGATGATATTGTTTTGTGTGGTTTGGTTTTCTTGTAGTTTTTCTCGTGACTCGTATCATCATTTCTGAAGTCTCGAACTTAATATACACATGGACTTGGCAATAACCATTTCATTTTAGTTGTCTATTTTTTTGACCCGTTTAACATTAATTCACCATAATTTATATCTTGGTTTGTATTCTGCTCAGCTTTATGTTTTGGCCTATTTTTGGCTCATATGGCTGGCTCAGCGGATGTGCAGGTGCATTTAGGTAATTTTAGGCTCATGGGGACGTCAACAGGGGAGACATAAGGCTGGACCATACTTTTGTGATTAGGACAATTTTTTTCCACCCCAAATTTTATATTTTTAGAATCTAACAAAAGTATGGAAACGTATCATTTCTTGAATGTCTGCTCTATTTTTTGGGAAGAGATTCATTGCGACTTGTATTCTGTCTATTATATGCTAGCCACACTTTATATGTATAACGTTCAAATTGGTGGAAGCCCATTGGCCCATAATCCACATCACTATTGACCTATTTCATCCAAATTTCACATCCCCCGTTATACAATCTAGAGTTTAAACCCTAATCGAACTCAAAATGTCGGACAACATTCCGTTCGAACTCCAAGAGGGAATCATCAAAAGGGTTCTTCCTGTCAAATCACTGATTCGGTTCAGATCAGTTTCAAAACAATGGAAGTCTTTGATCGATAGCCCTGAGTTTATCGCTGATCACATCGTCAACCCGGCTCAGCCGCAACATCTACTGGTGAAGTACATAGTAGACTCTAAGGAAAAATATGTTTCAATTTCTGATAACGATGATAGCCTCCCCCACCACAACTCTTCCCTTATTGTTCCTCCAACTATTATAGATAAGATTTTTTCAATTCTCGATTGCTCTCACGGATTGGTGTGTTTGTACGGGGATTTTAGAGGTCCAGTGAGGCGCAGAAGCAAAATGACTGTTCTTTGGAACCCATCAATTAGGAAATCTGTTGGTATAGTGATGCCGTATGAGTTTGTTGTCATTGGTTTTGGGGTCTGTCCTAAAACTAGTGACCCTAAGATTGTTGCGATCAAAAGCGGTAACAGAATCGATTCGAAGGCTGTGGTTTTTACATTAAGCTCAGGGGCTTGGAGAAGTATAACGGTGAATCTTCGTTGGCCTCTTAATTCAATGCATTTGTCATGTAAGCCGGTGGTTATAGATGGGGTTATTCATTGGATTGCTTTTGATAATCTTCCCCGTTGGATTATTTCATTTGATTTGACAAGCGAAGAATTCGGCGAGGTAGAGCTTCCAGATAGTTTAGCACATGCCACAAATCTTTCCATCTCTAACTTTAAAGGTTCTCTTTCTGTGCTTATTTACAAAGAAGCTGCCGTGGTTTGTGATGTATGGACCATGATAAAAACTGGTGATCCAATGACCAGATTTACGACCGTCAGCTTTAAGAGAGAAAGTGATAGAATAATTAGATTTATGAAGAATAGTCAAATGATAAGAGAGCACACATGTATGAGGCCTGGTAATTTTCCGGTAACAACACTTGAAGTGTATGACTCCTACTCAGAGCACAGCAATTATCTTCGAGTGTCTGGTTTCTTTGATCCGCATATCATGAAGACCTCCTACACAGAATCACTACTTCTGCTTAACCACTCTGTATCTGTCATTTTGTGATGATGGCCATGATTCAACATGATATATGCAGGGGCGTCTCTGAGAATTCACGTACCCTGTTCGAGCTCGAAAACTGTGCCCATATGCTTTAACGAAAATTGTTTTTTTTATTTTTATTTTTTAAAATCATATTAGTATTGGGTTGGGCCCAATAAACCTAATGTTAAGTTGGGTAAATTATAAAGCATAAAAAGGTATTTGATGATGGGCCTCTATATTGGATTTGTACGTGTTTACAATTTTTTTTAAATAAAATATATATATATATATCGATTTTTTTTTTTAAATCCCGTGCCCCTCGAAATCACGGGCCTTGTGCTGAAGTCCTCCCCGCACACCATAAGAGCCGCCCCTGGATATATGCTTGGAATAGTTGGTGCAGATCTCCAATCCGTTGTGTTGCAAATTCTTAATCTTTGGTTGAAAGTCGATCTAGGGTGTTTTCATGCATTTATGATGTGGTGTTAATCTATACGGCTGTACTAGTATTTGATTGCTTTTAGAAAATATCCTTTTTCGCAAGTATACATCTCATAACATTTTCCTGCAAGCATACATGCGAAGATTGCAAACATCCTCGTTATACATCTGTTGTTTTTTTATTTAATCATTTTCTAGCACTGATCTGTGTTTCAGGATGACCTCCAGTGATTTGTTCTTCATGTCGACATACACTTAATCACCACTTCTGCTTAATCACTCTGATTCCATCATCAAGTAATGATGGATGTCTTAGTCGTGCATATATTTTTTTAATCCTATATTTTGTTGTCGTGTTTTAATTTCTTTTATAGAAAGATATATATTTTATTACTATATAACATCAATACAATCATATACTCATACTTGTCAACAGTCAAATCAATATCCTATATCATGATATAGTTTGCATGTATACGAATATGTATGTTCACTCAGTTATACAATCATATATTCATACCTGTTAAAACAAGTTTTCTAAAATATAGCATAAATTAAGATGTTAATACTTTTAAGAGTATATTCCTCTGCTTGAGTCCAAAATCAAAAGTTTAGATAAAACAGTGGAAGTCTCTGATCGATAGCCCTGATTTTATCACTCATCACAGCGTCAACCAGACTCTGCCGCATCATCTATTGGTAAGGTAGCTCTAATATTAAATATGTTTCGATTACTGGTGATGATAGTTTCCCCTACCCCAAGTTTTCCTCTATTGTTCCGACTGTTAAGCTACTTCGGCTTGTGTCAATGATCGATTGCTCTCACGGATTGGTTTGGTGTGTTTGTACAGGCTTTTTAAAGATCCGGTGAACAGAAACAAACTGGTTGTTCTTTGTAATCCATCAATTAGGAAATCTGTTGATATACCGATTCTGTTTAAATCCCATGTTGTTGGTGTTGGGGTTTGTCCTAAAACTAGTGACCCTAAAATCGTCACAATTACGCGTAGCTCTAAAGTTGACCAGAAGACTGAGGTTTTTACATTAAGCTCAGGGGCTTGGAGAAGTATTTTGATAAATATTCGTTGGCCACTGAATTTTTCAAGTATGCCTGTGGTTATAGATGGGGTTATTCATTGGATTACTTTTGATACTCTTCCCCGTCGAATTATTTCATTTGATTTGACAAGTGAAGAATTCAGTGAGGTAGAGCTTCCGGAATGTTTAGCACACTCGAGATATCCGTACATCTTTAACTTTAAAGGTTCGCTTGCTGTGGTTATTGACACTGAGGCTGCCCTGGTTTGTGATGTATGGACCATGATAAGAACTGGTGATCCAAAATCCAGGTTTATAAAACTATTCACTGTATGATAGAATAATTGGATTTGGAATAATGGTAAAATGATAATGGAGCATGTAAGTATGAGGCCTAATAATTTACCAGTAACAACACTTGAAGTTTACGACTCCTACTCAGAAAACAACAATCATCTTCCGGTGTCTGTTGCCTTTAACTCGTATACCATGAAGACCTCCTACACAGAATCACTACTTCTGCTTAACCACTCTGATTCTGTCATTCTGTGATCCAAATCCTTAATCTTTGGCTGAAAGTTGATCTAGCTAGGGTGTTTTCATGCATTTAGGATGTGGTGTTTATCTAGATTGTTGTACTGATATTCCGAAAATTTTACCACTCTGATTCTGCCATTTGCTCATAGTGTTAAATTTTACCGAAATTAATTTTTGGAAAAAAAATATTTTTTAGTGTAAAAACTGGATTTTTAAGAGCACAGCCCCCACCAAATTTGGATTTTAAGAGTCCGGCCCCCCGCCGAGTTTTCATTCAAGCTTCGCTACTGCTGATTTCAACCCAGCCACCCGCTGGTATTTCTACATGCTAATATTTAATTGCTTTCAAAAAAGGTCTTTTTTTCCGCAAGTATACATCTCATAACATTTTTGTGCAATCATACATGTGAAGATCACAAACATCCTCGTTATACATCTGTTGTTTTCTATTTAATTTTCTAGCAAGGATCATTGTGGTTGGGTTAGATTGGTTCTAGTCTTTTCATATGGGGGGGGGGGATATTCCACGGTCCTCCCAACCGCCGAGGTGATCCCACCTCGCAGACCGCCACCCAGCAAGCCTGAGTCTGGGGGTAAATCCGCTACCGTAGGGGCATTGGGAACGAGCAAGACTCGAACCCGCGGGCTGGTGGCCATTGGGCTGACACTGAGTAGTGAGGATAGACCTGTCGTACCTGGTTATATCCACCCGTGTGTGTGTGTATCAAGCTTAAGGAGTCACTTGCTATGCTTGGTTACGCTAAAAGAGCCCTAGTTTGCGATGTATGTATAATGAGCAATAATGGTGATCTAGAATTCCACACTGTCTGTCAGTTCTAAGGCAGCAGATATTCAATATGTTATAAAATGATTGGATTTAGGAAGAATGGTCAACTGATAATGGAACATGTATGTAACCATAATGGTTTTTTAGTAACAACAATTGAAATTTATTAACCGTGCACAGAACATAGCAAAGATCTTGGGACTGATTCGTTCTTCATTGAGTAATATTGCCTATGTTCATTGTGCATATATTTTTTTAATTCTAATATTTGTTGTCAGTGTTTTATTTCTTTGTTTAGAAAGACATATTTTATTACTAAAGAATATTAATACAATGCACACAATCTTAGGCCTCATTATATATTTCCCCACGGATACATTTCATACAGGTCTTGATACACCGCCAGGTCCTTCCAGGGCCGGTGCCGCTTGGATGTGTCTCTCATTCTCATCTTGGGATGGACGAAGCTAAGTCGGTGTTCAAAACGAGCTCCTACTCAGAATCACTACTTCTGCTTAATCACTCGGATTATATTGTTTAATGATGATGGTCGTATGCATCTACGACTTTTTTGTTATGTTTTTTTTTTTTTTTTTTTCTGCAGGTATACATTTCATAGCGTTTTCCTGCAAGCATGCATGTTAAGATCACAAACATCCTCGTCATACTATTCTTGCTTCCTATTCAATCATTTTCTTGTATGGATCCTTATGATCAGGTTACATTGGTTTCATGCGTTAGTGTGTGTATATATGCGACTATTGGGTTAGTGAAGGTAGACGTGCCGTCGTACTAGTTTATATCCACCAGTGTAGTGGAGTTAGACAGGTTGTTGTGATATTATATATCGTTGCCCTAAAAAATCATCGCTTTTATATATAAATAAATTCAGCCATTTTGGGCGTCTTTTTCCCGTTTTACTTGTTACTAAAAAATAGCCAACTCAACCACGTGTTTTTAGAAATGAAATTACTCTGGTCAATTCAAGCAGGAAGATTTCATTAGGAAGTATATGATGAATAGCCAGCAAGAGTACAAAAAGTTAAAACAGTTCCTTAAGAACTAAAATTATATAAATCACTTAACATTTGTACCTCCTCATTTGCCCCTGCTGCAGCAACTTGGTTAGTTTCAGTTGTTTGCCACAATACGCTCAGGTTCGAATCAGAACTACACTGGTTTCATAACTGTTGAGTTAGCTCTGCGAGTTAGTTTCAGATGCTTGACGTTGCTTGCCTCTTCGGGTGTGTGGGGCCGCCAGTTGCAGTATTGGTCAAGGTGTCCCGTAATCAGTGTTGTAAAAATTGTTGTCGGCGACTAGTGGACGACTAATCGCTAGTCGGCTAGTCACTGAGTAATTTTTCGTTAATCAGTCATTAATTGCTAGTCGGGCCTAGTCGGCCAGCCAAAAATCGGTGATTTCGGCCAGATTCCGGAAAAACCTGTATATTCCGGCCAGTTTCCAACCAAACCATGTGAATTCCAACAATTAATCTTGTATACCTATAAAAATGAGTTAAGTGTTAAAACCTAGCTACTTAAAATATTTACCTATAAAAATGTGTATATGTATACATAAAACTAAATATTACATATAAAAAACCCGATCCGATTAGTAGTCGCTAGTCCCTACCTCACCGGCCGCCTAACGACTAGCGAGTTCTCCAACCTTGCCCGTAATACACCTTTTGTCACAATTTGCTCATGCTGCTATATTTACCATTTGGTCCCTATTTGTTAATAAAAAAGTGAACACGCTTAAAAAATAGAAAAGAAACAGAAGATGATTTTCTTATTAAACTAATTTAAGGATGCTCATTTATAAATTATATATAGCAGAGTACCTATGATTGTTCTGAACCGGATCCAACTCCAATGAAATCAAATAACAAGTTGAATGAAACAAGAGGACAATCTCTTGAGACGTGATACCTGATGCATTTTAATTAGATGAAAACAATAGAAATTCCAAGCATAAATTTTATAGTTAAAGTGTGACCAAACAAAGTTGCAGATGTTTTATAGGCTAAAACACTTCATACTCAAGCCGCTCACTGTAGATATACTGACTGATTGTACATATGCACAGAGATAACTTCACAAGAAACGGATTGAGCCTAACTTCCATTTAAACTTGTATAAAGTACTAATTAGCTGGAACCTAGACATAAGACTTAAAATGAACAAAATCAAACACAAATTATCATAAGTTAAACACGCTCCTCGACTATCTAAACGTTACACCCCAACTTAAACAAATTTTAAGTAGCATTATCTCAGAGCATTCATGATCCATTTCGCATTCTCATCTATAAAATTTAACTAAAAACCGTCCTTATCCTTAAAATTGTTTAACCTAAAAACCTCTCACATATCGTTCCTATGTCCATCTCTATTTAATATATTATACTTTTTTTTCCTTTATTATTTTTTTTTTCTTTTTTCAGCTCACAATATATAGAGAAAATAAATGGGGAATGAATAACAAATCCCGAATATAAAGATTCACTTTAACTTTCCCTAAAAAAAATTTAAAACTGATAAAGAAGTGTTTTTTATGACTTCTTTCTATTTGCAGTAACATTATGGGCCACTATGGCCCATAGGGATAGAGTCCAGGAATCTCATATTTAAACTCATCCATTAGCAGCATATAAAGCCCAATAACCCAACATTCATAGCCTTACGCTTCGAATGAAACCGAATAGTTATCCCAAAATCAAAATCGATCTGAAAATGTCGGACAACATTCCTATCGAACTCCAATCGGAAATCATCAAAAGGGTTCCTGTCAAATCTTTGCTTCAGTTCAGATCCGTTTCAAAGCGATGGAAATCGCTGATCGAAAGCTCTGAATTTATTGCTGATCACAGCGTCAACCAGACTCAGCCGCATCATCTTCTGTTAAGGTACACTGAACGTTCAGAGCTCAAATATGTTTCCATTGTTGATGATGATAGTTTTCCGCAACACAAGTTTTTCCCTACTGTTCCTCCGACTGCTAAGCTACTTAAGTATAACCGAATGAACTATTCCTCTCACGGATTGGTGTGCTTGTGCGGTTTTGTTCATGATCTCAAGAAGCATCTTATTGTTCTTTGGAACCCATGGATTAGGAAATCTGTTGAAATTGTATTTCCTTATATATTGAATGCTCTTGGTTTTGGGGTTTGTCCTAAAACTATGGACCCTAAGATTGTCAACATTACGTGTAAAGCTAACGCTCAAGTTTATACATTAAGCTCTCGGGCTTGGAGACACGTATCAACCAATCTGCGTGTGCCCGAGACCGGGTTTAGCTTTAAATCTTATCATGAAGTTATAGATGGGATTATTTATTGGGTTACTTGTAATGAGAGTGGATCTTGTGGTAAGATAATTTCATTTAATTTGACAAGTGAAGAATTTGGATTGATAGAGCTTCAAGATAGTTTAGAAGACCCTGGACATCTATGCATCTCTAAGGTTAAGGAGTCTGTTGTTGTGCTTAATTACGATAAATCAGACGAAGCTTGCGGTGTATGGATGATGACCAAAAATGTTGATCCAAAATCATTGCTTATAAAATTATTCACTGTGAGTTTTAAGGCATTTCATGATTCGATATATCATAGAATTGTTGGATTTAGGAAGAATGATCAACCGATAATTGAACACCATCGTAGAAGGTATGGTTTTCGATTAACAACACTTGAAGTTTATGAACCCTGCACGGAACAGAGCAATGATATTGGGACCGATATGTGCTTCATGATAAAGAATGATTCGCGCTTCATGACAACCTTCCACACAGAATCACTACTTCTGCTTAATCATCCTGGTTCCATCGCTCATTGATGTTGGCCGTGTGATACACACCACGTTGCTAACATCTACGTTGGTAGTAGCAGTAGAGTTAATTAGGAGGTTAATTTTATTTTCATTTTAGTAGGAATCCAGTTTCTCCATATTATTAGTTAGTGGTAGTGGTAGCTATTTCCATTTTGTTTGTTATTTATATTGAAAGTTTGATGGAATGAAATGATTAGAAAATTGCAACAGTTGTTCATGATCTTCTTAATGTTCTTAGGAGATTAGCGTTAGCCATCTCGTATCAGCTTATATCACCGTGTTCCATCATTCGAAACAAAATTGGGTATTCGGTTTTTTGATGTTCGACCGAATGATTTTATTTTATTTTTGTACCTTTTTTTATCATTGGTTGTTATTGGATTGGGTAAGCTAAATAATGTGTGTGTATGTGAATTAGTAAGGAAGAGAGTAGAGTAGAGAGCCTAACATATTGGGGAGACACTCTCTTAGGAGGGTGTTGGTGTTACAGACTTAGTGGTGCATAAGAAATAATGTATTGGGTACCAACTCTGGTTTTGAACCCGAACCCGACTTGCTTTTGAAACCAATTTTGGATGAACCCAGCTTGGACCCTAACAGACCTTCAAGGTCTAAACAATATCGAACCTGGTCTTTTCACTTCAAACCCGGTTTCAGCTAACTCGGTTTACTCACTGGGTATGATTTATCTAAAGGGTCAAATTGGTCAACCATCTTCAAAGTTATCCTAAGTGTATTAAATTGTCACAAAAGGAAAGAAAGTCCACCTAGTTTTAAAGACTTGAGAAGTCCAAAAGAAATGGATAAACAAGTATTTGGAGGTTGGCCCAACTTGCTTGTTTTGACTTGCACTAAAAGGCAAAAGTCAACATGTCCTTTGCCCAGTTTGGGTGACTTATTCCGCTTTATCTTCTATTAAAAAAATACAGCCGAATCAACATAGTAATTTTAGAAACTTACTCTGGTCAATTCAAGTCTTGGTTTTAAGAAGAGAAGAGGTCTAAAACCGAGACGCAAAGCACAAAAGTGGTGGTCTTTTCGTACCCCTGAGGCGCAAAGTGATTATATAATTTTTTATATATACCATAGGTTTTTAGAATCCCCTATCCAAAATATAGTTGTAAATAAAATTAATATATGATTTTACCTACAAGTACAAGCCAAAAAACCTACGGTACAACAGTTTGATGCATAAAAACACCCTAGGTACAAGAGGCGCGCGCCTCAAGCCAGAAAGCCCCCAAAATTGCGTTTTTTTGGCGCTTCTTGTTAAAAGCGCGCCTCGGGCTACTAAAGGCGACAAGGCTTGCGCCTCACGTCTCACGTGCGCTTTTTAAAACCCAGCTAGGAAGTACGAGGTATTCTTTTATCATGACTAGCCTGAGAGTAAAAATTTAGAAAAGAAAAAAAAAGTTTCTTATGAACTAAAATTATTTCATGAAATTAATGATGACTAGCCTGAGTATAAAAATTTAGAAAAAAAAGTTTCTAGTGAACTAAATTATATAAATCATTGAACATCTGTACTTTATCATTTGCCCCTGCTGCTATGTTTACGAATTGGTCCTTATTTACAGGTAAAAAGAAGTGTTCGGGCTTAAAAAGTTATAAAGAAAGAAAGAAAAGTTGATTAGTTTTCTTATTAAGTGAAAGGACGGTCATTAACGTACCTATGATTGTTCTTAACCGGTTCAAGTGTTCAACTCCAAAACCCCATTTTTTTTCTTCCTTTTGCAGGAGGCGAAAAAATAAACTAGAAAATAAACGAAACAAGGGGTAAATTAGTAAAATGACATAGCAAGTTGAATGTATTATGAGGACAATTAACCTCCTGAGATGTGTGATACCTGATGCAATGAGATGAAAACAATAGAAATTCCAAGCATAAAATTTATAGTCAAAGTGTGACCAAACAAAGCTGCAGATGCAAAGCCTGTGAAGATCGTGACAACAACTGTTGACGAGTATTTTTTCAAAATCGTATCTGCATGCCATTAATCGGTTTTAGAAATTGTGATGAACAAATTTTCTAGAAGTTATTTGATACTTTGAACTAGTGCTGCATTGTTTGTAATTAAAAGCATTGTAGCTTTTGAATGAACATCCTTGAAAAATATCAAGGCTTTCAGATTTTTTGTAAAACAAGACTGTACAAGATGATGATGACATCATCATGATCCACGACGTTCCTCCGTCGGTTTGACTCGACATGCAGTGACGACAACACGATGATGATGACATCATCATGATCACGTCATTATGGGAATCTTCCGTGCCCTCTACAACTAGATACAGAAAAACTCTTCAAAGAAGAAACCTGCATTGACCTTCACAAATAAACATGTCGATTAAGTTATGATTTATCTAAGTTGTCAAATGGGTAATTATCCGAAGTGTATTAAAATGCCAAAAAAAACAAAAAAAATACTAAATCGTTTTATTAGAAAAAGATATTACTTGGTTTTAAGTCATATGCTCTATAATTGGATTTAGGAGGAATGGTCAACTGATAGCGCACCACGTACGGTTTAGTGGTAACAACACTTGGAGTTTACGAATCCTCCCTCCGAAGAATACAACAATGATCTTGGGATGGACGAAGCTAAGTCAGTGTTCTAAATGAGCTCCTACTCAGAATCACTACTTCTGCTTAATCACTCTGATTCCATTGTTCAATGATGATGGTCGTATGCTTAACAAAATAGAAAAAAAAATGGATGAATAACTTTCTTATTAAATTAAGTGAAAGGACACTCATTAATAGCTGAGTACGTATGATTCTTCTGAACCGGATCCAACTCTAATAAAATCACATAACAAGAAATTCCAAGCATAAACTTTATCGTCAAAGTGTTACCAAACAAAGCCGCAGCTGCTTTATAGGTTAAAACACTTCATACTCAAGCTGTTCGCTATACATTTCCATATTGTGCATATGCACAAAGGTAACTGCACAAGAAAGGGGTTGAACCTAACTTCCATTTAAACTTGTAAAAAGTACTAATTAGTTGGAACCTAGACAGCTAGCCTTAAGACTTAAAATGAACAAAACCAAACACAAGTTCTCTTGAAGTAACCGGTCTTTTCGCCTATTTAAACGTTACACCCCAACTTAAACAAATTATAAGTACCATTATCTTTAATAGAATATTATTGTGCCATTATTGTAATTATTGTAATTAATAGTTTTGAATTATACGAGATCTCAAATTGATCTCCTTTGTATTATTTAAACCCTTGAATGTTAATGAGAAAATCAAGGTTTGACAATTATCTCTTCCAATATGGCAGGGGCACTGCAATACCTCACTTTCACTCGGCCCGACATCAGTTATGCGGTGCAACAGGTATGTATGCACATGCACGCGCCCAAAACAGATCACTAGAATGCTCTCAAGCGTATCACCCAGTACATTCATGGCACGGTCTCTTACGGTCTAACTCTGTCACCTCACAGGGATCCCGCACTTCTTGCTTATACGGATGCTGACTCGGCTGGTTGCCCAGACACTCGTCGCTCTACGAGTGGTTATTGTGTCTACTTAGGAGACAATCTCGTCTCCTGGTCCTCTAAACGTCAGCCAACCATCTCCCACTCTAGTGCCGAAGCTGAATACAGAGGAGTGGCTAATGTTGTTGCTGAAACCTACTGGCTTCGCAATCTACTCTTGGAATTGCATTGGCCCCTTTCTAAAGCTACTATTGTTTACAGTGACAATGTGAGTGCTATCTATCTCTCGGCAATCATGTTCAACATCAGAGAACGAAACACACTTAACTTGACATCCACTTTGTGCGCGAACAAGTTCAGCGCGGTCAAGTTCGTGTTCTCCACGTCCCTTCTCGTTACCAAGTTGCTGATATTTTCACGAAAGGATTACCGCGCGTTTTGTTTGAAGACTTCCGCTCCAGTCTTAGCATACGGTCACCTCCCGCTTCGACTGCGGGGGTGTAATAGAATATTATTGTGCCATTATTGTAATTATTGTAATTAATAGTTTCCGATCTCAAATTGATCTCCTTTGTATTATTTAAACCTTTGAATGTGTCATAGTGAGAAAATCAAGGTTTGACAATTATCTCTTACAATAATCTTAAACATTCACATTCCATTTCTCATCCTCAACTCTTAATTAACTAAAAACCATCCTTGTCCTTAGTTGTTTAACTTTAAGAAACTTCTCACATCTTTTTTTCCCATATCTATCTCTCTGTTTAATTAAATAATTATTTTTCCATTACTATTATTCTTTCTTTTTCTTCAGCTCACAATTTATATAATCTTAAAAGTGAATTATTTGGCTCCAACTTTGTCTAAATCACATTTTTACCCCTTAGACATTTACTTTTACCCTAACTTTTCCTTTTTTTAATAAATATCTAAAATTTCATTCTAAGTTTAAAAATATAATTTCAATGGTAATATTTTTAACTAATAACATATAATTTCAATGTGATTTCAACTTCTTTCTTAATACTTACATAAATCCCTTTGTAAGTTTCCTACGTAGCAATCGGCTCACATTATCATCATCATACTCAGTAAATTTCACCAATAGCAAAACTAAGGTAGGGTATGAGGAGGGTAGGATGTAGACAGTCTTACCTCTACCCAGTAGGAATAGAGAGGTTGCTTCAAATGAGACCCCCGGCTCGATACATTATGATCGACAATATATATTCGTACAATAAGTTTCCTAGGTATAAGTCGGGTCGCATATAATATGTTTGGACTTAACGGTATGAATTTGAGTTAGTCGGGCCGCATATAATACGTTATGACAATACGGTATATATCTGATTTACTTTACGTTTTAATTCAATCGCAATGCTTATATAGGTTACATTGAGTTCATTCGGTTACGTCAAAACACACGTTTTCATATCGTTACGTAACGCTTAGACTAATCTATTCCACAATTGCAATTTACCCGCGCCGCAACGCACGTGGGTCTTTTTACTAGCATATAAAAAAATGAAAGGGGAATGGATAGTAAATCCGAAATATATTTACTAGTATATAAAAAAATGAAAGGGGAATGGATAGTAAATCCGAAATATAAAAAGATTCACTTTAATTTCCCAAATAAAATTAAAAATGATATACGAGTGGTGTCTTTTATTGAGTTCTTTCTATTTTCCCTTAATTTTTTAAGTATGTTATGGGCCACTATGGGATAGAGTCCAGTCCATGGATGCTCTTGTAACCCAACAACCCAATATTTACATCCCTACGCCGTCGTTTTGCTTCGAATCTTCATTTCCTCCCAAGTTTTTTGTAATTAAACCCTAACACTATGTTCCCGAGTCATTTAACAGGGGGAGGTGAGGTGAGGGGAGGGGAGGGGAGGGGAAGGAAAATTTTCTCTCCTAATCTCTCCAATTTGGGAGGATGAATATATGGTCATATTTGGTCATATTTTCTTCCCTTTTCCCTCCCCTCCCCCTGTTAAATGAAACTCGGGAACATGGTTTTTCATATTTTCATCTCTTTTCCATCCCCTCTGTCACACCCCAACCGATGGCGGAATCATCGGGGCGCGGCACTGAGCGAAACAGATTGTCCAGAAGTTTCCACAACAACTATTATTACAAATTCAGTTTAATGATACGTCCCATACCGTATCCTAAATAAATAAACAAGTTATCATAGAAGCAACTAGGCAAATAAATTCCGTTCCGACAACTCAGATTTAATTATTACAACCCAAATGAATAAAAGTATTGCTTGAAGTCATTAAGACTTATCCGGACAAGATGTACAGACAGCTAATGCCATAGACCCCGGATCGGACAACTCCAACGGCTCCATG
The DNA here is from genome assembly GCF_002127325.2 of Helianthus annuus. Classification (NCBI taxonomy): domain Eukaryota; kingdom Viridiplantae; phylum Streptophyta; class Magnoliopsida; order Asterales; family Asteraceae; genus Helianthus; species Helianthus annuus. The sequence goes on from NC_035439.2 coordinate 2,980,688, forward strand.
GCAATTGTTTATTTGCTTCTAGAGACCCCTAGGTAGACCACGACCTACAACTATGACCCAAATACTGTCGTGACCTGATGGCGTGGGCGGGAGCTTTGTTATGAAATCCATAGCTATACTCTCCCACTTCCATATAGGTATCGGCGGTTGTTCGAGTAAGCCAGAAGATCTTTGATGTTCAGCCTTGACTCTTGCACAAGTTAAACAGCTTCCAACGTACAGAGCGATATCCCTTTTCATACCCGGCCACCAGTACTTATAACGCAGGTCCTGGTACATCTTGTCTGCACCGGGATGAATAGAATATCGGGACTTGTGGGCTTCGTTCATGATAATCTTTCACAAATCGGTCCGCTTAGGGATCCAAATTCGGTCCAGATAGTAGAATATCCCATCTGATTTACTTACTAACTGAGCTCCATCGTGGTAGATTCTCTCTCTTTTCAATGTACGCTCGTTAAAGCAAGCATGTTGAGCTTCTCGGATGAGGGTTTCGAGGTTGTGCTGGGCTTGGATGTTTCGGGTACTGAGCACGTAACTCTTTCTGCTGAGCGCGTCAGCAACCACATTCGCCTTGCCTAGGTGATATCGAATCTCACAGTCGTAGTCGTTGAGAAGTTCTACCCATCGGCGTTGACGCATATTAAGCTCTCTCTGATTAAAGATGTGTTGTAAACTCCTGTGATCAGTGTAGATCGTACACTTAGTGCCATACAGGTAGTGTCGCCAAATCTTCAATGCAAAGACAACCGCGCCTAGCTCGAGGCCATGGGTTGTATAGTTCTTCTCGTGAATCTTGAGCTGACGAGATGCGTAGGCTATAACCTTGTCTCGCTGCATGAGAACACAGCCGAGACCAAGGTTAGAAGCATCACAGTAGACAATGAAGTTGTCGCTTCCGTCGGGCAGTGTAAGAATCGGTGCGTTGCACAGCATATGTTTAAGGGTTTGAAAGGCAGTCTCTTGTGCGTTTCCCCACACAAAAGGCTTGTCCTTATGGGTAAGAGCGGTGAGCGTCACAACGATCTTGGAGAATCCTTCAATGAATCGTCGATAATAGCCCGCTAGTCCGAGAAAAGAACGAACTTCTGACGGGTTCTTAGGCGTAATCCAGCTTTTGACAGCTTCAATCTTCGCAGGATCGACATGGATACCTCGACTATTCACTATGTGACCCAGAAATTGAACCTCCTCCAACCAGAATTCGCACTTGGAAAACTTGGCGTAGAGTTGGTTTCCCTGAAGTAACTCGAGAACCAAACGTAGATGTTGCGCGTGTTCGGCTTTCGATTTGGAATAGATCAAGACATCGTCGATGAACACGATGACGAAACGGTCAAGATAAGGCTTACACACACGATTCATGAGGTCCATAAAAACCGCGGGTGCGTTGGTTAGACCAAAGGGCATAACGACAAATTCGTAGTGGCCATAACGGGTCCGAAAAGCAGTTTTAGGAATGTCTTCTTCTTGAATCCGTAGCTGATGGTATCCTGAACGCAGATCGATCTTAGAGAAGCATGCTGCACCTTGTAGTTGATCAAACAAATCGTCAATTCGTGGCAAGGGGTATCGGTTCTTGATGGTTAGCTTATTCAATTCCCGATAGTCGATGCACATCCGGAACGACCCGTCCTTCTTTTTGACGAAAAGGACTGGCGCGCCCCAAGGAGAGGTGCTTGGGCGAATAAAGCCTTTTTCGAGTAATTCCTGGAGTTGGTTCGAGAGTTCCCGCATTTCGGATGGAGCGAGTCGATAAGCGGCTTTGGCAACGGGGTTAGCTCCAGGAATGAGGTCGATACGAAAGTCGATATCATGACTTGGTGGTAGTCCGGGAAGATCATCAGGGAACACCTGAGGAAATTCGCGAACCACTGGAACATCTTTGACTTCAACTTTCTTTTTCTTTCCCTTCTCCGCTACTACAATGTTGGCCAAGAAGGCTCGGTATTCCTTGCGAAGATACTTGCTGGCTTGAATACATGACATAAGCTTGAGACCCTTCGATGCTGTTTCACCATATACACATAGAAGATCACCATTCGCGAGCGAGAATCGAATCATCTTTTCAAAGCACACAACTTCAGCATGGTTTTCACGAAGAAAGTCCATGCCTATTATGACGTCAAAGCTTCCGAGTTGCATCGGAATGAGGTCGATTGGGAAGATGTGATTGTTGAGTTCGAGAGTACAATCACGGAGTATTGAATTAACGGCAATAGTTCTTCCTGTAGCGACTTCGACTTCGAATGACGAGGATAGATAAGAGCGCTTACGACTAAGGAGCTTCTCGAATTCAAATGACACAAAGCAGTTATCGGCTCCAGTATCAAACAAACATGATGCATAAATACCATTCACTAGGAACGTACCATTAACCACGTTGTTATCCGCCGGAGCCTGGCGGGCATTGATGTTGAAAGTTCGGGCATGGGCTGCTTGCTGCTGCTGCTGAGGCTGCTGTTGCTGCTGGGGCTCTTGCTTGACTACCCTGTTCGGGCATCTGTTGGCAAAGTGGTTAGGGTCACCACATGCAAAGCAGACTCGAGCATTGACTGCTGGTGCTTGAGCTGCTTGCTGGCCCTGAGGGGCAGGGAGTAGAGCTTGGTTGACAGTAGCTTGAACTGGGGCTTGACGAGGACCATAGCGACAGTTCGCAGTGAAATGACCGTACAGATTGCAGTGAGCGCAAAAACGACAAGCTAGACCCACTGGATGATGATACGAACATGTCGGGCAGAGTGGGTGAGGGCCTGTGTATGCACGCTTCGCTGGCGGTGCATTGATCACTGGAGCTGAGCGCTGGTGGTGCTGCTGTTGAGCTGGTACCGCTTGCAGGGGAGTGGCGTTTGTCGCGGCAGCACAACTCTTGTTTCTGGAGCTGTTGTTGTTCTTCTTCTTCCTTCTTGAAGACTTGGAGGATTGAGCAGATGAGTCGGTGGGTGTCGCAGTGGCTTGATGCAGAGACTTGGTTTGCTTATCCCAGAAACCAGACTTGACTCGCTTATCGTTGATCTCAGCGGCGAGTAGGTAGGTTTCTTCGATCGTTGCTGGCTTGGAGGCGTGAACAAAATCTGCTACACAGTCTGGCAGAGCTCGGATATACTTCTTGATGGTCATCTCTGGAGTCTTGACCTGATCGGGACATATGATACTAAGCTGCTTGAAGCGAGCAGTGAGGGCAGCGTTGTCACCGTCTTTCTGCTTGATGACCCAGAATTCATCCTCCAGCTTTTGGCGTTCATGAGGAGGGCAGAATTCATCGATCATAATTGCCTTCAGTTCCTCCCATGTCAGCTCGTAAGCTGCATCATTCCCACGCTTGTTTCGTTCAGCAGTCCACCAGTCTAGAGCACGGAACTGGAAGACGCCAGTAGCATTGAGAGTACGGAGATTTTCGGGGCATCCGCTTTGTCGCGGGGTGACTTCAACTGAGTCAAACCAATGAAACATGGCGGTAGGGCCATCCTCACCGGTGAACTCCTTCGGTCCGCATGCCTTAAACTGCTTGAAGCTAAAAGCGGTCTTGCTTGAATCCTTAGGGTTCTCAGCTCGGGATTCCTCAGACGTTTTGCTGGCATTTTCATACACCTCACTCACGGCTTTCGCCACTTGTTTGGAGATGATAGCAGCGAGACGTCGGTCTCTCTTTTCTTGGCGAGTAAGACGGTGACGTGATCCAGACGACGACATGGTCTGCAATAGACATCGTCACAGGACTCAACACAACGTAATCGAATCTCACCTCACACGTCTACTACTATCTAAAGCTTAGAATTACGTCGAAATACGTATCACATAAACACATAAGCACATAACCACATATACACGTAAGCACCGAAGCACATAGAACACAGAAGCACAGAAGCACAAAACACAGACACACGTAAATTACCTAGGCATTTAATCACTGAGGTAGTCAGAAAACAGAAACCTATCCTTCAAAGTTCGCGTGTCGTTCGAATATCGTATCGAATAGCATCGTATAGTATAACCTAACTTAGTCGTATAGCACAGTATAGTATGATACCGTCTAGATTTGCGATAGCTGGGTGTTGATTAGGGATAGAATAACAGTACGAGTCGTGTGTTGTTGATTAAAATGATAGCAGAATCGAACATCATCCCAAAATAAAACAGAGAAAGCAAATATAAACACAAAACAGAGAAAGCACACATAAACACATAAAATCAACAAGTGTACTTGATGACTTGTCAAATTCGAAACATATAAAATCGAGAGATAGATTGTCTGCGGCTACTAGACATCGACTAACCAAGGCAACTCGACTATTCACAGTAGACTTGTCATCACTTCCGACTCTAGAGGTTGTGTTTCTGCCTCGATTCTTGGGCATTCCACACGCGCCTCCTAGGTCATACTTGTGAGTTCAGGTCGTTGGAGTCCATCGAAGCTTTGGTGTGATGAACAAAATACAGAACAAACTGCTAAGGTTAGGGTTTCACCCCTTGGCTTAGCAATTTCTTCCTTGTTTTTAGTAAAATCGAGAAGAACTTTCTTCAAAATGGGGGTTTCACACCTGATTTGGTATAATTCTCCTCGTTTATTGACGAAAATATCGAGATGAAGGAATAAAATCCCCATAAGTCAGGAAATTTAGTCGGGAGTTTGCGGTTTTCACACCTCTTCCTGACTGAATCGCCTGACGTTAGTTGAAAATTTGAGCGCAGTGATAGTGAAGAATTACAGAATAAAGCACATAAACTGGGTCTGATGGTTCCTAACTATAGTCTAGGTCTCTAAGACAGCGACCCGGACTAGGTCGTGTCTGCCTAATTCCCTATAGTTATGGCTCTGATACCAATCTGTCACACCACAACCGATGGCGGAATCATCGGGGCGCGGCACTGAGCGAAGCAGATTGTCCAGAAGTTTCCACAACAACTATTATTACAAATTCAGTTTAATGATACGTCCCATACCGTATCCTAAATAAATAAACAAGTTATCATAGAAGCAACTAGGCAAATAAATTCCGTTCCGACAACTCAGATTTAATTATTACAACCCAAATGAATAAAGGTATTGCTTGAAGTCATTAAGACTTATCCGGACAAGATCTACAGACAGCTAATTCCATAGACCCCGGATCGGACAACTCCAACGACTCCATGGCAATTGTTTATTTGCTTCTAGAGACCCCTAGGTAGACCACGACCTACAACTATTCATTGGCCTCTAGAGCTTTATTCTAGCCTCGCTTCCCTAGCAGATAAGCATCCTAATTACCTATCACATACGTTAAAATATTGTCAATACATAAAATGTAAAGGTGAGCACACAAGTTTAGTAATAGCATATAGAGTTCGAATAGTTTACGCATAACCAGGCACGTACGCAGAGGAAAACGATGCATGTTAATTATCGACATGGGACCATCGATACCAACGACTGCGGGTTGACCGTCCGAGACGGTTCGCAATACATGATTACCACCGTAATCCATGCAAGTATTTGTCCTTAACAACCCCCGTGTGAACGGGTGCTGAGTCCAAACTATAGTACTATGTTGCTAAGGCAGGTAGATAGCATTCCACGTGTAAACATAATAAACAGCATACATTTAGTCAAGTAGCACATGCAAATGGTCAGCATTCAAATAGTTTGTGTTTGATTGTGATTTGATAGGTAACGTATGTAACACCCAAAAGTGCTAAAAGCAAAAAGGGATCGAGTATACTCACAGTGATTGATTGTGGATTGGAGGGAGCGCCGAGAGTAAGATTAGCCTGAATAGTTCGATAGCATAATAATAAGTAACGCGGAAAAGTAAACAAGTATGGATGGATCGAATGGGCTGGTCGATCGAACGGCAGGTTCGATCGGACGGCCTGTTCGATCGGCTGGTATATCCGATTGGACAGTCCTGTTCGATCGGCCGGTTGGCTCGATCGGTTGGACCATTCGAGTGGATTGTTTCTTCCTCTGGTGTGTTTGTGTTTGAGGATTTGAACTTTTGAAGTTTTCGTTGCAGCATTCGAGAACACTGAAGTGTTCCTACCTTTCAAGTCGGTCGATCGAGCGGTTCGCTCGATCGGCTAGCTCACTCGATCGGCTAGGAACTTCAGGAGTGGTCCTCCACTGAATGTCACTCGATCGAACAGTCTGTTCGATCGGCTGACATTCCTTACTACGAACGAGTTGTGAAAACGATTAAGTGTTGAAGCATAGTATCTCATGATCCGAACAGTAATGTTTACCAATCGAGTGACCCATTCGATTGAACATTACTTCGTCAATACTATACTTCAAAAGTTTGGAAGGGTGGGACGCCATGTGTTAGCCGATCGGCTGGCCCGGTCGATCGGCTGGTGTGTCCGATCGGCTGGGCTGTTCGAACAGCCTAGCCGTTCGGCCAGCATTTCTGACCTGGTCGGCCTTTCGTCTAACACTTGGCTGTTTGTTTATTTGTCATTCTTTCAAGGTAACTTGACAACGTGTTGAACTATGATAACCTCCGTTCCTACTTGTTCCCTTGGCTCGAACAGGAATCACCCAAGTCCGGCCGGTGAACGATTCGGAATGTCGGTTTTAGAGTTTAACCCGAAATCGGTGAACCTTGTTCATAGATCCCGAATCTCGAACCTTTTAACTGTTTGAATTATTAGTTAGCCGGTTCAAGCTTCGTTTCTATCGGTTTGAAGGCTTTGAGTGTAAAAGAGTTGAAAGGAAGTTGGAATTCCTTCTTTCAATCCTCCACAACTTGTGGATGTTTAGATTTTTGATAAATCTTAACTTGTTTATGTGGAAATCGGTTAGATCTAAGCTAATCATAGTGGAATGAGGCCAAAACATGGTGTTCTTCAAGAACACCATGATGACATCACCCAAGAACACTTAGATCTTGATGATTTCACGGTTAAAATCCAAGTTTTAAAAGATAGAAAGGTGTAGAATCAAGTAATGATCAAGAACGTACAAGAATTAGAGTGAAAACTTACCGGGATTGGGAGAAATCTGAGAAAAAGTGAAGAAGATAGCTGGTTCGGTTAGAGCTTTCCAAAAATGGAAAGTATGACAATGACAGCCCTATTTATAGGCTTCCAAAAGAGGAAAGTGGCAGCCGATCGGCTGGCCTGTTCGATCAGGATGCTTCCTGTTCGATCCGCCACGCACTTCGAGTATTTTGCGACGATTTTCGATGTTTCGATTTCGATGGACGATGATACGGATACGATAGAGTTCCTAGTCAAATTACTTTTAATCCCAACCACTATATCTAACATACAATCTTCTATAAGTCATGTTTCGATGTCGGTTTCGATTGAGTTCGATTGCTTTTCGAGTTTCGATTCGGTTTTCGATTGATTTGCTTAAATACCACACCAAACATAAAGTAAGCACGCACAAGTAACACATAAGGCACACACATACGTATAATAATACCAAAATTCGCATAATTCGAGTCTCGAGTTCGATTGATTGTTAGATCGGTTTGATTACGGATTGGTTATCTTTATCGCATTGTTACTTCCTATCATTCACAGTCGTAGATCGGTTCGCGTTAAAACACATTCGATTACTTCGGTTCTTGCTGATTACAACACTTACTCCACATAATACAACTAAAACACAAAATCGACTATCTACAGTCAAAGAAAGTCAAAGTTGGCTTGGACTTTGACTTTGACTTTGACATTCGAAAACACGGGGTGTTACACCCTCCCCCTGTTAAATGAAGTTATCCCCAAATCAAAATCGAACTGAAAATGTCGGACAACATTCCTTTCGAACTCCAAGTGGAAATCATCAAAAGGGTTCCTGTCAAATCTTTGCTTCAATTCAGATCTGTTTCAAAGCAATGGAAATCGCTGATCGATAGCTCAGAATTTATTGCTGATCACACCCTCAAACATTCTCAACTGCATCATCTACTGGTAAGGTACACTAAACGTTTTGAGATAAAATATGTTTCGATTGTTGATGATGATAGTTTTCTCCGACGCAAGTTTTCTCCGACTGTTCCTCCGACTGCTAAGCTACTTACCCATCCTCGAATGATCGCTTCCTCTCATGGATTGGTGTGCTTGTGTGGTTTTGCTTATGATCTCAAGAAGCATCTTATTGTTCTTTGGAACCCATCAATTAGGAAATCTGTTGAAATTGAGCTGCCGAATAAATTGAATGCTCTGGGTTTTGGGGTTTGTCCTAAAACTATGGACCCTAAGATTGTCAGGATTACGCGTAGAACTAACGCGCAGGTTTATACATTAAGCTCTGGGGCTTGGAGACGCGTATCAATAAATCTGTGTGTGCCCGGGACCGGGTTTAGGTTTTGTTCTTATCAGGTGGTTATAGATGGGGTTATTTATTGGATTACTAATAATACAAGTGGATCTTGTGATAAGCTAATTTCATTTGAATTGACAAATGAAGAATTGGGAGTGATAGAGCTTCAAGATAGTATTGAAGACCCTGAGCATTTATGCATCTCTAAGCGTAAGGAGTCTCTTGTTGTGCTTAATTACGATAAATCAGACGTAGCTTGCGATGTATGGATGATGACCAAAAATTAGTGACCCAAAATCCTTGCTTACAAAACTATTCACTGTGAGTTTTAACGCATTTCATGATTCGGTATATCATAGAATTGTTGGATTTCGGAAGAATGGTGAACCGATAATTGAACGCCTATGTAGTGGTGGTGGTTGTCGAGTAACACTTGAAGTTTATGAACCCTGTACGGAAAATAGCAATGATATTTGGACTGATACGCCCTTCATGATGAAGCATGATTCGTTCTTCATGACGACCTTCTACACAGAATCACTACTTTTGCTTAATCACCCTGATTCCATCATTCATTGACGATGATGATGATCGTGTGATACATAGTAGCAGTAGAGTTATTAGGAGGGTTTTTTTTCATTTTAGTAGGCATCTAATTTCTCCATATTACTAGCGGTAGCTGTTTCCATGTTGTTTGTTATTTAAACTCTAAGTTTGATGGAATGAAATGATCAGAAAATAGGCAACAGTTATCCTTGTTCTTCTCTAATGTTCTTGGGAGATTAGCATTTTATCATTATTTGGTATTGGATTGGTTAAGCTAAATATTGTGTGCGTATGTGAAATGATAAGGAAGAGAGTAGAGTATAGATATAGAAAGCAGAGGATAAAAGCTGATAGCAAACAAAATAATGGGTTGGTTACCAACTCCGGTTTTCAACCCGAACCCAACTTGATTTCGAACCAATTTTGGATGAACCCGGTTTGGAAGCTAACAGACCTGAACCTTGTCGTGCATAATCCTTTCACTTCAAACCCGGTTTCAACTGACTCAGTTTAGTCAAAAACCGGCTACTATTTATCTAAAGGACCAAATGGGTCAACCGGTTTAAAATTTATACGAAATGTACTAAAATGCCAGAAAAAACTCCTGAATTGTTATGTTAGAAAAAAAAAACTTAGTTTTATTGTCGTGTGTACTAAGCAGTCAATAGCTGATAATGATAGCTTCCCCCACCACAAGTTTCCCCCTTTTGTTCCTCCAATTGTTAAGCTATTTGGGCTTGTGTCAATACTCGATTGCTCTCACGGATTGGTGTCTTTGTTCGGGTTTTCTGAAAAAAAAAAGATACTGGTTGTTCTTTGGAACCCATCAGTTGGGAAATCTGTTGGTATACGTATACCAATTCCGTATGGATCCCTTGTTTTTGGTATTGGAGTTGGGGTTTGTCCTAAAACTAGTGACCCTAACATCGTCACAATTGTGCGCTCTTACAGTCGGTCTGAAATGAATTCAGTTGGAAGGCTGAGGTTTGTCGGTCTGAATTCAGTTGGAAGGCTGAGGTTTATACGTTAAGCTCAGGGTATTGGAGAAGTATATCATTGAATCTACGTTGGCCACTTGGCCTCTTAATGCAGCTAGTATTTTAAGTAGGGCAGTGGTTATAGATTGATGGGGTTATTCATTGGATTGCTTCTGATAATCATCCCCTTCGGATTATTTCATTTGATTTGACAAGTGAAGAGTTCGATGAGGTAGAGCTTCTAGATAGTTTCACACGCGCTAAAGATCTTTCCATCTCTAACTTTAAAGGTTCTCTTGTTGTGCTTGTATACATTAAGACTGCCATGGTTTGTGATGTATGGTCCGTGATAAAAACTGGTGGTCCAAAATCCAAGTTTACGAAACTATTCACCGCTAGTTTAAAGCGAAAAGATGATAGAATAATTGGATTTAGGAAGAATGGTCACTTGATAATGCAGCACTAGGGAGCATGATGATTTACCGGTAACAACGCTTGAAGTTTACGAATCCTGCTCTGAACACAACAATCATCTTCTGGTGTCTGTAGCCTTTGATTCGTGTATCCTGAAGACCTTTTACACAGAATCGCTACTTCTGCTTAAACACTCTGATTCTGTCATTCTATGATGATTGATGACCGTATTTCATAGGCCTGGCAAATAAAACCCATTTGGGTTTTTTGGGTTATTTTGGGTCATTTTAAAAATGAGAATGGGTTAAAATGGGTTAAGAAATAACTAAGGATGGGTCAGGATGGGTTATATGATATCTATTTAAGATAATTCGTGGGTAAGGATGGGTATTACACAGGGTACATGGGTAACTCAAAAAAGAGCATCACAGACAGATTTTTCATCTTTTCAAGTGTTCGTAGAGGTTGGCTTCACAAATAATAAAAATTTAAAAAAAAAATAAAAATAATAAAAATTTTCTAAAAAATCCAAAAAATTCTAAAAAAATCCGAAAATAATAAAAAAATGCAAAAAAAAATCTAAAAAATGCAAAAAATTCTAAAAAATCAAAAAAATAATAAAAAATCAAAAAAAATTCTAATAAATCAAAAATATCCAAAAAAATTCTAAAAAATAAAATAAAATTATAAAGAATAAAAAATAATAATTAATCAAAAAAATTCTAAAAAAATCAAAATAATCAAAAAAAATCCAAAAAATTCTAAAAATTCTAAAAATAAAAAAAATCTTAAAAATAAAAAAAATCTAAAAAATCAAAAAAAATTCTAAAAAATTATAAAAATAAAAAAAATAATAAAAAATAATAAAAAATCAAAAATACAAAAAATCAAAAATCAAAAAAATCAAAAAAAATCAAGAAAATCAAAAAAATTCTAAAAATAATAAAAAATCCAAAAAATTATAAAAAAACTAAAAAATAATAAAAAACCCAAAAAATTCTAAAAATTCAAAAAAGAAATTTTGGGTTTTTTATTATTTTTTAACTTTTTTGATTTTTTTTAGAATTTTTTGGATTTTTTATTATTTTTTATAATTTTTTTGATTTTTTTGAAATTCTTTAGATTTTTTAATTTTTTTTGAATTTTTTATTATTTTTTTATTTTTAGGTTTTTATAAATTTTTGATTTTTTTGAATTTCTAAGATTTTTTTTTATTTTTTGGATTTTTTGGAATTTTTTATTATTTTTAATTTTTTTTGGTTTTTTTGATTTTTTTGAACTTTTTGCATATTTTTTTATTTTTTAGAATTTTTTGAATTTTTTATTATTTTTCTGATTTTTTAGAATTTTATTTATTTTTTAGAATTTCTTTGATTTTTTATTTTTTTTTTTAATTTTTGGATTTTTTGGAATTTTTTGGGTTTTTATCAGTTTTAAATTTTTTTATTTTTAGAATTTTTTTTTAGATATTTTATTGTTTCTTTTATTTTTTAGAAATTTTTTGATTTTTTAGTATTTTTTGAATTTTTTATTATTTTTTTTGTTTTTTTGAATTTTTATTTTTTAATTTTGTTATATTTTTGAATTTTTTGGATTTTTTTTAAATTTTTTTGGATTTTTTAGAATATTTTTGATTTTTTTTAATTTTTTTTATGATTTTTAGGGTTTTTTAGAAGAGTTAATTACATAGTTAGTCCCTGTGGTTTGCACAAAATAACATACTTAGGTACTAATTGTTTAAAATCACCTTCTAGGGTATTAACTTTTCATTTTGTAACGTTTGGAGGTATTAACTTCTAGGGTATTAACATAGGTAGTCCCTGTGGTTTGCACAAAATAACATATTTAGGTACTAATCGAATGTGATTTTAAACTTAAAAATAACGCTAATACCTCCAAACGTTACAAAATGAAAAGTTAATACCCTTGAATGTGATTTTAAACTATTAGTACCTAGAATGTAACGTTTTTTGATTTTTTTTATTGAGTTAATTACACTGTTAGTCCCTGTGGTTTATGGGAAATAACAAGGTCAGGTACTAATATTTTAAAATCACGTTCTAAGGTACTAACTTTTCATTTTTTAACAATCTGGGGTATTAACACTAACTTTTGTTAACTTTTCTGTCAACTTTGAATGAAATTACTATAATACCCTTTTTCAACTACAAGGGCTATTTATGTAATTAACTTTATCTTAATCCAGGGACCGTTTGTGTAATTACTCTACAATGCTTTCCCACTGTGTAATTACTTTGTCTTAATCCACTCTACAATCGTTAAGTAGGAGGGTCAGCTTATCAAAACTGATTCTTGAATCCACCTAAACGGCTTTTTCAATCCTTTTGTTGCATAATTTCATCAAATTAAACCATCCTGTCCATTCAACATCTTCAAGAAAGAAACAGAGCATAAATGGAAAAGGGTTAATTGACCAAAAATCAAAACTGAGAAAGTAATCCCCACAAATAAAAAACCTTTCTTAGAATTTTGATCGAGCAATTGGTGTGCAAAGTTTCATCTCATATGGTAATTTCAGATTTCAGCAAATAAAATGGTTCTTTTTTGTTTAATTCTCGCCCAAATTTCTACACAAAATCCGATTCTTTAAATGAATCTAACATCGACGTATACACCAAAATCTCTACAAAAAAATTCACACATTGAACATTTCCCCCAAATAACCACACATAAATTCATCAATCAATTAACATAACAGAATACAAAATAACTCGCTTATGATGTGTCGCCGTCACTTGTAGTTGCAGATCTGAGTTGCAGGTCTGGATGGCTAGTAGTGGTAGTGTCAGTTTGGGGTGAGGTGGGCGGCGATAAGAGTAGAGGGTGGTGGCCAACGGTGGTCGAACGCCGGTGACCATCATCATCAGTTATGGGGAACGGTTGTGTGATGATGCTGGTGGTTGTCTGGGTTGTGTGAGAGGAATAGGGTGGGTAGAGATGGGTTGGGTTTTAGTCAAGTATAGTAATTACACAAATAGTCCCTGAATTAAAATTAAGTTAATTACATAAATGGCCATATAGTTATAAAAGGGTATTTTAGTAATTTTACTCTAAGTTAACTGAAAAATTAACAAAAGTTAGTGTTAATACTTCAGATTGTTAAAAAATGAAAAGTTAGTACCTTAGAACGTGATTTTAAAATATTAGTACCTGACCTTGTTATTTTCCATAAACCACAGGGACTAACGGTGTAATTAACTCTTTTTTATTTTTTGATTTTTTGGAATTTTTTTAATTTTTTTAATTTTTTAGATTTTTTTTATTTTTTATTGTTTTTTTTATTTTTTGAATTTTTTTTATTTTTAGAAATTTTTTGTTTTTTTGTTTTTTATTTTTTTATTTATTTTTTTTATTTTTTAGAATTTTTTTATTATTTTTTTTATTTTTTGGATTTTTTAGAATTTTTTAGAATTTTTTGATTTTTTAGAATTTTTTTTTGATTTATTATTATTATTTTTATTTTTTAGAATTCTTTTGGATTTTTTATTATTTTTTGGATTTTTTTATTATTTTTTGGATTTTTTAGAATTTTTTTTACTTTTTTTATTATTTTTTTGATTGTTTATAATTTTTTGGATTTTTTAGAATTTTTTATCATGCCCAAATCTATCTTGACAAAAACTTATCTTGACCTAAATCAATTCTAACTTATTTCTTAATAAACCTATCTTAACCCAAACCCATCCTAACTCATACCCATCCTAACCTATTACCTAAACCTACCCAACCCACCCATTTTGCCACTCCTAGTATTTCATCATGATATATGTTTGGGATAATTGGCGCGGATATTCAATCCTTTGTGTTGCAAATCCTTAATCTTTGGTTGAAAGTCGATCTAGGGTGGTTTTATGAATTTATGATGTGGTATTTATCTAAATGGCTGTACGATTTCAACCCATCCCTTGCTAGTATTTATTTTTTTTTAAACCTTTTTTTTTCTCGCAAGTCTACATCTCATAACATTCTTGCAAGCATACATGTAAGGGTCGCAAACATCCTTGTAATACATATGTTTTTGTTCTATCAAACATTTTCTAGCAAGGATCATTGTGGTTGGTTTAGATTGGTTTTGTTCTTTTCAAATATCCTTGTATATCATGATAGGTCTCATGTGTTTGTGCGTCTCTCTTTATATATATGTGTGCCGCTACTGGTACAAGGATAGACTTGTCGTTGTACTTGGTTATGTGTCCACCCGTGTATCAAGCTTAAGTATCCTGACATGCTTAGTTATGATAAAAGAGCCATGGTCTACGGTGTATGAACGATGAGCAATAATGGAGATCCAAAAATCCTCATTTACGAAACCATTCACTGTTAGTTTTAAGGCAGCAAATGATTCAATATGCTATAAAATTATTGGATTTAGGAATAATGATCGACCATAATTAAACACTATGTAATCGTAATGATCTTTAGAGGGTGTTTGGAAATGACTTATTGACTTATTACCTTTTTCTTATTAGCTTTTTGGAAAAGCTAATAAATCATTTTCAAAAGCCAGGATTTGAAACTTTTCCAAATGACTTGTTGACTTAGTGGCTCCAATAAGTTAACAAGCCATTTCGAAACTCAATCCCAAACACCCCCTTAGTAACGGATAATTGAACAAGTATGTCAGCGTGATGACAATATTGAAACAATACCAATAAATTGTTCTTTTTTCTATCTTCTGAACCTGTATACACTGTTAGGGATTTCTTTAGAAATAACCGGTTTTTAAACGATGTACCGGTTAACCTTAACCGGGAAAAAACGAAAAAAATGACAATTAACCAAAAATAACAAGTTAAAGTAATAACCAGTTAAAGCACAAATCAAAAAATAAGAAAATAACTGTGTAAACCTATTACTAAAATGAATCGAAATGTTCACTTCTAATCAGGACTCATCCATGATCCAAGGCCCATTGTACATGAAGCCCAACAACCCTAAACTCATATTTCAGTTCTTCCCTTCAACGCTTCCAGAATGTTGAAACCCTAAACATGAAAATCCGTCCAAAAATGTCGGATAACATTCCGTTCGAACTCCAGGCTGAAATCATCAAAAGGGTTCTTCCTGTCAAATCTTTGATTCGGTTCAGATCCGTTTCAAAGCAATGGAAGTCTCTGATCGATAGCTCTGAATTCATCACTCATCACACCCTCAACAACAAGACTCAGCCGCAACATCTACTGGTAAGATACCCTAACGGTTCTGAGATAAAATATGTTTCGATTGTTGATGATGACAGTTTTCCCCGACACAAGTTTTCTCCCACTGTTTCTCCGACTGCTAAGCTACTTACCCATCCTCGAATAATCGCTTCCTCTCACGGATTGGTGTGCTTGTGTGGTTTTGCTTATGAGCTCAAGAAGCATCTTATTATTCTTTGGAACCCATCAATTAGGAAATCTGTTGAAATTGTATTTCCTTATACATTGAATGCTCTGGGTTTTGGGGTTTGTCCTAAAACTATGGACCCTAAGATTGTCAACATTATCCGTGAAGCTAACGCTCAAGTTTATACATTAAGCTCTGGGGCTTGGAGACACATATCAATCAATCTGCGTGTGCCCGGGACCGGGTTTAGCTTTAGATCTTATCATGAAGTTATAGATGGGATTATTTATTGGGTTACTTGTAATGAGAGTGGATCTTGTGATAAGATAATTTCATTTAATTTGACAAGTGAAGAATTTGGATTGATAGAGGTTCAAGATAGTTTAGAAGACCCTGGACATCTATGCATCTCTAAGGTTAAGGAGTCTGTTGTTGTGCTTAATTACGATAAATCAGACGAAGCTTGCGGTGTATGGATGATGACCAAAAATGTTGATCCAAAATCATTGCTTATAAAATTATTCACTGTGAGTTTTAAGGCATTTCATGATTCGATATATCATAGAATTGTTGGATTTAGGAAGAATGATCAACCGATAATTGAACACCATCGTAGAAGGTATGGTTTTCGATTAACAACACTTGAAGTTTATGAACCCTGCACGGAACAGAGCAATGATATTGGGACTGATTTGTGCTTCATGATAAATAATGATTCGCGCTTCATGACAACCTTCCACACAGAATCACTACTTCTGCTTAATCATCCTGGTTCCATCGCTCATTGATGTTGGCCGTGTGATACACACCACGTTGCCAACATCTACGTTGGTAGTAGCAGTAGAGTTAATTAGGAGGTTAATTTTATTTTCATTTTAGTAGGAATCCAGTTTCTCCATATTATTAGTTAGTGGTAGTGGTAGCTATTTCCATTTTGTTTGTTATTTATATTGAAAGTTTGACGGAATGAAATGATTAGAAAATTGCAACAGTTGTTCATGATCTTCTCTAATGTTCTTAGGAGATTTATCTAAAGGGTCAAATTGGTCAACCATCTTCAAAGTTATCCTAAGTGTATTAAATTGTCACAAAAGGAAAGAAAGTCCACCTAGTTTTAAAGACTTCAGAAGTCCAAAAGAAATGGATAAACAAGTATTTGGAGGTTGGCCCAACTTGCTTGTTTTGACTTGCACTAAAAGGCAAAAGTCAACATGTCCTTTGCCCAGTTTGGGTGACTTATTCCGCTTTATCTTCTATTAAAAAAATACAGCCGAATCAACATAGTAATTTTAGAAACTTACTCTGGTCAATTCAAGTCTTGGTTTTAAGAAGAGAAGAGGTCTAAAACCGAGACGCAAAGCACAAAAGTGGTGGTCTTTTCGTACCCCTGAGGCGCAAAGTGATTATATAATTTTTTATATATACCATAGGTTTTTAGAATCCCCTATCCAAAATATAGTTGTAAATAAAATTAATATATGATTTTACCTACAAGTACAAGCCAAAAAACCTACGGTACAACAGTTTGATGCATAAAAACACCCTAGGTACAAGAGGCGCGCGCCTCAAGCCAGAAAGCCCCCAAAATTGCGTTTTTTTGGCGCTTCTTGTTAAAAGCGCGCCTCGGGCTACTAAAGGCGACAAGGCTTGCGCCTCACGTCTCACGTGCGCTTTTTAAAACCCAGCTAGGAAGTACGAGGTATTCTTTTATCATGACTAGCCTGAGAGTAAAAATTTAGAAAAAAAAAAGTTTCTTATGAACTAAAATTATTTCATGAAATTAATGATGACTAGCCTGAGTATAAAAATTTAGAAAAAAAAAGTTTCTAGTGAACTAAATTATATAAATCATTGAACATCTGTACTTTATCATTTGCCCCTGCTGCTATGTTTACGAATTGGTCCTTATTTACAGGTAAAAAGAAGTGTTCGGGCTTAAAAAGTTATAAAGAAAGAAAGAAAGAAAAGTTGATTAGTTTTCTTATTAAGTGAAAGGACGGTCATTAACGTACCTATGATTGTTCTTAACCGGTTCAAGTGTTCAACTCCAAAACCCCATTTTTTTTCTTCCTTTTGCAGAAACTAGAAAATAAACGAAACAAGGGCTAAATTAGTAAAATCACATAGCAAGTTGAATGTATTATGAGGACAATTAACCTCCTGAGATGTGTGATACCTGATGCAATGAGATGAAAACAATAGAAATTCCAAGCATAAAATTTATAGTCAAAGTGTGACCAAACAAAGCTGCAGATGCAAAGCCTGTGAAGATCAACTGTTGACGAGTATTTTTTCATAATCGTATCTGCATGCCATAAATCGGTTTTAGAAATTGTGATGAACAAATTTTCTAGAAGTTATTTGATACTTTGAACTAGTGCTGCATTGTTTGTAATTAAAAGCATTGTAGCTTTTGAATGAACATCCTTGAAAAATATCAAGGCTTTCAGATTTTTTGTAAAACAAGACTGTACAAGATGATGATGACATCATCATGATCCACGACGTTCCTCCGTCGGTTTGACTCGACATGCAGTGACGACAACATGATGATGATGATGACATCATCATGATCACGTCATCATGGCGTCATTATGGGAATCTTCCGTGCCCTCTACAACTAGATACAGAAAAACTCTTCAAAGAAGAAACCTGCATTGACCTTCACAAATAAACATGTCGATTAAGTTATGATTTATCTAAGTTGTCAAATGGGTAATTATCCGAAGTGTATTAAAATGCCAAAAACAAAAAAATACTAAACCGTTTTATTAGAAAAAGATATTACTTGGTTTTAAGTCATATGCTCTATAATTGGATTTAGGAGGAATGGTCAACTGATAGCGCACCACGTACGGTTTAGTGGTAACAACACTTGGAGTTTACGAATCCTCCGAAGAATACAACAATGATCTTGGGATGGACGAAGCTAAGTCAGTGTTCTAATTAATGAGCTCCTACTCAGAATCACTACTTCTGCTTAATCACTCTGATTCCATTGTTCAATGATGATGGTCGTATGCTTAACAAAATAGAAAAAAATGGATGAATAACTTTCTTATTAAATTAAGTGAAAGGACACTCATTAATAGCTGAGTACGTATGATTCTTCTGAACCGGATCCAACTCTAATAAAATCACATAACAAGAAATTCCGAGCATAAACTTTATCGTCAAAGTGTTATCAAACAAAGCCGCAGCTGCTTTATAGGTTAAAACACTTCATACTCAAGCTGTTCGCTATACATTTCCATATTGTGCATATGCACAAAGGTAACTGCACAAGAAAGGGGTTGAACCTAACTTCCATTTAAACTTGTAAAAAGTACTAATTAGTTGGAACCTAGACAACTAGACTTAAGGCTTAAAATGAACAAAACCAAACACAAGTTCTCTTGAAGTAACCAGTCTTTTCGCCTATTTAAACGTTACACCCCAACTTAAACAAATTATAAGTACCATTATCTTTAATAGAATATTATTGTGCCATTATTGTAATTATTGTAATTAATAGTTTTGAATTATACGAGATCTCAAATTGATCTCCTTTGTATTATTTAAACCCTTGAATGTTAATGAGAAAATCAAGGTTTGACAATTATCTCTTCCAATATGGCAGGGGCACTGCAATACCTCACTTTCACTCGGCCCGACATCAGTTATGCGGTGCAACAGGTATGTATGCACATGCACGCGCCCAAAACAGATCACTAGAATGCTCTCAAGCGCATCATCCGGTACATTCATGGCACGGTCTCTTACGGTCTAACTCTGTCACCTCACAGGGATCCCGCACTTCTTGCTTATACGGATGCTGACTGGGCTGGTTGCCCAGACACTCGTCGCTCTACGAGTGGTTATTGTGTCTACTTAGGAGACAATCTCGTCTCCTGGTCCTCTAAACGTCAGCCAACCATCTCCCACTCTAGTCTTAGCATACGGTCACCTCCCGCTTCGACTGCGGGGGTGTAATAGAATATTATTGTGCCATTATTGTAATTATTGTAATTAATAGTTTCCAATTATACGAGATCTCAAATTGATCTCCTTTGTATTATTTAAACCATTGAATGTTAATGAGAAAATCAAGGTTTGACAATTATCTCTTACAATAATCTTAAGCATTCACATTCCATTTCTCATCCTCAACTCTTAATTAACTAAAAACCATCCTTGTCCTTAGTTGTTTAACTTTAAGAAACTTCTCACATCTTTTTTTCCCATATCTATCTCTCTTTTTAATTAAATAATTATTTTTCCATTACTATTATTCTTTCTTTTTCTTCAGCTCACAATTTATATAATCTTAAAAGTGAATTATTTGGCTCCAACTTTGTCTAAATCACATTTTTACCCCTTAGACATTTACTTTTACCCTAACTTTTCCTTTTTTTTAATAAATATCTAAAATGTCACTCTAAGTTTAAAAATATAATTTCAATGGTAATATTTTTAACTAATAACATATAATTTCAATGTGATTTCAACTTCTTTCTTAATACTTACATAAATCCCTTTGTAAGTTTCCTACGTACCAATCGGCTCACATTATCATCATCATACTCAGTAAATTTCACCAATAGCAAAACTAAGGTAGGGTATGAGGAGGGTAGGATGTAGACAGTCTTACCTCTACCCAGTAGGAATAGAGAGGCTGCTTCAAATGAGACCCCCGGCTCGATACATTATGATCGACGGTATATATTCGTACAATAAGTTTCCTAGGTATGAGTCGGGTCGCATATAATATGTTTGGACTTAACGGTATGAATTTGAGTTAGTCGGGCCGCATATAATACGTTATGACAATACGGTATATATCTGATTTACTTTACGTTTTAATCCAATCGCAATGCTTATATAGGTTACATTGAGTTCATTCGGTTACGTCAAAACACACGTTTTCATATCGTTACGTAACGCTTAGACTAATCTATTCCACAATTGTAATTTACCCGTGCCGCAACGCACGTGGGTCTTTTTACTAGCATATAAAAAAATGAAAGGGGAATGGATAGTAAATCCGAAATATATTTACTAGTATATAAAAAAATGAAAGGGGAATGGATAGTAAATCCGAAATATAAAAAGATTCACTTTAATTTCCCAAATAAAATTAAAAATGATATACGAGTGGTGTCTTTTATTGAGTTCTTTCTATTTTCCCTTAATTTTTTAAGTATGTTATGGGCCACTATGGGATAGAGTCCAGTCCAGGGATGCTCTTGTAACCCAACAGCCCAATATTTACATCCCTACGCCGTCGTTTTGCTTCGAATCTTCATTTCCTCCCAAGTTTTTTTGTAATTAAACCTAAAGTTATCCCCAAATCAAAATCGAACTGAAAATGTCGCACAACATTCCTTTCGAACTCCAAGTGGAAATCATCAAAAGGGTTCCTGTCAAATCTTTGCTTCAATTCAGATCCGTTTCAAAGCAATGGAAATCGCTGATCGATAGCTCTGAATTTATTGCTGATCACACCCTCAAACATTCTCAACTGCATCATCTACTGGTAAGGTACACTAAACGTTTTGAGATAAAATATGTTTCGATTGTTGATGATGATAGTTTTCTCTGACGCAAGTTTTGAGATAAAATATGTTTCGATTGTTGATGATGATGTGCTTGTGTGGTTTTGCTTATGATCTCAAGAAGCATCTTATTGTTCTTTGGAACCCATTAATTAGGAAATCTGTTGAAATTGAGCTGCCGAATAAATTGAATGCTCTGGGTTTTGGGGTTTGTCCTAAAACTATTGACCCTAAGATTGTCAGGATTACGCGTAGAACTAACGGGCAGGTTTATACATTAAGCTCTGGGGCTTGGAGACGCGTATCAATGAATCTGTGTGTGCCCGGGACCGGGTTTAGGTTTTGTTCTTATCAGGTGGTTATAGATGGGGTTATTTATTGGATTACTAATAATACAAGTGGATCTTGTGATAAGCTAATTTCATTTGAATTGACAAATGAAGAATTTGGAGTGATAGAGCTTCAAGATAGTATTGAAGACCCTGAGCATTTATGCATCTCTAAGCGTAAGGAGTCTCTTGTTGTGCTTAATTACGATAAATCAGACGTAGCTTGCGATGTATGGATGATGACCAAAAATGGTGACCCAAAATCCTTGCTTACAAAACTATTCACTGTGAGTTTTAACGCATTTCATGATTCGGTATATCATAGAATTGTTGGATTTCGGAAGAATGGTGAACCGATAATTGAACGCCTATGTAGTGGTGGTGGTTGTCGAGTAACACTTGAAGTTTATGAACCCTGCACGGAAAATAGCGATGATATTTGGACTGATACGCCCTTCATGATGAAGCATGATTCGTTCTTCATGACGACCTTCTGCACAGAATCACTACTTTTGATTAATCACCCTGATTCCATCATTCATTGACGATGATGATGATCGTGTGATACATAGTAGCAGTAGAGTCATTAGGAGGGTTTTTTTTTCATTTTAGTAGGCATCTAGTTTCTCCATATTACTAGCGGTAGCTGTTTCCATGTTGTTTGTTATTTAAACTCTAAGTTTGATGGAATGAAATGATCAGAAAATTGGCAACAGTTATCCTTGTTCTTCTCTAATGTTCTTGGGAGATTAGCATTTTATCATTATTTGGTACTGGATTGGTTAAGCTAAATATTGTGTGCGTATGTGAATTGATAAGGAAGAGAGTAGAGTATAGATATAGAAAGCAGAGGATAAAAGCTGATAGCAAACAAAATAATGGGTTGGGTACCAACTCCGGTTTTGAACCCGAACCCAACTTGATTTTGAACCAATTTTGGATGAACCCGGTTTGGACGCTAACAGACCCACAAGGTTTGAACCTTGTCGTGCCCAATCCTTTCACTTCAAACCCGGTTTCAACTGACTTGGTTTAGTCAAAAACTGGCTACAATTTATCTAAAGGGTCAAATGGGTCAACAGGTTTAAAATTTATACGAAATGTACTAAAATGCCAGAAAAAACTCCTGAATTGTTATGTTAGAAAAAAAAAATTAGTATTATTGTTGTGTGTACTTTTATTAACTTTAATGGAGTTTTTAATTTTAGTTGTCTAATTTAAATAAAAATAATAAAAAGATCTATATAAAATTTTAGTAAAATATAATAATGATTGAAAAACCATTACAAGTTGCAATTTAAAAAAGTGAAAAAATTGACATGTTCGTGTGTTAGTGATGCGGCATACACTTTGTAACGTGACGGATATAGAAAATGAAGCTATTGAGATGAACATAAAATCAGTTAACCGAATCGGTTTTTAACAACCGAACCTAACCCAACCCAAACCGGTTTATGTTCCACATCGGTAAGAAAACAATCCAATTATTTGATTTTATTTAATTGAAAAAAAACTACAAAAAACTGTCTAAAATGGTTCAAAAACTATAGAAAAATTAATAATAAACTCGTATTTTATGTTTTTTTTTTACTTTTTTGTCGTTAAAACTGTTAAAAAAAAGTGTTCGCAAGAACCAGTTTGTTCATAGAAACCGAACCGAAATCGGTGTTTCAAACCACTATAAAAAACCAACCAAACTGGGAAGGAACCGAACCGGTATCAAACCGCAGGTTACGTAGTCTAAGGGGTTGATTAGCAACTTCTTAATGTTAAGTGCTGAACCAGTAAGAAGTCTGAATCATTAAGTGTTGAACCAATAAGAGGTCTCAATCATTAAGAGCCAGAATAATGTTTAACCATTTAGAGGCTAACTTTTTAGCATTTATCCAGAGATATGTTACATGTAACATAAAATTTTAAAACTTATTTTAAAAATATTTACTAAGCATTTTTGGTTTTTTGAAACCAAAACGTTCAAAAATATGTTTATTACATGCCCTAATTTTTTTAGAAAAAAAAGTTTGTTACATAGTGTTTTTACAAAGGGTTTTCATCGTTTTTGCAACTTGGGTGAGTTTTTGTCAAATAATGCTTATTTTTTTAAGTTGTATAAAAATGTTTATGTATTTTTAAATAGGAAACGCATAAAAGGGAGCCGACTTTTAGAAACGTGTTTGTGAATCGTTTCACCGAATATGGGTACGGGAACCATTCCGGAATGCGGATTCCATTCCGAGAAATGAAAAGAAATGCCTCGAAGAGTCGCCGGATTTAACGGCATCTACAACAACCTCGCTTACAATCGTGGTAGATCGAACGGGGCTAGGGATGTAGACTTGATAGCGGAGGCTCACAATCGCTAAAAACATAATAAGTTTCACTCATTCACACCGGAGCGAACTTGACAAAGCTTAAAAAGAAGCACCAAATGGCATCTCGTTCAGTGGCGGAACTAGAAAAAAAATTCAGGGGTATCCTAATTTTTTTTTTAGTGTAAGGTTCTTCCTAAGAATTCAAGAGCTCTTAGGAGTCCTGTGCAGCTAATAAAAGGGGCCCTTAAAAATTTTCTTTTACTAAAGGTCATTCCCAATAATTCGAAAGCCCCTAGGGGCACTGTACGGCTAGTGTGTGTATATATATAATTACTGGGTTACAGAATCGTGTATTACATGAGTTGAATAAAAAAATGTTAAATACTTCGTAATATGATTTCGAAATTATAATATGATAATATTTTAAGACAAGATATAATTGAAATTATGTATTACTTAGATATTGATACGTGTGCAACTATTTTTAAAAGAAAAATTGTTCATCAACCTTTCTTGATACATAATTTATAATATAGTGTCACTCTTTAATAACCGGTGTATCACACACTGAAGAACGTTAACAAATAACCTTATATAAAACTTTAAATATTATTTAAAAGTTTTATAGATATTATTTAGTTTGTAATATATATATATATATATATATATATATATATATATATATATATATTCAACAAAAAAAAACACCTAAAACTTATTAGTGAGTAAATCTAAACTGAATTAAAGAATAAACAAAGTAAAAACTAAAGAAAACAAACAAGTAATATTTACAATGAATTAAATAAAGTAAATTGGATAAAAGGGACTTTGACTCTAATTGTGACTTTCTGACATGACAGAGATGTTGTTTTTTTTCCCTTTTTTATTCATCTTTCCCAATGTTCAAACTAAATAAAGTTCATCTTCTTCAACTTTTAAAAAAGTGCCGCTGCAACTACTTTTTGTGGCCGGAATTTTCACCGGAAAATTTCATTTCATATTATTTTCACCTATCTTTAATCTTTAGGGGTATCCTAACGTTTACTTAGAGGTATCCTTTATAAATAAAACGGAGATTTGAAAAAGAATTACACTTCGCTAAGAAAGTTGAGGGGTATCCCGGGCAACCCCTGACCATTAGGTAGATCCGCCCCTGATCTCGTTCCACTGATAGACCAACGGGAAGCACCGGTGAAATGACCGAAGACCACATCATCTCAAGCCACATCGGATGCGCGCTTGCACTTAAATTTAGATGACTTGAATTAAAAGTTTGAGTTGCCGGAAGAACCAACTCCTTCCCTTGACCTAGTTGTCGAGATCGTGAAAAAAAAAATAAAAGGTGGCGACCACGGTTCATCTTCAACCAACTTCGACATCGAAGGGCAAGTCGAGAGTCTCGATGCGAACATCAAAAGATTGTTAGCCCTCAAGGAACAAAAAACCGACGCCTACAATCTCACGGTTCTTGAGATGAACACCGATTGTATGTTGGATTTGGACAAACATGTAATTGAAAAAAAAAAAAAACAAGATTCACCGACTCATCCTATGTGAGATGGAGGATGAGAACAAGGAAGATGACGAGTAGTTTTTCCTAAGGATTTTTAGGTGCAACTTTTTTTCTACTTTTTTTTAGAAATATAAATTTTACTTTAGGTTTTCTAGGATTTTAAATTGTATTGTACTTTTTATTAACTTACATGGAGTTTTTAATTTTACTTGACTAATTTAAATAAATATAATAATAAGATTCATATAAGATTTTAATAAAAAAAAAAGTAATGATTGAAAAATGATTGAGGTGTGTTTAAAAACATAAAAGTAGTGAAACCATTATAAGGTGCAGATAAAAAAAAAAGCAAAAAAAAATGTGGTTTGGTGATGTGCCAAACAATTTTCATGATCTGATGCTTAAAAAAATTACAACCATTACACTTAGAGATGGGCATAATCGGGTATTTTGAATACCCGGAACCGGGTACTACCCGTACCCGGGTTCTGATATAACTAAGTGGAACCGGGTACACTGAGGAACCGGATCCGGGTTCAACCCGGGTAGAAGTATAAAAAAACGGAACCGATGTAGCCGGTTACGGGTATTTTCGAACCGGGTTCGGGTACAGTTTGAAACTGGGTACGCCGGGTACTGACAGGAACCGGTTCTGTCGGGTCCTTTCAAACCAAAAGCTGAATAACACTGTTTGAAATCGGTTCCAACGGATATATGACCGTTGGAAACCGATTTTATATTAAAGAAATTGTTTTTTTTTTCCTATAAAACCCCAAATTCTCACCCTTCACTCACATTATTACCCCAAGTTCTTCATTTCACTTTCAAGGCTTTTTGAATCACCAACTTCGCCATCCTATCACGAGCTATCTTTTGTTCCTAGCGAAATATCGTACCATCTTTTGAGAGTTGAACTTGACCGGGTGTCAAATCTTTTAAAGCTTTACAAAACTTTTTAGCATGCTTCGCTAGAGTCGAGTTAGAGTCCTTGCTTAACAAGGCGCCACAATGTTTACATTGGGCCTTTTGCGAACCGTCACTCATTTCGACCAAGTCCCAATTGCACCATACTTCTGCATTGCGATTATGTGATAATGTTCCAGCAACATATGGAGCGGTTTGACTTGAAGGAACATTATTGACGGATGGAGAATTTGTGGTTTTAGAGGTCTTTGAAGCCATTGTAGAAAAGTATTAGAATTTAGAAGTAGAAGAAAATGATATAAGAAGAATAAGAAGATTGGTGAGTTAAACAAATGAAATTTGAAAACAATATATAGGAATTGGTTCTAACAGCTAGTAACCGGGTACAACGGCTAGTAACCGGTTCCAACGGATAGAAACCGGTTCCAACGGATATATTGGGCATTTAATGCATTTAATGAGAAAGCAACGGATAGAACCGGTTCTAACGGTAACATAATACCAGGTATACTATACTGGAGGAACCGGGTACTGTTAGAACAGGGTACAGGATAGGAACCGGGTACGGGTATAGACCGGGTAGGGTTAAGAACCGGGTACTACCCATTTATTATGAGAAAAAATGGAACCGGTTAGGAACCTCCGGGTTTTTTGAACCTGGACCCGGTTCTCCTATGTATCGGGTACGAACTGGAACCGGTTCCGGGTCGGTTCTACGGGTTCGGGTTTGGAACCGGGCATTATGCCCATCTCTAATTACACTTATGGTGCGTTTAGTTCTCAGAATTTTTTGAAATTTGAATTTGTATAGGAATTATAATTTAAAGGAATTAGATTTGGAATATAAAAATTTTAATTGGAATTGGAATCTCAATTCCATTTTTTGATGTGTTTGGTTGTCAAATAAATTGAAATCTATCACCCCGGCACCCACCACCGTTGATTCGGGTCAAAACGGTTCGGGTGGGAACAGTACGGGTTTAAACTTGAAATGGTGAGGGTTGAAACTGTAGGTCCCTCTCGGAGGATGAGGTTCAACCTTAACCTTGTTATACTAACACACTAGCAAGTGCGGAATCCAAGCTAGTATGCAAACCGAGTTTAAACAAGCACAAATACAACACACAAAGTTCACCGATTAACACCACTTGTATTAATGCGAATGAAAGGTTCCGGTTACAAGCACAATGTTTACAAATCAGTTTTGCAAACCCTCTAGTGTGTGTGTGTGTTCCTGGACAGAATGCTCTCAATATCTTTCTATCTATCTGTGTGCATCTGTCTCTCTATCTGAAAGTGAACACATTGCATGGGTATTTATACCCAAACATAGCAAGTCTTGTCGAAGGATCAGGATGACTGCTCGATAGATGATCTATCGAGCATAAAGCTTTCGAAGGATACACAGGGCCTCGGAGGATGATCTGTCGAGGTCCATCAATCATCCATCGAAGCATTCTTTCGATGTCATCGATGGATTGAAGCAATCCTTCGATGGTCCATCCTTCGACACAGACATTGTACAACCATATACTAATTGTTTGGCCAAGTCAAACCAGGAGGACGGTTGACTTGGTCAAACTTACATGACTAACAAGGACATCGTTTATATCGTGACCGAATACAGACAAAGTACAGACACAAGTGCACCAACAAACTCCCCCTTGGCTGTATCTTTGTCTCGATCTTGATCATCTTTGATCTTCGTGTCTTCAAGACTCTGATGTCCTTTTAAGTCTTCAATGTCGGAGGATCTTCAAAGTCTTCACGTCTTGAAAGCAGAAAGTGTATCAACAAACTACCCGTATCATGTAGGAAGTGTGTTGACAAACTCCCCCTTAATATGAGCTCCCCCTTGAGTTATGCTCGTGAATGACTTGATCTTCAATGCTTGAGATCCTTGTGGTGTTGATGATGGTCAGCGGCAACTCGATCATGTTTATCTTTTGAGTGCCTTCGCGTCGTGTCTTCATTCCGAAGCTTGTCATCGACTATGTTCTCTTAGCCTTTAGGATCTGCACATGCAAGAAATCTAAACGCGTAATGAGAACAACTGCTTGGAATATAGTTAGCATAAACAAATGACACACGTATGACCATGTCACAATCAAACACCGTCCGACAGTTTGAAAGTTTAATAAATTTGTCAATTTTAGTCTTTAACTTTCAAAACATGCAAATTTCGACCGTTTATGAAGATTTAGTCAATTCGGTTTTCGTTCAGGTTTCAGGTAACGAAGACTCGAGCTCCAACATCGTACGATCGAAAATGAAGTAGAGATAAAATCTTTTTGGCTTTTACAAAGTTTATATTAAAACACACGTAAAATCTTTTTGGTATTTTTTAATATTTGAAATGTAAAGACTGAAAGCAGTAAATAAATATATACAGACATTCTTTTTGCGAGTTTCGAGGGTAAGAGAATCATATCAGTGTACGGTCATGCCAAAACGCTCTTGTTGTTCAATTAGTTAACATTAAGATAAACATCCTATAACAATTATCGGTATTGTTGTCCACTTAAGCTCAACTTATCAGATGTAATCATGGCGAGGGGATACGTTAAGGTATGATTTATACTTACCGACCGGTGTTCATCCACATCACGACACATTCCCGTATCAAGGTATGCACGAGAATTCATCTTACTGGTGAGTATACTGATTATCATCTGTTTGACCGTATATGATGTGAGATTCTCACTTATTTTGATTTGAAAACAAGTCCTATGTGATAGAATCACTTATTTATGAGGAACTTGATTTTCATATGCATGAGGGCACAGGAGCAAGTCCGTGAACAGGTCAGTACTTCCGTACAGCAGAGAGACGAACTTGACTCCCGGATAAATGTGATATTTTATCACTTATTTGATTTGGACATGTGATTGTTTATCACTTATTGAGGTCGAATGCAATATGTAATATGTACACGTATGTATAGTATCATGGAAGATCTAGACTTGCGTCCCCGTTATTTTTCGGTAAAAGATACAACCATGATACCCAGATGATAAGCAGCATAAAGACCGAATATCTCAGAACCTCGGCAATTTATCAAACGAAATTTCGGTACTAAGACCATATGCCAATGAATGGTTCCCACCTGGTCTTTAGTCAATTTAAGATTTATATCACCATGCACACTTTAAAATGATTGTGAGCCTACCGATACATCTTATATAGAGCTGCTTATCGTTTTTCATTTAAGGTTTAAAGAGGTTTGGATAGACCACTGATGTACTATCATTTTCTCTTTTGCTCGCCAGGAAACTCATTTTTGTTTTTCTATTGTTTTTGTGTTTTTGAAATTTTTCGATGTTTTTGGATTTTCAGATTTTTGGATTTACTCCCCCTAAAATCAATAAACTAAGATAAATTTAATAACACAAAGATATTTACAAAAATGATTTTCCGATGTTGGTTTTACTCTTGCTTGACCTTAATGCCGTTTACCAATAATAAAAAGTCAAATCTTGATTTGTCAAATGCTTTGGTAAATAAGTCGGCACGTTGGTCATCGGTGTGGACCTTAACAACATCGATTAGCCTTTTATCAAAGCAATCACGTATGAAGTGATATTTGATTTCGATGTGTTTGGTCTTTGAATGCTGCATAGGATTTCTAGTGATCTGTAATGCAGCAGAATTATCAACGTAAATAGGAGTAGTTAGGAATTCAAAACCGTAGTCCCGCAATTGTTGTTGGATCCACAGAACTTGGGAGCAACAACTCGAGGCAGCAATGTATTCAGCTTCGCATGTGGATGTAGCGACACAAGTCTGCTTCTTGCACTGCCATGTGACTAGGCGATTTCCTAAAAACTGACATCCAACCGTTGTGGATTTGCCGTCGATTTTGCATCCGCCAAAATCAGAATCACTGAAAGCGACCAATTCAAAGTTATTATCCCTAGGGTACCATAGACCGGTGTCAGGGCAACCCTTCAAATAAAGAAAAATCCTTTTTACAGCTGCAAGATGTGAGGCCTTCGGGTTGACTTGATATCTGGCAAGCAGGCACGTTGGGTACATTATATCTGGTCTTGATGCTGTGAGGTACATAAGAGATCCGATCATTGCACGGTAATATGAAGGACTAACAGCTTCACCCTTCAAGTCTGGAGTAATTCCGTGATTTGTCGGCAATGGGGTACCAATGGGCGTTACATCAGACATCTGGAACCGGTTCAAGATGTCACCAACATATTTAGTCTGATGGATGAATATCCCAGACTCAGTTTGTTGTACTTGTAGGCCCAAGAAGAAGGTCATTTCCCCCATAGCACTCATCTCGAATTTATCCTGCATAATGTGCTCGAAATTCCTACACAAGACATCATTAGTAGAACCAAAAATAATATCATCAACGTATACCTGTACCAGAAGAAGATCTCCATCTTGTTCTTTGATGAAAAGAGTACAGTCGATAAGACCTCTTCGAAAACCGTTCTCCAGCAGATAGTGAGATAAGGTTGCATACCAAGCTCGCGGTGCTTGATGAAGACCATAGAGAGCTTTGTTGAGCAACCAAACCCGATCGGGATGGATAGGATCTTCAAAACCTGGAGGCTGTTCGACATACACCTCTTCTTCAACCACACCATGTAAAAATTCACTTTTGACGTCCATCTGATAAACCTTGAATCCTTTGAAGGACGCATAGGCTAGAAAGATTCGAATTGCTTCGAGACGTGCAACAGGTGCATAGACTTCGTTGTAGTCGATCCCTTCTATCTGACGAAAACCTTGAACGACTAAACGTGCTTTGTTCCGGATAACAACTCCGCGGTCATCCTTTTTGCATTTGAAAACCCAACGGGTACCAATCTTCTTGTATCCAGCAGGTTTCTCTACGAGTTTCCAGACACCCAGCTTCTGGAATTGTTGCAGCTCTTCCTGCATTGCTTCAACCCAAGAGTTATCTTTCAAGGCTTCTTTCCAAGTTCTTGGCTCTTTCTGTGAAACATAACACGCGAAAGACCAATCGTTTTGTTGCCCGGATTCTCGAATAGCTGCATACAAGCCTGCATTGTTGTTGTTTTGCAACATGTTTCTTGTTTGAATGCCACTGTGCACATTTCCGATGATGTTTTGTTGAGGATGGGTATTATGAATCCTGGTTTCTGGATTATCTGGAACTGGAATATTTATACCCAGGTTGTTGAGATTGAGATCAACAACTAAATCAATGCCCGGAATTGACGAAGAGGATGATGCAGTTGCTTCAGCTGTTCTATGGGTATCCACTGGAGGAGTACCCTCTGAAGTACCATGAACTGCTGTTGTTGGAGCTTCTTGATCTGCATCTAGAAATTCATCATCCTCTGAAGATTCGTTCAATTCGGTTGCATCATGAAAATCCTCATTGTCGAGAGTATTATTGTTCACTGAAGATGGTTCTTGATTGACAAGAATTGGACGAACCACCGGCGAAACTGTTGCATTGTCACTCTCGAAAAACATCCTTGCCGCAACACTTTCTTCAACGGCTTCAACATTGATCGAATTGAAAAAGTCATCGTACTCAAACATCCAAGGCTGACCAGGACATTTGACTGGCAAAGTGTGCCTTTGTACTCTGACCTCAGACCATTCCTCGACCCTTTTAGTCTCTAGATTCCAGACTCGTAAGTTAGGGGTGGCATACCCAAGAAAGTATCCATCAATTGCTTTTGCCCCAAACTTTCCATTAGGATCGATGATTGTGCATGGAGCTCCAAACGGTTCAAGATAAGACAAATCCGGTTTCCGTTTTTGAAGAAGCTCAAAGCAGGTCTTATTGTGCCTTTTGACTGTAAGGACTCGGTTCAATGTGTAACATGCAGAGGCCACAGCTTCAGTCCAGAATGGAATGGGCAACTGCGACTCTACCAACATTGTCCTAGCAGTCTCGATCAATGTGCGGTTCTTACGTTCAGCGACGCCATTCTGTTGAGGAGTATAAGCTGCACTAAACTCATGAAGAATACCCTTTGAAGTGCAAAACTCCGCCATGGCATGATTTTTAAATTCAGTACCATTGTCGCTACGTATCCGCCTAACCTTCAATTTATACAAATTCTCAATCTGAATGATCAAGTTTTTGATAATACCAAAGGTTTCACTCTTGTGTGCCATGAACGCTACCCAAGAAAATCTTGTATAATCATCAGTTATCACGAGGCAGTATTGATCACCCCGAATACTCTTGTGCTTGACAGGACCGAACAAATCCATGTGCAAACGTTCAAGAGGAACTGCCACCGTGTTGATCTTCTTTGTAGGGTGCTTCTTCTTCGTTTGCTTTCCCTTCTGGCACGAAACACAGACGTCTTGAAGATGGAAATTTTTGAGAGGAACACCATTCACCAATTCATTTGAAACCAAATGATTCATTTTGCGTAAGTGAATGTGACCCATTCGTCTGTGCCAAGAGATAGTGTCTTTTTCTGTGGCTTTGGAAACGAAACAAGTTGCTTGTGCAGACGTAGTAATAGCTTGGCTCATATCAAGGACGTACAAATCATTTATCCTTGGAGCTGACAAGAGAATCCATTCTTTTGGAATTTTGAAGCCCGGCTTCAGCACATAACATCCATTTGCATCAAAGTGTACTGAGAATTGCTTGTCACAAATTTGAGAAACACTAAGAAGATTGTGATCAAGTTGTTGCACAAAGTTGATCTTGTCAAAGCTGACAATCCCGTTGGATATCATTCCTTCACCCGTTATATAACCACCCTTATCTCCAGCAAAAGCAACATAACCTCCTCTAATTGATTTGACGTCGTAGAGAAGCTTCATGTCGCCTGTCATGTGCCTGGATGCTCCACTATCAACAATCCAATGACTACTGATAGTTCCTCCTGGAACACCCTGCACATGAACTCAATCAATTAGTTGGAGATGGGGACCCAAGCCATTGTGGTCTTGGGTCTTCCATTTTCATCAATAACAATAACTTCTTGTCTTTGATGATTGGTGAATTGTGATGTTCCCCCTGATTCAGTAACCGTTTTTGGTTTCCAGGTCTGTTTTGTTTTACCAGTGTCATTCTTTAAAATTTTAACTTCATGATTGTCTGAAGTTTTTGAATTGTTTGGTTTTACAGAAACAGATGTTTTGTTAACCACATCGGTTTTAATTGCCTTTTCAATTTTCTTGACCTGTTGGCGTTTCTGTTTCTTTTCCCTTTCTTTTACAAGGCGGGGATCTTGTTTTGCAGAAACAGTTTGCCTGCGGTCAGTTTGGTCACGGGGAACATCAACCTTTTCTTTTTTGCTTATGAAGATATGGACAATTTCTAATTATATGTCCAATTGTTCCACACTCAAAACATGATCTTCGTTCAACAAACCCCGAAGTATCATGTGATCGTTTAGCCGATGATGTTGAACTTTGTGAACCTGAGGTACTAGGCTTTGAACTGTTTTGTTCATTTCTTTTCAGAACTGTAGCTTTCTTGACAAAATCTAAGTTAGATTTATTTTCAAACGTTTCAATTTTGTCCGTTCCCGTCGATTTCACAAAGTTTATATTCTTGTTTTTCTTCTGATTCGGCTTCTTTTGCGCTTGAGCCGGTGATTTTCCTTTTGGTTTGGTGTGATTTTGCTGTTTCTGCACTGTTGGTAATTTCTTGTTGCCATATTGTTTTCGAATTTCGTCCTTTGGAATAGGAGGACACTGTGTAACTGTAACACGTGGTCCTGTCTTTCCCAAAAACTTACTAGTCGAATTCTCAAAGACTTTACTGATTAAGGATTGATTAACATTCTTAATAGGAAAATCTTTGTCTGAATAAATCTTATCATCACCAACCAGAGTGTACAGCAAGTTCACACTCTCCGACTCTGTTGCAGATGTGGACTTGATTGCAACGGTCTTAGCAGGTTTTGCAGGAGGATCACATAGAATATGATTCTCAAGAGGTATGTCCTCATTTTTAACTACCGCATCAGACTTTGCTGAATCAGTATCATCAGATTCATCATCAGAAGAATCAGCATCCTCAATCACAACTGGAGGATCCTGATTCTGTTCAGCAGTTACAAATGTATCTGCTGACACATCTGAATCTGAGGATACTTCTTTCTGGTATCCGAGTCCTGCTGCAAACTCTTTCACATCTAGAGGCACAGATGGTTCAAAGAACACTCTGTCCTCCTCATCCGGCATGGCATCATAATTATGTCTCACTGGTGGTGGACAATTCTTATAGCCTATGCATGTGACGTCCCTTTTCTCCTTTTGGACATCAATGATTTGATCCAACACATAGCTAGAACTCAAATAACTATCTAACTTGAGTTGGATTGCCTCACTTTTCGTTTTTACACAAGCCATCTCTTTTTGCATTGTCTCAAGGCGAGATATATACAAATTAATGTCAGTTTGTTTTCTAGAAACCATGTTTGTCAGTTCGGTTTTATCTTTCTTTAATTTTTCGATTACCGACTTAAATTCCTTTTCATGGTTTTCGTAAAACATGTTGGCTTCAGTGCATTTGGAAAGGTCCACAGTCAATTTCTGATTGTGAATAAAAGTCACATCATACTTTTCTTGCAAGGCTTCATGCTTACTTTGCAAGTCACACAGATTCTCATTCACTGCAGTATGTTTGTCTTGCAAGTCAAACAAACTAGCTTGTAAAGCATCATGTTTGCCTTGCAACTCAGACATACTTTTCTCTACATCAGCACATCTAGCACGCAGCCTATCACATTCATCACAATTTATAACAGTGGGTTCATCGACACATACCTGACTTGATGAACCGTCGACATTAGCCATAAAGGCTGAATGGAGAGAAGACGAAGTATAAGCAGCTTGATCCACCAGAATAGATCTTCTATCATTTAGTGCTGCAGCTTCCTCCAAAAGCTCATCAATGTCAGCATCAACCGAAACATTTGCTGTCTCACCCACATGATCATCACCTGAACTGGATGATTCTTCATCTGAACTCCTGCTATAACCCGAAGAGTCATCATTCTCAGAAGATTCACCACCATTGGCGGAAGATTCTCCACCACTGGTGTGAACTACATCCTTCACAACTTGAGCAAAACATGCTGTTCCATCGGGAGCATCACCACCCAACTGGATTGACCAGTCACAACCTTCATCCACCTGAACCGCAAGTGCCCGGTTGGTTTGGTTGTTGACGGGCACCAATGTACGCTCATTGTTTCTGTTCTGGTTCTCCTGGTTGCCTTGGTTTCTGAATGGGTTTTGGTTCCCGTGCTGTGCTGGCTTTGTACATTCCCTTTTAAAATGACCCCGTTCACCACAGTTGAAGCACTTCACTGCCTGTTTATCGAACCCATACTTGGTGTCTCTCTTACTCTCCAAGCTGGTTCTGCCAGTACTTTCCATCCAATCCTTTGCCCTTCTCACAGCACTAGCAAAGGCCCACTTGATATCCATCAAGTCCATCTCTTCTTTATCAATCTGCCGATAGTCTTCTTGTGTCAGATTAATGTTGCCAATCTGACCTTCTATTAACCCACAGTACGCGCTCACTACAGTGTTAAGCAGCTCCATGTGTTCCTTAGCTACTTCTACACTGACTTTAGAGAAGCTTGAAGTGTCGAGCTGTATTGTACTTGGCTTTGATTGCTGACCAGCAGATGATGTTCCTCCATAACATGCACGTTGTTGTTGAGCAGGAGGAGGAGGAGGTGGTTGTATTGGATTTCCATACATGTCTGTGGTGGGAGGTGGCTTAACAGGAACTTGCACTGGATTGCCATACATATCCGTGCTTGTGACAAACGCCGTTTGTAGTGGAGCATGTGGACCGGTTCTTGCAGACGAAGAACTGGAAGTTCCATAATACATTTCTGGATTCTGTGGCAATGGAACTCTCTTTGCCTTTAATGTTTCCTCCCGATCCTTGTTTTCCAAAAGCTGCACGAAGTCGTTGATATTTGTAGTTCTCAACACTCCGTTATACTTCAGGATTTCCAAGAAACTGCTCCATTGGGGAGGCAAAGCATCAGCAAACTTCTTCACCACTTCTGCTTGAGTTGTCGCTACACCAAAATTATTTAACTCAGTAAGCAAATGATAAAACCGGCTTGTCATATCTCCCAAAGACTCCTTATCCATGCACGTGAAATAGTCGAATTCTTTCTTGAGAAGATCATGACGCAGCTGGCGTGTTGCTTCATTCCCTACTCCTCTGGTTTTCAACCCGTCCCACAACTTCTTAGTTGTCTTGAAACTGACAAACTGGTGGTAGATATCCTTGCTTAACGCCTGAGTGAGAATGGCGTATGCTTTCTTTTCCAGATCATACGTTTTCTTCTGATTTTCAGGAAGATCGGCAAACATAGCAGTGTCTGAAGCAGCAACCTCTATAGCTTGATCAAAATCTGTAGTGAAACGTATCCACAGTTCGGTGTTTTGACCAAGAACGTATGTACGGAATCTGTCAACCCAGCCCGGATATTCATTTAGATGCATCAACTTTGGAGGACGATTCAAACTTCCGGTTTCGCTTTCGCTCAATAAGATACTTTGGATGCTCGGAGTTTGATTCCATACTAATTCCCATTGACTTGAAGATATGGCATTTGCTTGTGAAGATGTAGACACTGGAGACTCGGCCCATGAAGGTGATAGACTTGTACACGTGTACTTTCCACTATCTGGAGCCGGTGTACCCGACCATGAGGGAGTGGAACCCGAACTTGTATATTTTCCACTGTCTGGAGCCGGAGTTCCCCACCAACTCGGATTCATGTTTGAACAGAAAAATGAATTCTTATATAACTATCTTCGAAAGATAACAGCAGCCAAAGGATTCCTGATCAAAAGACAAGCTAACACAAACTTGTTAAGTTAAAACAGACAAGAATTGAAAGATCAACACCTTGTTCGAAGGATCAACACTTGTTCGAAGGATCAACAGTGTTCGAAAGACCACTGTTGAATTTCGAACAATTGATTTCGAAAGATTCACAAATTCGAAAGATTCACAATTTGAAAGATCCTTATCTTTCGAACATATATCCTTATCTTTCGAATATATATCCTTCGAATAGGTTTCTTGGATCGAAGGATAGATCTCAGACTTCGAAAGACTGTTCGAAAGATGCTTATCTATCGAACTGTCTTTGACCGAAAGATGATCTTTCGATGTCGAAGGATATCCTTCGATTGCTTCTGACACAACTGACACAGATATGACAGGTTGGTGAAAAGGTTATGGGTTGGTAGTCAACTTTCGGCAGATGGGTATTATCAGACCATGCTTTCTACCAACTCAAACTTTTCAAATAAGATATTACCCAAAAAGGAAAACCTTATCCAGAAAATCCGGTCACCGGAACCCACCAGAATTATGGTCGGAAATCACCAAATATCTTAAAAACAAGTTTTAAGTTACCCAACCCGCCTTTGAACACACCCGAAAGGTTTAGAACACGTTTGTATGTTTAAGAAAGCAAGAAAACCACCAAAAACGAGTACTAAACCAAGTGTCCAAACACACGAAGACTTGAACAAACCCGGTTTTAAACAAGGTAAAGAGCCACGGCTCTGATACCACTTGTAGGTCCCTCTCGGAGGATGAGGTTCAACCTTAACCTTGTTATACTAACACACTAGCAAGTGCGGAATCCAAGCTAGTATGCAAACCGAGTTTAAACAAGCACAAATACAACACACAAAGTTCACCGATTAACACCACTTGTATTAATGCGAATGAAAGGTTCCGGTCACAAGCACAATGTTTACAAATCAGTTTTGCAAACCCTCTAGTGTGTGTGTGTGTTCCTGGACAGAATGCTCTCAATATCTTTCTATCTATCTGTGTGCATCTGTCTCTCTATCTGAAAGTGAACACATTGCATGGGTATTTATACCCAAACATAGCAAGTCTTGTCGAAGGATCAGGTCGACTGCTCGATAGATGATCTATCGAGCATAAAGCTTTCGAAGGATACACAGGGACCTCGAAGGATGACCTGTCGAGGTCCATCAATCATCCATCGAAGCATATCTTTCGATGTCATCGAAGGATTGAAGCAATCCTTCGATGGTCCATCCTTCGACACAGACATTGTACAACCATATACTAACTGTTTGGCCAAGTCAAACCAGGAGGACGGTTGACTTGGTCAAACTTACATGACTAACAAGGACATCGTTTACATTGTGACCGAATACAGACAAAGTACAGACACAAGTGCACCAACAGAAACGGTCGAAAATTCCAATGAATTACTTTAATTTCTTCGCATATAGGAAGGATCTTGAATTTGTTTAGCTAAAGAAATTTGAAGGAATCCATGCTTAATTCCAATTCTAATTCTCTTATTAACCAAACACATAAAAATTGGAATTAAGATTCCAATTCCAACAAATTATGTGAACTGTTAAACTCCTGTGCACCAAAGGCCCCTGTGTAACAGGTGATTTTATGTTATTTGTTTTGTGTTTAAAAACATAAATAAAACAACGCACATCATGGGGACTCATCCGTGATCCATGTATATTAAGGCCAGTGGCCCATAATTCATATCATTGTTGACCTCTTTCACGCAAACTTAACATCCCCCATTACACGATCCTGTAAACCCTAAAATCGAAATCCAAGTCCAAAAATGTCGGACAACATTCCGTTCGAACTCCAAGAGGAAATCATCAAAAGGGTTCTTCCTGTCAAATCATTGATTCGGTTCAGATCAGTTTCAAAGCAATGGAAGTCTCTGATCGATAGCTCTGAATTCATCACTCATCACATCCTCAACAACAAGACTCAGCCACAACATTTACTAGTAAGGTACATAACAAGAGCTACTGGGCACAGAGTTGTTTCTCCGGATGCATGTTTGCCCGAGTACAAATATGTTTCCATTGTTGATGATGATAGCTTCCCCCCACCACAACTTTTCCCCTGTTGTTCCTCCAACTGTTAAACTTCATGCGCTTCCGTTTATGCTCGATTGCTCTCACGGATTGGTGTGTTTGCACGGATGGACTCGGGATCCAGTGAACAGAAAGAAACTCGTTGTTGTGTGGAATCCACTAATTGGGAAATCTGTTTGTATAGAGATACCGGATCGAGTCAGAAGTGTTATTGGTTTTGGGGTGTGTCCTAAAACTAGCGACCCCAAGATCGTCAAGCTTTCATGTTTTATCGACAGCGAGGCCGAGGCTAAGGCTGAGGTTTTCACATTAAGCTCTGGGGCTTGGAGAAGTGTACCGATGAATATTCCGTTTAAATCATTGCACTTCTGGAATCCACCGGTGGTTAGAGATGGGGTTATTCATTGGCTTACTCATGAGAAAATTACATATAAACATAGGTTTTATTCATTTGATTTGGCAAGTGAAAAATTTAGAGAAGCGGGTAGATATGACGGTAAACGAGAGGTTTATGAACTCTGCTCGGAACGCATCAACGGTCTTGGGATTTATGGGTCGGACTTTAAGCTGAGCTCCTACAAAGAGTCGCTACTTTTGCTTAATCATTCTGATTCTATCATTCACTCATAGATGATGAATTTACTTTTAAAATCCTAGTTTTCTTATTTTCGTACTGTTCTATTTTGGTTGTTATAGCTTTTAGTTTAGCTTCCATCAGACTTAGGGCACGTTTGACTAAGCTTTTCCAATCCAATTTATAACTTATTGACTTAATCAAAAAGTTAAAAATGAGTTTTAGTGTTTGGCAAACATAAAGGAGTTTTTGAGAAAAAGCCATCAAAAAGGAGTTTTTGAGAAGTTAGGGGCTTGTGACTTTTTATCAGCTTTTAACTTTTTAAAGACCAAATTACTTGATTACCCCTCAATTTAAAAAACAACTTATGAAAGAATGTCCCTTTTAGTCATTTTACATTAATAAGCCAAGTCAAACACTTTTTAAAAAAACAACTTATTGACTTATTGGCTTTTCTCATCCCATAAACTAATACAAACAGTTTTTTAAAAACTCCTTTTCAAAAAGTTATAAGTCAATAAGTCATTTTCACAAAAAGTCCTTTTTACCTTAAATAAACTTATCGAAACATGCCCTTAAAGGTAACTTTTCTTATTATCATCTAATTGAAAACATGATCCTAGTATATGTTTAAAGCTTGCTTGATTTATAATCTCATAAGCAAAAACAGATGGTTGCTCATTCAGGTTATGATTTTTCCAATTCAGCTATTGATCCAACCAACATGTAGGAATAGCAATAATAAACCATTAAAACTACCACAATATAAACCGAGTTGAGCCAGGCCAAGCTCAGGCTCGGCTTGATTATAAACCAAGCCGGCTCGGTTTGGCTCAGATTTGAAGCCATGCTAAAAATCTTAGCTCAAGCTCGGGTTGGTTTTTAATCATGCCGGCTCGGCTCGAATTTAAAAATAAATATTAATACAGCTTCAAAATTCAATGGTTTAAGATACGGTTCAATAGTTCAAAAAGAGATGTTGAAAATAAATATTAACTAGTAATAAGACCCGCGCGCGTTGCGGCGCGGGTACTTCGCAAATATCGAATGGATTAGTCCAAGCGTTATTTGATGTGTTAACCATATTAAAACACACATTTTGACATATCCGATTGAACTCAATGTATCCTATCGTTGCATTGAGATTCGTTCAAAACATAACGTAAATCGAATTTATATTGTACAATCATAAAGTATTATATGTGACCCGACTAACTCAAATTTATATCATAAGGCCAAAAAACTCTCGAGGGGGTCAAAGTGGCATTTACAAAGTGTAAGATTAAATATATTTATTTGATATTTAATCTATAGCCATCATTATCATTTACATTATAGAGATCAAAATATATAATAACCTATTAAATAATTAGTTGGTAATTGTTGATGGACCATATTACCCTTATTAACTAATTAGGGTTTCCTCCTGGGTGCTTATATAAGGAGAATTATATGGAGGTTAAGGGGTTAGACAGTTACACAATCAGAC
This sequence comes from Helianthus annuus, assembly GCF_002127325.2. NCBI lineage: Eukaryota > Viridiplantae > Streptophyta > Magnoliopsida > Asterales > Asteraceae > Helianthus > Helianthus annuus. The sequence goes on from NC_035439.2 coordinate 3,021,758, forward strand.
ACCCTATTAGCCATAACATCATAATGTTCGACCTCCCTCTCCTACAACCGATACCCTTTTCGGTTTTCTTAGCCACCATCATTAGATTGCACCCTAAGGAGGAACCAGACCAAAACTGACAACTATGTCAAACACTATTGCTGCATCTACATCTGGATTCTCTGTTGGCCTGTACTGATGCAATCAAAGGTACGTTCACATGTTTTCCATTATGCCTAAAACAGAACTGACCAACATGTGGTATCAGAGCATATGTTGATTAGTTAGTTCTGTTTTCGTATCCATAATTCTGGGATTGAAACTTGGAAAATGGATTTTTTGTAACTTTAAAACGGTGACAGCCGGTTTCGAGTCATGAAGATCGACTCGAGATCTCTGTTTTCAGGAAAAGGATTAATTATATGTTCACTCGATTTCAACTGGGTTATGTTGTGACCGAAATCTGTTTAGAAAAACTATTAAAATTCAGGTTTCGGGTTCCAGAATTTATGTTTTATGTTTTTTAGGGTTCATCATGTTCTTAGGAAAATTCAAAAATTCTATTATGTTTTGGAATGTTTTAGGATTAATGAGTGTTTTTTCCATATTTAGATCCAATTTTATTTTTTAAGTTTATTCGAAAACTGTTATTAGATAAACAGTTATAATTTTCGAAATATGCTGATAAAATTAGATCATCTTAAAACAGGAAATAATATCTCATAATCCCTTAGAATTCGAATTTTCAGTTATGCTTTCACATTCACAGCTGTTAACAGGAAGCTTCGAGATCATCAGATTACGACTCGAGACCATCAGTCTCGACTCGAGACCATAAGGTCTCGACTCGAAATCATAAGGGCTCAAAGGTCTACAACTCGAGACAAAGGTCTCGACTCGAGACCATAACGTCATAACTCGAGACCATAAGGTTGCGACTCGAGACCATAACGTCATAACTCGAGACCATAAGGTTGCGACTCGAGACCATAACGTCATAACTCGAGACCATAAGGTTGCGACTCGAGACCGTGGTTGCGACTCGAGACCTCATCATGACTCGAGATCTCATAAGATATAGTAGTCGAGACCATGGTTCCGACTCGTGACAACAAGGTTGCGACTCGAGACCTCATAACTGACTCGAGATCTCATAACTCAGTCGAAACCTGACTCGAAACCTCATTATTTTAGGTTGTTTAATGTGAACTAAGATTTAGCTCGGGGCTCCGCCCCAAACCCCGTGCGGGTGGTTTGCTATTAAATGATTGGTTTTTGTAATTAATTAGTTAATTAATGAGGATCAAATAATGTTTTACAAAACCAAAATGGCTTAACTTGAATGAGCTTCTGATGTATCACTTCTGGCCAAAGCTGACTTGATACATCTACTTATCGTTCAAGTATTACGAAAGCCATGTTAAGTGTGCATCATAAACATGAATGTCTTAATATCTGGCCAAAGCTGATTTAATTCCTTCATAGATGGCATACTTAACAAGTGCATAACTAAAGTGATTGTCTCAATTTCTGGCCAAAGCTGATTTGTTACAACCACTTTGCACACATGCTTAAATGATTACACTTCTGGCCAAAGCTGTTTTGTCTTCGTTTAAGTAGAACTTTAAGTAGTCTATTATTTTGATGTTAGTAATAGACATATCACCACCTCTTCAAATAATGATCCTTATATTAATGATCCTCAATTAATTTTTTGTGATCATTTTGTCTGCGTTATTCTTAGTATCCATAATTTTTTGCTCACTATATTTTTCTTCTATAAGTCTATATCTCATCCACTCTAATTCCTAAGCCTAAAATGTTTTGCTTTATTTAAAGTTTCTATAAGAATTAGCTCTTAAATTAAATCCTTGATTATCTCTTAAGACACGATAACCCTATTGCTCTCTTCTGATAAGGCACTACAGAAGAAAAGTAGAGCATGATGATTAGGATAAATCGAACATGATGTCTCTTATGATAATCAAGAACTCTCTAACATAATTGCTATCACTAAAGTTATTCCAGATTAAGTTTTTCCTAAGACTAATCTATAATTGTGGAATAATCACTAGAACTCCTAAGGTGCATGTCTTCATTTAAAATTATAAATTATAAGGTTAAGTGGTATATGTGAATATATTATAATGTACAATACCATGACCCATAAAGTTAAGGGCTTACGGATGGAAATAAGTACATTTTCCAGTACATTACATACTAAGTTTTCATTTGTACAATTTGATGCATTATAAATCAGCTATAACACTCAAAAGTACCAAAGTATAATGAGTGTGTTGATAAGCAACATATGTACAAAGAAATAAATGTTTGAAACTGGAAAATAAGATGTTATTCACCTTACAACCACTAAAACCTTAAGAGAGGATTGTTCTAAGGTCCATAGACAAATTACAAGTGCTAATCCCAACGTTAAGGTTCTTCAAGGGAAAAATCTCACTGCATAATTATGTCATTAGACTAGGCATAAGCAACGAGACTATCCATTATTCTAAAGAAAAGTTGGGCAAATTAATTAGATAGTCACTTACTAATGATATTTAAGTCTGATAATTTTAATATTCCAATTAACACATGATTAGTTGACTCTAGTTCCATACGTTTCCTTACCAGAATTCGACAAATAACTAACATGAGAATTAGTGACAAAACTAATTGTTAAGGCTATAAGGACCATAATAAGCAGTCTTCTAACAACGCATTTCGATACCTTATATATTCTGAAGATTAATCAGAATATAGTATCATGATTAAGCAATGTTATGAAGGTTGTGAGGTTTGCATAGTCAACATAAAGTCACACTTATCCTAAACTCTCCTCTTATTTGTTCTAAATATCTGGATAGAAACATTACTAAGATGAAACTAGATGATACCTTATTTTTTCACAACTTTTGTCATCATGCTAATGAGAATTTGACAAAAGGTAAATGAGACTTATAAATTTCATCCATTAGAACCAAAATTCATGAGAAATCATAACATGGTTAATGAGGATGATTTTTTTCATCTAATCTCATTTTAAGTGATTTTAAATCATGACGTTAAAGCCCTAAAATATGACTTGGCTTAAGGAATAAGCGTGGGTCCATCATAAGTCATTTATTGACATTTGTGGAACTTATTCTAAATGGAATATTCAGACATAATTCATTTATCATTTAACAGACTATCAACTTGTATCTAAATTTTGTCACATATGGCCCACGGTCTTGGAAGAAATTTATTCATACATATACTTTATAAGATTTCTATTAAATATGTCCCTAAAGTTTCTTATGATGTCTGGACATTAAAGAAATCAAATAAAGTCTAACGTATATGTGATAGGTTCCCACGTCACGTAGCTCATTGAAACTTTTCTTGTAGCATTTTAGAGATATCAAAGATCAGTGGGAGCATTAAGTATCTTAATAATAACTTGCAATAGTTGCAAGAGGTGGGGGAGTGAAAATTTTACATTACCTCATAACTTTACACCTCTTGCACAAGACATCGCTCCATCACGACACTGTTCTATCAAACCTTATCTCCTTAAATCTAATGCTACTCTTACAAAAGTTTCATTATTGCTTAGTTGTGGGCACATTTAGATTTCTTGCCTACACTAACATAATCCTCAACAAGAGAAATCACAACGACTAACGTCATTAACTTGTTTCTCTATTAGAATTTGTTGGTCGTTACACATTGACCCTACACATGCTGAGTTCCTAAAGATTTCTAAGCTCGGTAGGAGCAGTCAAAGTCCTTATCATGATTTGCAAGGGATACAAGAGGCGGGGGGAAGAGTGTCATTAAATTTCACTACGAATTTAACTCCGATTACACCTCTTGTATATCATATTGCACCAACCCTTACAAACTTAGAATGAAATGATAGCAACCTAACCAAGAGCTAATCCATAAAACTGAAACTTCTAATGAACCCAATAATCAACTCAGGATGTCATCTAGGTTTAAAAGCCTACTAACTTTGATGATTACATAACCTCCCTAATTGAAGTTGTAATGGATTTTGGAAAAGTTTACTGATCTTATCTCTTAAAATTAAGCCATTAGTGTCAATCAATCCTCTGAATGAAATAAAACTGTTTTCTAGTAAAACTGATTTTATGTGTTCGTGTAACGTTTGGGATTTGATTGAATTACCTAAGAGTGTTCATAAATAAATCAAATCCTAATATAAGCGTTAAGACACAAAGAGGCATGATTGGTTGTCAAAGGTTGTACTCAGGAAGAGATAAATTATTAAAGAATCTTTATTACATATCTAACAAAAGATTTCTTTGAGGATCATCACTGTTCTAGTAGCTTATAATAGTTTAAAGCTACATTAGATGAACATTATAAATAATTTTCCATGACAAATGGCTGACACATTTACATGTTCATTAGATAACAACCTAAAGTTTCAAACTGAAGGTTAAAGAACACTTTATTTGTAAGCCAATAATATCCATGTATGGGTTAATGCAAACATCATAATGTGATGAAAAGCTAACGTAATTATTTTCATCAAGAACCAAGTGGATTAATGTACCTACCTCAAAATGAGTGGGAGCAACTAAGATAAACTTGTCTATATAGATGATATTCTTTTGACAAGTATATGTTACATAAGTCAAAGGATTGTTAACACAAACTTTGATATAATAGATCTCAGAGATGTCTCTTATGTAATAGATATCATAACGTACCGAGATAGACCCAATGGGACAATAGTTTCGTTCTATAAGTTTAACATTAAAGGGGTCCTTACATATGTAACAAACGATACTGCTCTTCTTTAAGAGGATAATAGGATAAATGAGATTATTTTCCTTACGCTTCATTAATTAGAAGCCTTATGTAAGTTTAAGTCTATACTCGTTTAGATATTACTCACATTGCAACACACTAGATACGTCTAGATTAACGTGAAGCATCTAATGGAGTATTACAATATCTTTAAAAGAAACGAGAGACTACAATTTAAAGAAGAAGTGAGAATTAAAAACCGGTTTATTGCTCTAACTTTGTGATATTCAAAGATTATAAAATGTAATTTCGGGTATATCTTTATGTAAGCAGACAAAACCTATTTCATGGAGGAGTCATAATGCACTGATATTAACAACCTAAGTTATAACGACATAATATAGTCACTAAATGTTGTTGGAAATTTATCAGTGGACTCATAAGTTTATTAACTCCATATAATTAATGTTTTGAAGAATTAGTGTGATAAAGTCAGCTACCATAACTCCTTGAACAGCAACAGTTCAAGAGGTGTTGCATTAAGTTTCGATACGCAATTAATTATTCGTTTATGAAAGAATTGAGGAAACTAAGTTTTGTATCGAATACATTCATGATATGCTTAAGGATCCTATAACTGAAGGGCTATTACCCATAAGTCTTATTAAGAGAGCTCATAGACGGGTATTAATTAATAGTCGTGCGCAATTGCATATCGTACTATGAATGACTAAGTATTAGTTAATTTTCCTCATCAGTTTGATTTTGTATGTCTCTAAGAATATGTCAAGCTAGCATAATGGCATATAGACAAATATAGTTACAAATCAAACAAAGGGCTTACGCGTATTTTGATCATGACGATTAGGTTTTAAATTAAGGCTATAGTATGATTAATGGGGGTCCTGAGTCGCATAATGATTCAACGGCTGTATTTTTCTGCTATAGTACTTGTTTAAGGCTAAAATGAGTGTTAACTCCTGATCAGGCTTATCTAATACTCATAGTAAATGATTACTCGGCTAAGTGGGAGAATGTAAGATTAAATATATTTATTTGATATTTAATCTATAGCCATCATAATCATTTACATTATAGAGATCAAAATATATAATAACCTATTAAATAATTAGTTGGTAATTGTTGATGGACCATATTACCCTTATTAACTAATTAGGGTTTCCTCCTGGGTGCTTATATAAGGAGAATTATATGGAGGTTAAGGGGTTAGACAGTTACACAATCAGACACCCTATTAGCCATAACATCATAATGTTCGACCTCCCTCTCCTACAACCGATACCCTTTTCGGTTTTCTTAGCCACCATCATTAGATTGCACCCTAAGGAGGAACCAGACCAAAACTGACAACTATGTCAAACACTATTGCTGCATCTTGTTGGTGCACTTGTGTCTGTACTTTGTCTGTATTCGGTCATGATGTAAACGATGTCCTTGTCAGTCTTGTAAGTTGACCAAGTCAACCGTCCTCCTGGTTTGACTTGGACAACAGTTGGTAAATGTTGAAAGATGATGTTCTGTGTCGAAGGATAGCCAATCGAAGGATATTGTAGATCCTTCGATGGCATCGAAAGATAGGCTTCGAATGATAGACCTCGAAAGGTGATCTTTCGAGGTCCATGCTGATCCTTCGATTACATTGTCATCGATAGATGATCCTTCGGACCAGACATCATGAGCTGGGTATAAATACCCATGCAGTGTATGTGTTAGTTCAGTTCTGATAGTGCACACCCGAGAGATAGAGAGATAAGTTGAGAGCTTTCTGTCCGGAACCACACACACACACTTTGAGAGTTTGCAAGTTAGATTTGTAAACATTGTGCTTGTAACCGAAACCTTCATTTGCATTAATACAAGTTGTGTTAATCGGTGAACCTTTGTGTGTTTGTGTTGATACTTGCTTCATCCCGGTTTGCTTGCTAGCTTGGATTCCGCACTCGCTAGTGGGTTAGTATAACAAGGTTTAGGTTTGTTCTCGATCCTCCGAGAGGGACCTACAAGTGGTATCAGAGCTTGGCTCTTTACCTTGTTTAAAACCGGGTTTGTTCAAGTTTTGGTGTGTTTGGACACTTGGCTTAGCACCCGTTTTTGGTGGTTTTCTTGTACTTTTAAACGGAAAAACGGTTTCTAAACCTTCGGGAGTGTTCAAGGTTGGGTTGGGTAACTTGAAAACTTGTTTTTAAGTGACTTTGTGTTTTCCGGCGAAAATTCCGGTTAAACTTCCGGTGACTGGTTTTAGGATAAGGTTATCCTTTTTGGGCAACCTTTTCAAAGTTGGTGGGAAAGTTAGGCCTGCACATCCCTTTCTGCCGAAAGTTGACTTACCAACCCATCACCTTTTCACCAACCTTTCACATCGTGTCAGTTGTGTCAGAAGGTCTCGAAAGATATCTTTCGACATCGAAAGACCATCTTTCGATCAAGGAAGGCTCGAAAGATTATCATCCTTCGACCCATCCTTCGAAGTCTGAAACATATCTTTCGATAAAGGAATCTATTCGAAAGACAGGTGTCCGAAAGATAAGGATATAACTCGAAAGATAAGGATCTTTCAAAGGGGAATCCTTCGAGTTCTTGAATCTTTCGAAATCATTGTTCGAGATTCAACAGTAATCTTTCGAGTACTGTTGATCCTTCGAACAAGAGTTGATCTTTCGAAGTGTGGTCTGTTTATTGTTAACAAGTTTCTGTGATTTCAGATCTTTCGAACAGGATCTTTCGGCTGTGTGATCTTTCGGATTATTCACTTAGCATTTATTTTGCTCATTAATCATGAATCCGAATTGGTGGAATCCGGCCCCCGACAGTGGAAAATATACCAGTTCTGGTGTCACTCCCTCATGGTGGGGCACACCGGCACCAGATAGTGGAAAATACACGTCTACAAGTCTATCGCCTTCATGGGCCGAGTCTCCGGTATCGACATCTTCTCAGGGAAATCAGTGGGCGTTAGTCTCGAATCAAACTCCTAGTATCCAAAGTATCTTACTGAGCGAAAGCGAAACAGGAAGTTTGAATCGACCTCCGAAGCTGATGCATTTAAACGAGTATCCGGGTTGGGCTGATAGATTCCGTACATATGTTTTGGGTCAAAATACAGAGCTGTGGATACGTTTCACCACAGATTTTGATCAAGCTATCGAGGTCGCTGCTTCAACAACTGCTAGTTTTGCCGATCTTCCAGAAGATCAAAAGAAAATATATGATCTGGAAAAGAAAGCCTACGCCATCCTCACTCAGGCGTTAAGCAAAGACATTTATCATCAGTTTGTCAGCTTCAAGACTACAAAAAAGCTGTGGGACGGTTTGAAAACCAGAGGAGTAGGGAATGAAGCAACACGTCAATTGCGTCATGATCTGCTCAAGAAAGAATTCGACTGTTTCACATGTTTAGATAAGGAGTCTTTGGGAGACATGACTAGTCGGTTTTATCATTTGCTTACTGAGCTGAATAATTTTGGTGTGACGACAACTCAAGCAGAAGTGGTGAAAAAGTTTGCTGATGCTTTGCCTCCCCAATGGAGTAGTTTCTTGGAAATCCTGAAGTATAACGGAGTGTTGAAAACCACAAATATCAACGACTTTGTGCAGCTTTTGGAAAACAAGGATCAGGAGGAAACATTAAAGGCGAAGAGAGTTCCATTGCCAAAAAATCCAGAAATGTATTGTGGAACTTCCAATACTTCGTCTACAAGAACAGGTCCACATGCTCCCCTGCAAACGGCTTTTGTCACAAGTACAGATATGTATGGCAATCCGGTGCAAGTTCCTGTAAAGCCACCTCCTACGACAGATATGTATGGAAATCCAATACAACCACCTCCACCTCCGCCTCCTGCTCAACAACAACGTGCATGTTATGGAGGAACATCATCTGCAGGTCAACAATCAAAGCCAAGTACTGTACAGCTCGACACTTCAAGCTTTTCTAAAGTCAGTGTAGAAATAGCTAAGGAACACATGGAGCTACTTAACACTGTAGTGAGCGCGTACTGTGGGTTGATAGAAGGTCAGATTGGCAATATTAATCTGACACAAGAAGACTACCGGCAGATTGACAAAGAAGAGATGGACTTGATGGATATCAAGTGGGCCTTTGCGAGTGCTGTGAGAAGAGCAAAGGATTGGATGGAAAGTACTGGAAGAACCAGCTTGGAAAGTAAGAGAGACACCAAGTATGGGTTCGATAAACAAGCTGTTAAGTGCTTCAACTGTGGTGAACGGGGTCACTTTAAAAGGGAGTGCACAAAGCCAGCTCAACATGGGAATCAAAACCCCTTCAGAAATCAAGGCAACCAGCAGAACAGAAACAATGAGCGTACATTGGTGCCTGTCAACAACCAAACCAACCGGGCACTTGCAGTTCAGGTGGATGAAGGTTGTGACTGGTCAATCCAGTTGGGTGGTGATGCTCCCGATGGAACAGCATGTTTTGCTCAAATTGTGAAGGAGCTAGTTCACACCAGTGGTGGAGAATCTTCTGCCAGTGGTGGTGAATCGTCTGAAGATGAAGACTCTTCTGGGTACAGCAGGAGTGTCGATGAAGAATCATCCAATTCTGGTGATGATCATGTGGGTGAGACATCTAATGTTTCGGATGATGCTGACTTTGATGAACTTTTGGAGGAAGCTGCAGCAGAAACTCAAAGAAGATCTATTCTGGTGGATCAAGCTGCTTATACTTCGTCTTCTCTCCATTCAGCCTTTATGACTAATGTCGACGGTTCATCAAGTCAGGTATGTGTCGATGAACCCACTGCTGTTAATTGTGATGAATGTGCTAGGTTGCATGCTAGGTGTGCTGACTTAGAAGGAAACATGTCTGAGTTGCAAGCCAAACATGATGCTTTACAAGCTAGTTTGTTTAACTTGCAAGACAAACATAGTTCCTTGAGTGCTGAGTGGTGCGACTTGCAAAGCAAGCATGAGGCTTTGCAAGAGAAATATGATGTGACATTCATCCACAATCAGAAATTGACTGTGGACCTTTCCAAATGCACAGAAGCCAACATGTTTTACGAAAACCATGAAAAAGAATTTAAGTCAATGATTGAGACATTAAAGAAAGATAAAACTGAATTGACAAAAATGGTTTCAAGAAAACAGACGGACATCAATTTGTATATATCTCGCCTGGAGATTATGCAAAAAGAGATGGCTTGTGTGAAAACAGAAAGCGATGCAATCCAGCTTAAGCTAGACAGTTATTTGAGCTCTAGCTATGTGTTGGATCACATCATTGATGTTCAGAAGGAAAAGAGGGATGTCACATGCATTGGCTACAAGAAATGTCCACCACCAGTTAGACACAATTATGATGCCATGCCAGATGAGGAGGACAGAGTAGTATTTGAACCTTCTGTGCCTCTAGATGTTAAGGAGTTTGCTGCAGGACTCGGATACCAAAAGGAAGTATCCTCAGATTCAGATGTGTCAGCAGATACATTTGTAAGTGCTGAACAGAATCAAGATCCTCCAGTTGTGATTGAGGATGCTGATTCTTCTGATGATGAATCTGATGATACTGTCCCAGCAAAGTCTGATGCGGTAGCCAAAAATGAGGACATACCTCTCGAGAATCACATTCTATGTGATCCCCCTGTACAACCCGCTAAGACTGTTGCAACTGAGTCCTCATCTGCAGACGAGCCGGAGAGTGTGAAGTTGCTGTATACTCTAGTTGGTGATGATAAAATTTACTCAGACAAAGATTTTCCCATTAAGAATGTTAATCAATCCTTAATCTGTAAAGTCTTTGAAAATTCGACAAGTAAATTTTTGGGAAAGTCAGGACCACGTGTTACAGTTACACAGTGTCCTCCTATTCCAAAAGCTGAAATCCGAAAGCAATTTGGCAACAAGAAATTGCCAACAATGCCAAAACAGCAAAATCACACCAAGCCCAAAGGAAAATCACCGGCTCAAGTCCAAAAGAAGCCGAACCAAAAGAAGAAGAAAAATGTTAACTTTGTGAAATCGACGGGAACAGACAAAATTGAAAAGTTTGAAAATCAATCTAACTTAGATTTTGTCAAGAAAGCTACGGTTTTGAAAAGAAATGAACAAGACAGTTCAAAGCCTAGTACCTCGGGTTCACAGAGTTCAACATCATCGGCTAAGAAATCACATGATACTTCGGGGTTTGTAGAACGAAGATCATGTTTTGAATGTGGAACCATTGGACATATTATTCGTAATTGTCCATATCTTCATAAGCAAAAAGAAAAGGTTGATGATCCCCGTGGCAAGACTGACCGTAAGCCATCTGTTTCCACAAAACAAGATCCCCGCCTTGCAAAAGAAAGGGAAAAGAAACAGAAGCGCCAACAGGTCAAGAAAATTGAAAAAGCAACTAAAACCGATGTGGTTCAAAAACAATCTGTTACTGTAAAACCAGACAATTCTAAAACATCAAACAATCAAGAAGTTAAAACTTTGAAGAAAGACACTGGTAAAACAAAACAGACCTGGAAACCTAAATCGGTTACTGAATCAGGGGGACCATCACAATTCACCAACCATCAAAGACAAGAAGTTATTGTCATTGATGAAAATGGAAGACCCAAGACCACAATGGCTTGGGTCCCCATCTCCAACTAATTCGTTTGAGTTCATGTGCAGGGTGCTTCAGGAGGAACTATCAGTAGTCATTGGATTGTTGATAGTGGGGCATCCAGGCACATGACAGGCGACATGAAGCTTCTCTACGACGTTAAATCTATTAGAGGAGGTTATGTTGCTTTTGCTGGAGATAAAGGTGGATATATAACGGGAGAAGGAATGATATCTAACGGGATTGTCAGCTTTGACAAGATCAACTTTGTGCAACAACTTGATCACAATCTTCTTAGTGTTTCTCAAATCTGTGACAAGCAGTTCTCAGTACACTTTGATGCTAATGGATGTTATGTGCTGAAACCCGGCTTCAAAATCCCAAAAGAATGGATTCTCTTGTCGGCTCCAAGGATAAATGATTTGTACGTCCTTGATATGAGCCAGGCTATCACTACGTCTGCACAAGCAACTTGTTTCGTTTCCAAAGCCACAGAAAAAGACACTATCTCTTGGCACCGACGAATGGGTCACATTCACTTACGCAAAATGAATCATTTGGTATCAAATGAGTTAGTGAATGGTGTTCCTCTCAAAAATTTCCATCTTCAAGACGTCTGTGTTTCGTGCCAGAAAGGAAAGCAAACAAAGAAGAAGCACCCTACAAAGAAGATCAACACAGTGGCAGTTCCTCTTGAACGTTTGCACATGGATTTGTTCGGTCCTGTCAAGCACAAGAGTATTCGGGGTGATCAATACTGTCTCGTGATTACTGATGATTATTCAAGATTTTCTTGGGTAGCTTTCATGGCTCACAAGAGTGAAACCTTTGGCATCATCAAAAACTTGATCATTCAGATTGAGAATTTGTATAAGTTAAAGGTTAGGCGGATACGTAGCGACAATGGTACTGAATTTAAAAATCATTCCATGGCGGAGTTCTGCACCTCAAAAGGTATTCTTCATGAGTTTAGTGCAGCTTATACTCCTCAACAGAATGGCGTCGCTGAACGTAAGAACCGCACATTGATCGAGACTGCTAGGACAATGTTGGTAGAGTCGCAGCTACCCATTCCATTCTGGACTGAAGCTGTGGCCTCTGCATGTTATACATTGAACCGAGTCCTTACAGTCAAAAGGCACAACAAGACCTGCTTTGAGCTTCTTCAAAAACGGAAACCAGATTTGTCTTATCTAGAACCATTTGGAGCTCCATGCACAATCATCGACCCTAATGGAAAGTTTGGGGCAAAAGCAATCGATGGATACTTTCTTGGGTATGCCACCCCTAACTTACGAGTCTGGAATCTAGAGACTAAAAGGGTCGAGGAATGGTCTGAGGTCAGAGTACAAAGGCACACTTTGCCAGTCAAAAATCCGGGTCAACCTTGGATGTTTGAGTACGATGATTTCTTCAATTCGATCAATGTTGAAGCCGTTGAAGAAAATGCTGCGGCTAGGATGTTTTTCGAGAGTGACAATGCAACAGTTTCACCGGTGGTTCGTCCAATTCTTGTTAATCAAGAACCATCTTCTTCGGTGAACAATAATACTCTCAACAATGAGGATTTTCATGATGCAAACGAATTGAACGAATCTTCAGAGGATGATGAATTTCTAGATGCAGATCAGGAAGCTCCTACAACAGCAGTTCATGGTACTTCAGAGGGTACTCCTCCAGTGGATGCCCATAGAACAGCTGAGGCTACTGCATCATCCTCTTCGTCAATTCCGGGCCTTGAATTGGTTGTTGATCTTAACCTCAACAACCTGGGTATAAATGTTCCAGTTCCAGATAATCCAGAAACAAGGATTCATAATACCCATCCTCAACAAAACATCATTGGAAATGTGCAAAGTGGCGTTCAAACAAGAAACATGTTGCGAAATAACAACAATGCAGGCTTGTATGCAGCTATTCGAGAATCCGGGCAACAAAACGATTGGTCTTTCGCGTGTTATGTTTCACAGGAAGAACCAAGAACGTGGAAAGAAGCCTTGAAAGATAACGCTTGGGTTGAAGCAATGCAGGAAGAGCTGCAACAATTCCAGAAGCTGGGTGTCTGGAAACTAGTAGAGAAACCTGCTGGATACAAGAAGATTGGTACCCGTTGGGTTTTCAAATGCAAAAAGGATGACCGCGGAGTTGTTATCCGAAACAAAGCACGTTTAGTCGTTCAAGGTTTTCGTCAGATTGAAGGGATCGACTACAACGAAGTCTATGCACCTGTTGCACGTCTCGAAGCAATTCGAATCTTTCTAGCTTATGCGTCCTTCAAAGGATTCAAGGTTTATCAGATGGACGTGAAAAGCGCATTCTTACATGGTGTGGTTGAAGAAGAGGTATATGTCGAACAGCCTCCAGGTTTTGAAGATCCTATCCATCCCGATCGGGTTTGGTTGCTCAACAAAGCTCTTTATGGTCTTCATCAAGCACCGCGAGCTTGGTATGCAACCTTATCTCACTATCTGCTGGAGAACGGTTTTCGTAGAGGTCTTATCGACTGTACTCTTTTCATCAAAGAACAAGATGGAGATCTTCTTCTGGTACAGGTATACGTTGATGATATTATTTTTGGTTCTACTAATGATGTCTTGTGTAGGGAATTCGAGCGCATTATGCAGGATAAATTCGAGATGAGTGCTATGGGGGAAATGACCTTCTTCTTGGGCCTACAAGTACAACAAACAGAGTCTGGGATATTCATCCATCAGACTAAATATGTTGGTGACATCTTGAGCCGGTTCCAGATGTCTGATGCAACGCCCATTGGTACCCCATTGCCAACGAATCACGGAATTACTCCTGACTTGAAGGGAGAAGCTATTAGCCCCTCAAACTATCGCGCAATGATCGGATCTCTTATGTACCTCACAGCATCAAGGCCAGACATAATGTACCCAACGTGCCTGCTTGCCAGATATCAAGTTAACCCGAAGGCCTCACATCTTGCTGCTGTTAAAAGGATTTTTCGTTATTTGAAGGCGTACCCTGACACCGGTCTGTGGTACCCTAGGGATAATAACTTTGAATTGGTCGCTTTCAGTGATTCTGATTTTGGCGGATGTAAAATCGACGGCAAATCCACAACGGCTGGATGTCAGTTTTTAGGAAATCGCCTAGTCACATGGCAGTGCAAGAAGCAGACGTGTGTCGCTACATCAACATGCGAAGCTGAATACATTGCTGCCTCAAGTTGTTGCTCCCAAGTTCTTTGGATCCAACAACAAATGCGGGACTACGGTTTTGAATTCCTAACTACTCCTATTTACGTTGATAATTCTGCTGCTTTAGATATCACTAGAAATCCTGTGCAGCATTCAAAGACCAAACAAATCGAAATCAAATATCACTTCATACGTGATTGATTTGAGAAAAGACTAATCGATGTTGTTAAGGTCCACACCGATGACCAACGTGCCGACTTATTTACCAAAGCATTTGACAAATCAAGATTTGACTTTTTATTATTGGTAAATGGCATTAAGGTCAAGCAAGAGTAAAACCAACATCGGAAAATCATTTTTGTAAATACCTTTGTGTCTTTTAAATTTATCTTAGTTTATTGATTTTAGGGGGAGTAAATCCAAAAATCGGAAAATCCAAAAACATCGAAAAATTCAAAAACACAAAAACAATAGAAAAGCAAAAATGAGTTTCCTGGCGAGCAAAAGAGAAAATGATAGTACATCAGTGGTCTATCCAAACCTTTTTTAAACCTTAAATGAAAAACGATAAGCAACTCTATATAAGATGTATCGGTAGGCTCACAATCATTTTAAAGTGTGCAGGGTGATATAAATCTAAATCGACTGAAGACCAGGTGGGAACCATTCATTGGCATATGGTCTTAGTACCGAAATTTCGTTTGATAGATTGCCGAGGTTCTGAGATATTCGGTCTTTATGCTGCTTATCATCTGGGTATCATGGTTGTATCTTTTACCGAAAAATAACGGGGACGCAAGTCTAGATCTTCCATGATACTATACATACGTGTACATATTACATACTGCATTCGACCTCAATAAGTGATAAACAATCACATGTCCATATCAAATAAGTGATAAAATATCACAGTTATCCGGGTGTCAAGTTCGTCTCTCTGCTGTACGGAAGTACTGACCTGTTCACGGACTTGCACCTGTGCCCTCATGCATATGAAAATCAAGTTCCTCATCAATAAGTGATTATATCACATAGGACTTGTTTTCAAATCAAAATAAGTGAGTATCTCACAATTTATACGGTCAAACAGATGATAATCGGTATACTCACCGGTAAGATGAACTCTCGTGCATACCTTGATACGGGAATGTGTCGTGATGTGGATGAACACCGGTCGGTAAGTATAAATCATACCTTAACGTATCCCCTCGCCATGATTACATCTGATAAGTTGAGCTTAAGTGGACAACAATACCGATAATTGTTATAGGATGCTTATTTTAATGTTAACTAACTGAACAACAAGAGTGTTTTGGCATGACCGTACGCTGATATGATTCTCTTACCCTCGAAACTCGCAAAAAGAATGTCTGTATATATTTATTTACTGCTTAACTTTTATTATTGTTTTCTTTTAAACAGTTTCGTCGTTTGGTGCATATCAGCACGACATTAGCGGTGATGTCGTTTGATAACACTCAAAGGATTTTAAATTGTTGTCTTTTAATTTCAAAAATACTAAAATCTGTGTTTTAATATAAACTTTATAAAAGCCAAAAAGATTTTATTTCTGCTTTATTTTCGATCGTACGATGTTGGAGCTCTAGTCTTCGTTACCTGAAATCTGAACGAAAACCGAATTGACTAAATCTTCATAAACGGTCGAAATTTGCAAGTTTTTGAAAGTTAAAACTAAAATTGACAAATTTATTAAACTTTCAAACTGTCGGACGGTGTTTGATTATGACATGGTCGTTCGTGTGTCATTTGGTTATACTAACTATTCCAAGCAGTTGTTCTCATTACGCGTTTAGATTTCTTGCATGTGCAGATTCTAAAGGCTAGGAGAACATGGTCGATGACACGCTTTGGATTGAAGACACGACGAGAAGGCACTCAAAAGATGAAGATGATCGAGTTGCCGCTGGCCATCATCAACACCACAAGGATCTCACTTCATAAAGATCAAGTCATTCACGAGCATAGCTCAAGGGGGAGCTTATGTTAAGGGGGAGTTTCTCAACACACTTCCTACATGATACGGGTAGTTTGTTGATACACTCTCTGCTTTCAAGGCGTGAAGGCTTTGAAGATCCTCCGACTTTGAAGACTTGAAAGGACATCAGAGTTTTGAGAACTCGAAGACCAAAGACCATCGAAGTTCGAGACGAGTCTACAACTATAGAAGATAAAGACAAAGCTACAGCCAAGGGGGAGTTTGTTGGTGCACTTGTGTCTGTACTTTGTCTGTATTCGGTCATGATGTAAACGATGTCCTTGTCAGTCTTGTAAGTTGACCAAGTCAACCGTCCTCCTGGTTTGACTTGGACAACAGTTGGTAAATGTTGAAAGATGATGTTCTATGTCGAAGGATAGCCAATCGAAGGATATTGTAGATCCTTCGATGGCATCGAAAGATAGGCTTCGAATGATAGACCTCGAAAGGTGATCTTTCGAGGTCCATGCTGATCCTTCGATTACATTGTCATCGATAGATGATCCTTCGGACCATCTATTGGATCCTTCGGACCAGACATCATGAGCTGGGTATAAATACCCATGCAGTGTATGTGTTAGTTCAGTTCTGATAGTGCACACCCGAGA
Source organism: Helianthus annuus (assembly GCF_002127325.2). NCBI lineage: Eukaryota > Viridiplantae > Streptophyta > Magnoliopsida > Asterales > Asteraceae > Helianthus > Helianthus annuus. The sequence continues at coordinate 3,038,846 of NC_035439.2, forward strand.
GATAGAGAGATAAGTTGAGAGCTTTCTGTCCGGAACCACACACACACACTTTGAGAGTTTGCAAGTTAGATTTGTAAACATTGTGCTTGTAACCGAAACCTTCATTTGCAATTAATACAAGTTGTGTTAATCGGTGAACCTTTGTGTGTTTGTGTTGATACTTGCTTCATCCCGGTTTGCTTGCTAGCTTGGATTCCGCACTCGCTAGTGGGTTAGTATAACAAGGTTTAGGTTTGTTCTCGATCCTCCGAGAGGGACCTACACATCTACATCTGGATTCTCTGCTGGCCTGTACTGATGCAATCAAAGGTACGTTCACATGTTTTCCATTATGCCTAAAACAGAACTGACCAACACAAAGTTCGTAAGAAGTTAAGCTAGTTAAAAATTGCATTTCCTAAACTTAAGGGCTAAGAAAGGGTAAAGATAAAATTTGATAAAGTTTTGGGGTAAGAAGGAAACTATAACAAAGTTGGGGCTGAAAAGGAAACTACGACAAAGTTAGGGTGTCAAAAGCAAACTATTTGTAAAATGGAGTAGTAGTATAGGGACTAAATTTGCTATGAAACTTTGAAGCTACCAAAGTCAACGGGCTAAAATTGCAATATCGTAAAAGTATGGGGGAGGTACTCATGCGTTATGTGATGTGTTAACCATAAGGAAAACACGTTTTGACGTATCCGATTGAACTCAATGTATCATATAGTTGCATTGCGATTGGATTAAAAGGTAACGTAAATCGAATTTATATCGTACAATCATAACCGTATTATACGCAACCCGACTAACTCGAATTTATATCGTCAAGCCAAAAATTCTCGAGAGGGTTATAGTGGCATTTACAAAGTTCATAAAAAGTTAAGTGGTTAAAATTTCATTTTCTAAACTTAAGGGTTAGGAAATGGTAAAGATAAAATTTGATAAAGTTTTGGGGCAAGAAGGAAACTATAAAAAAGTTGGGGCTGAAAAGGAAACTACGACAAAGTTGAGGTGTCAAAAGCAAACTATTTATAAAATAGAGTAGTAGTTTAGGGACTAAATTTACCATTTTATGAAACTTTGAAGGTACCAAAGTCAATAGACTAAAATTGCAATAGCGTAAAAGTATGGTGGAAAATAATACCTTTTCAATCGTAAATATAATAAAGTATTGTTTAATTGTTTATAGAAAATGACAAAGTATTTTAAATGCCAAACACTTTTGTATCTGATAGAATAGAATATTGTTGCATGGATATAATAAATCTTTGAGAGTTGTCGGTGGTGTATACCACCGACTTTCTGTTTTAAGATATAGTATAATATATTACAAGCCAAATTTAAGATCAACCATATACAAAATAAGTTTCAAATCTCAACGAAATACAATATAAGTTTATTAACATCCAATTCAACTTCCTAACATGTCATAGATATCAACTTCTAAACATGTCATAGATATCTAAGTGCACTTCTAGAGCTTCCAGATAGTTTACAACACACTACAAATCTGTCCATCTTGAACTTTAAAGGTTCGCTTGTTGTGCTTATTTACAATGAGACTGAGGCTGCCCTGGTTTGTGATGTATGGACCTTGATAAAAACTGGTGATCCAATATCTTGGTTTACAAAAGTATTCACCGTTAGTTTAAAGCGAGCAAATGATAGAATAATTGGATTCAGGAAGAATGGTCAAATGATAACGGAGCACTTAAGTATGAGGCATGATAATTTAACAAGAACGACACTTGAAGTTTACGATTCCTACTCGGAACACCACAATTATCTTCCAGTGTCTGTTTCCTTTGATTCGTATATCATGAAGACCTCTTACACAGAATCACTACTTCTGCTTAACCACTCTGCTTCTGTCATTCTGTGATGATGACCGTATTTCATCATGATATATGTTTGGGATAATTGGCGCAGATATTCAATCCTTCGCAATTCCTTAATCTTTGGTTGAAAGTCGATGCATTTATGATGTGGTGTTTATCTAAATGGTCGTACTGATTTCAACCCATCACTTGCTGGTATTGTATTTATCTATGCTACTATTTTGTTCATTTCTTTTTCTCGCAAGTATACATCTCATAACATTTTTTGCAAGCATACATGTGAGGATCGCAAACATCCGCGTTATACATATGTTTTTTTTATTAAACATTTTCTAGCAAGGATCATTGTGGTTGGTTTAGATTGGTTTTGTTCTTTTCAAATATCCTTGAATATCATGATAGGTCTCATGTGTTTGTGCGTCTCTCTTTATATATATATGTGCCGCTACTGGTAGCGAGGATAGACTTGTCGTTGTACTTGGTTATGTGTCCACCCGTGTATCAAGCTTAAGTGTCCTGACATGCTTAGTTATGATAAAAGAGCCATGGTCTACGGTGTATGAACGATGAGCAATAATGGAGATCTAAAAATCCTCATTTACGAAACCATTCACTGCCAGTTTTAAGGCAGCAAATGATTCAATATGCTATAGAATGATTGGATTTAGGAATAATGGTAGACCATAATTGAACACGTATGTAAGTAATGGTCTTTAAAGGGTGTTTGGAAATGACTTATTGACTTATTACCTTTTTCTTATTAACTTTTTAGAAAAGCTAACAAGTTAGTTCCAAAAGCCAGGATTTAAAACTTTTCCAAATGACTTGTTGACTTGACTTAGTGGCTCCAATAAGTTAATAAGCCATTTCGAAACTCAATCCCAAACACCCGCTTAGTAACCGATAATTGAACAAGTATGTCAGCGTGATGACAATATTGAATAAACTATATTTGAATGGATGAATGGTCCAAAGTAAACAATACCAATAAATTGTTATTTTTCTATCTTCTGAACCTGTATACACTGATAGTGAGGTCCGAAAACATGGCCAATTTCATCGGCTACTTAAAATCGTTTTTTGATTGGTTGTTAGTGGGGTAAACTCTTTCAACGATATCCACAAAGACCATAATACCCCTCATAGAGGGTTTTCTTTTCTTCTTAAAAATGGGAATCTTCCGTACCCTCCACAACTAGAGCCCGAAAAACTCTTCAAAGAAGAAACATGCATTGACCTTCACACATAAACAGGTCAATTAAGTTAAGATTTATCTAAGGGGTCAAAAGGGTCGAACGGTTTGAAAATTATCCAAAGTGTATTAAAATGCCAAAAAAAAATACTAAATCGTTATATTAGAAAAAAAAATTTACTTGGTTTGATAATTTTAGAAGTTTAAAGAATTGGATGAACAAGTATTTGCATGTTGACCCAACCTGCTTGTTTTGACTTGCACTAAAAGCCAGAAGCTACCCTTTTGACCCGACCCGTTTTAACATGTTATCAACCCTGTCCATTTAGCCACTTTGAGTAACTTTTTTCCCATTTTACCGTTCTAAAAATTGTAGCAAAATCAACATTCAACACAGTAATTTTTGAAACTTACTCCGGTCGATTCAAGTAGGAAGTAGAGGCCTCCTTTCATCAGATTCTACACGATGACTAGCCTGCAGGAGTAAAAAAAAAAAAGTCAAAAACAGTTTTTCTTAATAACTAAACTTATATAAATCACTGAACATCTGTACCTCCTCATTTGCCCCTGCTGCTATATTTACGAATTGGTCCCTATTTACACGGAAAAAAATGAACAGGCTTAAAAATAATTTTCTTATTAAACAAAGTGAAAGACAGTCATTAATAGTTGAGTACCTATGATTGTTCTCAACCGGTTCCAACTCCAATACCCCATTTTCTTCTTCCTTAACTTTTGCAAGAGGTGAAAAAAACTAGAAAATAAACGAAACAAGGGGTAAATTAGTAAAATCACATAACAGGTTGAATGTATTAAGAGGACAACCGGCCTCTTGAGATGTCATATATACCTGATGCATTGAGATGAAAACAATAGAAATTCCAAGCATAAAATTTATAGTCAAAGTGTGACCAAACAAAGCTGCAGATGCAAAGCCTGTGAAGATCATGGCAACTGTTGACGAGTATTTTTTCAAAATCGTATCTGCATGCCATAAATCGGTTTTAGAACTATATGTAAAACAACAATATTATGATTCATAACACAGGATTGGGATTTTATAAGCTTTGAACATGTTATATAATCTTACCAGCATATTTGAAGAAAAAGGAAGATAAAATTCCTTGTGCTGCGTTGTTTATAATTAAAAGCATTGTAGCTTTTGAATGTCCTTGCAAAATATCAAAGCTTTCGGGACCTGAAAAACATGATCATACCAAGTTAAGGTTTTAACTGTAGATAGGTAAAGTTTAACAGTCAAAACCTCTGATTCCTTTAAAAGTCACTAAATGCATTAAAGATTGTATTTTCAGGTCATCCTGGACCATATTGACCCATACCAAAAAGATCTCCGTTTTTAATCATTACCCAACCTGCCTGACCCGCTGAGTTTGATATCTCTAATTTACATGTAGATAACATTGAACAGCAATTTACACCAAGTAACAGTTAGTGTTATGCATAATTTCATTATAGTTCATAGAACAAGTAATAACTAGTGGGTTACCACCCGCGCTCCGCAGCGGGTTCGAAACGTAGATTAATAAAAAGCAAATTGTGAGAGTTAAAGTTGTTTGATGTTTTATTTAAGGGGCTAAACATGTCATTATTTAAGTTGAGGGACTAAACATGCCATTATTAAAGTTAAGGGGTAGAGTTGTTTATTGTTAAAGTTGAGGGGCTAATGTTATTTTAGTTAAGTTTCTCGTGTTACCATCCATGATCGATTGCTCTCACGGATTGGTGTGTTTGCACGGAGTTACTCGAGATCAAGGGAACGTAAAGAGACTGGTTGTTCTATGGAATCCATTAGTTAGGAAATCCGTTGGTATAGCGATACCGGGTGGAGCCCATGAGGTTATTAGTTTTGGGGTTTGTCCTAAAACTAACGACCCTAAGATTGTCAAGATTACACGATGTTCTATCGATAACGAGGCAACGGCTGAGGTTTTCACATTAAGCTCTGGGGCTTGGAGATTCTTACCGATCAATAAGCCGTTTAAGTCTAAATCGTTGCAGTTCTCGAATACACAGGTGGTTATAGATGGGGTTATTTATTGGCTCACAATTATGATAATATTATAGATAAACTTAGGGTTTATTCATTTGATTTGGCAAGTGAAGAATTTGGAGAACCATTAGACTTTGCTAATAACTTAGGTACACGCCATTTAAGGCCGTACAGTATATCTAAGATCAACGAGTCTCTTGTTGTGCTTAGTTATCACGTAGCTAATAATTTAACACCGAAACCATTTTGTGACGTATGGATGATGTTGAAAAACGGTGTTCCAAAACCCTCATTTAGAAAGCTATTCACTTGTAGGTCCCTCGGAGGATGAGGTTCAACCTTAACCTTGTTACGCTAACACACTAGCAAGTGCGGAATCCAAACTAGTATGCAAACCGGGGTTAAACAAGCACAAACACAACACACAAAGTTCACCGATTAACACCACTTGTATTAATACGAATGAAAGGTTCCGGTTACAAGCTCAATGTTTACAAATCAATTTTGCAAACTCTCAAAGTGTGTGTGTGTGTGTTCACAGAAGTGTCTCTCCAAGTTTCTGCCTTATCTCTCGTAACCCATTAAAATGAACACACTGCATGGGTATTTATACCCAAACACAGCAAGTCTGTCCGAAGGATCATGTTGACTGCTCGATAGATGATCTATCGAGCATCCATCTCTCGAAGGATACACATATACCTCGAAGGATGGCATATCCTTCGAGGTCCATCAGCATCTATCGAATGGAATCTTTCGAGCTCATCGAAGGATCCAAATCATCCTTCGATGTCTCATCCTTCGAGACAGACAAATTACACCATGTATCAACTGTTCGTCCAAGTCAAACCAGGAGGATGGTTGACTTGGTCAAACTTACAAGACTAACATAGACATCGTTTACATCGTGACCGAATACAGACAAAGTACAGACACAAGTGCACCAACAAACTCCCCCTTGGCTGTAGCTTTGTCTCGATCTTGATCATCTTTGATCTTTGTGTCTTCATGACTCTGATGTCCTTTTAAGTCTTCAATGTCGGAGGATCTTCAAAGTCTTCACATCTTGAAAGCAGAAAGTGTATCAACAAACTACCCGTATCATGTAGGAAGTGTGTTGACAAACTCCCCCTTAACATAAGCTCCCCCTTGAGTTATGCTCGTGAATGACTTGATCTTCAAAGCTAAAGATCCTTGTGGTGTTGATGATGGTCCACGGCAACTCGATCATCTTCATCTTTTGAGTGCCTTCGCGTCGTGTCTTCATTCCGAAGCTTGTCATCGACCATGTTCTCCTAGCCTTTAGAATCTGCACATGCAAGAAATCTAAACGCGTAATGAGAACAACTGCTTGGAATAGTTAGTATAAACAAATGACGCACGAATGACCATGTCACAATCAAACACCGTCCGACAGTTTGAAAGTTTAATAAATTTGTCAATTTTAGTCTTTAACTATCAAAACATGCAAATTTCGACCGTTTATGAAGATTTAGTCAATTCGGTTTTCGTTCAGGTTTCAGGTAACGAAGACTCGAGCTCCAACATCGTACGATCGAAAATAAAATAGAAATAAAATCTTTTTGGCTTTTATAAAGTTTATATTAAAACTCACCTAAAATCTTTTTGGTATTTTTAATATTTGAAATGTAAAGACTGAAAGCAGTAAATAAATATATACAGACATTCTTTTTGCGAGTTTCGAGGGTAAGAGAATCATATCAGTGTACGGTCATGCCAAAACGCTCTTGTTGTTCAATTAGTTAACATTAAGATAAGCATCCTATAACAATTATCGGTATTGTTGTCCACTTAAACTCAACTTATCAGATGTAATCATGGCGAGGGGATACGTTAAGGTATGATTTATACTTACCGACCGGTGTTCATCCACATCACGACACATTCCCGTATCAAGGTATGCACGAGGGTTCATCTTACCGGTGAGTATACCAATTATCATCTGTTTGACCGTATATGATGTGAGATTCTCACTTATTTTGATTTGAAAACAAGCCCTATGTGATAGAATCACTTATTTATGAGGAACTTGATTTTCATATGCATGAGGGCACAGGAGCAAGTCCGTGAACAGGTCAGTACTTTCGTACAGCAGAGAGACGAACTTGACTCCCGGATAAATGTGATATTTTATCACTTATTTGATATGGACATGTGATTGTTTATCACTTATTGAGGTCGAATGCGGTATGTATTATGTACACGTATGTATAGTATCATGGAAGATCTAGACTTGCGTCCCCGTTATTTTTCGGTAAAAGATACAACCATGATACCCAGATGATAAGCAGCATAAAGACCGAATATCTCAGAACCTCGGCAATCTATCAAACGAAATTTCGGTACTAAGACCATATGCCAATGAATGGTTCCCACCTGGTCTTCAGTCGATTTAAGTTTATATCACCCTGCACACTTTAAAATGATTGTGAGCCTACCGATACATCTTATATAGAGCTGCTTATCGTTTTTCATTTAAGGTTTAAAGAGGTTTGGATAGACCACTGATGTACTATCATTTTCTCTTTTGCTCGCCAGGAAACTCATTTTTGTTTTTTTTTTCTATTGTTTTTGTGTTTTTGAAATTTTTCGATGTTTTTGGATTTTCAGATTTTGGATTTACTCCCCCTAAAATCAATAAACTAAGACAAATTTAAAACACAAAGGTATTTACAAAAATGATTTTCCGATGTTGGTTTTACTCTTGCTTGACCTTAATGCCGTTTACCAATAATAAAAAGTCAAATCTTGATTTGTCAAATGCTTTGGTAAATAAGTCGGCACGTTGGTCATCGGTGTGAACTTTAACAACATCGATTAGCCTTTTCTCAAAGCAATCACGTATGAAGTGATATTTGATTTCGATGTGTTTGGTCTTTGAGTGCTGCACAGGATTTCTAGTGATCTGTAAGGCAGCAGAGTTATCAACGTAAATAGGAGTAGTTAGGAATTCAAAACCGTAGTCCCGCAATTGTTGTTGGATCCAAAGAACTTGGGAGCAACAACTTGAAGCAGCAATGTATTCAGCTTCGCATGTTGATGTGGCGACGCACGTCTGCTTCTTGCACTGCCATGTGACTAGGCGATTTCCTAAAAACTGACATCCAGCCGTTGTGGATTTGCCGTCGATTTTGCATCCGCCAAAATCAGAATCACTGAAAGCAACCAATTCAAAGTTATTATCCCTAGGGTACCATAGACCGGTGTCAGGGTAACCCTTCAAATAACGAAAAATCCTTTTGACAGCTGCAAGATGTGAGGCCTTCGGGTTAACTTGATATCTGGCAAGCAGGCACGTTGGGTACATTATGTCTGGCCTTGATGCTGTGAGGTACATAAGAGATCCGATCATTGCGCGATAGTTTGAGGGGCTAACAGCTTCACCCTTCAAGTCTGGAGTAATTCCGTGATTTGTCGGCAATGGGGTACCAATGGGCGTTGCATCAGACATCTGGAACCGGCTCAAGATGTCACCAACATATTTAGTCTGATGGATGAATATCCCAGACTCAGTTTGTTGCACTTGTAGGCCCAAGAAGAAGGTCATTTCCCCCATAGCACTCATCTCGAATTTATCCGGCATAATGCGCTCGAAATTCCTACACAAGATATCATTAGTAGAACCAAAAATAATATCATCAACATATACCTGTACCAGAAGAAGATCTCCATCTTGTTCTTTGATGAAAAGAGTACAGTCGATAAGACCTCTTCGAAAACCATTCTCCAGCAGATAGTTAGATAAGGTTGCATACCAAGCTCGCGGTGCTTGATGAAGACCATAGAGAGCTTTGTTGAGCAACCAAACCCGATCGGGATGGATAGGATCCTCAAAACCTGGAGGCTGTTCGACATACACCTCTTCTTCAACCACACCATGTAAAAATGCACTTTTGACGTCCATCTGGTAAACCTTGAATCCTTTGAATGAGGCATAAGCCAGAAAGATCCGAATAGCTTCCAGACGTGCAACAGGTGCATAGACTTCGTTGTAGTCGATCCCTTCTATCTGACGAAAACCTTGAACGACTAAACGTGCTTTGTTCCGGATAACAACTCCGCGGTCATCCTTTTTGCATTTGAAAACCCAACGGGTACCAATCTTCTTGTATCCAGCAGGTTTCTCTACGAGTTTCCAGACACCCAGCTTCTGGAATTGTTGCAGTTCTTCCTGCATTGCTTCAACCCAAGAGTTATCTTTCATGGCTTCTTTCCAAGTTCTTGGCTCTTCCTGTGAAACATAACACGCGAAAGACCAATCGTTTTGTTGCCCGGATTCTCGAATAGCTGCATACAAGCCTGCATTGTTGTTGTTTCGCAACATGTTTCTTGTTTGAATGCCACTTTGCACATTTCCGATGATGTTTTGTTGAGGATGGGTATTATGAATCCTTGTTTCTGGATTATCTGGAACTGGAATATTTATACCCAGGTTGTTGAGATTGAGATGAATAACTAAATCAATGCCCGGAATTGACGAAGAGGATGATGCAGTTGCTTCAGCTGTTCTAGGGGCATCCACTGGAGGAGTACCCTCTGAAGTACCATGAACTGCTGTTGGAGCTTCTTGATCTGCATCTAGAAATTCATCATCCTCTGAAGATTCGTTCAATTCGGCTGCATCATGAAAATCCTCATTGTTGAGAGTATTATTGTTCACCGAAGATGGTTCTTGATTGACAAGAATTGGACGAACCACCGGTGAAACTGTTGCATTGTCACTCTCGAAAAACATCCCTGCCGCAGCACTTTCTTCAACGGCTTCAACATTGATCGAATTGAAGAAGTCATCGTACTCGAACATCCATGGCTGACCAGGACATTTGACTGGCAATGTGTGCCTTTGTACTCTGACCTCAGACCATTCCTCGACCCTTTTAGTCTCTAGATTCCAGACTCGTAAGTTAGGGGTGGCATACCCAAGAAAGTAGCCATCAATTGCTTTAGCCCCAAACTTTCCATTAGGATCAATGATTGTGCATGGAGCTCCAAACGGTTCAAGATAAGACAAATCTGGTTTCCGTTTTTGAAGAAGCTCAAAGCAGGTCTTGTTGTGCCTTTTGACTGTAAGGACTCGGTTCAATGTATAACATGCAGAGGCCACAGCTTCAGTCCAGAATGGAATGGGCAACTGCGACTCTACCAACATTGTCCTAGCAGTCTCGATCAATGTGCGGTTCTTACGTTCAGCGACGCCATTCTGTTGAGGAGTATAAGCTGCACTAAACTCATGAAGAATACCCTTTGAAGTGCAGAACTCCGCCATGGCATGATTTTTAAATTCAGTACCATTGTCGCTACGTATCCGCCTAACCTTCAATTTATACAAATTCTCAATCTGAATGATCAAGTTTTTGATAATACCAAAGGTTTCACTCTTGTGTGCCATGAACGCCACCCAAGAAAATCTTGAATAATCATCAGTTATCACAAGGCAGTATTGATCACCCCGAATACTCTTGTGCTTGACAGGACCGAACAAATCCATGTGCAAACGCTCAAGAGGAACTGCCACCGTGTTGATCTTCTTAGTAGGGTGCTTCTTCTTTGTTTGCTTTCCTTTCTGGCACGAAACACAGACGTCTTGAAGATGGAAATTTTTGAGGGGAACACCATTCACCAATTCATTTGAAACCAAATGATTCATTTTCCGTAAGTGAATGTGACCCATTCGTCTGTGCCAAGAGATAGTGTCTTTTTCTGTGGCTTTGGAAACGAAACAAGTTGCTTGTGCAGACGTAGTAATAGCTTGGCTCATATCAAGGACGTACAAATCATTTATCCTTGGAGCTGACAAGAGAATCCATTCTTTTGGAATTTTGAAGCCGGGTTTCAGCACATAACATCCATTAGCATCAAAGTGTACTGAGAATTGCTTGTCACAAATTTGAGAAACACTAAGAAGATTGTGATCAAGTTGTTGCACAAAGTTGATCTTGTCAAAGCTGACAATCCCGTTGGATATCATTCCTTCACCCGTTATATAACCTCCCTTATCTCCAGCAAAAGCAACATAACCTCCTCTAATAGATTTGACGTCGTAGAGAAGCTTCATGTCGCCTGTCATGTGCCTGGATGCCCCACTATCAACAATCCAATGACTACTGATAGTTCCTCCTGGAACACCCTGTACATGAACTCAAATGATTAGTTGGAGATGGGGACCCAAGCCATTGTGGTCTTGGGTCTTCCATTTTCATCAATAACAATAACTTCTTGTCTTTGATGATTGGTGAATTGTGATGTCCCCCCTGATTCATTAACCGTTTTTGGTTTCCAGGTCTGTTTTGTTTTACCAGTGTTGTTCTTTAAAATTTTAACTTCATGATTGTCTGAAGTTTTTGAATTGTCTGGTTTTACAAAAACAGATGTTTTGTTAACCACATCGGTTTTAATTGACTTTTCAATTTTCTTGACCTGTTGGCGTTTCTGTTTCTTTTCCCTTTCTTTTGCAAGGCGGGGATCTTGTTTTGCAGAAACAGTTTGCCTGCGGTCAGTTTGGTCATGGGGAACATCAACTTTTTCTTTTTGCTTATGAAGATATGGACAATTTCTAATTATATGTCCAATTGTTCCACACTCAAAACATGATCTTCGTTCAACAAACCCCGAAGTATCATGTGATCGTTTAGCCGATGATGTTGAACTTTGTGAACCCGAGGTACTAGGCTTTGAACTGTTTTGTTCATTTCTTTTCAGAACTGTAGCTTTCTTGACAAAATCTAAGTTAGATTTATTTTCAAACGTTTCAATTTTGTCCGTTCCCGTCGATTTCACAAAGTTTACATTCTTGTTTTTCTTCTGATTCGGCTTCTTTTGCGTTTGAGCCGGTGATTTTCCTTTTGGCTTGGTGTGATTTTGCTGTTTCTGCACTGTTGGTAATTTCTTGTTGCCATATTGTTTTCGAATTTCGTCCTTTGGAATAGGAGGACACTGTGTAACTGTAACACGTGGTCCTGTCTTTCCCAAAAACTTACTAGTCGAATTCTCAAAGACTTTACTGATTAAGGATTGATTAACATTCTTAATAGGAAAATCTTTGTCTGAATAAATCTTATCATCACCAACAAGAGTGTACAGCAAGTTCACACTCTCCGATTCTTCTGCAGATGAGGACTTGATTGCAACAGTCTTAGCAGGTTTTGCAGGAGGATCACATAGAATATGATTCTCAAGAGGTATGTCCTCATTTTTAACTACCGCATCAGACTTTGCTGAATTAGTATCATCAGATTCATCATCAGAAGAATCAGCATCCTCAATCACAACTGGAGGATCCTGATTCTGTTCAGCAGTTACAAATGTATCTGCTGACACATCTGAATCTGAGGATACTTCTTTCTGGTATCCGAGTCCTGCTGCAAACTCTTTCACATCTAGAGGCACAGATGGTTCAAAGAACACCCTGTCCTCCTCATCCGGCATGGCATCATAATTATGTCTCACTGGTGGTGGACAATTCTTATAGCCTATGCACGTGACGTCCCTTTTCTCCTTTTGGACATCAATGATGTGATCCAACACATAGCTAGAACTCAAATAACTATCTAACTTGAGTTGGATTGCCTCACTTTCCGTTTTTACACAAGCCATCTCTTTTTGCATTGTCTCAAGGCGAGATATATACAAGTTAATGTCAGTTTGTTTTCTGGAAACCATTTTAGTTAGCTCGGTTTTATCTTTCTTTAACTTTTCAATTACCGATTTAAACTCCTTTTCATGGTTTTCATAAAACATATTGGCTTCAGTGCATTTGGAAAGGTCCACAGTCAATTTCTGATTGTGAATAAAAGTCACATCATACTTTTCTTGCAAAGCTTCATGCTTACTTTGCAAGTCACACAAATTCTCATTCACTGTAGTATGTTTGTCTTGCAAGTCAAACAAACTAGCTTGTAAAGCATCATGTTTGCCTTGCAACTCAGACATACTTTTCTCTATATCAGCACATCTAGCACGCAATCTATCACATTCATCACAGTTATCAACAGTGGGTTCATCGACACATACCTGACTTGATGAACCGTCGACATTAGCCATAAAGGCTGAATGGAGAGAAGACGAAGTATAAGCAGCTTGATCCACTAGAATAGATCTTCTTTGAGCTTCTGCTGCAGCTTCCCCCAAAAGTTCATCAATATCTGCATTGATTGCTGCATTTGATGTCTCACCCACATGATCATCGCCTGAACTGGATGATTCTTCATCAACACTCCTGCTGTACCCAGAAGAGTCTTCATCTTCAGAAGATTCACCACCACTGGCGGAAGATTCTCCACCACTGGTGAGAACTACATCCTTCACAACTTGAGCAAAACATGCTGTTCCATCTGGAGCATCACCACCCAACTGGATTGACCAGTCACAATCTTCATCCACCTGAACCGCAAGTGCCCGGTGGGTTTGGTTGTTGACGGGCACCAATGTACGCTCATTGTTTCTGTTCTGGTTCTGCTGGTTGCCTTGGTTTCTGAAGGGGTTTTGGTTCCCGTGCTGTGCTGGCTTTGTACATTCCCTTTTAAAGTGACCTCGTTCACCACAGTTGAAGCACTTCACTGCCTGTTTATCGAACCCATACTTGGTGTCTCTCTTACTCTCCAAGCTGGTTCTGCCAGTACTTTCCATCCAATCCTTTGCCCTTCTCACAGCACTAGCAAAGGCCCACTTGATATCCATCAAGTCCATCTCTTCTTTATCAATCTGCCGATAGTCTTCTTGTGTCAGATTAATGTTGCCAATCTGACCTTCTATTAACCCACAGTACGCGCTCACTACAGTGTTAAGCAGCTCCATGTGTGTTTTGGTCAAAAATCACACAAGGATAATGCAACCAAACTTTATGTAAACGGGGTATGATGCTTGGTTTGTTGAAAAAGTAAAGGATCACTTCAGTATGAAATATGCAAAGACACAATGATTTATACGAGGAAAAAGCCCTTGATCAATGTATGATCTCCGGCATAAAAAACCTCGGGTGATGGCAACTACCGATCACCAAACTTCAATATAAGAAAAATGGTTACAACTTTGGATGATAATGAGCTGAGTACAAGGATCACTATAGTTTCGAGTGTCTAAGTGTGTGAGAATTGTGTTGTGTGTCTTCCGAATGGGGAAGAGTGTTATATATACAAGTGTGAGTGGCCTATTTTAGGTAAATAGACTAACAATCAGCTCATTACCCCTTTAGAAATAAAAGTAAATCTAGCCTAAATTATCGCCCTTAAATCATGCCGAGTTTCCATATCCTCTACAACGTCTATTTCTGGTAATACGTGTGCGAGATTAGCGTGACAGGTTCCTTGTTTACGTTGCAAAGACCAGATCCCACTTGTAATTCCTGCAAGATAACATTAAATCCAAAGAGAACAATCGTTAGTATGAGGATCCTTAGGATGATCCGTGATCCTGATCCTGAAGCTCCTCTGAGGATCACTATCTGTCAAGGAAACAAGGATCACTTGTTAGGATAACATGTAAGGATCATAGGTCATAAAAATCCAGCCCTAACAATTGCCCCCAAAATATAAGGAGTTTTTATGTGATATAAACGAGTTATATTTTGCTGAATCTTATCTATAACTAATTCAACGGATATATAGCCGTTAAGATGGAACTATCCGTTGCGATCTGACGTCATGGAAGTGACAGCCCAGGTATTCTCCTTTTCATCTTCTTCTCTCTTGTTCTGTTTTTCATATCTCGTTCAGTATGTTGCTCCGGAATTCTTCTGCCAAGGATCAACAGAAAGAAAGCCCCTTTAAGAGCCAAGGGATCATCACAAACTCTGCTAAAGAACGCTGTATCTTTGCTGATCCTCAGATTGATAGGATTCGGTGCTGTTTTCCTGTAAATACGGTGTTCAAAGCTTATGATCCCTCTGCCCTGAGTGACCACACCTCCGATTCATGGGTTACCTTTCCTGTGATCCCGTTTTCCATAGGTTATACGTATCCCTTTCCAGCCTTTACTCAAGCATTCTTCTCCTTGACCGGCATATCTTACGTCCAGGCCATGCCGATGATCTGGAGGGTTTTGTTTACCCTTGAAAGGATCATCGAGCAAGAGGGGATTGACTTAGGTATGGCCGAGTTGGGTGAGCTATACGATCTGACCACCTTTGGTGCCCATCGTTATTTGTTCAAACGTAGACCCGGGGAGGAACATCCAATCTTCAAGGTTACCAAGAATGATACTAATTGGAAGCGGCGATTCTTTTTTGTTAGGAGAGATACCATCCCTAACGGGAAGGATTTGCCCAAGGAGTGGGCTACCCATGGTAGGATAGAGGATCCTGGAAGGATCACCATAGAACATATTCCTTGATAGAAGGATCACTGATATTCTGTTGTTTTCTTGTCGTGCAGCTATCTCCGTTTCACATCTGAAGTTGACTCCTGCTGCAAAAGAGAGACTCTTGGCCTTCAAGAAGCTTGATCCGGAGATAAGAACTTTCCAGGCTGCCACCCAGGATTCTCAAGAAGTATCCTCTGCCTCTGTCACAATGTCAAGTAAGTATCCTGATTTAAAAAGTAATTCTGTGTAGGATTTCAAATTCAGTTAGAATACTTATCTTATTTTGGTTGTATAGGCGCTGGAAAATCTGCTAAGTCTGCTTCAAAATTTGGCGTTGAAGATTTGTCCAACGTCAAACCTTCAAGGAGGAAGAATCCTGCCAGCCCGAGTACCTCTGTCCCCAAGGCACCTGTGAGAGGAAAGGGAGGAAAGAAGAGGAAAACCTCTGATGCTGAGGGTCTCCAAGGCTTTCCCCTGCTCCGCCAACAGTTTCTTGATTACGTCAATGAGGTAAGGATCATTGCCCCTGCTTGTATATCCTGTTTGAATATCCTGCTTGAATATCCTGCTTGAATATCCTGCTTGTTTGAGGATCACCTGGTCCTGGGCTTACCCTTTTCCCTTTTTGCAGAAATTTGCTGAAATAGAAACTTATATTGGCCACGTTGAGGATCAAGACCGCCAAATCGCTGACCTCCAACAGATGGGTGTGCTGAAGGATCTCAAGATTGCTGATCTTGAGAAGGGGCTTCGGGCTACCAAGGATGAAGCTGCCAAAATGGTGATCAACTTCGATTATGAGAAGCATGATATCACCCAGGATGCCAAGGTCTCTGCTGCGATAACCATGTACAAGATCCAGTTGCAGATGGCTGCGGAGGCTCAGGATCCTGCCTTCGACAAAAGCACATGGGACGTGGAGGGCTGGAAGGCAAGGCTGGCAGAGTTGGAGGATGATGATGAAGCTGAGGAGATCCCAATGCTTGAAGGTGGTGATGCTGGCAAGGATCAGGGGGAAGCAAGTGGAGCTGGTGGTGATGGTGCAGCGAAGGTTTGAGCTGCAGAATTGGGCGATGAAGGAAACTTCTAGACATAGCCGGAGCCCAATTTTTTTTGTTTGATGGTAGTTTGTTTCGAACAATTTGATGGTCTGTAACTTGAACAATAGTTTTAGGATTAAGGATCCAGGATCCTTCAGACAATAGGTAGGATTGCAAACGGTGGAGGGATCCTCTGTTTGGGGGATGAAGCCTTTGTGATCCTGCCGCCTTTAATTTCCTGCACCTGCTAAGACCGCATAGACAATGGACACCCTTTGCCAACCCATGTGGACGGGCCACGTTTTGCTGGTAGAAATGTGGGTTGGCAATTTTGACAACTTTTTGAAAGGGTTTAAGATCCTTTTGTTAATAATATAACTTTAATCTTTCTGGCTTATTGATGTGTGTAAAATGCAACATATAAAACACATCAATTAAGGCATAAAACTAACCCTTTTTAAGTACTAATGTTGGAAAAAGAGTGTTTTTGTCTTCCTTTTGTATTTTCAGGATGAAATGAGCTCAAAATCACAAAAGAAGCAAAAAGACCACTAATTCTACCATAAATACAAGAAAAGGAACAAAAGTAGACTGCCCAGACCCTCAACGGCACCTCCCAAAGCAAAAAGGAAGAAACAGAGTCTGAACACGCCCCGTGTCCAGCAAACACGGGGGCGTGCCCAGGAAGCAGCAGAAAAGACAAACCAGTAGAAGCTTCCATTGCCCACCACGGGGCCATGTCCAGCGAGCACGGGGGCGTGGTGAAAGTACAGCAGGCGCATTAATTGTAATTCGCAATTACAATTAATGAGGAGAGAGAGTGTCAGGCGGGCACGGGGCCGTGTCCAGCGGACACGGGGCCGTGTCCAGCCTTCTGTTCAGCCTATAAATAGAGGAGCTTGGCTTCATTCTCTCTCATCCCTTGGCACACCACCTCTCTCACACTTCATCCACCACCCACCACCACCATAACACCATCATCCACCACCATCATCCATTGTCCATCATAGAGTGTGTGAGTCGTCTCGGGATCCAAGATTGATCATAAGAGTTCTTGACAATCAAGGCCATGTTTGCCTAAGTCTCTTACATCACTTGGTGAAGACAAGTGTTTAGTATAATACTTTTTATTTTTAATCTTTTGCACTTTTTATTTGGTTTTGTATTAATGACTTTAATAACTAGTTACTTATGTTGAAGGTGATCTTTCCTTATCGTTTGTCCGTGGTGTCTTGGCGTTATTTTACTGTCTATATAAAATAAAAGATTTTCACCATTCATATCTCCACGGTCTATATGGAGGTATGTTGGCTACCTGGTCGGGGGTTAAGGGAACGGTTTGGTAAGGGTCTTGCCCTTGTTCAGCGTTTAGAGGTCCTGCTTGGGACCTGGGTCAAATTTAGTAGGATCTCCTTCAATGCCCATAGGTATTGGATGGCGGGGATCTAAACTCTTTGACCCCCTCATAAGTTAACTACTATTAATACTGTTTTGGTCAAAAATCACACAAGGATAATGTAACCAAACTTTATGAAAACGGGGTATGATGCTTGGTTGATTGTGAAAGTAAAGGATCACTTTTGTGACAAAGATGCAAAGACACGATGATTTATACGAGGAAAAAGCCCTTGATCAATGAATGATCTCCGGCATAAAAAACCTCGGGTGATGGCAACAACCGATCACCAACTTCAATATAACAAAAATATGATTACAACTTTGGATGATAATGAGCTGAGTACAAGGATCACTGAATGTCTAAGTGTTTGAGAGTTGTGTCGTATGTCGTGTGTGTTCTTCCGAATGAGGAAGAGTGGTATTTATACATGTGTGGGTGACCTATTTTAGGTAAAATGACTAGATATCAGCTCATTACCCCTTTAGAAATAAAGATAATCTAGCCTAAATTGCTGCCCATGAATCAAGCCATGTTTCCATATCTTGTGCAACGTCTATCTCTGATTTAGCTCTTGCCATATTTGTGAAGACGCGTCCCTGGATCATGGTCTTTAGAGCATATCCTGCTAGATGTTCCTGCAAAACAACATTGTATTGAGTGGAAGTGGCCGTTAATATGAGGATCACCATAATTCCACATGATCCTGATCTTGAAGTTCTGCGGAGGATCACTGTCTGCCAAAGAAACAAGGATCACTGGTTAGGATCATGTGTAAGGATCACCTATAATAAAAATCCAGCCCTAACAATTGCCCCCAAAATATAAGGAGTTAATTGTAAATAGACGAGTTATATTTTGTTTTGATCTTATCTCTAACGAGCGATTCCGGATAACTAGCCGTTACACATGGACTAGCCGTTGTGATAATTACGTCACAGATGTGACAAACCCTGCAAATCATCATTATAAATAGGAGATAGGGTTAGGATCATTCGGTATTTAAATTCGAGGTATCTTCCCTTTATAATCACAACCGAAGACTTGATCAGGTATTCTCTTCTTCTCTATTTCCCTTCTTCCTTCCCTTTGCTCTGTTTTTTGCTTCTACTCTGTTTCCGTCTTGTCGTAAACATGTTACTCCGGAATTCTCCACACAAGGATTCTAAGAAGGATAGTCCTTTAAAAAGCCAGGGGATTATCAAGGATTCTCCTACGGAGAGGTGTTGTTTTACTGATGTTCACATAGACAGAATTCGTCATTGTTTTCCGGCGAATACGGTCTTCAAGTCCTTCACACCTACCGCTCTGAGTGATTCTGTTTCGGATACTTGGGTGGCTTTTCCTGCTACTCCATTCACCATAGGGTATTCATATCCTTTTCCATCCTTCACCCAATCCTTCTTTTCTTTAACCGGCATCTCTTATATCCAAGCTATGCCGATGATCTGGAGGGTTCTGTATACCTTCGAAAGGATCATTGAGCAGAGTGGGATTGATCTGGGGATGACGGAGTTGGCCGAGTTTTACGATCTTACCACTTTTGGCTCTTACCGGTATCTGCTGAAACGGAAAGCCAGGGAGGATCACCCTGTCTTCAAGGTCACCAAGAATGATCCTAACTGGAAGCGTCGTTTTTTCTTTGTTAGAAGGGATTCCATCCCGGATGGGAAGGATCTGCCCAAAGAATGGGCCACTCATGGTAGGATAGAGGATCCTCTAAGGATCATTGTCAGCCTTGTCCCATATGATGAGGATCACTAATATCTCTTTTTATTTCTTGTGCAGCTATATCCATTGCTCATCTGAAATTAAGCCCTGCTGCAAAAGAGAGAGTTCTAGCTTTTAAAAAGCTTAATCCTGAAGTCAGAAGTTTCCAGGTCACCGTCCAAGATTCTCAGGAAGTATCCTCTGCATCTGCCACTATGTCAAGTAAGTATCCTTACAGAAAATAAATTATATGTAGGATTGTTTGATTAATAAAGCAACTTATCTTGTTTTTTGATTGTGTAGGTGCCGGAAAGTCTGCCAGGTCTGTCAAATCAGCTTCTAAATTTGGGTTAAGTGATCTTGCCAATGTTACGTCTTCAAAGAAGAAGGCTCCTGCTGCCAGTCCTTCAGCATCAGCTCCCAAAGCGTCTATCCGGGGCAAGGGGAAGAAGAGGAAAACTACTGAAGATCTACAAGGATTTCCCCTCCTCCGTCAGCAATTCCTTGACTATGTGAATGAGGTAAGGATCACTGCCCCTGTAGGTTAATCGCCTAGCATATCCTGCTTTTCTTGAGGATCATATGATCTTATGCTTATCTTTTTCTTCTCCTGTTGCAGAAACTTGCCGAGATTGAGACCTATCTTGGCCATGTTGAGGACCAAGAGAGCCAGATTGCTGACCTTCAACAAATGGGCGTGCTTAAGGATCTCAAGATAGGAGATCTTGAGAAGGAACTCCGGATCATGAAGGCTGAGGCTGCTCAGAGGTTGATTGATATGGATAACGAGAAGCAGGAGATCACCCAAGATGCTAAGGTCTCCGCGGCAATTGCTATGTATAAGATACAACTTCAGATGGCCGAGGAGGCTCAGGATCCTACCTTTGACAAAAGCTCGTGGGATGTTGAAGGTTGGAAGGCAAGGCTGGCAGACCTGGAGGACGAGGATGAGGCTGAGGAGATCCCCATGCTGGAAGGTGGTGATGCTGAGAAGGATCAAGGTGGAGATGCTGGTGGTGATGAAGCAGCGAAGGTGTAGGCTGCATGATTGGGCGATGATGGATATTTCGAGACTAGGCCGGAGCCCAATTTTTTAGGATTGGTAGTGGTTTTTTGTGGTTGTTGATGTTTGAAACAATTATGGTTTGTAATTTTCGAACAATAGTCTTTAGGGTTAAGGATCATGGATCCTTAGAACAATAGGTAGGATTGCAAAAGGTGGAGGGATCCTCTGTTTGGGGGATGAAACCTTTGTGATCCTGCCGCTTTTATTTCCTGCAAAATGCTAAGACCGCATAGACAATGGACACCCTTTGCCAACCCATGTGGACGGGCCACGTTTTGCTGGTAGAAATGTGGGTTGGCAATTTTGACAACTTTTTGAAAGGGTTAATGATCCTTTTGTTTAATAATATAACTTAACTTTTCTGGCTTATCTTGTGTTGTTATCCTTCAATAATCCTCTTATTTCTCAATTGCTATATTTGTTAAAATAACAAGAGTTGACAAAGTGTTTAATAAACTTAGGATATGATCCTGGATCAAATATCCTCATATTGAAAATTCTCAAAGTGTTTTAGTTCAAGGATCATAGGTTCGGTTGTCAAAGTATAAGGGTTGGTTAGGATAAAGAGTATAATCAAAAATAGTCAAGGATCATACCTGAGGATCCACGTTAGGATCCTATCCTTCAATCAAGATGATCATAGATAAGACTTTGATAGTTAATAAGGATTAAGGACCCTTATATGTTTAGACTTCCAAAACCTGAAAAGTGAGATATAACTTGGGACTAAGCCAATGTAAAAGATAAATTAGTAACTGGGGACATGCCCAAAGGATAACTGAGAATGATCCCAGAGGATCACTGGGGACAAGCCCATAGGATAACTGGGGATGATCCCAGAGGATCACTGGGGACAAGCCCATAGGATAGCTGGGGACAAGCCCAAAGGATCGTATGTAAACTGGAGTATGGCCCTTTCTGGCAACTATCCAAACTTAGTGACATGAAAATGTCAAAACCTTAGCTAACGTGAAAACGTTAGAAACCTTAGGAACGGATGTATGGTGCGTCCACCATTATACGTAGGATCCTAAATATAGCCAGTACGATGAGGTTGTCAGCCCCGAAAGCGGGTACTGGTCCCAAAGACGTGAACTATACCAGGATCATCGTGCGCTGCTGGCGGAAACTGGGGATAATCCCAAGGATAACTGGGGTTGTACCCAAGGATCTGTGGTGCTTTTAGAGATCTTTGACGATTTGCTGAAGATACCTGAACTATCATAACTCAAATGGTTTGTGAGTAGAGGATGAAGGATACATGATCCTTATCCTTAGGCAAAAAATAAGAAAATGTAATAGTTTTAGGATAAGCATATTACCAGAGTAAGAATCACCGATATCTCCAGGATCCTTCAAGGATACTTCAATGTAAGGATCACATGCAGGAAGGATCATGTTCACATGAAATATTTCTTTAAGTGAACAGCATTCCAGGCTCTTGGTAACAAGTTTCCTTCCATGGTTAGCAACCTGTATGCCCCCTTTCCTGCTTCAGCTTCAATCAAGTAGGGACCTTCCCATTTTGGTGCTAGCTTCCCGTCAGCAGGATTGATAGTATTTTGAAATGCTTTTCTCAACACCATATCTCCAACTTGGAACTTCCTTATCCTGACATTCTTGTTGTAGGCACCAGCCATCCTTTGTTGGTAGCTTGCCATCCTTATCCTAGCTAGATCCCTGTTTTCCTCGATAGTATCCAAATCCTGAGCTAGGATTGTAGCATTTTCTTCAGGATCACGAGCACTTGTTCTAGCAGTTGGGATCACCATCTCTGTTGGGATCACTGCTTCTGCCCCAAATACTAAAGAGAAGGGTGTTTGACCGGTGGCATTCTTGGGAGTTGTCCTATCAGCCCATAGCACATAAGGTAACTCTTCTGCCCATTTCCCTTTCTTGGATCCTAGCTTCTTCTTCAGATTGTTGATGATGATCTTGTTGGATGATTCTGCTTGACCATTGGCTTGTGGGTGAACTGGTGTTGATGTGATCATCTTGATTCCCCAACTGTCACAAAAGTTAGTGGTTCTGCTTCCAATGAATTGGGAGCCATTATCACATACAATTTCAGAGGGAATGCCAAATCTAGTTATAATGTTTCTTTTAATGAAGGATATGACTTCCTTTTCTCTGACTTGAGCGAAGGCTTCAGCTTCTATCCACTTGGAAAAATAGTCAGTCATGGCAAGCATAAATACTTTTCCACCAGGTGCTTTAGGGAGCTTGCCAACTATATCCATTCCCCATCTCATGAATGGCCAAGAGGATGGTATGGGGTGTAGTAATTCAGCTGGTTGGTGAAGGATATTGCTATGTCTTTGGCAAGGATCACATTTCTTAGCATATTCTACAGCATCCCTTTTCATGGTTGGCCAGTAGTATCCTGTTCTAAGGATCCTTGAGAATAATGCCCTGCCCCCAGTGTGGTTTCCACAATCTCCTTCATGGAAGTCTCTCAATACTTCTTCAATTTCAGGATCCTCAATACATCTTAAATATGGTCCTGCAAGGGATCGTTTATATAGCATATTATTTAAGATTGTAAATTGAGATACCTTGATCCTGAAAGCTCTAGGATTTTCTCCCATTGGGATCTCTCCGTTTTGCAAGTATTTCATGATTGGTGGGATCCATGATCCTGAATAAGATCGAGCTTCTTCACTAGGGATTACTGCAGTATCCTCTTCTATTTCCATGGCTACTTGATTTTCAATAGCAGGAGCCAGGATATGGATGATAGGGATACTTATATCTTCTGGAATTTTTAAGGATGATCCTAGGTTGGCCAATGCATCAGCTTCCGTGTTATCCTCCCTTGGTACCTGTGTTAAGCTAAAAGAAACAAAAGAGAGTGCCAATTCTTTGACTATCTCTAAATATTTGGTTAGTTTTTCACCTTTAACAGCATAGGATCCGTTAAAGTGATTAGTGATCAATAATGAATCTACATATACTTTGAGATACTTTACCCCCATATCCTTAGCAATTTGTAAGCCAGCAATTAAGGCTTCATACTCAGCCTCATTGTTAGTTGCTTGGAACTCACAGGCTATGGAATGGGGTATTATGTCCCCCTGTGGCGATTTTAGTAGGATCCCTAGCCCTGTGCCTTTGATATTTGAGGATCCGTCAGTGTGTAGTATCCAAGGATCCTTGGTCTCATCCAACTGCTGAACCTCCAATTCTGCTTCTTTTTGTAGATCACTACTGAAATCAGCCACAAAGTCAGCTAGTGCCTGAGATTTAATAGCTGTTCTTGGTTCGTATCTTATATCATGGGCACTAAGCTTTACTGCCCACTTAGCCATTCTCCCTGACATATCTGGTTTCCTGAGGACATTCTTAATTGGAAAATTAGTTCTAACAACAATAGTATGGGTTTCAAAATAATGTCTTAACTTAGTCGATGCCATGATTAATGCAAGGATAAGTTTTTCGAGGTGTGAGTACCTGGATTCGGCATCAAGTAGACTTTTACTTACATAGTAGATAGGATATTGTGTACCTTCGTGATCCTTAACAAGGACAGCACTTACAGCGGTTGAGGATACCGCCAGATACAAGGATAACACATCTCCTTTTTCCGGTTTTGCTAATGCTGGTGCTGAGGACATATATTCTTTTAGGGCTTGTAAAGCATTCTCATGCTTCTCAGTCCATTCGAACTTCTTATTCTTTCTTAGGATATCGTAAAATTCTCTGCATTTCTCTGAGGATTTCGATATGAACCTGTTCAAAGCTGCTATCCTGCCTGTGAGTCTTTGAACATCCTTGGCATTGGCAGGAGATTTGATATTTATTAATGCTTTGATTTGTTCCGGGCTTGCTTCGATGCCCCTCTGGGTTACCATGTATCCTAAGAACTTTCCTGCCTTAACACCAAAATGGCATTTTGAAGGATTAAGTTTCATGTTGTAACTATCAAGGATATCGAATGCTTCTTCCCAGTCCCTTAGGTGATCCTCAGCTTTCTTTGACTTGACCACCATATCATCTATGTACACCTCCATAGTTTTTCCAATTTGATCCTTGAACATCATATTTACCAGCCTTTGATATGTTGCACCTGCATTTCTTAGTCCAAAAGGCATGGCAATATAACAATATAAACCGGTTGGGGTCATAAAGGCTGTATCCTCTTGGTCAGATGGTTCCATCTGGATTTGTTGGAATCCAGATGATGCATCCATAAAGGTTAACAGTTCATGCCCCGCTGTTGCATCCACCATGGAGTCAATGTGGGGTAATGGGAAAGGATCCTTGGGACATGCCTTATTCAAATCAGTGAAATCGACACATACCCTCCACTTTCCATTTTTCTTTTGGACAACAACCACATTGGCTAACCATTTTGGATACTTTACCTCTCTGATCATACCTGCTCGAAGTAGTTTCTCTACTTCTTCTTGGATAATGGCATTCCTTTCTGGTGCAAACTTCCTCCTTTTTTGATGGATTGGCTTGATAGACCTGTCAATGCCAAGTTTGTGAGTAATAATATCCTTAGATATACCTGTCATATCTTCATGTTTCCAAGCAAAGGTAGATTTTCTTCTTTTGAGGAAGGATATCATGTCTTCTTTCATGTTGCCAAGGATCCCTGATCCGATATAGATTTTCGATTCAGGATCACTAGGATCCAAGAGGATTTCGTCCACATCTTGTTCTCTTGCCTCCAAGACATTCCTCGGAGGATACTGTAATTGCTATTGCTCCCTTGGCTTCGAGGTTGGCTTCATGGATGAAGTATAGCAATCCTTAGCCTCTTGCTGGTCACTATCGATCTTGATTATCCCCCACGGGCTAGGGAGCTTCACACATTGATGGTAGGTAGATGGAACTGCTTTCATGTCATGTATCCAAGGCCTGCCAAGGATAACGTTGCAACAGGATAAACAGTCAATAACACAAAATTTTTGGTAATTATGTAATCCTTCCACGTAGATTGGGAGTTTGATGTCCCCCAGAGTTTTCTTCGTTTCCCCACTGAATCCAACAAGCACGGAGGATCTTGGTATGATGTCTGATTCTGGGATTCCCATCTTCTTCAAGACATCAAGCTGGATAATGTTCACTGAGCTCCCTCCGTCAATAAGGATCCTGCGGACAAAATGGTTAGAGATAAAGAGAGTGATAACTAAACTATCATGGTGAGGATCCTGAATGTTAATGCGATCATCCTCATCAAATGTTATCATCTTCCCTTCTGAGACACTTGAGGTTCTAATAGGCCTTTCTCCATTATCCATTTTTGATTCTTTTGCATGTCTTTTGGCCGCTGAAAAGGATGTACCACAAATGTCTGATCCTCCGGATATGAAGTTAATCACTTGTGCGTTTGCCGGAGGTGCTGGAGCCTTTTCAGGGATCCTTTCAGGATCCTGGGTCCTTTGCTTTTTTCTCCCCAACAATTCTTTTAGATGCCCCTTGCTTAGCAGGTATCCAATTTCTTTTCTTAAGGCTATGCAATCTTCAGTTAGATGCCCGAAATCCTCATGGTATGCACACCATTTGGACTTGTCCTTAGTCCCGGATGGTTTATCATTCTTCCTGGGCCATCTGGCTTTTTCACCTAGGTTCTGCATTGCAAGGATCAGTTCATGATTATCAACGGAAAAACAATATTCTGAGATTGGAGGATATTCTTCATCATCCTCTTCTTGGTCAACAGCATGCACATTCTTGTTCTCGTTTCTATGGTAGGATTTGAACTTGTTGCTTTTGAAGGAGGATCCTTGCTTATCTTGTTTTGAGGATCCTACTTGTCTTTCCTGGATCCTCTTGTCGTCCTCTAGCCGGATAAACCTGAGTGCTCTAGTTCTTACTTCATCTAAATTCCTGCATGGTGTCATAACAAGATCATCATAGAATAATGAATCCTTAAGCAGTCCCATTTTGAAGGCTTCAACAGCCGTAGCCATATCCAAGTTGGGAATGTCCAAGGATTCTTTACTAAATTTAGTTATATAATCCCTTAATGATTCGTTATGATTTTGAGTTATCCTGTATAAATCGCTAGTTAATTTTTCAAATTTTCTACTACAAGAGAATTGGTTATTGAATAAATTAACTAAATTAGCAAATGAAGTAATAGAGTAGGGGGGAAGACTTAGCAGCCATTTAAGAGCTGATCCAGTTAGAGTGGATCCAAATCCTTTACATAGGCATGCTTCTTTCAACTTTTCTGGGATAGGATTGATTTCCATTCTTTCCCTGTATTGTGCTATATGCTCCTCTGGATCCGTTGTGCCATCATACAGCTTCATGGTAGGGATATGGAACCTTTTGGGTACCTCTGCATCACAAATTGGTGGTGCAAAGCGAGATACCTTGTGGCTTCCATCTGCAATCTCTGGGATAGGCTTGACTACCCCTGGAACACTTGAGATCATGTCCTTTAGTTTCTGTAATTCCCTGGCCATAGCGTGATTGGTACCTGTATCCTGCATGAATCCAAGGTTAGTGGTAGGATAATTATTTAAAGTGTTACCTCCCATTGGGTTCAAGTTAGGGAATCCATATTGCTGGGATTCTGGAACAACGGAGGGACCAGTGGAAGCAATGGTCTGCATTGGAATGAAGTCCCCTTGATGGACATCTAGACTTCCTGTTTGCAAACTTTTTAGGGATCCTGGCATCTGTAAGGATCCTGGTATCTGGGATGATCCTGGAATGAAGGAGGATCCTTGAACCTGGGATGATCCTGGAACAAAAGAGGATCCTTGGCCCTGGAATGATCCTGGAATAAAGTAGGATCCTTGAAACTGCTGTGCCCCCGGATAGGCTCCCGGATTCATGAAGGATCCCATGTATTGAGGATAGGATCCTATTGGCTGAAAATGTGAATCTGATGTCTGAGTCATTGCTGCCGAGTTGAGACGTGATCCTCTTGACTCCCCTATGATTTGCACGTTGGGGATCCCTGATGGCTGGGAAGTGATCATTGGAGTATCGAAGCTCAAGGATTTGGGCATCAGTGGAGAATGATCCTCTGCCGCTTTCTTTTGTCTTTTGAGATCTCCAATTTCCCTGAGGATCCTTTCGTTGGTTTCATCTTGCCGCTGCATACGATCCTTCATCTGCAAAATTAAAGCAAACACATCACTAGTACTGGGAATAGAAGAATTCATAGCAGAAGAAGATAGAGGTTTAGAGGAAGTGGGAGTTGATCTCTTCTCAGTATTTTTCTGAGATCCTGCCGGTGGAGGAGGTAAGGTGATCTGTGATGGAGTGACCGCAGACATCGCTGTGGACGTGTTCTTCAATGATGAAGCCATGTAACTCTCTGAAATGATTTCGAACAAAAGATTTTCTTATGAATGAAGCACCAATTGCCCCACGGTGGGCGCCAAACTGTTTTGGTCAAAAATCACACAAGGATAATGTAACCAAACTTTATGAAAACGGGGTATGATGCTTGGTTGATTGTGAAAGTAAAGGATCACTTTTGTGACAAAGATGCAAAGACACGATGATTTATACGAGGAAAAAGCCCTTGATCAATGAATGATCTCCGGCATAAAAAACCTCGGGTGATGGCAACAACCGATCACCAACTTCAATATAACAAAAATATGATTACAACTTTGGATGATAATGAGCTGAGTACAAGGATCACTGAATGTCTAAGTGTTTGAGAGTTGTGTCGTATGTCGTGTGTGTTCTTCCGAATGAGGAAGAGTGGTATTTATACATGTGTGGGTGACCTATTTTAGGTAAAATGACTAGATATCAGCTCATTACCCCTTTAGAAATAAAGATAATCTAGCCTAAATTGCTGCCCATGAATCAAGCCATGTTTCCATATCTTGTGCAACGTCTATCTCTGATTTAGCTCTTGCCATATTTGTGAAGACGCGTCCCTGGATCATGGTCTTTAGAGCATATCCTGCTAGATGTTCCTGCAAAACAACATTGTATTGAGTGGAAGTGGCCGTTAATATGAGGATCACCATAATTCCACATGATCCTGATCTTGAAGTTCTGCGGAGGATCACTGTCTGCCAAAGAAACAAGGATCACTGGTTAGGATCATGTGTAAGGATCACCTATAATAAAAATCCAGCCCTAACAAATACTATAACCCGGCTATTTAGGACTGTATCCCTGCTGACTCAGACTACTTAGCCGAGGGTAACGTCACCGCCAAAAGCGGGGCCTACCATAATTTGCATTAATAACTTAATTCATTATCTTTCAATAATCCGACCCTTTAGGATTGTATCCTTGCTGACTCAAACTACTGGGTTGAGGGTAACGTCGCCTTCAAAAGAGGGGCATACTACAATAACTAAGATAATCTCTTAAACAAGTGCAAAAGTGCGAAAATAATCAAAGGTTATACTAATACACGTGTCGGAACCAAGTGATTCATCTTGTCTATCTGTTTTTATTTTATTTTTATTTTCAGCATTTAGTTAGTTTTTATTTTTCTTAGTTTAAAACATTTTTCTAACTTTTTGATTTGATTAGACGTTGAGGATAAACCGGTATTAAAAGCTCTTGTGTCCTTGGACGACCTCGGTATCTTACCAACACTATACTACGTCCACGATGGGTGCACTTGCCCATATGTGTGTTTAGTGTTAGTGAATATCGTGTTTTATAAATTTAAAACTTGGCTAGAAGTGTAAAAAGGGCTTAAATACTCATTAAAATAATATTACACTACACACGCATCAAGTTTTTGGCGCCGCTGCCGGGGACACAAGGATTTTAAGAAAGTTAGGAATCAACGGCCTAGTCATATTTTTATTTTTCTTTAAATTTTTTTTTTAGGATTTATTTTTTTTTTTAGATTTTTAGCTTCTGCAGAGCTCAGCACGGGGCCGTGCCTGGTCGGACACGGGCCGTGTTCAGCAAAGTTATTGGCAGTTTTTGTTTTTCTAGTTACAGAAGGCTGACCACGGGGCCGTGCCGGTGCAACACGGGGCCGTGTCCAACCTCCAGTAACTAGGGATCTGGAAAACAATCACTGTATTTCCAACCACGGGGCCGTGTTCGCTCAACACGGGGCCGTGGTGAACCTTCTGACCGACATTCTTTTTTGTTTTTATTGCAGGACTTGGAACCCGACACCATCCTCACATAGTGTATGAGCTCCAGTTCTAATAAAGACATAAAAGAACCACTAGAAGAACCCGAACGCTTTCTCAGAAAAAGGTTAAAAGCCAAAAACCAAGAGAAGGTTTCGGGTGATCCACCCCCAATGGCGGACCAACGTACCCTTATGGATTATCTACGGCCCACCGCAGGTAATCTAGGCGCCGCTATCAATGCTCCGAATGTCGAAGCCAATAACTTCGAGCTCCGACCGCATTTGATACAAATGCTCCAAAACTACGCAACCTTCCACGGGCTTGCGGACGAGGATCCTCATCTACATATAACTAATTTCTTAGAAATATGTGATACCTTTCGGATCAATGGAGCATCAAACGACGCCATACGCCTCCGTATGTTTCCGTTCTCACTAAAAGACCGAGCGAAAGCTTGGCTCAACACCCTCCCAGCTGGATCGGTAAACACCTGGGATGAACTAGCCCAAAAGTTTCTATATAAGTATTTCCCTCCTTCTAAAACTGCTAAATTAATGGCTGAAATTAATACATACTCACAAGAGGACGGGGAATCCTTATATGAAACATGGGAAAGGTTCAAGGAGCTATTACGCAAGTGTCCCCATCATGGCCTCGCAATATGGCAACAAGTATCCACTTTCTACAATGGATTGTTGCCACACACTAGGCAGACACTTGATTCTAGCTCCGGGGGACTTTTAGGTAATCGACGCCCACACGAAATATATAATCAAATTGAGGAAATTGCTCAAACCAATTTTCAATGGCACACTCCCCGGGGAAATAAGTCTATCGCGCCGGGCGCCCATAAGGTCGACGAAAGCACCTCTTTACAAGCCCAAATCGAGGCCCTTTCTTCAAAAATAAAAAAACTAGAAATGACAAAAACAGTCTCGGTTATGGCTTGTGAAGGGTGTGGTGGGTCACATGAAAATTGGAGTTGCATGAAAGAAACGGACGATCAACAAGAAATGGTAAACTACATTGATAATAGACCTAGGCCGTCGGGTCCCCCAACGGGAACTTACAACCAAGGATGGCGAAACCACCCAAACCTTGGTTGGAGGGAAACCGGCAATAGTAGTAACCAACAAACCCAACGAACAAACTTTCAGCAATCAAGAAATGAGTCACAAAATTTCACTCAACAACAAGGTGGAGAGAAAGGCTCGAAGATACTATATCTCGCCTCGTCTCCGACACTGATAAGAAAAACTCGGAAAGATTTCTACAATTAGAATCTAATTTTAGGAATCAACAAGCTAGCATTCAAAACATAGAAAAACAAATAAATCAACTAGCACAAAATTTTTCCGAGAGACCGCAAGGCGCATTACCTAGCAATACCGAAACAAACCCAAAGGCGCAAGTTCACCTCATCACACTACGAAACCGCACCGTAGGGCCTGCAGAAGTACCTCAACCAACGGAAGAAACAATGCCAACACATCTGCAGGAAAAGAACTCTCCCCCATCACCAGAACCTACCAAGGCTCCTCGAGTTCCATACCCCGGTAGGTTAATTCGTCAAAAAACCAATGAGCAATTCGCAAAATTCGAAAGTTTGTTAAAACAATTGCATGTCAATATTCCTTTTATCGAAGTCCTAACCCAAATGCCCAAATACTCTAAATTTATGAGGGACTTCCTTACACATAAAAAGAAAATTGAAAATTTGCAATTAGTTAATTTAGGCGAAGAATGCTCTGCCCTCGTACTCAATAAACTACCCCAAAAGAAAATCGATCCCGGAAGTTTCACGATTCCATGTTCAATAGGGGAATCACCCGTTCGCAATGCCTTGGCCGACTTAGGGGCTAGCATTAACCTCATGCCCTCATCAATGTTCAAAAGGCTTGGCTTGGGAACCACGAGCCCTACAAAAATAAGCATACAACTCGCTGATCGATCAGTCAAATTCCCACAAGGTGTCATCGAGAATGTCTTGGTAAGGGTAAGCACATTCGTTTATCCCGTTGACTTTGTCATACTCGACATGGAGGAAGACACCGAGGTCCCCCTTATCCTAGGGAGACCCTTCCTTGCCACAGCACAAGCAGTGGTAGACATGAATGAAGGGACACTGACTTTGAGGTATGGGGACGATGAGGTGAAGTTCGGAGTTGGGAAGAAAATAGAGGACGACGACCCAGTCAATTACATGAAGGTTATTGATTCAAGCTTGGATGCCGCTCTCCGACGGTGTAACTTGGGAAGCAAGGCACTTCACTCAGAAGAGATATAACCAGAAATCGGGTCTAGCCAAGGACCCTTATAAACGTGGCGCACCACGGAGGCATTCCGCGGATCTATCCTTAGTTTAGTTTAGTTTAATCTTTTAATTTTTGCAGAATAAAACACACTCATGGTGGTAATGGATGAAAAAGGGAATGAGAAAAATGGAACCATGCACGAAGAACAGAGCAACCCGACAAAAATCTCCATCACAGAAGGCTCAACACGGGCCGTGCCCAACCAACACGGCCCCGTGCTGAGCCCCTGCAGAAAATCACCCAGTTCAGGTAACTGGACACGGGCCATGTTCAGCGGACACGCCCCCGTGTCCAGCCTTCTGTTTCAACTCTGAAAATTTTGTTACTGGCACTTGACCACGGGGCCGTGCCCGGTGAACACGAGGCCGTGTCCAGGATGCCAGTAACAAAAATCTTTGCTTTTTAACATACTTTTATACATTCTAATCAACCAAAAACCTTATTTTTGGACACATTGAGGACAATGTGTAATTTAAGTGTGGGGGGGATGCTAAAACCTTGAAATTTTGCAAAATCCTAAACACAAGCCTTACACAAAACTCTATTGGAACCGCTAAACACCCCAAATTCTTTTCAAAAACTTTTTCATTTTTTTTATTTACTTGTCTTAGTTTAAGTTGGGAAGAACAAGTTCTAAAAAGGTTATATTTTTACAAGTTTACAACCGATAGCGTCGTGATAAAAAAGGAACCAACATAAGAAAATTATGAAACGGCATAACAAGTCTAGTTTAAAATTCGATTATATATGCTTGGTCACATTTAAAAACCCATTCCCACAAAAGTGAGTTTTGAGCCTTTATTGAGCATAAAAATACACATATTTAGATTAAATGCTCATTTTTCGTTTCTTGTGTGAATAGCCGCTCGGTCCTTACAAATCTAGAACTTGCCACGACGATACATTCCCAGTCCTTACCAACTTAAACCCAAGTAAGTAAATGATGGAGGCATTAGGATTAACTATTTTTCTTTCAAAACCATTATTTTTCATTTTTTTTAACCTACCCAAAATCCCCCTAGATAGCCCCTTTGAGCCTAAACCTTTCATTTCATTACCCCAAAAACCATTTTTACCCACCAAAAACCTTTTTCATTTTTTCACCCTTTATTTTAGTAACAAGCTCGGTTTTTCGTCAACTTGCCCTTTCATGTGACATCAAAAAAAAAAAAAAAGAAAAAATGATGATGAAGTCAAAAAAAAAAAAAACAAACAAAAGCTATAAAAAGCTTGTTTGGAGAAATACTTCAAAAATAATAAGTCACTAAAAACAAGGTATTTTACGAAAACCGACGCTTGCTACGATTTTCGCCTTTTTACTAACCACTAACCAACCACCCACCTTTAAACCCAAGCCTTCACCCAAAAAGTCCTCTTGATATTTACAAAGGTAAAAAGTTAAAAAGAAGGAGGATTGATTGCTTGGCAAGCCTATGGAAGTACGTAAGTTCCGTGCCGCTCTCGAGTGATTCACTAAAATATACACCTTCGGCCGAGTGTTGAGTGATCTCCCGTGAGGTATGTGAACTTGTATATAAATGGAATTTTAATAAGGCATGTTATACCCAACTAAGTAGTTTATCTTATGAAAAGTTCAAAATAAATCATAACGAATAGGATTGTAAATAAATAAAAATAAAGCCTATAAAAACCTTGGATCCCCGACACTCTAGGACAAGCTAAAAAAAACTTCTCTTCTACCTATTCCATTTGGGAGTGTAAGCCACATTTAAAGAGTTTTGCTTGAGGACAAGCAAAAGTTCAAGTGTGGGGGTATTTGATGTGTGTAAAATGCAACATATAAAACACATCAATTAAGGCATAAAACTAACCCTTTTTAAGTACTAATGTTGGAAAAAGAGTGTTTTTGTCTTCCTTTTGTATTTTCAGGATGAAATGAGCTCAAAATCACAAAAGAAGCAAAAAGACCACTAATTCTACCATAAATACAAGAAAAGGAACAAAAGTAGACTGCCCGGACCCTCAACGGCACCTCCCAAAGCAAAAAGGAAGAAACAGAGTCTGAACACGCCCCGTGTCCAGCAAACACGGGGGCGTGCCCAGGAAGCAGCAGAAAAGACAAACCAGTAGAAGCTTCCATTGCCCACCACGGGGCCGTGTCCAGCGAGCACGGGGGCGTGGTGAAAGTACAGCAGGCGCATTAATTGTAATTCGCAATTACAATTAATGAGGAGAGAGAGTGTCAGGCGGGCACGGGGCCGTGTCCAGCGGACACGGGGCCGTGTCCAGCCTTCTGTTCAGCCTATAAATAGAGGAGCTTGGCTTCATTCTCTCTCATCCCTTGGCACACCACCTCTCTCACACTTCATCCACCACCCACCACCACCATAACACCATCATCCACCACCATCATCCATTGTCCATCATAGAGTGTGTGAGTCGTCTCGGGATCCAAGATTGATCGTAAGAGTTCTTGACAATCAAGGCCATGTTTGCCTAAGTCTCTTACATCACTTGGTGAAGACAAGTGTTTAGTATAATACTTTTTATTTTTAATCTTTTGCACTTTTTATTTGGTTTTGTATTAATGACTTTAATAACTAGTTACTTATGTTGAAGGTGATCTTTCCTTATCGTTTGTCCGTGGTGTCTTGGCGTTATTTTACTGTCTATATAAAATAAAAGATTTTCACCATTCATATCTCCACGGTCTATATGGAGGTATGTTGGCTACCTGGTCGGGGGTTAAGGGAACGGTTTGGTAAGGGTCTTGCCCTTGTTCAGCGTTTAGAGGTCCTGCTTGGGACCTGGGTCAAATTTAGTAGGATCTCCTTCAATGCCCATAGGTATTGGATGGCGGGGATCTAAACTCTTTGACCCCCTCATAAGTTAACTACTATTAATACTATAACCCGGCTATTTAGGACTGTATCCCTGCTGACTCAGACTACTTAGCCGAGGGTAACGTCACCGCCAAAAGCGGGGCCTACCATAATTTGCATTAATAACTTAATTCATTATCTTTCAATAATCCGACCCTTTAGGATTGTATCCTTGCTGACTCAAACTACTGGGTTGAGGGTAACGTCGCCTTCAAAAGAGGGGCCTACTACAATAACTAAGATAATCTCTTAAACAAGTGCAAAAGTGCGAAAATAATCAAAGGTTATACTAATACACGTGTCGGAACCAAGTGATTCATCTTGTCTATCTGTTTTTATTTTATTTTTATTTTCAGCATTTAGTTAGTTTTATTTTTCTTAGTTTAAAACATTTTTCTAACTTTTTGATTTGATTAGACGTTGAGGATAAACCGGTATTAAAAGCTCTTGTGTCCTTGGACGACCTCGGTATCTTACCAACACTATACTACGTCCACGATGGGTGCACTTGCCCATATGTGTGTTTAGTGTTAGTGAATATCGTGTTTTATAAATTTAAAACTTGGCTAGAAGTGTAAAAAGGGCTTAAATACTCATTAAAATAATATTACACTACACACGCATCACTTATCTCGTGTTGTTATCCTTTATTTATCTTCTTATTTTCCAGTTTGTTTTAGAAACATATTTGTTAGAATAACAAGAGTTGAGCAAACCATGTTTAATAAATTTAGGATATGATCCTAGATCAAATATCCTGACACTGAAAATTTTTGAAGCAATCAATTTCAAGGATCATAGGTTTAGTTGTCAAAGTGTAAGGGTTGTTTAGTATAATCAAAATAGTCAAGGATCATACCTGAGGATCCAAGTTAGGATCCTAACCTTTAATCAAGATAACCATAAGTGAAATTTTAACGGATAATAAGGATTAAGGATCCTTATTTGTTTAACTTCGAGAACCTGAAAAATGGAACATAACTTGGGACTAAGCCAATGTAAAAGATAAATTAGTAGCTGGGGACATGCCCAAAGGATAACTGGGGATGATCCCAAAGGATCACTGGGGACAAGCCCAAAGGATAACTGGGGACAAGCCCAAAGGATAACTGGGGACAAGCCCAAAGGATCGTATGTAAACTGGAGTATGGCCCTTACTGGCGACTATCCAATCTTAGTGACATGAAAATGCCAAAACCTTAGCTAACGTGAAAACGTTAGAAATCGTATGTAAACTGGAGTATGGCCCTTACTGGCGACTATCCAATGTTAGTGACATGAAAATGCCAAAACCTTAGTGTTTTGGTCAAAAATCACACAAGGATAATGTAACCAAACTTTATGTAAACGGGGTATGATGCTTGGTTAATTATGAAAGTAAAGGATCACTTCTGTGATAAAAGATGCAAAGACACAATGATTTATACGAGGAAAAAGCCCTTGATCAATGTATGATCTCCGGCATAAAAAACCTCGGGTGATGGCAACTACCGATCACCAACTTCAATATAATAAAAATGTAGTTACAACTTCGGATAGTAATGAGCTGAGTACAAGGATCACTGAGTGCCTAAGTGTTTGAGAGTTGTGTCGTCTGTCGTGTGTGTCATGTGTGTTCTTCCGAATGAGGAAGAGGGGTATTTATACAAGTGTAGGTGACTTATTTTAGGTAAAATGACTAATTATCAGCTCATTACCCCTTTAGAAATAAAGACAATCTAGCCTAAATTGCTGCCCATGAATCAAGCCATGTTTCCATATCCTGTGCAACGTCTTTCTTCAATTAAGCTCTTGCCATAATTGTGAAGACGCGTCCCTGGATCATGATGCCTAGAGCGTATCCTGCTAGATGTCCCTGCAAAACAATATTGTATTAAGTGGAAGTGGCCGTTAGTATGAGGACCACTATAATGTCCCATGATCCTGATCCTGAAGTCCTGCTGAGGATCACTGTCTGCCAAAGAAACAAGGATCACTGGTTAGGATCACGTATAAGGATCACCTATAATGAAAATCCAGCCCTAACAATTGCCCCCAAAATATAAGGAGTTAATTATAAATAGACGAGTTATATTTTGTTTTGATCTTATCTCTAACGGGCGATTCCGAATAACTAGCCGTTACACATGGACTAGCCGTTGTGATAATTACGTCACAGATGTGACAATCCCTGCAAATCATCATTATAAATAGGAGATAGGGTTAGGATCGTTCTGTATTTAAATTCGAGGTATCTTCCCTTTATAATCACTACCGAAGACTTGATCAGGTATCCTCTTCTTCTCTCTTTCCCTTCTTCCTTCTCTTTGCTCTGTTTTTTGCTTCTACTCTGTTTCCGTCTCGTCATAAACATGTTGCTCCGGAATTCTCCACACAAGGATTCTAAGAAGGATAGTCCCTTAAAAAGCCAGGGGATTATCAAGGATTCTCCTACGGAGAGGTGTTGCTTTACTGATGTTCACATAGACAGAATTCGTCATTGTTTTCCGGCGAATGCGGTTTTCAAGTCCTTCACACCTACCGCTCTGAGTGATTCTGTTTCGGATACCTGGGTGGCTTTTCCTGCTACTCCATTCACCATAGGGTATTCATATCCTTTTCCATCCTTCACCCAATCCTTCTTTTCTTTAACCGGCATCTCTTATATCCAAGCTATGCCGATGATCTGGAGGGTTCTGTATACCTTCGAAAGGATCATTGAGCAGAGAGGGATTGATCTGGGGATGACGGAGTTGGCCGAGTTTTACGATCTTACCACTTTTGGCTCTTACCGGTATCTGCTGAAACGGAAAGCCGGGGAGGATCACCCTGTCTTCAAGGTCACCAAGAATGATACAAACTGGAAGTGTCGTTTTTTCTTTGTTAGAAGGGATTCCATCCCGGATGGGAAGGATCTGCCCAAAGAATGGGCCACTCATGGTAGGGTAGAGGATCCTCGAAGGATCACTATCAGTCCTGTCTCATTTGATGAAGATCACTAATGTCTTTTTTCCTTTGCAGCTATTTCCATCGCTCATCTCAAGTTAAGCCCTGCTGCAAAAGAGAGAGTTCTAGCTTTTAAAAAGCTTAATCCTGAAGTCAGAAGTTTCCAGGTCACCGTCCAAGATTCTCAAGAAGTATCCTCTGCATCTGCCACTATGTCAAGTAAGTATCCTTACAGAAAATAAATTATATGTAGGATTGTTTGATTAATAAAGCAACTTATCTTGTTTTTTGATTGTGTAGGTGCCGGAAAGTCTGCCAGGTCTGTCAAATCTGCCTCTAAATTTGGGTTAAGTGATCTTGCCAATGTCACGTCTTCAAAGAAGAAGGCTCCTGCTGCCAGTCCTTCAGCATCAGCCCCCAAAGCGTCTATCCGG
Organism: Helianthus annuus; assembly: GCF_002127325.2. Lineage (NCBI taxonomy): Eukaryota > Viridiplantae > Streptophyta > Magnoliopsida > Asterales > Asteraceae > Helianthus > Helianthus annuus. The sequence goes on from NC_035439.2 coordinate 3,076,950, forward strand.
GGCAAGGGAAAAAAGAGGAAAACCTCTGAAGATCTCCAAGGATTTCCCCTCCTCCGTCAGCAATTTCTTGACTACGTGAATGAGGTAAGGATCACTGCCCCTGTTGGTCATCCGTTTCGAATATCCTGTTTGTGTATCCTGTTTCTTCGAGGATCATCCGGTTCTGAACTTACCTTATTTCCCTCTTTGCAGAAACTTGCCGAGATCGAGACCTATCTTGGCCATGTTGAGGATCAAGAGAGCCAGATTGCTGACCTTCAACAAATGGGCGTGCTTAAGGATCTCAAGATAGCAGATCTTGAGAAGGAACTCCGGGCCACGAAGGCTGAGGCTGCTCAGAGGTTAATTGATATGGATAACGAGAAGCAGGAGATCACCCAAGATGCCAAGGTCTCCGCGGCAATTGCTATGTACAAGATACAACTTCAGATGGCCGAGGAGGCTCAGGATCCCACCTTTGACAAAAGCTCGTGGGACGTTGAAGGTTGGAAGGCAAGGCTGGCAGACCTGGAGGACGAGGATGAGGCTGAGGAGATCCCCATGCTGGAAGGTGGTGATGCTGACAAGGATCAAGGTGGAGCAGCCGGTGGTGATGGAGCAGCAAAGGAGTAGGCTGCATGATTGGGCAATGATGGATATTGTTGACTAGGCCGGAGCCCAATTTTTTTAGGTTTGGTGGTAGTTTTTGTGGTTGTTGATGGTTTGAGACAATTATGGTTTGTAATCTTCGAACAATAGTCTTTAGGGTTAAGGATCCTGGATCCTTAGAACAATAGGTAGGATTGCAAAAGGTGGAGGGATCCTCTGTTTGGGGGATGAAGCCTTTGTGATCCTGCCGCTTTTAATTTCCTGCAAAATGCTAAGACCGCATAGACAATGGACACCCTTTGCCAACCCATGTGGACGGGCCACGTTTTGCTGGTAGAAATGTGGGTTGGCAATTTTGACAACTTTCTTGAAAGGGTTAATGATCCTTTTGTTTAATAATATAACTTTAACTTTCTGGCTTATCTTGTGTTGTTATCCTTTAGTTATCTTCTTATTTCTCAATCTTTTGTAGTATATTTGCTAAGGTGACAAGAGTTAAAAATATGTTTAATAAACTTAGGATATGATCCTTGATCAAATATCCTCATATTTAAAATTTCTCAAAGTATTTTAGTTCAAGGATCGTAGGTTTGGTTGTCAAAGTATGAGGGTTGGTTAGGATAATGAGTATAATCAAAATAGTCAAGGATCATACCTGAGGATCCAAGTTAGGATCCTTACCTTCAATCAAGACAATCATAGATAAGACTTTGATAGTTAATAAGGATTAAGGATCCTTATATGTTTAGACATCCAAAACCTGAAAAGTGAGATATAACTTGGGACTAAGCCAATGTAAAAGATAAATTAGTAACTGGGGACATGCCCAAAGGATAACTGGGGATGATCCCGGGGGATCACTGGGGATAAACCCAAAGGATAACTGGGGACAAGCCCAAAGGATAACTGGGGACAAGCCCAAAGGATCGTATGCAAACTGGAGTATGGCCCTTATTGGCGACTATCCAAACTTAGTGACATGAAAATGTCAAAACCTTAGCTAACGTGAAAACGTTAGAAACCTTAGGAACGGATGTATGGTACGTCTACCATTATACGGAGGATCCTAAATATAGCCAGTACGATGAGGTTGTCAGCCCCGAAAGTGGGTACTGGTCCCAAAGACGTGAACTATACCAGGATCATCGTGCGCTGCTGGCGGAAACTGGGGATAATCCCAAGGATAACTGGGGTTGGACCCAAGGATCTGTGGTGCTCTTGGAGATCTTTGACGATTTGCTGAAGATACCTGAACTTATCATAACTCAAATGGTTTGTGAGTAGAGGATGAAGGATACATGATCCTTATCCTTAGGCAAAAAGTAAGAAAGTGCAATAGTTTTAGGATAAGCGTATTACCAGAGTAAGGATCGCTGATATCTCCGGGATCCTTCAAGGATACTTCAATGTAAGGATCACATGCATGAAGGATCATGTTCACATGAAATATTTTTTTAAGTGAACAGCATTCCAGGCTCTTGGTAACAAGTTTCCTTCCATGGTTAGCAACCTGTATGCCCCCTTTCCTGCTTCAGCTTCAATCAAGTAGGGACCTTCCCATTTTGGTGCTAGCTTCCCGTCAGCAGGATTGATAGTATTTTGAAATGCTTTTCTCAACACCATATCTCCTACTTGGAACTTCCTTATTCTGACATTTTTGTTGTAGGTACCAGCCATTCTTTGTTGGTAGCTTGCCATCCTTATTCTAGCTAGATCCCTGATTTCCTCAATAGTATCCAAATCCTGAGCTAGGATTGCAACATTTTCTTCAGGATCACGAGCAATTGTTCTAGCAGTTGGGATCACCATTTCTTAGCATACTCTACAGCATCCCTTTTCATGGTTGGCCAGTAGTATCCTGTTCTAAGGATCCTTGAGAATAATGCCCTGCCCCCAGTGTGGTTTCCACAATCTCCTTCATGGAAGTCTCTCAACACTTCTTCAATTTCAGGATCCTCGATACATCTTAAATATGGTCCTGCAAGGGATCGTTTATATAGCACATTATTTAAGATTGTAAATTGAGATACCTTGATCCTGAAAGCTCTAGGATTTTCCTCCATTGGAATCTCTCCGTTTTGCAAGTATTTCATAATAGGTAGGATCCATGATTCTGAATAAGATTGAGCTTCTTCACTAGGGATTATTGCAGTATCCTCTTCTATTTCCATGGCCACTTGATTTTCAATAGCAGGAGCCAGGATATGGATGATAGGGATACTTATGTCTTCTGGAATTTTTAAGGATGATCCTAGGTTGGCCAATGCATCAGCTTCCGTGTTATCCTCCCTTGGTACCTGTGTTAAGCTAAAAGAAACAAAAGAGAGTGCCAATTCTTTGACTATCTCTAAATATTTGGTTAGTTTTTCACCTTTAACAGCATAGGATCCATTAAAGTGATTGGTGATCAATAATGAGTCTACATATACTTCGAGATATTTTACCCCCATATCCTTAGCAATCTGTAAGCCAGCAATTAAGGCTTCATATTCAGCCTCATTGTTAGTTGCTTGGAACTCACAGGCTATGGAGTGGGGTATTATGTCCCCCTGTGGCGATTTTAGTAGGATCCCTAGCCCTGTGCCTTTGATATTTGAGGATCCGTCAATGTGTAGTATCCAAGGATCCTTGGTCTCATCCAGCTGCTGGACCTCCAGTTCCGCTTCTTTTTGTAGATCACTACTGAAATCAGCCACAAAGTCAGCTAGTGCTTGAGATTTAATGGCTGTTCTTGGTTCATATCTTATATCATGGGCACTAAGCTTCACTGCCCACTTAGCCATCCTCCCTGACATCTCCGGTTTCCTGAGGACATTCTTAATTGGAAAATTAGTTTTAACAACAATAGTATGGGTTTCAAAATAATGCCTTAACTTAGTGGATGCCATGATCAATGCAAGAATAAGTTTTTCGAGGTGTGAGTACCTGGATTCGGCATCAAGCAAACTTTTACTTACATAGTAGATAGGATATTGTGTACCTTCATGATCCTTGACAAGGACTGCACTTACAGCGGTTGAGGATACCGCCAGGTATAAGGATAACACATCTCCTTTTTCCGGTTTTGCTAATGCTGGTGCTGAGGACATATATTCTTTAAGGGCTTGTAAAGCGTTCTCATGCTTCTCAGTCCATTCAAACTTCTTATTCTTCCTTAGGATATCGTAGAATTCTTTGCATTTTTCTGAGGATTTCGATATGAACCTGTTCAAAGCTGCTATCCTGCCTGTCAGTCTTTGAACATCCTTGGCATTGGCAGGAGATTTGATATTTATTAATGCTTTGATTTGTTCCGGGCTTGCTTCAATGCCCCTTTGGGTTACCATGTATCCTAAGAACTTTCCTGCCTTAACACCAAAATGGCATTTTGAAGGATTAAGTTTCATGTTGTAATTATCAAGGATATCGAATGCTTCTTCTAAGTCCCTTAGGTGATCCTCAGCTTTCTTTGACTTGACCACCATATCATCTATGTACACCTCCATAGTTTTTCCAATTTGATCTTTGAACATCATATTTACCAACCTTTGATATGTTGCACCTGCATTTCTTAGTCCAAAAGGCATGGCAATATAACAATATAAACCGGTTGGGGTCATAAAGGCTGTATCCTCTTGGTCAGATGGTTCCATCTGGATTTGTTGGAACCCAGATGATGCATCCATAAAGGTCAACAGTTCATGCCCCGCTGTTGCATCCACCATGGAGTCAATGTGGGGTAATGGGAAAGGATCCTTGGGACATGCCTTGTTCAGATCAGTGAAGTCGACACATACCCTCCACTTTCCGTTTTTCTTTTGGACAACAACCACATTGGCTAACCATTTTGGATACTTTACCTCTCTGATCATACCTGCTCGAAGTAGTCTCTCTACTTCTTCTTGGATAATGGCATTCCTTTCTGGTGCAAACTTCCTCCTTTTTTGATGGATTGGTTTGATAGACCTGTCAATGCCAAGTTTGTGAGTAATAATATCCTTAGATATACCTGTCATATCTTCATGTTTCCAAGCAAAGGTAGATTTTCTTCTTTTGAGGAAGGATATCATGTCTTCTTTCATCTTGCCAAGGATCCCTGATCCGATATAGATTTTTGATTCAGGATCACTAGGATCCAAGAGGATTTCATCTACATCTTGTTCCCTTGCCTCCAAGACATTCCTTGGAGGATACTGTAATTGCTAATGCTCCCTTGGCTTCGAGGTTGGCTTCATAGATGAGGTATAACAATCCTTAGCCTCCTGCTGGTCACTATCGATCTTGATTATTCCCCATGGGCTAGGGAGCTTCACACATTGATGGTAGGTAGATGGGACTGCTTTCATATCATGTATCCAAGGCCTGCCAAGGATAACGTTGCAACAAGATAAACAGTCAATAACACAAAATTTTTGGTAATTATGTAATCCTTCCACGTAGATTGGGAGTTTGATGTCCCCCAGAGTTTTTTTCGTCTCCCCACTGAATCCTACAAGCACGGAGGATCTTGGTGTGATGTCTGATTCTGGGATTCCCATCTTCTTCAGGACATCAAGCTGGATAATGTTCACTGAGCTCCCTCCATCAATAAGGATCCTGCGGACAAAATGGTTAGAGATAAAGAGAGTGATAACTAAACTATCATGGTGAGGATCCTGAATGTTGATGCGATCATCCTCGTCAAATGTTATCATCTTCCCTTCTGAGACACTTGATGTTCTAATAGGCCTTTCTCCATTATCCATTTTTGATTCTTTTGCATATCTTTTGGCCGCCGAGAAGGATGTACCACAGATGTCTGATCCTCCGGATATAAAGTTGATCACTTGTGCATTTGCCGGAGGTGCTGGAGCTTTTTCGGGGATCCTTTCAGGATCCTGGGTCCTTTGCTTTTTTCTCCCCAATAACTCTTTTAGATGCCCCTTGCTTAGCAGGTATCCGATTTCTTTTCTTAAGGCTATGCAATCTTCAGTTAGATGCCCGAAATTCTCATGGTATGCACACCATTTTGACTTGTCTTTAGTCCCGGATGGTTTATCATTCTTCCTAGGCCACCTAGCTTTTTCACCTAGATTCTGCATTGCAAGGATTAGTTCATGATTATCAACGGAAAAACAATATTCTGAGATTGGAGGGTATCCTTCATCATCCTCTTCTTGGTCAACAGCATGCACATTCTTGTTCTCGTTTCTATGGTAGGATTTGAACTTGTTGCTCTTGAAGGAGGATCCTTGCTTATCTTGTTTTGAGGATCCTACTTGTCTCTCCTGGATCCTCTTGTCATCCTCTAGCCGGATAAACCTGAGTGCTCGAGTTCTTACTTCATCTAAACTCCTGCATGGTGTCATAACAAGATCATCATAGAATAATAAATCCTTAAGCAGTCCCATTTTGAAGGCTTCAACAGCCGTAGCCATATCCAAGTTGGGAATGTCCAAGGATTCTTTACTAAATTTAGTTATATAATCCCTTAATGATTCATTATGATTTTGAGTTATCCTGTACAAATCACTAGTTAATTTTTCAAATTTTCTGCTACAAGAGAATTGGTTATTGAATAAATTAACTAAATTGGCAAATGAAGTAATAGAGTAAGGGGGAAGACTTAGCAGCCACTTAAGAGCTGATCCAGTAAGAGTGGATCCAAATCCTTTACATAGGCATGCTTCCTTCAATTTTTCTGGGATAGGATTGATCTCCATCCTCTCCCTGTATTGTGCTATATGCTCCTCTGGATCCGTTGTGCCATCATACAACTTCATGGTAGGGATATGGAACCTTTTGGGTACCTCTGCATCACAAATTGGTGGTGCAAAACGGGATACCTTGTGGCTTCCATCCGCAATCTCTGGGATAGGCTTGACTACCCCTGGAACACTTGAGATCATACCTTTTAGCTTCTGCAACTCCCTGGCCATAGCATGATTGGTACCTGTATCCTGCATGAATCCATGGTTAGTGGTAGGATAATTGTTTAAAGCGTTACCTCCCATTGGGTTCAAGTTAGGGAATCCATATTGCTGGGGTTCTGGAACAACGGAGGGACCAGTGGAAGCAATGGTCTGCATTGGAATGAAGTCTCCTTGATGGACATCTAGACTTCCTGTTTGCAGATTTTTTAGGGATCCTGGTATCTGGAAGGATCCTGGTGTCTGGGATGATCCTGGAACGAAGGAGGATCCTTGAACCTGGGATGATCCTGGAACAAAGGAGGATCCTTGAACCTGGGATGATCCTGGAACAAAGGAGGATCCTTGGCCCTGGAATGATCCTGGAATAAAGTAGGATCCTTGAAACTGCTGTGTCTCCGGATAGGCTCCCAAATTCCTGAAGGATCCCATGTACTGAGGATAGGATCCTACAGGCTGAAAATGTGAGCCTGACGTCTGAGTCATTGCTGCCGAGTTGAGATGTGATCCTCTTGACTCCCCTATGATTTGCACGTCCGGGATCCCTGATGGCTGGGAAGTGATCATTGGAGTATCAAAACTCAAGGATTTGGGCATCAGTGGAGATTGATCCTCTGCCGCTTTCTTTTGTCTTTTGAGATCTCCAATTTCCCTGAGGATCCTTTCGTTAGTTTCATCTTGCCGCTGCATACGATCCTTCATCTGCAAAATTAAAGCAAATACATCACTAGTACTGGGAATAGAAGAATTCATAGCAGAAGAAGATAGAGATTTAGAGAAAGTGGGAGTTGATCTCTTCTCAGTATTTTTCTGAGATCCTGCCGGTGGAGGAGGCAAGGTGATCTATGATGAGGTGACTGCAGACATCGCCGTGGACGTGTTCTTCAATGATGAAGCCATGTAACTCTTTCAAAATGATTTCGAACAAAAGATTTTCTTATGAATGAAGCACCAATTGCCCCACGGTGGGCGCCAAACTGTTTTGGTCAAAAATCACACAAGGATAATGTAACCAAACTTTATGTAAACGGGGTATGATGCTTGGTTAATTATGAAAGTAAAGGATCACTTCTGTGATAAAAGATGCAAAGACACAATGATTTATACGAGGAAAAAGCCCTTGATCAATGTATGATCTCCGGCCTAAAAAACCTCGGGTGATGGCAACTACCGATCACCAACTTCAATATAATAAAAATGTAGTTACAACTTCGGATAGTAATGAGCTGAGTACAAGGATCACTGAGTGCCTAAGTGTTTGAGAGTTGTGTCGTCTGTCGTGTGTGTCATGTGTGTTCTTCCGAATGAGGAAGAGGGGTATTTATACAAGTGTAGGTGACTTATTTTAGGTAAAATGACTAATTATCAGCTCATTACCCCTTTAGAAATAAAGACAATCTAGCCTAAATTGCTGCCCATGAATCAAGCCATGTTTCCATATCCTGTGCAACGTCTTTCTTCAATTAAGCTCTTGCCATAATTGTGAAGACGCGTCCCTGGATCATGATGCCTAGAGCGTATCCTGCTAGATGTCCCTGCAAAACAATATTGTATTAAGTGGAAGTGGCCGTTAGTATGAGGACCACTATAATGTCCCATGATCCTGATCCTGAAGTCCTGCTGAGGATCACTGTCTGCCAAAGAAACAAGGATCACTGGTTAGGATCACGTATAAGGATCACCTATAATGAAAATCCAGCCCTAACACTTAGCTAACGTGAAAACGTTAGAAACCTTAGGAACGGATGTATGGTACGTCTACCATTATACGTAGGATCCTAGGTATAGCCAGTACAATGAGGTTGTCAGCCCCGAAAGTGGGTACTGGTCCCAAAGACGTGAACTATACCAGGATCATCGTGCGCTACAGGCGAAACTGGGGACAAGTCCAAACTGGGGACAAGCCCAAAACTTTGGAGGGTTGGCCAACCACTTTGATCTTCTGTAAAATGATAACAAGTCTGCAAAAGCTTAAACTTTGTGAAAATAGATGTTAACTGATTAACATCTTTAACTTATGATAAGTAATAAGTATAAAATGAATGAAAATGAAAATGAAAGTAATGTGTTACCAAATGTAGAATCATATATCCTTTGAGGATCCTGGATCAGAATACCAGTATCGCTGAGGATCCCTGATCCTTCTTACTTAAAGTATTTTTTTTTTGAAATGAACAGCATTCCAAGCTCTTGGTAGGAGATCACCATCCATTGTTAACGAATGATATGCCCCCTTTCCTGATTCAGCTTCAATTAGATAGGGGTCTTCCCACTTTGGTTCTAGCTTGCCATCAGAAGAATTTGTAGTGTTCTGGAATGCTTCTCTTAGCACAAAATCACCAACTTGAAATCTTCTAATCCTGTAATTCTTGTTGTATGCTCCAGCCATAACTGGCCATTTCCTTTTTTCTGACTTTGAGCAAAAGCTTCTTCTTAGGATGCAGATGTTATGTTGGTTGGTGTAGAATATTACTGTGTCTTTGACAAGCATCACATTTCTTTGTGTATTCCACATCATACATCTTCATGGTAGGCCAATAGTATCCTGTTCTAAGGATCCTTGAGAATAGTGCTCTGCCCCCAGTGTGGTTTCCACAGTCTCCTTGAATTTGAAAGCTTTAGGATTTTGTCTTGTAGGGATCTCTCCATGTTGTATATATCTTAGGATTGGAGGAATCCAGGATCCTGAATTCGACTGTGCAGGATCACCAGGTATGATTGCAGAATCCTTCACTATCTCCATGGCTATGTGATCCATAATTGCAGGGGTTAAAACATGGGTAATGAGTATTTTTCACATCTTCTGGCATCTTTAGGAATGATCCAAGGTTAGTTATTTTCTTCCCTGGGTACCTGTGGTAGATTGAAAAAGCAAAAGAATCTGGCAGTTTCCTGACTATTTCTAAGTACTTGATTAGCTTTTCACATTTGACAGTGTAAGAACTATTATAATGATTAGTAATTGATAGAGAATCTACATATACTTGAAGATACCTGATCCTCATATTATTAGCTAATCGCAAACCTGCTATCAAGGCCTCATACTCTGCCTCATGATTAGTGGTTTGGAATTCACATGCAATGGATTGGGGTATAATGTCCCCCTGTGGCGATTTTAGTATTGTGCTTTGTCCAGTTCCTTTAACATTTGAAGCTCCATCCATGAAGAGTGTCCAAGGATCCCTGGTCTTCTCAAGTTGTTGAACTTCTAATTCAGCTTCCCTTTGTAGATCACTACTGAAATCAGCCACAAAGTCAGCTAAAGCCTCGGACTTGATGACAGTCCTAGGTTCATACTTAATGTCATATGCATTAAGCTTGACTATCCACTTTGCCATTCTACCTGCTATTTCAGTTTTCCTGAGAACATACCTGGCCTCAGCATCAAGTAGAATTTTACTTACATAGTATACCGGATGTTGAGAACCTTCATGATCCTTAACTAGGATCACACTTACTACTTTAGCTGAAATAGCTAAGTATAAGGATAACGATTCTCCATTTTCTGGTTTCATCAGGGCTGGTGCTGAGGATAGATGATCCTTAAGAACGTTAAGTTCAGCTTCATGCCTATCAGTCCACTCAAACTTGTCTTTGAGCAATTTGTCTACCTCTTCTTGGATTCCTTTCAATTGCAAACTTTCTCCTTTTTTGGTGGATTGGTTTGAATGACCTGTCAATGCCAAGTTTATGAGTGATAATACCCTTAGATATACCTGTCATATCTTCATGTTTCAAGCGAAGGTAGATTTTCTTCTTTCCAAGAAGGATACTAAATCCTGCTAAATACTGTCTAGGATCCAGATCCTATAAAAATTTTGGATTCAGGATCCTCTGAGTTCAACATAACATCCTTGACGTCTTGCTCTCTTGCCTCCATGATGTCTTGCTCCTTGGAGGCTGGCTTCTTTGAAGAAGTGTAATGGTTTTTTGCCTCCTGCTGATCACTTTCTATCTTCACCATATCTCATAGAGTTGGGACCTTGACACGTTGATGATATGTTGAGAGGGATTGCCTTCATATCGTGTATCCATGGCCTGCCAAAGATAATGTTACAGCAAGATTAGCAATCAATAACATAAAAAAAAAATTTTAACATAATTTACTCCCTCTATGTAGATAGGAAGTTTGGTGTCCCCCAATGTAATCTTTGTCTCTCCAAGGATAGATGATCTTTGGACAATATCGGTGTTTTGGTCAAAAATCACACAAGGATAATGTAACCAAACTTTATGTAAACGGGGTATGATGCTTGGTTAATTATGAAAGTAAAGGATCACTTCTGTGATAAAAGATGCAAAGACACGATGATTTATACGAGGAAAAAGCCCTTGATCAATGTATGATCTCCGGCATAAAAAACCTCGGGTGATGGCAACTACCGATCACCAACTTCAATATATGAAAAATATGATTACAACTTTGGATGATAATGAGCTGAGTACAAGGATCGCTATTGCTTTTGGTGTCTAAGTGTGTGAGAGTTGCGTCGTATGTCGTGTGTGTTCTTCCGAATGGGGAAGAGTGGTATTTATACATGTGTAGGTGACCTATTTTAGGTAGCTAAACTAATATTCAGCTCATTACCCCTTTAGAAATGAGATACAATCTAGCCTAAATAGCCGCCCATAAATCAAGCCATGTTTCCATATCCTGTGCAACGTCTATCTCTGATTTAGCTCTTGCCATAATTGTGAAGACGCGTCCCTGGATCATGATGCCTAGAGCGTATCCTGCTAGATGTCCCTGCAAAACAATATTGTATTAAGTGGAAGTGGCCGTTAGTATGAGGACCACTATAATGTCCCATGATCCTGATCCTGAAGTCCTGCTGAGGATCACTGTCTGCCAAAGAAACAAGGATCACTGGTTAGGATCACGTATAAGGATCACCTATAATGAAAATCCAGCCCTAACAATTGCCCCCAAAATATAAGGAGTTAATTGTAAATAGACGAGTTATATTTTGTTTTGATCTTATCTCTAACGGGCGATTCCGAATAACTAGCCGTTACACATGGACTAGCCGTTGTGATAATTACGTCACAGATGTGACAATCCCTGCAAATCATCATTATAAATAGGAGATAGGGTTAGGATCGTTCTGTATTTAAATTCGAGGTATCTTCCCTTTATAATCACTACCGAAGACTTGATCAGGTATCCTCTTCTTCTCTCTTTCCCTTCTTCCTTCTCTTTGCTCTGTTTTTTGCTTCTACTCTGTTTCCGTCTCGTCATAAACATGTTGCTCCGGAATTCTCCACACAAGGATTCTAAGAAGGATAGTCCCTTAAAATGCCAGGGGATTATCAAGGATTCTCCTACGGAGAGGTGTTGCTTTACTGATGTTCACATAGACAGAATTCGTCATTGTTTTCCGGCGAATACGGTTTTCAAGTCCTTCACACCTACCGCTCTGAGTGATTCTGTTTCGGATACCTGGGTGGCTTTTCCTGCTACTCCATTCACCATAGGGTATTCATATCCTTTTCCATCCTTCACCCAATCCTTCTTTTCTTTAACCGGCATCTCTTATATCCAAGCTATGCCGATGATCTGGAGGGTTCTGTATACCTTCGAAAGGATCATTGAGCAGAGAGGGATTGATCTGGGGATGACGGAGTTGGCCGAGTTTTACGATCTTACCACTTTTGGCTCTTACCGGTATCTGCTGAAACGGAAAGCCGGGGAGGATCACCCTGTCTTCAAGGTCACCAAGAATGATACAAACTGGAAGCGTCGTTTTTTCTTTGTTAGAAGGGATTCCATCCCGGATGGGAAGGATCTGCCCAAAGAATGGGCCACTCATGGTAGGGTAGAGGATCCTCGAAGGATCACTATCAGTCCTGTCTCATTTGATGAAGATCACTAACGTCTTTTTTCCTTTGCAGCTATTTCCATCGCTCATCTCAAGTTAAGCCCTGCTGCAAAAGAGAGAGTTCTAGCTTTTAAAAAGCTTAATCCTGAAGTCAGAAGTTTCCAGGTCACCGTCCAAGATTCTCAAGAAGTATCCTCTGCATCTGCCACTATGTCAAGTAAGTATCCTTACAGAAAATAAATTATATGTAGGATTGTTTGATTAATAAAGCAACTTATCTTGTTTTTTGATTGTGTAGGTGCCGGAAAGTCTGCCAGGTCTGTCAAATCTGCCTCTAAATTTGGGTTAAGTGATCTTGCCAATGTCACGTCTTCAAAGAAGAAGGCTCCTGCTGCCAGTCCTTCAGCATCAGCTCCCAAAGCGTCTATCCGGGGCAAGGGAAAAAAGAGGAAAACCTCTGAAGATCTCCAAGGATTTCCCCTCCTCCGTCAGCAATTCCTTGACTACGTGAATGAGGTAAGGATCACTGCCCCTGTTGGTCATCCGTTTCGAATATCCTGTTTGTGTATCCTGTTTCTTCGAGGATCATCCGGTTCTGAACTTACCTTATTTCCCTCTTTGCAGAAACTTGCCGAGATCGAGACCTATCTTGGCCATGTTGAGGATCAAGAGAGCCAGATTACTGACCTTCAACAAATGGGCGTGCTTATGGATCTCAAGATAGCAGATCTTGAGAAGGAACTCCGGGCCACGAAGGCTGAGGCTGCTCAGAGGTTGATTGATATGGATAACGAGAAGCAGGAGATCACCCAAGATGCCAAGGTCTCCGCGGCAATTGCTATGTACAAGATACAACTTCAGATGGCCGAGGAGGCTAAGGATCCTACCTTTGACAAAAGCTCGTGGGACGTTGAAGGTTGGAAGGCAAGGCTGGCAGACCTGGAGGACGAGGATGAGGCTGAGGAGATCCCCATGCTGGAAGGTGGTGATGCTGACAAGGATCAAGGTGGAGCAGCCGGTGGTGATGGAGCAGCAAAGGAGTAGGCTGCATGATTGGGCAATGATGGATATTGTTGACTAGGCCGGAGCCCAATTTTTTAGGTTTGGTGGTAGTTTTTGTGGTTGTTGATGGTTTGAGACAATTATGGTTTGTAATCTTCGAACAATAGTCTTTAGGGTTAAGGATCCTGGATCCTTAGAACAATAGGTAGGATTGCAAAAGGTGGAGGGATCCTCTGTTTGGGGGATGAAGCCTTTGTGATCCTGCCGCTTTTAATTTCCTGCAAAATGCTAAGACCGCATAGACAATGGACACCCTTTGCCAACCCATGTGGACGGGCCACGTTTTGCTGGTAGAAATGTGGGTTGGCAATTTTGACAACTTTCTTGAAAGGGTTAATGATCCTTTTGTTTAATAATATAACTTTAACTTTCTGGCTTATCTTGTGTTGTTATCCTTTAGTTATCTTCTTATTTCTCAATCTTTTGTAGTATATTTGCTAAGGTGACAAGAGTTAAAAATATGTTTAATGATCCTTGATCAAATATCCTCATATTTAAAATTTCTCAAAGTATTTTAGTTCAAGGATCGTAGGTTTGGTTGTCAAAGTATGAGGGTTGGTTAGGATAATGAGTATAATCAAAATAGTCAAGGATCATACCTGAGGATCCAAGTTAGGATCCTTACCTTCAATCAAGACAATCATAGATAAGACTTTGATAGTTAATAAGGATTAAGGATCCTTATATGTTTAGACATCCAAAACCTGAAAAGTGAGATATAACTTGGGACTAAGCCAATGTAAAAGATAAATTAGTAACTGGGGACATGCCCAAAGGATAACTGGGGATGATCCCGGGGGATCACTGGGGATAAACCCAAAGGATAACTGGGGACAAGCCCAAAGGATAACTGGGGACAAGCCCAAAGGATCGTATGCAAACTGGAGTATGGCCCTTATTGGCGACTATCCAAACTTAGTGACATGAAAATGTCAAAACCTTAGCTAACGTGAAAACGTTAGAAACCTTAGGAACGGATGTATGGTACGTCTACCATTATACGGAGGGTCCTAAATATAGCCAGTACGATGAGGTTGTCAGCCCCGAAAGTGGGTACTGGTCCCAAAGACGTGAACTATACCAGGATCATCGTGCGCTGCTGGCGGAAACTGGGGATAATCCCAAGGATAACTGGGGTTGGACCCAAGGATCTGTGGTGCTCTTGGAGATCTTTGACGATTTGCTGAAGATACCTGAACTTATCATAACTCAAATGGTTTGTGAGTAGAGGATGAAGGATACATGATCCTTATCCTTAGGCAAAAAGTAAGAAAGTGCAATAGTTTTAGGATAAGCGTATTACCAGAGTAAGGATCGCTGATATCTCCAGGATCCTTCAAGGATACTTCAATGTAAGGATCACATGCATGAAGGATCATGTTCACATGAAATATTTTTTTAAGTGAACAGCATTCCAGGCTCTTGGTAACAAGTTTCCTTCCATGGTTAGCAACCTGTATGCCCCCTTTCCTGCTTCAGCTTCAATCAAGTAGGGACCTTCCCATTTTGGTGCTAGCTTCCCGTCAGCAGGATTGATAGTATTTTGAAATGCTTTTCTCAACACCATATCTCCTACTTGGAACTTCCTTATTCTGACATTTTTGTTGTAGGTACCAGCCATTCTTTGTTGGTAGCTTGCCATCCTTATTCTAGCTAGATCCCTGATTTCCTCAATAGTATCCAAATCCTGAGCTAGGATTGCAACATTTTCTTCAGGATCACGAGCAATTGTTCTAGCAGTTGGGATCACCATTTCTGTTGGGATCACTGCTTCTGCCCCAAATACTAAAGATAAAGGTGTTTGACCAGTGGCATTCTTGGGAGTTGTCCTATCAGCCCATAGCACATAAGGTAACTCTTCTGCCCATTTCCCCTTCTTGGATCCTAGCTTCTTCTTCAGATTGTTGATGATGATCTTGTTGGATGATTCTGCTTGACCATTGGCTTGTGGGTGAACTGGTGTTGATGTGATCATCTTGATTCCCCAACTGTCACAAAAGTTAGTGGTTCTGCTTCCAATGAATTGGGAACCATTATCACATACAATTTCAGAGGGAATGCCAAATCTAGTTATAATGTTTCTTTTGATAAAGGATATGACTTCTTTTTCTCTGACTTGAGCAAAAGCTTCAGCTTCTATCCATTTAGAGAAGTAGTCAGTCATAGCAAGCATGAATACTTTTCCACCAGGTGCTTTAGGGAGCTTGCCAACTATATCCATCCCCCATCTCATGAATGGCCAAGAGGATGGTATTGGGTGTAAAAATTCAGCTGGCTGATGGAGGATATTGCTATGTCTTTGGCAAGGATCACATTTCTTAGCATACTCTACAGCATCCCTTTTCATGGTTGGCCAGTAGTATCCTGTTCTAAGGATCCTTGAGAATAATGCCCTGCCCCCAGTGTGGTTTCCACAATCTCCTTCATGGAAGTCTCTCAACACTTCTTCAATTTCAGGATCCTCGATACATCTTAAATATGGTCCTGCAAGGGATCGTTTATATAGCACATTATTTAAGATTGTAAATTGAGATACCTTGATCCTGAAAGCTCTAGGATTTTCCTCCATTGGAATCTCTCCGTTTTGCAAGTATTTCATAATAGGTAGGATCCATGATCCTGAATAAGATTGAGCTTCTTCACTAGGGATTATTGCAGTATCCTCTTCTATTTCCATGGCCACTTGATTTTCAATAGCAGGAGCCAGGATATGGATGATAGGGATACTTATGTCTTCTGGAATTTTTAAGGATGATCCTAGGTTGGCCAATGCATCAGCTTCCGTGTTATCCTCCCTTGGTACCTGTGTTAAGCTAAAAGAAACAAAAGAGAGTGCCAATTCTTTGACTATCTCTAAATATTTGGTTAGTTTTTCACCTTTAACATAATAGGATCCATTAAAGTGATTGGTGATCAATAATGAGTCTACATATACTTCGAGATATTTTACCCCCATATCCTTAGCAATCTGTAAGCCAGCAATTAAGGCTTCATATTCAGCCTCATTGTTAGTTGCTTGGAACTCACAGGCTATGGAGTGGGGTATTATGTCCCCCTGTGGCGATTTTAGTAGGATCCCTAGCCCTGTGCCTTTGATATTTGAGGATCCGTCGGTGTGTAGTATCCAAGGATCCTTGGTCTCATCCAGCTGCTGGACCTCCAGTTCCGCTTCTTTTTGTAGATCACTACTGAAATCAGCCACAAAGTCAGCTAGTGCTTGAGATTTAATGGCTGTTCTTGGTTCATATCTTATATCATGGGCACTAAGCTTCACTGCCCACTTAGCCATCCTCCCTGACATCTCCGGTTTCCTGAGGACATTCTTAATTGGAAAATTAGTTTTAACAACAATAGTATGGGTTTCAAAATAATGCCTTAACTTAGTGGATGCCATGATCAATGCAAGAATAAGTTTTTCGAGGTGTGAGTACCTGGATTCGGCATCAAGCAAACTTTTACTTACATAGTAGATAGGATATTGTGTACCTTCATGATCCTTGACAAGGACTGCACTTACAGCGGTTGAGGATACCGCCAGGTATAAGGATAACACATCTCCTTTTTCCGGTTTTGCTAATGCTGGTGCTGAGGACATATATTCTTTAAGGGCTTGTAAAGCGTTCTCATGCTTCTCAGTCCATTCAAACTTCTTATTCTTCCTTAGGATATCGTAGAATTCTTTGCATTTTTCTGAGGATTTCGATATGAACCTGTTCAAGGCTGCTATCCTGCCTGTCAGTCTTTGAACATCCTTGGCATTGGCAGGAGATTTGATATTTATTAATGCTTTGATTTGTTCCGGGCTTGCTTCAATGCCCCTCTGGGTTACCATGTATCCTAAGAACTTTCCTGCCTTAACACCAAAGTGGCATTTTGAAGGATTAAGTTTCATGTTGTAATTATCAAGGATATCGAATGCTTCTTCTAAGCCCCTTAGGTGATCCTCAGCTTTCTTTGACTTGACCACCATATCATCTATGTACACCTCCATAGTTTTTCCAATTTGATCTTTGAACATCATATTTACCAACCTTTGATATGTTGCACCTGCATTTCTTAGTCCAAAAGGCATGGCAATATAACAATATAAACCGGTTGGGGTCATAAAGGCTGTATCCTCTTGGTCAGATGGTTCCATCTGGATTTGTTGGAACCCAGATGATGCATCCATAAAGGTCAACAGTTCATGCCCCGCTGTTGCATCCACCATGGAGTCAATGTGGGGTAATGGGAAAGGATCCTTGGGACATGCCTTGTTCAGATCAGTGAAGTCGACACATACCCTCCACTTTCCGTTTTTCTTTTGGACAACAACCACATTGGCTAACCATTTTGGATACTTTACCTCTCTGATCATACCTGCTCGAAGTAGTCTCTCTACTTCTTCTTGGATAATGGCATTCCTTTCTGGTGCAAACTTCCTCCTTTTTTGATGGATTGGTTTGATAGACCTGTCAATGCCAAGTTTGTGAGTAATAATATCCTTAGATATACCTGTCATATCTTCATGTTTCCAGGCAAAGGTAGATTTTCTTCTTTTGAGGAAGGATATCATGTCTTCTTTCATCTTGCCAAGGATCCCTGATCCGATATAGATTTTTGATTCAGGATCACTAGGATCCAAGAGGATTTCATCTACATCTTGTTCCCTTGCCTCCAAGACATTCCTTGGAGGATACTGTAATTGCTATTGCTCCCTTGGCTTCGAGGTTGGCTTCATAGATGAGGTATAACAATCCTTAGCCTCCTGCTGGTCACTATCGATCTTGATTATTCCCCATGGGCTAGGGAGCTTCACACATTGATGGTAGGTAGATGGGACTGCTTTCATATCATGTATCCAAGGCCTGCCAAGGATAACGTTGCAACAAGATAGACAGTCAATAACACAAAATTTTTGGTAATTATGTAATCCTTCCACGTAGATTGGGAGTTTGATGTCCCCCAGAGTTTTCTTCGTCTCCCCACTGAATCCTACAAGCACGGAGGATCTTGGTGTGATGTCTGATTCTGGGATTCCCATCTTCTTCAGGACATCAAGCTGGATAATGTTCACTGAGCTCCCTCCATCAATAAGGATCCTGCGGACAAAATGGTTAGAGATAAAGAGAGTGATAACTAAACTATCATGGTGAGGATCCTGAATGTTGATGCGATCATCCTCGTCAAATGTTATCATCTTCCCTTCTGAGACACTTGATGTTCTAATAGGCCTTTCTCCATTATCCATTTTTGATTCTTTTGCATGTCTTTTGGCCGCCGAGAAGGATGTACCACAGATGTCTGATCCTCCGGATATAAAGTTGATCACTTGTGCATTTGCCGGAGGTGCTGGAGCTTTTTCGGGGATCCTTTCAGGATCCTGGGTCCTTTGCTTTTTTCTCCCCAATAACTCTTTTAGATGCCCCTTGCTTAGCAGGTATCCGATTTCTTTTCTTAAGGCTATGCAATCTTCAGTTAGATGCCCGAAATCCTCATGGTATGCACACCATTTTGACTTGTCTTTAGTCCCGGATGGTTTATCATTCTTCCTGGGCCACCTAGCTTTTTCACCTAGATTCTGCATTGCAAGGATTAGTTCATGATTATCAACGGAAAAACAATATTCTGAGATTGGAGGATATCCTTCATCATCCTCTTCTTGGTCAACAGCATGCACATTCTTGTTCTCATTTCTATGGTAGGATTTGAATTTGTTGCTCTTGAAGGAGGATCCTTGCTTCTCCGGTTTTGAGGATCCCACTTGTCTCTCCTGGATCCTCTTGTCATCCTCTAGCCGGATAAACCTGAGTGCTCGAGTTCTTACTTCATCTAAATTCCTGCATGGTGTCATAACAAGATCATCATAGAATAATGAATCCTTAAGCAGTCCCATTTTGAAGGCTTCAACAGCCGTAGCCATATCCAAGTTGGGAATGTCCAAGGATTCTTTACTAAATTTAGTTATATAATCCCTTAATGATTCATTATGATTTTGAGTTATCCTGTACAAATCGCTAGTTAATTTTTCAAATTTTCTACTACAAGAGAATTGGTTATTGAATAAATTAACTAAATTAGCAAATGAAGTAATAGAGTAGGGGGGAAGACTTAGCAGCCACTTAAGAGCTGATCCAGTAAGAGTGGATCCAAATCCTTTACATAGGCATGCTTCCTTTAACTTTTCTGGGATAGGATTGATCTCCATCCTTTCCCTGTATTGTGCTATATGCTCCTCTGGATCCGTTGTGCCATCATACAGCTTCATGGTGGGGATATGGAACCTTTTGGGTACCTCTGCATCACAAATTGGTGGTGCAAAGCGAGATACCTTGTGGCTTCCATCTGCAATCTCTGGGATAGGCTTGACTACCCCTGGAACACTTGAGATCATATCTTTTAGCTTCTGCAACTCCCTGGCCATAGCATGATTGGTACCTGTATCCTGCATGAATCCATGGTTAGTGGTAGGATAATTGTTTAAAGTGTTACCTCCCATTGGGTTCAAGTTAGGGAATCCATATTGCTGGGGTTCTGGAACAACGGAGGGACCAGTGGAAGCAATGGTCTGCATTGGAATGAAGTCTCCTTGATGGACATCTAGACTTCCTGTTTGCAGATTTTTTAGGGATCCTGGTATCTGGAAGGATCCTGGTGTCTGGGATGATCCTGGAACGAAGGAGGATCCTTGAACCTGGGATGATCCTGGAACAAAGGAGGATCCTTGAACCTGGGATGATCCTGGAACAAAGGAGGATCCTTGGCCCTGGAATGATCCTGGAATAAAGTAGGATCCTTGAAACTGCTGTGTCTCCGGATAGGCTCCCAAATTCCTGAAGGATCCCATGTACTGAGGATAGGATCCTACAGGCTGAAAATGTGAGCCTGACGTCTGAGTCATTGCTGCCGAGTTGAGATGTGATCCTCTTGACTCCCCTATGATTTGCACGTCCGGGATCCCTGATGGCTGGGAAGTGATCATTGGAGTATCAAAACTTAAGGATTTGGGCATCAGTGGAGAATGATCCTCTGCCGCTTTCTTTTGTCTTTTGAGATCTCCAATTTCCCTGAGGATCCTTTCGTTAGTTTCATCTTGCCGCTGCATACGATCCTTCATCTGCAAAATTAAAGCAAATACATCACTAGTACTGGGAATAGAAGAATTCATAGCAGAAGAAGATAGAGGTTTAGAGAAAGTGGGAGTTGATCTCTTCTCAGTATTTTTCTGAGATCCTGCCGGTGGAGGAGGCAAGGTGATCTCTGATGAGGTGACTGCAGACATCGCCGTGGACGTGTTCTTCAATGATGAAGCCATGTAACTCTTTCAAATGATTTCGAACAAAAGATTTTTCTTATGAATGAAGCACCAATTGCCCCACGGTGGGCGCCAAACTGTTTTGGTCAAAAATCACACAAGGATAATGTAACCAAACTTTATGTAAACGGGGTATGATGCTTGGTTAATTATGAAAGTAAAGGATCACTTCTGTGATAAAAGATGCAAAGACACGATGATTTATACGAGGAAAAAGCCCTTGATCAATGTATGATCTCCGGCATAAAAAACCTCGGGTGATGGCAACTACCGATCACCAACTTCAATATATGAAAAATATGATTACAACTTTGGATGATAATGAGCTGAGTACAAGGATCGCTATTGCTTTTGGTGTCTAAGTGTGTGAGAGTTGCGTCGTATGTCGTGTGTGTTCTTCCGAATGGGGAAGAGTGGTATTTATACATGTGTAGGTGACCTATTTTAGGTAGCTAAACTAATATTCAGCTCATTACCCCTTTAGAAATGAGATACAATCTAGCCTAAATAGCCGCCCATAAATCAAGCCATGTTTCCATATCCTGTGCAACGTCTATCTCTGATTTAGCTCTTGCCATAATTGTGAAGACGCGTCCCTGGATCATGATGCCTAGAGCGTATCCTGCTAGATGTCCCTGCAAAACAATATTGTATTAAGTGGAAGTGGCCGTTAGTATGAGGACCACTATAATGTCCCATGATCCTGATCCTGAAGTCCTGCTGAGGATCACTGTCTGCCAAAGAAACAAGGATCACTGGTTAGGATCACGTATAAGGATCACCTATAATGAAAATCCAGCCCTAACAATCGGATTCAAGGATGTCCATTCTATCGAGGACATCCAACTGGATTATGTTCACTGAGCTTTTCCATCAATGAGAATCCTGCGAACAAAACGGTTAGATATAAATAATGTAATAACTACACCGTCGTGATGAGGATCCTGAATGTCCGCACGGTTATCCTCATCATATGATATCACTTTCTTCTGGGTAAGGATGGAGGTCCGAACAGGTTTGCCCCCATTCTCCATCTTTGTTTCCTTTGCACGTCTCTTAGCTGCTGAGAACCTCCGGAGATGAAATGGATGATTCAAGCATCGGATGGTGGAGGAGGAGCTTTTTCAGGAATTTTCTCAGGATACTTGATCCTTGACCTTTTCCTTCCAAGCAATTCCTTCAAGTATCCTTTGCTCTAAAGATAACCTATCTCCTTCCTAAATGCTATGTACTCATCTATGAGATGACCAGAATACCCATGGTAAGCACACCATTTCGATTCGTCTTCGGTGGCAGACGGTTTGTCATTCTTCCTTGTCCACCTAACCTTGTCACCTAAACTCTGGAAGGAGGAACCTTGAGCCTGAGAGGATCCTTGAGCCTGAGAGGATCCTTGAACCTGCGAGGATCCTTGAACCTGAGAGGATCCTTGAACCTGCGAGGATCCTTGAACCTGCGAGGATCCCTGAACCTGAGAGGATCCTTGAACCTGCGAGGATCCTTGAATCTGAGACATTGCCGATG
This sequence comes from Helianthus annuus, assembly GCF_002127325.2. Lineage (NCBI taxonomy): Eukaryota > Viridiplantae > Streptophyta > Magnoliopsida > Asterales > Asteraceae > Helianthus > Helianthus annuus. Next base: position 3,099,125 of record NC_035439.2, read on the forward strand.
ATCCAGAACGTATTCCTGTTGATCCACCCTGGTATTGGACATGTGGAGCTGCAAAGTTCTGGGAAGTTATGACCGGAGTGTCGAAATTCAGCGACCACGGCATCAAAGGGGAGTGATCCTCTGCTGATTTTATCAATTTCGCGAAGGGTCCTGCCATTAGTTTTGACCTGCCGCATGTGATCCTTCATCTGCACAATCAAAGCATAAAAATCGCTGTTAGTAAGTGTAGAGGAAGAAACAACAGTTGGTTTTGTGAAAACGGGGGTTGTCTTTTTCGGAGAATTTCTCAGCATTTTTCTGGAATGCAATGGGGAGATGATGCAAAGGCGGAATGCCCTGTGAAAAAGTGACCGCCGACATAGAGCTTGGAGTGTTCTTCGCTGGAGAAGCCATGTGTTTGAAGGTAATGAACCGAAATAAATGAAATGAACAAAATTTCTCAGAATTGAAGCACAAGGATAATGCAACCAAACTTTATGTAAACGGGGTATGATGCTTGGTTTGTTGAAAAAGTAAAGGATCACTTCAGTATGAAATATGCAAAGACACAATGATTTATATGAGGAAAAAGCCCTTGATCAATGTATGATCTCCGGCATAAAAAACCTCGGGTGATGGCAACTACCGATCACCAAACTTCAATATAAGAAAAATGGTTACAACTTTGGATGATAATGAGCTGAGTACAAGGATCACTATAGTTTCGAGTGTCTAAGTGTGTGAGAATTGTGTTGTGTGTCTTCCGAATGGGGAAGAGTGTTATATATACAAGTGTGAGTGGCCTATTTTAGGTAAATAGACTAACAATCAGCTCATTACCCCTTTAGAAATAAAAGTAAATCTAGCCTAAATTATCGCCCTTAAATCATGCCGAGTTTCCATATCCTCTACAACGTCTATTTCTGGTAATACGTCTGCGAGATTAGCGTGACAGGTTCCTTGTTTACGTTGCAAAGACCAGATCCCACTTGTAATTCCTGCAAGATAACATTAAATCCAAAGAGAACAATCGTTAGTATGAGGATCCTTAGGATGATCCGTGATCCTGATCCTGAAGCTCCTCTGAGGATCACTATCTGTCAAGGAAACAAGGATCACTTGTTAGGATAACATGTAAGGATCATAGGTCATAAAAATCCAGCCCTAACAATGTGTTCCTTTGCTACTTCTACATTGACCTTAGAGAAGCTTGAAGTGTCGAGCTGGACTGTATTTGGTTTTGATTGTTGACCAGCAGATGATGTTCCTCCATAACACGCACGTTGTTGTTGAGCAGGAGGAGGAAGAGGTGGTTGTATTGGATTTCCATACATGTCTGTGGTGGGAGGTGGCTTAACAGGAACTTGCACCGGATTGCCATACATATCTGTACTTGTGACAAACGCCGTTTGTAGTGGAGCATGTGGACCGGTTCTTGCAGACGAAGTACTGGAAGTTCCATAATACATTTCTGGATTTTGTGGCAACGAAACTCTCTTCGCCTTTAATGTTTCCTCCTGATCCTTGTTTTCCAAAAGCTGCACGAAGTCGTTGATATTTGTAGTTCTTAACACTCCGTTATACTTCAGGATTTCCAAGAAACTGCTCCATTGGGGAGGCAAAGCATCAGCAAACTTCTTCACCACTTCTGCTTGAGTTGTCGCTACACCAATATTATTCAGCTCAGTAAGCAAATGATAAAACCGGCTTGTCATGTCTCCCAAAGACTCCTTATCCATGCACGTGAAACAGTCGAATTCTTTCTTGAGAAGATCATGACGCAATTGACGTGTTGCTTCATTTCCTACTCCTCTGGTTTTCAACCCGTCCCATAACTTCTTAGTTGTCTTGAAACTGACAAACTGGTGGTAGATATCCTTGCTCAACGCCTGAGTGAGAATGGCGTATGCTTTCTTTTCCAGATCATACGTTTTCTTTTGATCTTCAGGAAGATCGGCAAACGTAGCAGTGTCTGAAGCAGCAACCTCTATAGCTTGATCAAAATCAGTAGTGAAACGTATCCACAGTTCGGTATTTTGCCCAAGTACGTATGTACGAAATCTATCAACCCAACCCGGATATTCATTTAAATGCATCAACTTCGGAGGTCGATTCAAACTTCCGGTTTCGCTTTCGCTCAATAAGATACTTTGGATGCTCGGAGTTTGATTCGATACTAATGCCCATTGACTTGAAGATATGGCATTTGCTTGTGAAGATGTAGACACTGGAGACTCGGCCCATGAAGGTGATAGACTTGTACACGTGTACTTTCCACTATCTGGAGCCGGTGTACCCCACCATGAGGGAGTGGAACCCGAACTTGTATATTTTCCACTGTCTGGAGCCGGAGTTCCCCACCAACTCGGATTCATGTTTTATAAATTGAATTCCTGAAAATAACACTCAAAACAACTAAAAGATTATAAGTGACCAGCCGAAAGATCCAAGCTCGAAAGACAGAAACTTGTTGAACTAAAACAGACCATAATCGAAGGATCAACACTTGTTCGAAGGATCAACAGTGTTCGAAAGATCACTGTTGAATTTCGAACAGTGATTTCGAAAGATTCACAAACTCGAAAGATTCACAATTTGAAAGATCCTTATCTTTCGAATATATATCCTTATCTTTCGACTAAATATCCTTCGAATAGATTCCTGGATCGAAGGATAAGTTTCAAACTTCGAAGGATTGCTCGAAAGATGACTATCTATCGAAGCTCCCTTGATCGAAAGATGATCGTTCGATATCGAAAGATATCCTTCGATCACTACTGACACAACTGACACTGATATGATAGGTTGGTGAAAAGGTGATGGGTTGGTAGAGTCAACTTTCGGCAAAAGAGTATGATCAGACTGTACTTTCTCTACCAACTCAGATTTTCAAATAACATATGCCCAAAATGGCAAATCTTATCCAGAAAGTCCGGTCACCGGAACACACCGGAAATTGGCCGGAAATCACCAAATTCCTTAAACACAAGTTTTAAGTTACCCAACCCGCTTTTTAACACACCCGGTTGGTTTAGAACACGTTTTTATGTTTAAAAATGCAAGAAAACCACCAAAAACGGGTACTAAACCAAGTGTCCTAACACACCAAACAAACCCGGTTTTTAACAAGGTAAAGAGCCTTAGCTCTGATACCACTTGTAGGTCCCTCGGAGGATGAGGTTCAACCTTAACCTTGTTACGCTAACACACTAGCAAGTGCGGAATCCAAACTAGTATGCAAACCGGGGTTAAACAAGCACAAACACAACACACAAAGTTCACCGATTAACACCACTTGTATTAATACGAATGAAAGGTTCCGGTTACAAGCTCAATGTTTACAAATCAGTTTTGCAAACTCTCAAAGTGTGTGTGTGTGTGTTCACAGAAGTGTCTCTCCAAGTTTCTGCCTTATCTCTCGTAACCCATTAAAATGAACACACTGCATGGGTATTTATACCCAAACACAGCAAGTCTGTCCGAAGGATCATGTTGACTGCTCGATAGATGATCTATCGAGCATCCATCTCTCGAAGGATACACATATACCTCGAAGGATGGCATATCCTTCGAGGTCCATCAGCATCTATCGAATGGAATCTTTCGAGCTCATCGAAGGATCCAAATCATCCTTCGATGTCTCATCCTTCGAGACAGACAAATTACAACCATGTATCAACTGTTTGTCCAAGTCAAACCAGGAGGATGGTTGACTTGGTCAAACTTACAAGACTAACATAGACATCGTTTACATCGTGACCGAATACAGACAAAGTACAGACACAAGTGCACCAACATCACTGTTAACGACGTTCAGGTTGATAGTATCATTGGATTTAGGAAGAATGGCCCACCGATAATATTACAGACGCATAGACGTAATGATGAACTTGAAGTTTTTGAACCTTGCTGGGAACACAACAATGGTTTTGGGATTTATGGGTCGACCTTCAAGATGACCTCCTACACAGAATCACTACTTCTGCTTAATCATTCTGATTCTTTCATTCAGTGATCGATGATGAATCTACTTTTTAAATTCTAGTTTTCTTATTTTTTGTACTGTTCTGTCTTTTTTTATAAAGACGAAACTTTTATTACTAGGTAACTTTAATGCAATGCATATGATCAATCTTGAGCCTCATTATATATATTCCCGCAAGCATAGATGCTAAAATAGCAGCCAAGCCATTATATGTCGTCTGCTATATGTAATCTAATTTCGATCTTGATTTTTGTTTGTGACTTAAGAGAAAATGAGACATCTGTCTTACCCTGAATAAGGTAACTTTTCTTACCATTTAATTGAAAACAGGCTCCTAGTTGGCTCTATTTTCTAGGTGCAGAAGAATAGCATCATCTCTATAAATGGATTCTCATTTGCTACTAATGTATGGGCTCAAAGGATAGTCACAAGATGCTGGAGTCTTGAATCAAAAAAGTAAAAGTAGAAAATGGGTGTGTATCAAAGATCAGCAGGTATTGAATGGAGGTTCACACCTTACACATTTGCCAGGCCATTTAAATGCTCCCTAAGTGGTTTTTTTTTTCTTTTTTTTTTTTCTGATACAACATCAGCATCAAGATGATGGTATACGTTGCTTATGTTGGCTGATTTATTTGACATATGTATTTCTGGGATCTCTTTCTCGTCACGTGTTCGACAACAAGCTCATTGCAAGTGTAGTGGTATTGGTTTAAGGCGTCTCTTTTTCTATGTTTTATTTGGCAAAAACTAAAATCATAGATTGTTGGCTTCGTTATGGTTTGGTGCTGTTGTCTGTCCTTGGGGGTTCTTTGTTATATGTGTTATAATAATGTCTCTGCCCAGCGTTTCGTTGGTAGGCTGTTTGCGTCTGTGTTTATTGGTCTAATAAAAATTTTATAGAGATTTGTCCAAGTTTAAATATAACTGGATTTGGGAAGATTGGTCAACCGATGATGATACTCTCCGATAACAACACTTGAAGTTTATGAACCTTGCCTGAACATAGCAATGATCTTGAAATTGATTTCACTTATTGTCCCCTTCCATTATGGCCTCCTTAACAAAATCACTATATCTGCTTGGTGACCATATTTCAACATATGTATACTTTTTTTTAATCTTAATTTTTTTTGGAATGACTGGAACTTTATTACTAAATTAAATAACATTAATACGTGTTTGTTATAGTTATCCCATAAAAATCGAGAACCTTATTCTTCGAGTATATATTACTATTATCACCTATAGTAAAACTGTTAGTAGATTTTAGAGAGGGTAGATATAGGTAAACCATACATTTATTCCTCTACTAGGGACATTGAAGTTGGTTCTACCTCTACTCCTCCGCTCCACAGTTAGGGTTTCCACAAGATAACTAGCGTTGTCGTCTGTTTCTTCTTCACATCCTTATTCTAAGAAATGGTTCAAAATAATGCCATAACCAAAACTTTCTAATTTTCAATATTTAAATAAGTTTGAATTCTGAATCTAGTTATGTTAATGTTTTTTTTTAAGTTAATATAAAATTTGAATTCTAATTATTATTTAATTAAGTATCCCGTCGAATTCAAAACAGAAAAAAATTGAAATAAGAAGTCGAATTCAAAATCCAAAAAACACCCTTAGTCGAATTCAAAACAGAAAAAATAGAAATAAGAAGTCGAATTCAAAATCCAGAAAAATTAGAAATAATAGAAAAAAGAAGTTGAATTCAAAATCCAGAAAAAATAGAAATAAGAAGTTAAACGGGCTACATGACGGCTAGTGGCCCAAAATACATACCCCTCAGGCCTTCATGACCGGCCAAATTCAAAGACCAAACCGGCTAGTGGCCCAAAATCCATAGCCCTCAGGCCTTCGTATCCCTACGTTACCATCCATCCCCCACAAATATATTCAAAGGTGAAGCCATAAACATCCCACAGAATCAAAATCTAACTAAGAATTATGTCTGCCGACATTCCTTTCGAAATCCAAGAGGAAATCATCAAAAGGGTTGTTCCTGTCAAATCTCTGATTCGGTTCAGATCAGTTTCAAAGCAATGGAAGTCTCTGATCGATAGCTCTGAATTTATCACTCGTCACAGCCTCCACCCGGCTAAGCAGCATCATCTGCTGTTAAGGTACACAGTAGCTTCTGAGCCCAAATATGTTTCAATTGTTGATGATGATACTTTCCCCCATCACAAGTTCTCCCCTATTGTTTCTCCGACTGTTAAGCCTGTTGAAATTGCAAGAATGCTCGATTGCTCTCATGGATTGGTGTGTTTGTTCGATTTTGATACAGCAAACAGAAACCTGATTGTTGTTTGGAATCCGTCAATTAGGAAATCTCTAAGTTTAGTGTGTCTGCAAGGCGAAGGCTGAGGTTTTTACATTAAGCTCTAGGGCTTGGAGAAGTGTACCAATGAATCTGTCTCAATATTCATCTCAAATCTTATATGAGCAGGTAGTTATAGATGGGGTTATTCATTGGACTCCTACGAACCTTATTACAAAGAACGATATGCTTATTTCGTTTGATTTGACAAGTGAAGAATTTGGAGAAGTAGATCTTCCAGATAGTTTAGCAGGCTCTAGATCTCTAGACATATCTAAGCTTAACGAGTCTCTCCTTGTGCTTGACTATAGAGGTGTTGCAGTTTGTGACGTATAGATGATGTCGAAAAGTGATATTCCAAAATCCTCGTTTACAAAACTATTCACTGTTAAGGTGCCTAATAGTTTTAGTATAATTGGATTTAGGAAGAATGGCCAACTGATAATGGACCCGATACGTTTCCCTAGACATGATCGTGAACTTGAAGTTTATGAACCTGAATTGAAACACAAGAACAGTCTTGGGATTTATGGTTCGGGCTTCAGCATGGCGTCTTACACAGAATCCCTACTTCTGCTTAATCACTATGATTCTATCATTCAATGACGACCACGATGATAGCCAAATTTCTATTTGCATCTACTTTTTTTTTTTTTTTTTCTGTTTTGTTTCTTTTATAGAAAGCAGAATTTTGTTACTCAATAACATTAATGCAATGCATACAAACAATCTTTGAGTCCTCATTGTATTTTCATGCAGGTCTGAATGTTAAGATATTAGCTTCTGTATTGTATAATATATCTTCTTAACATCGCAACAAGTAGTTAACTTTCATATTCTTTCATTTCTAGTAGACAGATCCTTGCGCCGGGTTATTAATCCCTCTTGGGTTTGGACGAGAGCTAACATGTAAAGACCATGTTATAGTATATCATGATAGGCTTTATGTGTTGAGAGACATACACTCTCAACCCTGCATGTGCATAGTCCAGTATATGTAAATCAGGGCTGGTCCAAGGGAGTGAACCCAGCAATTGCTTTGGGCGCCATTTATATAAGGCCCCCGATTTAGAAAAAAACGTTATATGATGATTAGGGCCTTGGTGACCGACGTATTCCATGAAAACTATGGACATCAAGGAGATCAACACGAAATTCTAATCGACCTCACTCATACCGAGCTTCTCTGCATTTTCAATATTAAAACTTATCCTCTATACATACGTTGATTTCTCCACACTTGTAAAAGCATAAAAATCTTACACTTCCATTTCTTTTCAGTAAACCTTTCATGTCCCAATGAATATTATAAGCCATTTATTTAAAGTTATATGAAAGAGGTACGTCGGACGCGTCCTATGAATTCAATAGCATCACGCCACCAATCCTCCATATCATGGTTTACTACTGTGGTAAATAATAAAGAGTGCATTAGAGGGTTGTACATCACGCAATAAAATTTATAAATGAGAAATAGTAACAAAATGTGAAAGGCATGGAGTTTGCTTTTTAAAGGGGTAGGGGTGGTCATCACTCATCACTTACTCATCACTCACAACATCCAATCAAGTTCCGCCATGTCATCAACCAACGACCCTACAATCGTCAAGATTACATATATGTCTAAACGTTACAAGGCTGAGGTTTTTACCCTAAGTTCTGGAGCTTGGAAAAGTATATCAATGAATCTGCCTTATAAATCATTGTATTTTATATCTCAACAAGTGGTTATAGACGGGGATATTCATTGGGCTGCTTTTGATATGAGTGTAGAAAAGGCTCCTTGCAAGATTATCTCATTTGATTTGAGAACCAAAGAATTTGGAGAAGTAGAACTTCCAGATAGGTTAGCATGGGGCTATAGGTATTCACACATATCCAAGCTCAATGAGTCTCTTGCCGTGGTTGGTTACCTTATATGTGATGGAAGGCCTCAAGTTTGTGACGTATGGGTTTTGTCGTCGGAAAATGGTGATCCAAAACCCTCGTTTACACAACTTTTCACTCTTAAGGTTAAGCCATCAGTTAACAAATTTGATTATCCAATAACTAGATTTAGGAAGAATGGCCAACCGATATTTGAACATATACCTAGTCGTGATGGTAGCCACTTAATAGATCTTGAAGTTTATGAACCCTGCTCAGAGCACATCAATGGTCATGGGATGTATGGGCTGACGACCTCCTACACCGAATCGCTACTTCTGCTTAATCACGCTGATTCTATCATTCAGTGATCGATGTTGAATCTACTTTTTTACTCTTTTTTGTCCTGTTTTATTATTTTTTTTTATTTTTAAGACAGAACTTTTTTCACTAAATAACATTAATGCTATGCATACGATCAATCTTGAGACCTCATTATATTTCCCCGCAAGTATATATAGATGTTAAAACATCAGCTTCTGTATTAGAAAACAGTTCTTCTAAACACCACTACAAAATGTAGGCATTTATACACGTTATATAACCTATGTTTTCTTCCGAGTCATTTTCTAGCAAGTGGATTCTTATGTTCGGTCGTACATGTTTTAGTCTCTGCTAACACATGGAGAGTCAGAGAACACATTAGTGATGAACCTAAGCCGAAGCCCTGAGAATACGCTCTAACACTCAAGTCAATTATTTAAGGGCTATTTTATAGGAATTGTGGTTTTTTTTAATCTTCAAATGGAATTGGCCAAACCAATATATGGTGTCTGTTATTTTGAATCTGATTTTAATATTTATTTTTGTTTTACGTCAAGTGAAAATAAAGCGTTTCTTTCACCATGAATAACAATTATTGCTTCTAGTCTTTCTTACATCAGACTTTAAGGTAAATTTTTTTCATCATTTTATTGAAACATGCTTCAAGTATATGTGTAAATCCTGCCTGATTTATAATCTCCCTCATATGAAAAATAGATGGTTGTTCATTCAAGTTATGGTTCTTCCAATTCGGCTATTGATTCAACCAACATGTAGGAATAGCTGTAATAAACCAGCAAAACCATCCCAATATCTTAGGAAGAAAATAATGCGGGCCACCAGGCAACTATGTAGCCGGACCCTCAACTCACAAAAAATCGAAGATCAATACAACAGTCAAATCATTGGACAACAGAGCAACCAAAGGCCCAAACGGTCACCATACACCAATTGCGGGACCAACGACTAGTCATGCCCATGCCCGAATACCATTTTGCATCAAATATTGTTTATTAGATGTGTTTCAGAAGCTTCTTTCTCTAGTTGAACTTCTAAATCCATTGTGTTGTGTATGCGTATCAACAAAAGATGAATTTTAACATTCAGTTCACCTACAACATATTAAAATATGAAGAAAATACGTATTATAAGCATACCATTTCACAAAACTAATGATTTCCCTTAGTTTCATTTTCCCATCATGCCCAACATCAGATGCCATTGCTCTTTCAATTTCAAGGAAAGAATCAAAGATCAATCCAGCAATCAAATAATTAGACAGCAGACCCAACCAAAGGCTCAAACAGTAATCATACACCAAATTTTATATTTTTAGAATCTAGCTAAGAAAAGTATGGAAACGTATCATTTCTTGAATGTCTGCTCTATTTTTTGGGAAGAGATTCATTGCGACTTGTATTCTGTCTATTATATGCTAGCCACCCTTTATATGTATAACGTTCAAATTGGTGGAAGCCCATTGGCCCATAATCCACATCACTATTGACCTATTTCATCCAAATTTCACATCCCACGTTATACAATCTAGAGTTTAAACCCTAATCGAACTCAAAATGTCGGACAACCGTTCGAACTCCAAAAGGAAATCATCAAAAGGGTTCTTCCTGTCAAATCATTGATTCGGTTCAGATCAGTTTCAAAACAATGGAAGTCTTTGATCGATAGCCCTGAGTTTATCGCTGATCACATCGTCAACCCGGCTCAGCCGCAACATCTACTGGTGAAGTACATAGTAGACTCTAAGGAAAAACATGTTTCAATTTCTGATAATGATGATAGCCTCCCCCACCACAACTCTTCCCTCATTGTTCCTCCAACTATTATAGATACGATTTTTTCAATTCTCGATTGCTCTCACGGATTGGTGTGTTTGTACGGGGATTTTAGAGGTCCAATGAGCAGAAGCAAAATGGCTGTTCTTTGGAACCCATCAATTAGGAAATCTGTTGGTATAGTGATGCCGTATGAGTTTGTTGTTGTTGGTTTTGGGGTCTGTCCTAAAACTAGTGACCCTAAGATTCTTGCGATAAAAAACGGTAACAGAATCGATTCGAAGGCTGTGGTTTTTACATTAAGCTCAGGGGCTTGGAGAAGTATAACGGTGAATCTGCGTTGGCCTCTTAATTCAATGCATTTGTCATGTAAGCCGGTGGTTATAGATGGGGTTATTCATTGGATTGCTTTTGATAATCTTCCCCGTTGGATTATTTCATTTGATTTGACAAGCGAAGAATTCGGCGAGGTAGAGCTTCCAGATAGTTTAGCACATGCAACAAATCTTTCCATCTCTAACTTTAAAGGTTCTCTTTCTGTGCTTATTTACAAAGAAGCTGCCGTGGTTTGTGATGTATGGACCATGATAAAAACTGGTGATCCAATGACCAGATTTACGACCGTCAGCTTTAAGAGAGAAAGTGATAGAATAATTAGATTTATGAAGAATGGTCAAAGGATAAGGGAGCACATATGTATGAGGCCTCGTAATTTTCCGGTAACAACACTTGAAGTGTATGACTCCTACTCAGAGCACAGCAATTATCTTCGAGTGTCTGGTTTCTTTGATCCGCATATCATGAAGACCTCCTACACAGAATCACTACTTCTGCTTAACCACTCTGTATCTGTCATTTTGTGATGATGACCGTGATTCAACATGATATATGTTTGGAATAGTTGGTGCAGATATCCAATCCGTTGTGTTGCAAATCCTTAATCGTTTGTTGAAAGTCGATCTAGGGTGTTTTCATGCATTTATGATGTGGTGTTAATCTATATGGCTGTAATAGTATTTGATTGCTTTTAGAAAATATCCTTTTTTCGCAAGTATACATCTCATAACATTTTCCTGCAAGGATACATGCGAAGATTGCAAACATCCTCGTTATACATCTGTTGTTTTTTTATTTAATCATTTTCTAGCACTGATCTGTGTTTCATGATGACCTCCTGTGATTTGTTCTTCATGTCGACATACACTTAATCACCACTTCTGCTTAATCACTCTGATTCCATCATCGAGTAATGATGGACGTCTTAATCGTGCATATATTTTTTTAATTCTATATTTTGTTTTCGTGTTTTACTTTCTTTATTTAGAAAGATATGTATTTTATTACTATATATAACATCAATACAACCATATATTCATACTTGTCAACAGTCACATCACTATCCTATATCATGATATAGTTTGCATGTATACGAATATGTATGTTCACTCAGTTATGCACAATACAATCATATATTCATACCTGTTAAAACAAGTTTTCTAAAATATAGCATAAAAGATGTTAATACTTTTAAGAGTAAATTACTTTTGAGTCCCTGTGTTTTAGTGGTTTTAACCGCTTGAGTCCAAAATCAAAAGTTAAGATGCGTTTCATAACAGTGGAAGTCTCTGATCGATAGCCCTGATTTTATCACTCATCACAGCGTAAACCAGACTCTGCCGCATCATCTACCGGTAAGGTAGCTCTAAGATTAAATATGTTTCGATTACTGGTGATGATAGTTTCCCCTACCCCAAGTTTTCCTCTATTGTTCCTCCGACTGTTAAGCTACTTCGGCTTGTGTCAATGATCGATTGCTCTCACGGATTGGTTTGGTGTGTTTGTACAGGCTTTTTAAAGATCCGGTGAACAGAAACAAACTGGTTGTTCTTTGTAATCCATCAATTAGGAAATCTGTTGATATACCGATTCTGTTTAAATCCCATGTTGTTGGTGTTGGGGTTTGTCCTAAAACTAGTGACCCTAAAATCGTCACAATTACTCGTATCTCTGAAGTTGGCCAGAAGACTGAGGTTTTTACATTAAGCTCAGGGGCTTGGAGAAGTATTTTGATAAATATTCGTTGGCCACTGAATTTTTCAACTATGCCTGTGGTTATAGATGGGGTTATTCATTGGATTGCTTTTGATACTCTTCCCCGTCTGTTGAAACAGCGATTATCACAAGGATAATCAGTGGGGTTGTTTCGTCTAATGGGTTCAACTGTGAATCGTCCAGAAGTTCTAGAAGCTTCTGGAGTGTTTTGTCGACGTGGATGCCTTGTGTGTGCAAAAGTGGTGTGGTACCTGCCATGTAGGCACGGAATTGGGACCATACCTCTTCACCGTCGAATTATTTCATTTGATTTGACAAGTGAAGAATTCAGTGAGGTAGAGCTTCCGGAATGTTTAGCACACTCTAGATATACGTACATCTTTAACTTTAAACGTTCGCTTGCTGTGTTGGGTTATTCGGTTTGTTTACGGGTCGACACGTTATCGGTTGCGGGTTCATTTACGAGTAATGAAACTGGTCAATAGAAGGCTGCATGTTAAAAGGGGTCATACCCATGTGTAGCTGTAGCTGCACGTTTTTAATAATAGTGGACTGGTAGAGATTGACCTATTCTAGTGGAGGAAGTGTACGTTGCATGTGCATGACCAGACGTGGTTTATATTCTGTTTAGAGTCCTCACGAATCTTTAGGAAGTATACTTTTGAATAGGTGATTTGCACGTGCTGTATTTTTTGGTTTATAGGATCTTTAGGTTAAATTCGAATATTCCTTTGTATGTGTAAGGCTATAAATAGCCAATTTGATTTATTGAATGAGTAACCCTTTTCATAATAATCGAATACAACTGCTTGTTCATTTTTCATCTCTGCATAATATACACATACTTACGTGAGAGTGTGAGTGTGTGTTTGGGGCCTGGAACCAACATGCTGTGCTTATTGACACTGAGGCTGCCCGGGTTTGTGATGTATGGACCATGATAAGAACTGGTGATCCAAAATCCAGGTTTATGTAGGTCCCTTTTCTCGGAGGATCGAGAACAAACCTAAACCTTGTTATACTAACCCACTAGCGAGTGCGGAATCCAAGCTAGCGGGCAAACCGGGATGATGCAAGAACAAACACAAGAACACACAAAGTTCACCGATTAACACCACTGTATTAATACGTATGAAGGTTTACGGTTACAAGCACAATGTTTACAATCTTGTTTGCAAACTCTCTAAAGTGTGTGTGTGTGTGTTTTCCAGCAGAGTTTCTCTAACTCTCCAAATGTGCATCTTACTAACACTAACACACTGCATGGGTATTTATACCCATACATAACAGGTCTGTCCGAAGGATTCGACAGATGGTCCGAAGGATCATCTGTCGATGACAATGTGTCCGAAAGATCAGCATGGACATCGAAGGATCATCCTTCGATGCCTAATGGTCGAACCATATCTTTCGAGCACCTCGAAGGATGGTGCGTATCCTTCGAGGCTATCCTTCGATCCAGACAAACATCCTGTTGTCCAAGTCAAACTAGGAGGATAGTTGACTTGGTCAACTTACAGACTGATTTAGGACATCGTTTACATACAGACTGAATACAGACAAAGTACAGACACAAGTGCACCAACAAACTCCCCCTTGGCTGTAGCTTTGTCTTTATCTTGTCTTTATCTTCTATAGATGTAGACTTGTCTCGAACTTCGACAGTCTTTGGTCTTCGAGTTTCCAAAACTCTGATGTCCTTTCAAGTCTTCATGGTCGGAGGATCTTCAAAGTCTTCACGTCTTGAAAGCAGAGAGTGTATCAACAAACTACCCGTATCATGTAGGCAGTGTGTTAACAAACTCCCCCTTAGCATAAGCTCCCCCTTGAGTTATGCTCGTGAAATACTTTAACTTTATGAAGTGAGATCCTTGTGGTGTTGATGATGGCCAGCGGCAACTCGATCATCTTCATCTTTAGAGCGCCTTCTCGTCGTGTCTTCATTCCAAAGCTAGTCATCGACCATGTTCTCCTTGCCTTTAGAATCTGCACATGCAAGAAATCTAAACGCGTAATGAGAACAACTGCTTGGAATATAGTATAAACAAATGACACACGAATGACCATGTCATAATCAAACACCGTCCGACAGTTTGAAAGTTTAATAAATTTGTCAATTTAAGTCTTTAACTTTCAAAACTTGCAAATTTCGACCGTTTATGAAGATCTAGTCAGTTTGGTTTTCGTTCAGGTTTCAGGTAACGAAGACTCGAGCTCCAACATCGTACGATCGAAAATAAAGTAGAAATAAAATCTTTTTGGCTTTTATAAAGTTTATATTAAAACACAGATTTCAGGTGTGTTTTTGAAATAAAAAGACAACAATTTAAAATCCTTTGAGTGTTATCAAACGACATCACCGCTAATGTCGTGCTGATATGCACCAAACGACGAAACTGTTTAAAAGAAAGCAATAAAAGTTAAGCAGTAAATAAATAAATATATACAAACATTCTTTTTGCGAGTTTCGAGGGTAAGAGAATCATATCAGTGTACGGTCATGCCAAAACACTCTTGTTGTTCAGTTAGTTAATATTAAGATAAGCATCCTATAACAATTATCGGTATTGTTGTCCACTTAAGCTCAACTTATCAGATGTAATCATGTTTAGAGGATACGTTAATGTATGATTTATACTTACCGACCGGTGTTCATCCACATCACGACACATTCCCGTATCAAGGTATGCACGAGAGTTCATCTTACCGGTGAGTATACCGATTATCATCTGTTTGACCGTATAAATTGTGAGATACTCACTTATTTTGATTTGAAAACAAGTCCTTTGTGATATAATCACTTATTGATGAGGAACTTGATTTTCGTATGCATGAGGGCACAGGTGCAAGTCCGTGAACAGGTCAGTACTTCCGTACAGCAGAGAGACGAACTTGACACCCGGAAAAATGTGATATTTTATCACTTATTTGATATGGACATGTGATTGTTTATCACTTATTGAGGTCGAATGCAGTATGCAATATGTACACGTATGTATAGTATCATGGAAGATCTAGACTTGCGTCCCCGTTATTTTTCGGTAAAAGATACAACCATGATACCCAGATGATAAGCAGCATAAAGACCGAATATCTCAGAACCTCGGCAATCTATCAAACGAAATTTCGGTACTAAGACCATATGCCAATGAATGGTTCCCACCTGATCTTCAGTCGATTAAGATTTATATCACCCTGCACACTTTAAAATGATTGTGAGCCTACCGATACATCTTATATAGAGCTGCTTATCGTTTTTCATTTAAGGTTTAAAGAGGTTTGGATAGACCACTGATGTACTATCATTTTCTCTTTTGCTCTCCAGGAAACTCATTTTTGTTTTTCTATTGTTTTTGTGTTTTTGAAATTTTTCAATGTTTTTGGATTTTCAGATTTTTGGATTTACTCCCCCTAAAATCAATAAACTAAGATAAATTTAAAAACACAAGGATATTTTCAAAAATGATTTTCCGATGTTGGTTTACTCTTGTGCTTGACCTTAATGCCGTTTACCAAAATTAAGTTTTATCCGAAAAGATTTAACAAATTTTGGAAAAATGAGTTGGCATGTCGGTAAGCGGTGCGGACCTTGACAACATTGATGAGTTTCATATTGAAACAATCACGTGTGAGGTGATATCCGAGATCAACGTGTCAGGTCAAAGAGTGCTGTACGAGATAATAACAATTCACAAAGCAGCTAAAATATCGACAAGTATAGGAGAGATTAAGAATTAAAGGCGTATCCTGCAACTGTTCCGTGCATTGCAAGGAAACTAAGCACTCTCCCAACTGGATATCCACCCGGTGTGGACTTCAAGATCGAATTTGCAACTGCTGAGAAGTCTCTTGACAGCAATAAGCTCATAAACCTCCGGGTCCGGCTGGTCTTCCACATTTCACCAGCGAAGGTCTTTGACTTTCTCTTTCAGAAATGGTGTGCGGATGTTCAATCCACGCCAAGGCATCGGCACACATTTCACTTCATTCGTTCCTGAGGACCCGATCAAAACCAGAATGACCAAATTTTCGGCACGTTCTTCATTTGGTCGACTTTGCATCTTCATTCAGCCACATTTTCTTTTTCTTTTCTCTCTCACCATCAAAGGCAACAATTTCTTCTGTCGCCTATCTTGTGCAAGGACATTCCACTATCAACAATCCTAAGACTATCAATAGTTCCTCCTGGAACTTCCTGCACACTCACTCAGAGATTAGTTGGAGAGAGGGACCCAAGCCATTGTGGTCTTGGGTCTTCCATTTTCATCAATGACAATAACTTCTTGTCTTTGATGGTTTGTAAATTGTGATGGTCCCCCTGATTCAGTAACCGATTTAGGTTTCCATGTCTGTTTTGTTTTATCAGTGTCATTCTTTAACATTTTAACTTCATTACAGTTTGAAGTTTTTGAATGTGTTGATTTTACAGAAACAGATTGTTTTTGAACCACATCGGTTTTAATTGCTTTTTCAATCCTTTTGACCTGTTGGCGTTTCTGCTTCTTCTCCCTTTCTTTTACAAGTCGGGGATCTTGTTTTGTGGAAGTAGATGGCTTACGGTCAGTCTTGTCACGGGGATCATCAACCTTCCCTTTTTGCTTATGAAGGTAAGGGCAATTTCGAATTATATGCCCAATGGTTCCACACTCAAAACATGATCTTCGTTCAACATACCTCGAAGAATCATGTGTTCTCTTAGCCGATGATGTTGAACCTTGTGAACTCGAGGTACTAGGCTTTGAGCTGTTTTGTTCATTCCTTTTCAAAACAGTAGCTTTCTTGACAAAATCTAAGTTAGATTTATTTTCAAACGTTTCAATTTTGTCCGTTCCCGTCGATTTCACAAAGTTAACATTTTTCTTCTCCTTTTGATTCGGCTTCTTCTGGACTTGAGCCGGTGCCTTTCCTTTGGGCTTGGTGTGATTTTGCTGTTTTGGCATTGCTGGCAATTTCTTGTTGCCAAATTGTTTTCGAACTTCAGCCTTTGGGATTGGAGGACACTGTGTAACTGTAACATGTGGTCCTTTCTTCCCCAAAAACTTACTTGTCGAATTTTCAAAGACTTTATCGATTAAGGATTGATTAACGTTCTTAATAGGAAAATCTTTGTCTGAGTAAATTTTATCATCACCAACCAAAGTGTACAGCAAGGTCACACTCTCCGACTCCTTCTCAGACGAGGACTCAGTTGCAACAGTCTTAGCGGGTGTGGCAGGGGGATCACATAGAATGTGATTCTCAAGAGGTATGTCCTCATTTTTGACTACCGCATCAGACTTTGCTGGAGCAGCATCATCAGATTCATCATCTGAAGAATCAGCATCCTCAACCTCAACTGGAGGATCCTGTTTCTGTTCAGCAGTTACAGATGTATCTGCTGACACATCCGAATCTGAGGATACTTCTTTCTGGTATCCGAGTCCTGCTGCAAACTCCTTCACATCAAGAGGAACAGATGGTTCGAAGAACACTCTATCCTCCTCATCAGGCATGGCATCATAATTGTGTCTGACTGGTGGTGGACATTTTTTGTATCCTATGCATGTGACATCCCGTTTTTCTTTCTGAACGTCAATGATGTGATCCAACACGTAGCTAGAGCTCAAATAGCTGTCTAGCTTGAGTTGGATTGCCTCACTTTCCGTTTTTACACAGACCATTTCTTTTTGCATTGCCTCAAGACGTGAGATGTACAAATTAATGTCCGTTTGTTTTCTGGAAACCATTTTAGTCAATTCAGTTTTGTCTTTCTTTAATGTCTCAATCATTGACTTAAATTCCTTTTCATGGTTTTCATAAAACATATTGGCTTCTGTGCATTTTGAAAGATCCACAGTCAACTTCTGATTGTGGATGAATGTCACATCATATTTTTCTTGCAAAGCCTCGTGTTTGCTTTGCAATGCACACCACTCAGCATTCAAGGAATCATGTTTGTCTTGCAAGTCAAACAAACTAGCTTGTAAAGCATCATGTTTGGCTTGCAACTCAGACATGTTTGCCTCAAACTCAGCACATTTAGCCTGCAAGCTATCACAGTTATCACAGTTTACAGCAATGGGTTCATCGACACATACCTGACTTGAAGAACTGTCGACATTAGCCATAAAGGCTGAATGGAGAGAAGACGAAGTACAAGCAGCTTGATCCACTAGAACAGATCTTCTTTGAGTTTCTGCTGCAGCTTCCTCCAAAAGTTCATCAATATCAGCATCAACTGAGACACCAGATGTCTCGCCCATATTCTCATCGCCTGACCTAGATGAATCTTCATCAACACTCCTGCTGTACCCAGAAGAGTCTTCATCCTCAGAAGATTCACCACCACTGGCGGAAGATTCTCCACCACTGGTGCTAACTACATCCTTCACAACTTGAGCAAAGCAAGCTGTACCATTAGGACCATCACCACCAAACTGGATTGACCAGTCGCAACCTTCATCCATCTGAACTACAAGTGCCCGGTTGGCTTGATTGTTGACAGGCACTAATGTACGTTCATTATTTCTGTTCTGGTTCTGCTGGTTGCCCTGGTTTCTGAAGGGGTTCTGGTTTCCATGCTGTGCTGGCTTTGCACATTCCCGTTTAAAGTGACCCCGTTCACCACAGTTGAAGCACTTTACAGCTTGCTTATCGAACCCATACTTGGTGTCTCGCTTACTTTCCAAGCTGGTTCTTCCAGTACTTTCCATCCAATCCTTTGCTCTTCTTACAGCACTTGCAAAGGCCCACTTGATATCCATCAAGTCCATCTCTTCTTTATCTATCTGCCGATAGTCTTCCTGTGTCAGATTAATGTTACCAATCTGACCTTCTATCAACCCACAGTACGCGCTCACTATAGTGTTAAGTAGCTCCATGTGTTCCTTGGCTACTTCTACACTGACTTTGGAGAAGCTTGAAGTGTCGAGCTGTACTGTACTTGGCTTTGATTGTTGACCAGCAGATGATGTTCCTCCATAACATGCACGTTGTTGTTGAGCAGGAGGAGGTGGAGGTGGTTGGATTGGATTTCCAAATATGTCTGTGGTGGGAGGTGGCTTAACAGGAACTTGTATTGGATTGCCAAAACAATCTGTACTTGTGACAAACGCCGTTTGAATTGGAGCATGTGAACCAGTTCTTGCAGACGAAGAGCTGGAAGTTCCATAATACACTTCTGGATTCTGTGGCAATGGAACTCTCTTCGCCTTCAATGTTTCCTCCTGATCCTTGTTTTCCAAAAGCTGCACGAAGTCGTTAAAAGTTGTAGTTCTCAACGCTCCGTTATACTTAAGGATTTCCAAGAAACTACTCCATTGAGGAGGTAAGGCATCAGCAAACTTCTTCACCACCTCTGCTTGAGTTGTTGTAACTCCAAAATTGTTCAACTCAGTAAGCAGGTGATAGAAACGACTTGTCATGTCTCCCAGAGACTCCTTATCCATGCAAGCGAAGCTGTCAAATTCTTTCTTGAGTAAGTCATGACGCAGCTGACGTGTTGCTTCATTTCCTACTCCTCTTGTTTTCAACCCGTCCCACAACTTCTTAGTTGTCTTGAAGCTGACAAACTGGTGATAAATATCCTTGCTCAAAGCCTGGGTGAGAATGGCATATGCTTTCTTTTCCAGATCATACGTTTTCTTTTTATCTTCGGGAAGATCAGCAAATGACGCAGTCTCTGAAGCAGCAACCTCTATGGCTTGATCGAAATCTGTGGTGAAACGTATCCACAGTTCCGTATTTTGACCAAGAACATATGTTTTAAACCTCTCAGCCCATCCTGGATATTCATTCAGACTCATCAGTTTTGGGGGTCGATTCAAACTTCCTGTTTCGCTTTCGCTTAATAAGATACTTTGTACACTCGGAGTTTGACCCGTTACTAATGCCCATTGATTTGATGGTAACGCATTTGCTTGTGAAGATGTAGATACTGGAGATTCGGCCCATGATGGTGATAGACTTGTACACGTGTATTTTCCACTATCAGGAGCCGGTGTACCCCACCATGAAGGAGTAACTCCTGAACTTGTATATTTACCACTGTCTGGGGCAGGATTCCACCAACTCGGATTCATCTTTGACAAGAAAAATAAATTCTAAGTGAATAATCCGAGAGATCACACAGCCGAACGATCCTGTTCGAAAGATCTGAAATCACAGAAACTTGTTAACAATAAACAGACCACAATCGAAAGATCAACTACTGTTCGAAGGATCAACAGTACTCGAAGGATTACTGTTGAGTCTTGAACAATAATTTCGAAAGATTCAAGAACTCGAAGGATTCCCTTTTGAAAGATCCTTATCTTTCGAGTCAAATCCCTATCTTTCGGACACTTATCTTTCGAATAGCTAACTTCCGAAGGATCACACTTGTTCGAATGTTCAACAGTGTTCGAAGGATCACTGTTGACTTTCGAGCACTGGCTTCGAAAGACTCAAAATCTCGAAAGATTCTCACTTGAAAGATCCTTATCTTTCGAGATAAAACAACTATCTTTCGAAAAGATTCCCTGATCGAAAGATGTGTTTCGAACTTCGAAGGACTACTCGAAAGATGTTTATCTATCGAGCTGTCACTGATCGAAGGATGGTCTTTCGATGTCGAAGGATATCTTTCGATGTCGAAGGATATCTTTCGAATGAGCACTGACACACTGACACAGATGTGACGGGTTGGTGAAAAGGTGATGGGTAGGTAAGTCAACTTTCGGCAGAAAGGTATGGCAGGCTGACAACTTTCCCACCAACCACGATTTTGAAAGATAATTTGCCCAAAAATGGAAAACTTAACCCAGAAACCGGTGACCGGAACCTTAACCGGAATATTGCCGGAATTCACCAAATCACTCAAAAACAAGTTTTCAAGTTACCCAACCCACTTTAAACACTCCCGGTTAGTTTAGACACGTTTTTACTCAAAGAAAATGCAAGAAACCAAGTAAAAACAGGTGCAAAACCAAGTGTTTCAACACACCAAAACTTGTAAAAACCCGGTTTTAAACAAGGTTAAGAGCCTAGGCTCTGATACCACTTGTAGGTCCCTTTTCTCGGAGGATCGAGAACAAACCTAAACCTTGTTATACTAACCCACTAGCGAGTGCGGAATCCAAGCTAGCGGGCAAACCGGGATGATGCAAGAACAAACACAAGAACACACAAAGTTCACCGATTAACACCACTGTATTAATACGTATGAAGGTTTACGGTTACAAGCACAATGTTTACAATCTTGTTTGCAAACTCTCTAAAGTGTGTGTGTGTGTGTTTTCCAGCAGAGTTTCTCTAACTCTCCAAATGTGCATCTTACTAACACTAACACACTGCATGGGTATTTATACCCATACATAACAGGTCTGTCCGAAGGATTCGACAGATGGTCCGAAGGATCATCTGTCGATGACAATGTGTCCGAAAGATCAGCATGGACATCGAAGGATCATCCTTCGATGCCTAATGGTCGAACCATATCTTTCGAGCACCTCGAAGGATGGTGCGTATCCTTCGAGGCTATCCTTCGATCCAGACAAACATCCTGTTGTCCAAGTCAAACTAGGAGGATAGTTGACTTGGTCAACTTACAGACTGATTTAGGACATCGTTTACATACAGACTGAATACAGACAAAGTACAGACACAAGTGCACCAACAGTTTATAAAACTATTCACTGTATGATAGAATAATTGGATTTGGGAATAATGGTAAAATGATAATGGAGCATGTAAGTATGAGGCCTAATAATTTACCAGTAACAGCACTTGAAGTTTACGACTCCTACTCAGAAAACAGCAATCATCTTCCGGTGTCTGTAGCCTTTAAC
Source organism: Helianthus annuus (assembly GCF_002127325.2). NCBI lineage: Eukaryota > Viridiplantae > Streptophyta > Magnoliopsida > Asterales > Asteraceae > Helianthus > Helianthus annuus. Next base: position 3,121,253 of record NC_035439.2, read on the forward strand.
TCGTATACCATGAAGACCTCCTACACAGAATCACTACTTCTGCTTAACCACTCTGATTCTGTCATTCTGTGATCCAAATCCTTAATCTTTGGCTGAAAGTTGATCTAGCTAGGGTGTTTTCATGCATTTAGGATATGGTGTTTATCTAGATGGTTGTACTGATATTCCGAAAATTTTACCACTCTGATTCTGTCATTTGCTCATAGTGTTAAATTTTACCGAAATTTTTGAAAAAGAAATATATTTTTTAATGTAAAAACTGGATTTTTAAGAGCACGGCCCCCACCAATTTGGATTTTAAGAGTCCGGCCCCCGCCGAGTTTTCATTCAAGCTTCGCCACTGCTGATTTCAACCCAGCCACCCGCTGGTATTTCTACATGCTAATATTTAATTGCCTTCAAAAAAGATCTTTTTTCCGCAAGTATACATCTCATAACATTTTTGTGCAATCATACATGTGAAGATCACAAACATCCTCGTTATACATCTGTTGTTTTCTATTTAATTTTCTAGCGGATCATTGTGGTTGGGTTAGATTGGTTCTAGTCTTTTCATATATCCTTGCATCTCATGATAGGTCTCGTGTTTATCTGTGCGTGTCTCTCTCTATATATGTGCACTACTGGGTAGTGAGGATAGACGTGTCGTACTTGGTTATATCCACCCGTGTGTGTGTGTGTGTCAAGCTTAAGGAGTCACTTGCTATATATGCTTGGTTAACTAAAAGAGCCCTAGTTTGCGATGTATGTATAATGAGCAATAATGGTGATCTAAAATTCCACACTGTCTGTCAGTTCTAAGGCAGCAGATATTCAATGATTGGTTACACTAAAGAGCCCTAGTTTGTTGGCAGTGTTTTATTTCTTTGTTTAGAAAGACATATTTTGTTACTAAAGAATATTAATACAATGCACACAATCTTAGGCCTCATTATATATTTCCCCACGGATACATTTCATGCAGGTCTTGATACACCGCCGGATCCTGCCAGGGCCGGTGCCGCTTGGATGTGTCTCTCCTCTCCCTCTCATTCTCATCTGCTTGTTTACACCTAGGTTGCAAGTTCTATCGTTGAAACCCCAAATCAAAATCGATGTGAAAATGTCTGACAACATTCCGTTCGAAATCCAAGCGGAAATCATCAAAAGAGTTGTTCCTGTCAAATCGTTGATTAGGTTCAGATCGGTTTCAAAGCAATGGAAGTCTCTGATGGATAGCTCTCAATTTATCATTCATCACACCCTCAACCATGCTCAGCCGCATCATCTACTGATAAACTACAAAGAAGACTTTAAGGACGTATATGTTTCGATTGCTGATGATGATAGTTTCCCAATTTACAAGTTTTCCCTTGGGTTCCGATAACTGTTGGGTGCCTTAGGATTTTTCAGTGCTGGGTTGCTCTCACGGATTGGTGTGTTTGTAAGGTCATACCATAAGTCGAAACAGAAAGTTCAAGACTGTCCTTTGGAATCAATCAATTAGGAAGTCTGTTGGTATAGTGTTGCCTGAATTCGATGTTGTTGGTTTTGGGGTTTGTCCTAGAACTTGTGACCCCAAGGTCATCAAGATTACATGTGTTCACGTTCTGTATGAAATCGATTTGAAAGCTGAGGTTTTTGCATTAAGCTCAGGGGATTGTGTTGATGCAGATTTTGTGTCCGATGCTTGTCGAATAGATTAGTTATTATTTTACGCTGAATTTGTAATAGTTAGTGAAACGGTCTATCGAACGTGTATAGACCCGCTCGTTTGAAGTGGTCAAACGAGAGGGTTATTCGTTTGACCGTGTGTGGTTGCAAGACAAATTATGGTTGTTTAATGTTGGTGTCGAAGGATAAGGCATCGAAGGATTGTGTATCCTTCGATGAGCTCGAAAGATATCCATCGAAGGTTGAAGATGGACCTCGAAGGATATGGCATCCTTCGAGGTATATGTGTATCTTTCGAAAGCTGGATGGTCGACAGATGATCTATCGACCAGTCAGTTTGATCCTTCGACCATACAACCTGTGTTTGGTATAAATACCAACACTTTGTCATTTGCAACACAAGAGTGAGAGCACAAGTGTGTGCAAGAGAGTGATAGGAGGTTTGAGACCTCACCGGGAGAAATCACCACTTGGTTTCTCCCCGGATGTATACTTCTTTGGTATTAGTTCGGTTTCCATGTAATCGGGCCGACTTGTAATGTTTACTACCGGATTAATACAAAGTTTGTTTGTTTATCCTCTCTTATCTCTTCCGTCTTTGAACATAATCATGAAAATCACGGATTGGATCCCGAAACACGGACCTACAATTGGTATCAGAGCCATGGTGCCCGATTTAGTAAAACTAACCGTTTACTAAGTCACATGTGCTCTAGATCTGTGATTTTTGTGGGTTTTTGTTCAAGATGTAAAAATGGTGAAAATGAGAAAAACTCAGATCTGGACCCGAATATTCAGATCTGTGATAAAACGAGTGTTGGGTTTTATGTTTTTCTCCTAAATCTTCAAGTTTTCTTCATCAAAAATCGTGTACAAGTGTTTTCGTTAAATCTGCTGTTTTACCCAGATGTCTGTGTTCTTGATGTTCTTGATGTTCTTCACATCTTCATGTGTTGAAAGATGTGAAGAACTTCGAAAGATCAGGTTTCTGTTTCGAAAGGTCAGCTATTCTTGAAAGGTCAACTCAACTGGTTTCGAAGGGTCAGACCACTCAATTCGAAAGATCAACTTCCACCCACAACAACTTCGAAAGGTCAAAACACTTTCTCGAAGGGTCATTTTTCATTTTCGAAGGGTCAGATCAAAAACTTCGAAAGGTCAAAGTAGCTTCTCGAAGGGTCAACCCAACTATTTTCGAAAGATCATCTTGATATTCGTGAAAGATTACCCCTGTTCATTGCTTTGGCTTCGAAGGGTTATCAAGAAAGATCTCGAAAGATCATCTCTATTCCTTAACAATCTCGAAGGGTCAAAACTATTTCGAAAGATCAAACGGTGGTTTAGAACGATCATCTATTCTTCGAAGGATCAATATGAGGCTTTATCTCGAAAGATCATCTGATATTCGAAGGATACACATGAAGTCAGACATGAAGATGATTTTTACCAGCTGTTTATGTATCGAAAGACCCATATGCTTCGAAGATATCACCTGCTGTGAATGGCGGCTGTGATGCTTTTAATGTTTAGGGTTGTTGACTTTTGAGGAGAGAGATTGTAAAATGGAATGTTGGATGTTGTTGTGTATCGAGGAAAGTGAAGAGTGGATAAGACAAAGTGGGATTGTCGGCTGCATCTTGGAGTTAGGGTTGTTGACTAGTGGGCCTTTTGTATAAAGAATTCAATTGGGCCTTGAATTGAACAGTTAGCACAAACAACAAACAACTTGGTCACATGGTGGTGCACATCAACAAACCATCAAATGTTATTGGCTTATTGGGGCGGTGCATTGGGCCATGAAAACAATATTTATTAGTCATTTGGGCGGCTTATTGGAGGTGCACTGTGCCGTGAAAACAATAAACAATAATTGAAGCACATGGGCCGACACTACTTATTGGGGCGATTTACAAGTGGGGTCGGGTGTTCGTGAAGTTGATTTGAACCGCGCTTCTAAATGTCAACGTCAAAATTCGTATGAATTTGGGAGCGCGCGGGGTGATGCAGCATGATGAAAACAAGAGACGATGAAAACTTGAATTTTAAAAATGTGGGGTAGTCACGGTTACCGATGCAATGGCAAAAATGGTAACGCGACTATTATGGGCCAAAAACAACACGGTATGTTCGCTTCCGCTCGTCATTCAATGAAGATTGACGACAGTTCCGCTCAGTGGAGGGAATTGGTGAACATTTGACGACAGTTTCTTTGAAGTGGAAAGAATCTGTTAAGGTTTAGAGATTTTACCAAAGAAATGGGGGGATAAAAATTTTCATTTGTTGAATTTCTTCGGTAAAATTCTAAACGCAATCACAGGTGGTAGAGTTTGTGATTTTCTGGTGAGACAAGGGGGTTCTGCGTGGAATGTTTTGCACAGAAAAGTGCATTACTTGGTCGATTCCACAAAGACGGTTTACAGAAGATAGTTTACCAGAAATCTCTATCAATGTAGTATGCTTGAAGATCAAGACTTGATGCAGTTGTTAAAGAATGGAACCCTTATCAAATGCCGGTTGGAGTATTGGAAGATCAGCGGAAGATCGGTCAATTGAGTCCTTTGTGGAAATTGCACAACACTCAACACGGATGCGCGTACTCTGAGGGGGAAATATTATACAATGAGCATCAAGATACTACTTACCTGGATCATCGGTCAAGGGGGAATTTGTCAACACAGAGAAGATGAATACTTGACTGAAGATTGATTGCAGTTGCATTTTCAGCATTCGACAGCAACGGACAAGGGGGAATTTGTTGATGCAGATTTTGTGTCCGATGCTTGTCGAATAGATTAGTTATTATTTTACGCTGAATTTGTAATAGTTAGTGAAACGGTCTATCGAACGTGTATAGACCCGCTCGTTTGAAGTGGTCAAACGAGAGGGTTATTCGTTTGACCGTGTGTGGTTGCAAGACAAATTATGGTTGTTTAATGTTGGTCTACCGTTTATATACAGACCGAAAACAAGAGATGATCAACACCACAAGGATCTCACTTCATAAAGATCAAGTCATTCACGAGCATAACTCAAGGGGGAGCTTATGCCAAGGGGGAGTTTGTCAACACACTTCCTACATGATACGGGTAGTTTGTTGATACACTCTCTGCTTTCAAGGCGTGAAGACTTTGAAGATCCTCCGACGTTGAAGACTTGAAAGGACATCAGAGTTTTGGTAACTCAAAGACCAAAGACCGTCGAAGTTCGAGACGAGTCTACAACTATGGAAGATAAAGACAAAGCTACAGCCAAGGGGGAGTTTGTTGGTGCACTTGTGTCTGTACTTTGTCTGTATTCGGTCTGTATATAAACGATGTCCAAAGTTAGTCTGTAAGTTGACCAAGTCAACTATCCTCCTAGTTTGACTTGGCCAATATGTTGTAATGTTAAGTGTCTGAGTCGAAGGATAAGGGATCGAAGGATGATGTGGATCCTTCGATCCCCACGAAAGATATGCTTCGAACTATGGAACTCGAAAGATTACCTTTCGAGGATCTTGCTGATCCTTCGATAGCTTTGTATTCGAAAGATGATCCTTCGGATCATCTATCGGATCCTTCGACCAGACCTGCTGTGTATGGGTATAAATACCCATGTAGTGTGTTGTGTTCATTTTAGACAGAAAGACACAAGGCAGACACCAAGAGAGAGAACATCCGAGAGATAGAGAGGATACTCTGCTGAAAACACACACACATACACTTTGAGAGTTTGCAAACTGATTGTAAACATTGTGCTTGTAACCGGAAACTTTCTACGCATTAATACAAGTGGTGTTAATCGTTGAATCTTGTGTGTTCTTGTGTTTGTTCTTGCATCATCCCGGTTTGCTCGCTAGCTTGGATTCCGCACTCGCTAGTGAGTTTGTATAACAAGGTTTAGGTTTGTTCTCGATCCTCCGAGAAAAGGGACCTACAGATTGGCGAAACATATCAATGAATCTGCGTTGGCCTCTTAAATCAGTGGATTTTTCAAGTAATCAGGTGGTTATAGATGGGGCTATTCATTGGATTGCTCATGGTTCATTTACTAAACCTCATTATCGGATTATTTCATTTGGTTTGACAAGTGAAGAATGTGGAGAGGTAGATCTTCCAGATAGTTTAGCAGACTCTAGAAATCTGTCCATCTCCGAGCTTAAAGGTTCTCTTGCTGTGCTTAATTACAGTGATAGTACCCTGGTTTATGAGGTATGAATGGTTGCAAAAGTCGCTAGGCGCTCCCTAGTCGGTCGATCGGGGAGTTAAGAGTACTCGGACTAGGCGGAGAGTACTAGGGGAGTACTCGGACGTGTTAAATTATAAAGAAATTAGTTTTTGGAAATTAAATATATGTCAAATAACATAAATTTACTAATATCTATTACAAAATACGTGAAAAAGATATTAGAATGATAGGCATAAAAATTATGTTTTATTATTTTTTAAGTCAAACTTGGCCCAAGTTGACCTACTAGATAATGTTGATACATATCGTGTGGATACGGCTCGATCGGTTCGACTCGGCTACGAAGTGAAGGCCGTAGTCAAGACATCCTCCTGTCTTGACTCGGTATGCGATTTACTTTGTATTGTACGATGTTCATGCAACTGCGTGTGTGCAGTATGCATGATAGAGAATAGTTTATGATTGTTTGGTGTTTGTTTATTCTAAGGCCCATGTCCAGGCCCAACACATATGACGAAATCACATGTGATGAAAACCAAATAGGACGAAATCCATAAGTGGTGAAAACACTTATGGATGAAAACCAAATAGGACGAAATCACCTGATTTCGTCCATATTCTTGATTTCGTCCATGTGTTTTCGTGGGTCTTGATTTCGTGGACCACTTTACTATATAAACACAGACAACAGACATAACAAAAAAGTGAAGTCTGAATAGATTTCAGAGAACACACACACGAGAGAGAGAGTTTACAGAGCACATTTGTAAACGTTGATTTGTAACTGACTTTTCATAGTATTAATACAGTGGTGTTAATCGTTGAAATCTCGTGTCCATATTATCATTGCGTGTTCTATCTCGGTTTGCATCTCCGGTTGGATTCCGCACAACCGGGTGTGTTTGTACACAAGAATTAGGCGACTAGATCCTCCCTTAGCCGGACCTACAAGTGGTATCAGAGCCTTGGCTCTTCTCCTTGTTAAAACCGAGAGTTTTCGGGTGTGTTTCGGGTGTTTGAAGTTTTAATTTTTCTTGAAAAATCTGGTTAAATCTTCAAATATCTTCATATTTTGCTGGAAGTTCACATAAAAACTTTGTTATTTTTCATTCTTACATGTTAAAAGTTGGTTTTTAGTGAAGTTTCGAGCAAAACCGCGTTTCGGAAATTTGTCGGTTCACCGGAAAACTCATAGTTTCACCGGATAAACCATTGTGTTCTTGACATATTCAAGTGTTCTTCAAAGTTTTATACTTTTTGATCTTTGAAAGTTATTGTGAAAGTTATTGTTGTTTTGAAAATTGTGATTGATTAAAATAATCCATCACCTTACTGCATTGGTAATTGGATTTGATTATAATATTGTTCATCATCATTTGGTTGGTAACTTGAAAAATGTGAGCCGAAAGCAAGACAGTGTGTAAGGGTAAGGTGGCTTTGACAAAGAAGTCTTTGTGTCAGTAAGAGATAAGGGTTGGTGTTCAAAATATCTTCTTGTCTGGTTCAATTGTCAACGAAAACCAGCTGGACGAAATCACCATACATATCTCAGTCAACGAAATCATTTTTGTTCAGTCAACAATATCAAGCATCCTTTCAACGAAATCAGAAACAAATCACCACTTCTAGACGAAATCACCAAGTCTTCATCAACACTTGTTTGGACGAAAACAACCCTGATTTCACCATACATCCTAGACGAAAACACTTCTGGATGAAATCAACTTATTCTAGTCAACGAAATCACATTTAGTCAACAAAATCAAGCTGTTGGATGAAATCACTTGCTGATTGGACGAAATCACTTGCTGTTGGACGAAATCACTTTTCCTGACGAAATCAGAAGTGTCAGTAAAACATTTCAGCAACGAAATCACCATTTCAGCAACGAAATCACCATTTTAGCGACAAAATCAAACATATCAGAACCGAAAACCCCTAATTTCGTCACATATCTTTTCATATTGTTAACAGAAGCTTTTTAAATCATATTTAACTGTTTGATTTGAGTGTGACTTTCAGGTAATCATTTTTAGTGATCAAACATGAATTCAAGTTGGTGGGGTATTCCGGCTCCAGATGGGGGAAAGTATAGAAATACAAGTTCATCTCCCTCATGGTGGGGTACACCGGCTCCAGATAGTGGAAAGTACACAAATACAAGTTTATCTCCCTCATGGGTCGAATCTCCGGTGTCGACATCTTCACAAGCTAATGCAATATCAACCGGTCAATGGGCATTCGTATCGAATCAAACTCCGAGCATTCAAAGTATTCTATTAAGCGAAAGCGAAACCGGAAGTTTGAATCGACCTCTAAAGTTGATGCACTTAAATGAATATCCAGGATGGGCAGAGAGGTTCAAAACATACGTGCTTGGGCAAAATACAGAATTGTGGTTACGTTTCACCACAGATTTCGATCAAGCAATAGAGGTTGCCGCTTCATCTACTGCTACGTTTGCCGATCTTCCTGAAGATCAGAAAAAGACGTATGATCTGGAAAAGAAAGCATACGCCATTCTTACTCAGGCATTAAGCAAAGATATCTACCATCAATTTGTCAGTTTCAAGACGACCAAGAAGTTGTGGGACGCGTTGAAGACCAGAGGGGTAGGAAATGAAGCAACACGTCAACTGCGACATGATCTACTCAAGAAAGAATTCGATGGCTTCACATGTATGGATAAGGAATCGTTGGGAGACATGACAAGTCGGTTTAATCATTTGCTTACTGAGTTGAGTAATTTTGGGGTAGTAACAACTTCAGCAGAGGTGGTGAAGAAGTTTGCTGATGCGTTGCCTCCCCAATGGAATAGTTTCTTGGAGATTTTGAAGTATAACGGGGTTTTGGCTACTACAAACATCAACGACTTCGTGCAGCTTTTAGAGAACAAGGATCAGGAGGAAACCTTAAAAGCAAAAAGAGTTCCAGTGCCACAAAATCCTGAAATGTATTATGGAACTCCAAGTACCTCTTCTGCAAAGTCCATTGTACCATGCAATCCTGAAATGTATTATGGAACTCCAAGTACATCTTCTGCAAAATCCATTGTACCATGCAATCCTGAGATGTATTATGGAACTTCCAATTCTTCGTCAACAAGACCCGGTTCACATGCTCCACTTCAAACGGCGTTTGTCACAAGCACAGATATGTATGGCAATCCAATACAAGTTCCTGTTAAGCCAGCTCCCACCACAGACTTGTATGGGAATCCACTTCCTGCTCAACAACAGGCATGTTATGGAAGTACATCATCTGCTGGTCAGCAATCTAAGCCAAATACAGTACGGCTCGACACTTCAAGCTTTTCAAAGGTCAGTGTGGAAGTAGCAAAGGAACACATGGAGCTGCTTAACACTTTAGTGAGCGCGTACTGTGGGTTAGTGGAAGGTCAGATTGGGAACATTAATCTGACACAGGAAGACTATCAGCAGATTGACAAGGAAGAGATGGACTTGATGGACATCAAGTGGGCTTTTGCTAGTGCTGTGAGGAGGGCAAAGGATTTCATGGAGAGAACGGGCAGAACCAGCTTGGAAAGCAAGAAAGACACCAAGTATGGGCTTGATAAACAAGCAGTGAAGTGCTTCAAGTGTGGTGAACGGGGTCACTTCAAAAGGGAATGTACAAGGCCAGCACAGCATGGGAACCAGAATCCCTTCAGAAATCAAGGCAACCAGCAGGACCAGAACAGGAACACTGAGCGCCTGTTGATACCGGTCAACAACCAAAGTCAAGCGGGATCATCAAATTCCAACCAGGCTCTTGTGGTTCAGGTAGATGAAGGTTGCGATTGGTCAATCCAGTTGAGTGGTGATGCTCTAGATAGAACAGCATGTTTTGCTGAAGTTGTGAAGGAGTTAACTCACGCCAGTGGTGGAGAATCTTCCGCCAATGGTAGTGAATCTTCTGAGGATGAAGACTCTTCGGGTTATAGCAGGAGTTCAGATAAAGAATCCTCAAGTTCAGGCGATGATCATGTGGGTGAGACATCTAGTGCGTCGGCTGATGCAGATATTGATGCAGATATTGATGAGCTTTTGGAGGAAGCTGCATCAGGAACTGAAAGAATATCTATCTTGGTGGATCAAGCTGCTTATTCTTCGTCTTCTCTCCATTCAGCCTTTATGGCTAACGTCGACAGTTCATCAAGTCAGGTATGTGTCGATGAACCCACTGCTATTAACTGTGATAATTGTGATAGTTTGACTGTTAAGTGTGCTGAGTTAGAGGCAAACATGTCTGAGTTGCAAGGCAAACATGATGCTTTACAAGCTAGTTTGTTTGACTTGCAAGACAAACATGTTTCTTTGAATGCCAAGTGGTGTGACTTGCAAAGCAAACACGAGGCTTTGCAAGAGAAGTATGATGTGACATTCATCCACAACCAGAAGTTAACCGTGGATCTTTCTAAGTGCACTGAAGCCAACATGTTTTATGAAAACCATGAAAAGGATTTTAAGTCGGTAATTGAGAAATTAAAGAAAGATAAAACCGAGTTAACAAAAATGGTTTCCAGAAAACAAACTGATATTAATTTGTATATATCTCGCCTTGAGATAATGCAAAAGGAGATGGCTTGTGTGAAAACCGGAGTGAGGCGATCCAGCTTAAGCTAGACAGTTATTTGAGCTCTAGCTATGTGTTGGATCACATCATTGACGTTCAGAAAGAAAAGCGGGATGTCACATGCATAGGCTACAAGAAATGTCCCCCACCAGTGAGACACAATTATGATGCAATGCCTGACGAGGAAGACAGAACTTTCTTTGAACCATCTGTCCCTCTAGATGTAAAGGAATTTGCAACAGGACTGGGATACAAGAAAGAAGCATCATCAGATTCTGATGTATCAGCAGAAACATGTGTGTCTTCTGCTGAACAGAATCAGGATCCTCCAGTCATTATTGAGGATGCTGATTCTTCTGATGATGAATCCGATGATACTAATGTAGCAAAGTCTGATGCGGAAATCAAAGAGGATGACATACCTCTTGAGAATCATATTCTATGTGATCCTCCTGCAAAACCCGCTAAGACTGTTGCAATCCAGTCCTCTTCTGCAAAAGAGTCGGAGAGTGAGAATTTGCTGTATACTTTGGTTGGTGATGATAAGATTTATTCAGACAAAGATTTTCCTATTAAAAATGTTAATCAATCTTTAATAAGTAAAGTCTTTGAAAATTCGACAAGTAAGTTTTTGGGAAAGACAGGATCACGTGTTACAGTAACACAATGTCCTCCTATCCCAAAGGCCGAAGTTCGAAGACAATCTGGCAATAAGAAATTACCAACAATGCAAAAACAGCAAAGTCACACCAAGCCAAAAGGAAAATTACCGGCTCAAGGTCAAAAGAAGCCGAATCAAAAGAAAAACAAAAATGTGAACTTTGTGAAATCTAAGGGAACGGACAAAATCGAAACTTTTGAAAACAAATCTAACTTGGATTTTGTTAAACAATCAAAAGTACTGAAAAGAAATGAATCAAGTAGTTCAAATCCTAGTACCTCAGGATCACAATGTTCATCATCATCGGCAAGACGATCACATGATACTTCGGGGTTTGTTGAACGAAGATCATGTTTTGAATGCGGTACAATTGGACATGTCATTCGAAATTGTCCATACCTTCATAAACAAAAAGGCAAAATTGATGTTCCCCGTGACCAAACTGACCGTAAGCGATCTGTTTCTGTAAAACAAGATCCCCGTCTTGTAAAAGAAAGGGAGAAGAAACAGAAACGTCTACAGGTCAAGGAAGTTGAAAAGGCGTTAAAAACAGAGGTTGTCCAAACAAACTCTGTTAAATCGGATGTTAAACAGGAAAAACAAAAACAGATTTGGAAACCAAAATCGGTAACTGTTTCAGGAGGAGCCATATCAATTCCGAATCATCGGGAAATGGATGTTACAATTCTCGATGATGACGGACGACCCAAGTCTGTGAAGGCTTGGGTTCCCCTCTCCAACTAATCTCTGAATGAGTGTGCAGGATGTTCCAGGAGGAACTATTGATAGTCTTAGGATTGTTGATAGTGGAGCGTCCATGCACAAGATTGGAGACATAAGGCTCCGAAATATGGTTATATCTAGGAAAATGTTGTTGCCATTGATGGAGCGAGAGGAGAGAAAAAGAAAAAGAAGAAGAATATGTTGGTGAAAGAATGTGGCTGAATGAAGCTGCAAAATTCGACCAGATGAAAAATGTGCCAAAATTTGGTTGTTATGGTTTTTGATCGGGTCCTCAGGAAAGATTCCAATGAAATGTGTGCGGATGCCTTGGCATGGATTGAACAACCGCACACCACTTCACTTCTGAAAGAGAAAGACAAAGACCTTCGCTGGTGGAATATGGAAGACCAGCCGGACCCGGAGGTTTATGATCTTGTTGCTGTCAAGAGATTTCTCAGTAGCTGCAAATTCGACTTTGAAGTCCACACCGGGTGGATATCCAATTTGGGAGAGCACTCAGATTCCTTGCAATGCATGAAACAGTTGCAGGATACGGTTTTGAATTTCTAATCTCTCCTATGCTTGTCGATATTTAAGCTGCTTTATGAATTATTATCATCTCATACAGCGCTCTTTGACCTAACACATTGATCTCGAATATCACCTTACACGTGATTGTTTCACTATGAAACTCGTCAATGTTGTCATGGTCCGCACCGCTTACCGACGTGCCAACTGATTTTTCCAAAATTCGATAAATCTTTTCTGATAAAAACTTAATTTTGGTAAACGGCATTAAGGTCAAGCAAGAGTAAAACCAACATCGGAAAATCATTTTTGTAAATATCTTTGTGTCTTTTAAATTTGTCTTAGTTTATTGATTTTAGGGGGAGTAAATCCAAAATTTGAAAAATCCAAAAACATCGAAAAATTTCAAAAAACACAAAAACAATAGAAAAACAAAAATGAGTTTTCTGGCGAGCAAAAGAGAAAATGATAGTACATCCGTGGTCTATCCAAACCTCTTTAAACCTAAACTGAAAAACGATAAGCAGCTCTATATAAGATGTATCGGTAGGCTCACAATCATTTTAAAGTGTGCAGGGTGATATAAATCTTAAATCGACTGAAGATCAGGTGGGAACCATTCATTGGCATATGGTCTTAGTACCGAAATTTCGTTTGATAGATTGCCGAGGTTCTGAGATATTCGGTCTTTATGCTGCTTATCATCTGGGTATCATGGTTGTATCTTATACCGAAAAATAACGGGGACGCAAGTCTAGATCTTCCATGATACTATACATACGTGTACATACTGCATTCGACCTCAATAAGTGATCAACAATCACATGTCCAAACAAATAAGTGATAATATATCACATTATCCGGGAGTCAAGTTCGTCTCTCTGCTGTACGAAAGTACTGACCTGTTCACGAACTTGCTCCTGTGCCCTCATGCATCGAAAATCAAGTTCCTCATCAATAAGTGATTCTATCACATAGGGCTTGTTTTTCAAATCAAAATAAGTGAGAATCTCACATCATATACGGTCAAACAGATGATAATCGGTATACCCACCGGTAAGATAAACCCTCGTGCATACCTTGATACGGGAATGTGTCGTGATGTGGATGAACACCGGTCGGTAAGTATAAATCATACCTTAACGTATCCCCTCGCCATGATTACAAATGATAAGTTGAGCTTATGTGGATAACAATACCGATAATTGTTATAGGATGCTTATCTAAATGTTAACTAATTGAACAAAAGGAGCGTTTTGGCGTGACCGTACACTGATATGATTCTCTTACCCTCGAAACTCACAAAAAAGAATGTCTGTAAATATTTATTTAATGCTTTCAGTTTCTGCATCTTTGTATATATTTATTTACTGATTTCTGTCTTTACATTTCGAAATATTCAAAAAAAAAAATACCAAAAAGATTTTAGGTGTGTTTTAATATAAACTTTCTAAAAGCCAAAAAGATTTTATTTCTATTTTATTTTCGATCGTACGATGTTGGACCTCGAGTCTTCGTTGCCTGAAACCTGAACGAAAACCAAATTGACTAAATCTTCATAAACGGTCGGAGTTTGCAAGTTTTGAAAGTTAATAATCTATATTGAAAAATCTGTTAAACTTTCAAACTGTCGGACGGTAGTTGATTGAAATATGGTCTCATATGTGTTATTTGTTTAATGTTAACTATATTCCAAGCAGTTGTTCTCATTACGCGTTTAGCTTTCTTGCATGTGCAGATGCTAAAGGCAAGGAGAACATGTTCGATGATAAGCTTCGGAATGAAGACACGACGTGAAGGCACTCAAAAGATAAAGATGATCGAGTTGCCGCTGACCATCATCAACACCACAAGGATCTCAAGTACTGAAGATCAAGTCATTCACGAGCATAACTCAAGGGGAAGCTTATGTTAAGGGGAGTTTGTCAACACACTTCCTACATAAAAAGGGGAGTTTGTTGATACACTTTCTGCTTACAATACGTGAAGACTTTGAAGATCCTACGACAAGAATGAATGAACCATCAAGAGATGGAGAACGAGATTACGAACCTCGCGAGCAGCATCCAAGGGGGGGTTTGTTGATACATATCGTGTGGATACGGCTCGACTCGGTTCGACTCGGCTACGAAGTGAAGGCCGTAGTCAAGACATCCTCCTGTCTTGACTCGGTATGCGATTTACTTTGTATTGTACGATGTTCATGCAACTGCGTGTGTGCAGTATGCATGATAGAGAATAGTTTATGATTGTTTGGTGTTTGTTTATTCTAAGGCCCATGTCCAGGCCCAACACATATGACGAAATCACATGTGATGAAAACCAAATAGGACGAAATCCATAAGTGGTGAAAACACTTATGGATGAAAACCAAATAGGACGAAATCACCTGATTTCGTCCATATTCTTGATTTCGTCCATGTGTTTTCGTGGGTCTTGATTTCGTGGACCACTTTACTATATAAACGCAGACAACAGACATAACAAAAAAGTGAAGTCTGAATAGATTTCAGAGAACACACACACGAGAGAGAGAGTTTACAGAGCACATTTGTAAACGTTGATTTGTAACTGACTTTTCATAGTATTAATACAGTGGTGTTAATCGTTGAAATCTCGTGTCCATATTATCATTGCGTGTTCTATCTCGGTTTGCATCTCCGGTTGGATTCCGCACAACCGGGTGTGTTTGTACACAAGGATTAGGCGACTAGATCCTCCCCTAGCCGGACCTACAGATAAGATTTTGGTCGAGGTTGACAGCGTTTGACCGATTCCGAGTAATTAGGCGGAATGAAAGAAAGTCGCCTCGGCAGCCTACCTTGTAGCGACTATTCGGGGAGTACTCGGCCTTGAAAACCTTGTTTTACAACCCGTATGATGATCCAAAACCGCGCTTTACGCTTTACGAAACTATTCACAATTGGTTTTAAGAGAACTTTTGATACAGAGCATTATAATTGGATTTAGGAGGAATGGTCAACTGATAGCGCAGCACGTATGTAGGCATGGCTGTTTAGTGGTAACAACACTTGGAGTTTATGAATCCTCCGCAGAACACAGCAATGATCTTGGGATGGACGAAGCTAAGTCGGTGTTCAAAACGAGCTCCTACTCAGAATCACTACTTCTGCTTAATCACTCGGATTATATTGTTCAATGATGATGGTCGTATGCATCTACGACTTTTTTGTTATGTTTTTTTTTTTTTCTGCAAGTATACATTTCATAACGTTTTCCTGCAAGCATGCATGTTAAGATCACAAACATCCTCGTCATACTATTCTTGCTTCCTATTCAATCATTTTCTAGTATGGATCCTTATGGTCAGGTTACATTGATTTCATGTGTTAGTGTGTGTATATATGCGACTACTGGGTTAGTGAAGGTAGACGTGCCGTTGTACTAGTTTATATCCACCAGTGTAGTGGAGTTAGACAGGTGGTTGTGATATTATATATCCATGCCCTAAAAAATCATCGCTTTTATATATAAATAAATTAAGCCATTTTGGGCGACTTTTTCCCGTTTTACTTGTTACTAAAAATTAGCCAACTCAACCAAGTGTTTTTAGAAATGAACTTACTCTGGTCAATTCAAGCAGGAAGATTTCATTAGGAAGTATATGATGAATAGCCAGCAAGAGTACAAAAAGTTAAAACAGTTCCTTAAGAACTAAAATTATATAAATCACTTAACATTTGTACCTCCTCATTTGCCCCTGCTGCAGCAACTTGGTTAGTTTCAGTTGTTTGCCACAATACGCTCAGGTTCGAATCAGAACTACACTGGTTTCATAACTGTTGAGTTAGCTCTGCGAGTTAGTTTCAGATGCTTGACGTTGCTTGCCTCTTCGGGTGTGTGGGGCCGCCAGTTGCAGTATTGGTCAAGGTGTCCCGTAATCAGTGTTGTAAAAATTGTTGTGGGCGACTAGTGGACGATTAATCGCTAGTCGGCCAGTCACTGAGTAATTTTTCGTTAATCAGTCCATTAATTGCTAGTCGGGCCTAGTCGGACCTAGTCCGCCAGCCAAAAGTCGGTGATTTCGGCCAGATTCCTGAAATCAAACACAAATTATCATAAGTTAAACACGCTCCTCAACTATCTAAACGTTACACCCAAACTCAAACAAATGTTAAGTAGCATTATCTCAGAGCATTCATGATCCATTTAGCATCCTCATCTATAAAATTTAACTAAAAACCGTCCTTATCCTTAAAATTGTTAACCTAAAAAACCTCACATATCGTTCCTATATCCATCTCTATTTAATATGTTATACTTTTTTCCTTTATTATTATTCTTTCTTTTTCTTCGGCTCACAATATATAGAGAAAATAAATGGGAATGAATAATAATAAATTCCGAATATAAAGATTCACTTTAATTTTCCCTAAAAAATTTAAAACTGATAAAGAAGTCATAAAAAAACACCTTTTTTTTATGACTTCATTTTGCAGTAACATTATGGGCCACTATGGCCCATGGGGATAGAGTCCAGGAATCTCATATTTAAACTCACCCTTAGCAGCATATAAAGCCCAATAACCCAACATTCATAGCCTTACGCTTCGAATGAAACCGAATAGTTATCCCAAAATCAAAATCGATCTGAAAATGTCGGACAACATTCCTATCGAACTCCAATCGGAAATCATCAAAAGGGTTCCTGTCAAATCTTTGCTTCAGTTCAGATCCGTTTCAAAGCGATGGAAATCTCTGATCGAAAGCTCTGAATTTATTGCTGATCACAGCGTCAACCAGACTCAGCCGCATCATCTTCTGTTAAGGTACACTGAACGTTCAGAGCTCAAATATGTTTCCATTGTTGATGATGATAGTTTCCCGCAACACAAGTTTTTCCCTACTGTTCCTCCGACTGCTAAGCTACTTAAGTATAACCGAATGAACTATTCCTCTCACGGATTGGTGTGCTTGTGCGGTTTTGTTCATGATCTCAAGAAGCATCTTATTGTTCTTTGGAACCCATGGATTAGGAAATCTGTTGAAATTGTATTTCCTTATATATTAAATTCTCTTGGTTTTGGGGTTTGTCCTAAAACTATGGACCCTAAGATTGTCAACATTACGTGTAAAGCTAACGCGCAAGTTTATACATTAAGCTCTCGGGCTTGGAGACACGTATCAACCAATCTGCGTGTGCCCGAGACCGGGTTTAGCTTTAAATCTTATCATGAAGTTATAGATGGGATTATTTATTGGGTTACTTGTAATGAGAGTGGATCTTGTGGTAAGATAATTTCATTTAATTTGACAAGTGAAGAATTTGGATTGATAGAGCTTCAAGATAGTTTAGAAGACCCTGGACATCTATGCATCTCTAAGGTTAATGAGTCTCTTGTTGTGCTTAATTACGATAAATCAGACGAAGCTTGCGGTGTATGGATGATGACCAAAAATGTTGATCCAAAATCATTGCTTATAAAATTATTCACTGTGAGTTTTAAGGCATTTCATGATTCGATATATCATAGAATTGTTGGATTTAGGAAGAATGATCAACCGATAATTGAACACCATCGTAGAAGGTATGGTTTTCGATTAACAACACTTGAAGTTTATGAACCCTGCACGGAACAGAGCAATGATATTGGGACCGATATGTGCTTCATGATAAAGAATGATTCGCGCTTCATGACAACCTTCCACACAGAATCACTACTTCTGCTTAATCATCCTGGTTCCATCGCTCATTGATGTTGGCCGTGTGATACACACCACGTTGCTAACATCTACGTTGGTAGTAGCAGTAGAGTTAATTAGGAGGTTAATTTTATTTTCATTTTAGTAGGAATCCAGTTTCTCCATATTATTAGTTAGTGGTAGTGGTAGCTATTTCCATTTTGTTTGTTATTTATATTGAAAGTTTGATGGAATGAAATGATTAGAAAATTGCAACAGTTGTTCATGATCTTCTTAATGTTCTTAGGAGATTAGCGTTAGCCATCTCGTATCAGCTTATATCACCGTGTTCCATCATTCGAAACAAAATTGGGTATTCGGTTTTTTGATGTTCGACCGAATGATTTTATTTTATTTTTGTACCTTTTTTTATCATTGGTTGTTATTGGATTGGGTAAGCTAAATAATGTGTGTGTATGTGAATTAGTAAGGAAGAGAGTAGAGTAGAGAGCCTAACATATTGGGGAGACACTCTCTTAGGAGGGTGTTGGTGTTACAGACTTAGTGGTGCATAAGAAATAATGTATTGGGTACCAACTCTGGTTTTGAACCCGAACCCGACTTGCTTTTGAAACCAATTTTGGATGAACCCAGCTTGGACCCTAACAGACCTTCAAGGTCTAAACAATATCGAACCTGGTCTTTTCACTTCAAACCCGGTTTCAGCTAACTCGGTTTACTCACTGGGTATGATTTATCTAAAGGGTCAAATTGGTCAACCATCTTCAAAGTTATCCTAAGTGTATTAAATTGTCACAAAAGGAAAGAAAGTCCACCTAGTTTTAAAGACTTGAGAAGTCCAAAAGAAATGGATAAACAAGTATTTGGAGGTTGGCCCAACTTGCTTGTTTTGACTTGCACTAAAAGGCAAAAGTCAACATGTCCTTTGCCCAGTTTGGGTGACTTATTCCGCTTTATCTTCTATTAAAAAAATACAGCCGAATCAACATAGTAATTTTAGAAACTTACTCTGGTCAATTCAAGTCTTGGTTTTAAGAAGAGAAGAGGTCTAAAACCGAGACGCAAAGCACAAAAGTGGTGGTCTTTTCGTACCCCTGAGGCGCAAAGTGATTATATAATTTTTTATATATACCATAGGTTTTTAGAATCCCCTATCCAAAATATAGTTGTAAATAAAATTAATATATGATTTTACCTACAAGTACAAGCCAAAAAACCTACGGTACAACAGTTTGATGCATAAAAACACCCTAGGTACAAGAGGCGCGCGCCTCAAGCCAGAAAGCCCCCAAAATTGCGTTTTTTTGGCGCTTCTTGTTAAAAGCGCGCCTCGGGCTACTAAAGGCGACAAGGCTTGCGCCTCACGTCTCACGTGCGCTTTTTAAAACCCAGCTAGGAAGTACGAGGTATTCTTTTATCATGACTAGCCTGAGAGTAAAAATTTAGAAAAGAAAAAAAAAGTTTCTTATGAACTAAAATTATTTCATGAAATTAATGATGACTAGCCTGAGTATAAAAATTTAGAAAAAAAAGTTTCTAGTGAACTAAATTATATAAATCATTGAACATCTGTATTTTATCATTTGCCCCTGCTGCTATGTTTACGAATTGGTCCTTATTTACAGGTAAAAAGAAGTGTTCGGGCTTAAAAAGTTATAAAGAAAGAAAGAAAAGTTGATTAGTTTTCTTATTAAGTGAAAGGACGGTCATTAACGTACCTATGATTGTTCTTAACCGGTTCAAGTGTTCAACTCCAAAACCCCATTTTTTTTCTTCCTTTTGCAGGAGGCGAAAAAATAAACTAGAAAATAAACGAAACAAGGGGTAAATTAGTAAAATGACATAGCAAGTTGAATGTATTATGAGGACAATTAACCTCCTGAGATGTGTGATACCTGATGCAATGAGATGAAAACAATAGAAATTCCAAGCATAAAATTTATAGTCAAAGTGTGACCAAACTGTTATGTACCAATCGGTTGATAGATAATCCATTGAGTGGATTAAACTCAAAAGAAATTAGCAAGAAGCAAGAGTAGCAATTTAGAGAGAATATTAGACTTTCATAATTTTCATTCATATCTTTTCATAGCAAACCAATAATACATATATAGGAAAAGCAAAGGAAATATCAATGCCTAAAATAATGCAGGTAATGGAAACGTGAGAGATAAAAGCAAACATTAAGGGAAACATGTAGAAGTGGAAAACTCCACTCCTATTATTATGCATGAAACATGGGTAGGCACATATCATTCCACCCCACTTAAACAATCCTTGTCCTCAAGGATTAAGTCGGATCATTAGCGGTGCACCACGGTGGCCGCCACTCGGTTCTCCCAGCAGCATTCGGAGCAGTTTTAGTGAAGCCCCACGGTGGGCGCCAGTCAAGGTTTGGGGTTGCTTTCGCTGCAGACGGTGTGGGTGATGATGCCCGTTTCACAGCTAGTGTCGGTACAACATAAGGAGCTTGTCTTGGTGTTGGTGTAGGGACTGTTGGTTGCGGTTGGGTAGCGGTTTGTGGTGGTGTGGTGGGAACGGGTGACACGGCTGGTGGTGTTGCGGCAGAAGCGGGTGACAGGATAAGTGGTGCAGTGGCGGAAGCTTGTTTCGGTGGTAGTGAGGCAAATGGTGGTGTCGCGGCGGAAGCGGTGTGGCTGTAGGTTGCCCATCTTTGGGACTCCATTTTTAGAAGATTGATCATCTCTAAAAGAGTCGACTCAATCCGACTAAATGTAGCCTTCACTTCAAGAGCGTCCATTGATAGGGATCAAGACCGCTCTGATACCAATTGTTATGTACCAATCGGTTGATAGATAATCCATTGAGTGGATTAAACTCAAAAGAAATTAGCAAGAAGCAAGAGTAGCAATTTAGAGAGAATATTAGACTTTCATAATTTTCATTCATATCTTTTCATAGCAAACCAATAATACATATATAGGAAAAGCAAAGGAAATATCAATGCCTAAAATAATGCAGGTAATGGAAACGTGAGAGATAAAAGCAAACATTAAGGGAAACATGTAGAAGTGGAAAACTCCACTCCTATTATTATGCATGAAACATGGGTAGGCACATATCACAAACAAAGCTGCAGATGCAAAGCCTGTGAAGATCGTGACAACAACTGTTGACGAGTATTTTTTCAAAATCGTATCTGCATGCCATTAATCGGTTTTAGAAATTGTGATGAACAAATTTTCTAGAAGTTATTTGATACTTTGAACTAGTGCTGCATTGTTTGTAATTAAAAGCATTGTAGCTTTTGAATGAACATCCTTGAAAAATATCAAGGCTTTCAGATTTTTTATAAAACAAGACTGTACAAGATGATGATGATGGCATCATCATGATCCACGACGTTCCTCCTCCGTCGGTTTGACTCGACATGCAGTGACGACAACACGATGATGATGACATCATCATGATCACGTCATCATGGCGTCATCATGACGTCATTATGGGAATCTTCCGTGCCCTCTACAACTAGATACAGAAAAACTCTTCAAAGAAGAAACCTGCATTGACCTTCACAAATAAACATGTCGATTAAGTTATGATTTATCTAAGTTGTCAAATGGGTAATTATCCGAAGTGTATTAAAATGCCAAAAAAAACAAAAAAAAATACTAAATCGTTTTATTAGAAAAAGATATTACTTGGTTTTAAGTCATATGCTCTATAATTGGATTTAGGAGGAATGGTCAACTGATAGCGCACCACGTACGGTTTAGTGGTAACAACACTTGGAGTTTACGAATCCTCCGAAGAATACAACAATGATCTTGGGATGAACGAAGCTAAGTTAGTGTTCTAAATGAGCTCCTGCTCAGAATCACTACTTGTGCTTAATCACTCTGATTCCATTGTTCAATGATGATGGTCGTATGCTTAACAAAATAGAAAAAAATGGATGAATAACTTTCTTATTAAATTAAGTGAAAGGACACTCATTAATAGCTGAGTACGTATGATTCTTCTGAACCGGATCCAACTCTAATAAAATCACATAACAAGAAATTCCGAGCATAAACTTTATCGTCAAAGTGTTACCAAACAAAGCCGCAGCTGCTTTATAGGTTAAAACACTTCATACTCAAGCTGTTCGCTATACATTTCCATATTGTGCATATGCACAAAGGTAACTGCACAAGAAAGGGGTTGAACCTAACTTCCATTTAAACTTGTAAAAAGTACTAATTAGTTGGAACCTAGACAGCTAGCCTTAAGACTTAAAATGAACAAAACCAAACACAAGTTCTCTTGAAGTAACCGGTCTTTTCGCCTATTTAAACGTTACAGCCAACTTAAACAAATTATAAGTACCATTATCTTTAATAGAATATTATTGTGCCATTATTGTAATTATTGTAATTAATAGTTTTGAATTATACGAGATCTCAAATTGATCTCCTTTGTATTATTTAAACCCTTGAATGTTAATGAGAAAATCAAGGTTTGACAATTATCTCTTCCAATATCGCAGGGGCACTGCAATACCTCACTTTCACTCGGCCCAACATCAGTTATGCGGTGCAACAGGTATATATGCACATGCACGCACCCAAAACAGATCACTAGAATGCTCTCAAGCGTATCATCCGGTACATTCATGGCACGGTCTCTTACGGTCTAACTCTGTTACCTCACAGGGATCCCGCACTTCTTGCTTATACGGATGCTGGGCTGGTTGCCCAGACACTCGTCGCTCTACGAGTGGTTATTGTGTCTACTTAGGAGACAATCTCGTCTCCTGGTCCTCTAAACGTCAGCCAACCATCTCCCATTCTAGTGCCGAAGCTGAATACAGAGGAGTGGCTAATGTTGTTGCTGAAACCTGCTGGCTTCGCAATCTACTCTTGGAATTGCATCGGCCCCTTTCTAAAGCTACTATTGTTTACAGTGACAATGTGAGTGCTATCTATCTCTCGGCAATCATGTTCAACATCAGAGAACGAAACACACTGAACTTGACATCCACTTTGTGCGCGAACAAGTTCAGCGCGGTCAAGTTCGTGTTCTCCACGTCCCTTCTCATTACCAAGTTGTTGCTGATATTTTCACGAAAGGATTACCGCGCGTTTTGTTTGAAGACTTTCGCTCCAGTCTTAGCATACGGTCACCTCCCGCTTCGACTGCGGGGGTGTAATAGAATATTATTGTGCCATTATTGTAATTATTGTAATTAATAGTTTCCAATTATACGAGATCTCAAATTGATCTCCTTTGTATTATTTAAACCTTTGAATGTTAATGAGAAAATCAAGGTTTGACAATTATCTCTTACAATAATCTTAAGCATTCACATTCCATTTCTCATCCTCAACTCTTAATTAACTAAAAACCATCCTTGTCCTTAGTTGTTTAACTTTAAGAAACTTCTCACATCTTTTTTTCCCATATCTATCTCTCTGTTTAATTAAATAACTTAGTTGTTTAACTTTAAGAAACTTCTCACATCTTTTTTTCCCATATCTATCTCTCTGTTTAATTAAATAATTATTTTTCCATTACTATTATTCTTTCTTTTTCTTCAGCTCACAATTTATATAATCTTAAAAGTGAATTATTTGGCTCCAACTTTGTCTAAATCACATTTTTACCCCTTAGACATTTACTTTCACCCTAACTTTTCCTTTTTTTAATAAATATCTAAAATGTCACTCTAAGTTTAAAAATATAATTTCAATGGTAATATTTTTAACTAATAACATATAATTTCAATGTGATTTCAACTTCTTTCTTAATACTTACATAAATCCCTTTGTAAGTTTCCAACGTACCAATCGGCTCACATTATCATCATCATCATACTCAGTAAATTTCACCAATAGCAAAACTAAGGTAGGGTATGAGGAGGGTAGGATGTAGACAGTCTTACCTCTACCCAGTAGGAATAGAGAGGCTGCTTCAAATGAGACCCCCGGCTCGATACATTATGATCGACGGTATATATTCGTACAATAAGTTTCCTAGGTATGAGTCGGGTCGCATATAATATGTTTGGACTTAACGGTATGAATTTGAGTTAGTCGAACCGCATATAATACGTTATGACAATACGGTATATATCTGATTTACTTTACGTTTTAATCCAATCGCAATGCTTATATAGGTTACATTGAGTTCATTCGGTTACGTCAAACACACGTTTTCATATCGTTACGTAACGCTTAGACTAATCTATTCCACAATTGCAATTTACCCGCGCCGCAACGCACGTGGGTCTTTTTACTAGCATATAAAAAAATGAAAGGGGAATGGATAGTAAATCCGAAATATATTTACTAGTATATAAAAAAATGAAAGGGGAATGGATAGTAAATCCGAAATATAAAAAGATTCACTTTAATTTCCCAAATAAAATTAAAAATGATATACGAGTGGTGTCTTTTATTGAGTTCTTTCTATTTTCCCTTAATTTTTTAAGTATGTTATGGGCCACTATGGGATAGAGTCCAGTCCAGGGATGCTCTTGTAACCCAACAGCCCAATATTTACATCCCTACGCCGTCGTTTTGCTTCGAATCTTCATTTCCTCCCAAGTTTTTTGTAATTAAACCTTAAAGTTATCCCCAAATCAAAATCGAACTGAAAATGTCGGACAACATTCCTTTCGAACTCCAAGTGGAAATCATCAAAAGGGTTCCTGTCAAATCTTTGCTTCAATTCAGATCCGTTTCAAAGCAATGGAAATCGCTGATCGATAGCTCAGAATTTATTGCTGATCACACCCTCAAACATTCTCAACTGCATCATCCCTCTACTGGTAAGGTACACTAAACATTTTGAGATAAAATATGTTTCGATTGTTGATGATGATAGTTTTCTCCGACGCAAGTTTTCTCCTACTGTTCCTCCGACTGCTAAGCTACTTACCCATCCTCGAATGATCGCTTCCTCTCACGGATTGGTGTGCTTGTGTGGTTTTGCTTATGATCTCAAGAAGCATCTTATTGTTCTTTGGAACCCATCAATTAGGAAATCTGTTGAAATTGAGCTGCCGAATAAATTGAATGCTCTGGGTTTTGGGGTTTGTCCTAAAACTATGGACCCTAAGATTGTCAGGATTACACGTAGAACTAACGCGCAGGTTTATACATTAAGCTCTGGGGCTTGGAGACGCGTATCAATGAATCTTTGTGTGCCCGGGACCGGGTTTAGGTTTTGTTCTTATCAGGTGGTTATAGATGGGGTTATTTATTGGATTACTAATAATACAAGTGGATCTTGTGATAAGCTAATTTCATTTGAATTGACAAATGAAGAATTTGGAGTGATAGAGCTTCAAGATAGTATTGAAGACCCTGAGCATTTATGCATCTCTAAGCTTAAGGAGTCTCTTGTTGTGCTTAATTACGATAAATCAGAGGTAGCTTGCGTTGTATGGATGATGACCAAAAATGGTGATCCAAAATCCTTGCTTACAAAACTATTCACTGTGAGTTTTAACGCATTTCATGATTCGGTATATCATAGAATTGTTGGATTTCGGAAGAATGGTGAACCGATAATTGAACGCCTATGTAGTGGTGGTGGTTGTCGAGTAGCACTTGAAGTTTATGAACCCTGCACGGAAAATAGCAATGATATTTGGACTGATACGCCCTTCATGATGAAGCGTGATTCGTTCTTCATGACGACCTCCTACACAGAATCACTACTTTTGCTTAATCACCCTGATTCCATCATTCATTGACGATGATGATCGTGTGATACATAGTAGCAGTAGAGTTATTAGGAGGGGTTTTTTTTCATTTTAGTAGGTATCTAGTTTCTCCATATTACTAGCGGTAGCTGTTTCCATGTTGTTTGTTATTTAAACTCAAAGTTTGAGGAGGAGAGTAAAATGTAGACAGTGTTGGTGCACTTGTGTCTGTACTTTGTCTGTATTCGGTCTCAATGTAAACGATGTCCTTGTCAGTCCTGTAAGTTGACCAAGTCAACCGTCCTCCTGGTTTGACTTGGCCAACAGTTAGCAAATTGGTTGTATTGTCTGTGTCGAAGGATAGCTCATCGAAGGATAATGTTGATCCTTCGAGGTGCTCGAAAGATGAACCTTCGATGGATGATCTATCGATCATCCTTCGAGGTAAATGCTGATCCTTCGAAAGCCTTGTAGTCGATAGATGATCCTTCGACCATCTATCGGATCCTTCGGACAAGACAATCTGTGCTGGGTATATATATACCCATGCAGTGTGTGTTAGAAGAGAGACTTGGGTGATAGATGCACACCGAGAGATAGAGAGACACTTGAGAGCATTCTGTCCAAAACACACACACACACACTTTGAGAGTTTGCAAAACACATTTGTGAACATTGTGCTTGTAACCGGAACCTTCATTCGCATTAATACAAGTGGTGTTAATCGGTGAATCTTTGTGTGTTTGTGTTTGTGCTTGCTTCATCCCGGTTTGCTCACTAGCTTGGATTCCGCACTTGCTAGTGGGTTTGTATAACAAGGTTTAGGTTCGTCATCCTCCGAGAGGGACCTACAAGTGGTATCAGAGCTAAGGCTCTTTACCTTGTTTAAAACCGGGTTTTGTTCAAGTTCTTGGTGTGTTTGGACACTTGTTTTAGCACCCGTTTTTGGTGGTTTTCTTGCACTTTTAAACTGAAAAACGCGTTCTAAACTTTTCGGGAGTGTTCAAGGTTGGGTTGGGTAACTTAAAAATCTGTTTTTAAGAAACTTGGTGTTTTTCCGGCCAAAATTCCGGTCATTTTTCGGTGACTGGTTTCTGGATAAGGGTGTACATCTTGGGTAACATTTTCAAAGTTGGTGGGAAAGTACATTCTGACCATCCCTTTTGCCGAAAGTTGACCTTACCAACCTATCACCTTTTCACCAACCTTTCACATCAGTGTCAGTGTGTCAGTGAGCATTCGAAAGATATCCTTCGACCTCGAAAGACCATCTTTCGATCAAAGACAGCTCGATAGATAAGCATCTTTCGAGTAGTCTTTCGAAGTCTAAGCATTATCTTTCGTTTCTGGAATCTATTCGAAAGACAGTTCATCGAAAGATAAGGATATATACTCGAAAGATAAGGATCTTTCAAATAGTGAATCCTTCGAGTTTGTGTTTCAAAATCATTGTTCGAGATTCAACAGTGATCTTTCGAGCACTGTTGATCCTTCGAACAAGATTTGATCTTTCGATTGTGGTCTGTTTATTGTTAACAAGTTTCTGTTTTTCAGATCTTTCGAACCAGGATCCTTCGGCTGTGTGTGATCCTTCGGAATATTCATTTAGCACTTATTTTTCTTATCAATCATGAATCCGAATTGGTGGAATCCGGCTCCAGACAGTGGAAAATATACAAGTTCAGGTTCCACTCCCTCATGGTGGGGTACACCGGCTCCCGATAGTGGAAAGTACACGTGCACAAGTCTATCACCGTCATGGGCCGAGTCTCCGGTATCTACATCTTCACAAGCAAATGCCATATCTTCAAGTCAATGGGCATTAGTATCGAATCAAACTCCGAGCATCCAAAGTATTTTGTTGAGCGAAAGCGAAACAGGAAGTTTGAATCGACCTCCGAAGTTGATGCATCTAAATGAATATCCGGGCTGGGTTGATAGATTCCGTACATACGTTCTTGGTCAAAACACCGAACTGTGGATACGTTTCACCACAGACTTCGATCAAGCTATAGAAGTTGCTGCTTCAGATACTGCTACTTTTGCCGATCTTCCTGAAGATCAGAAGAAAACGTATGATCTGGAAAAGAAAGCATACGCCATTCTCACTCAGGCGTTAAGCAAGGATATTTACCACCAGTTTGTCAGTTTCAAGACAACCAAGAAGTTGTGGGACGGGTTGAAAACCAGAGGAGTAGGGAATGAAGCAACACGTCAGTTACGTCATGATCTGCTCAAGAAAGAATTCGACTGTTTCACATGCATGGATAAGGAGTCTTTGGGAGACATGACAAGCCGGTTTTATCATTTGCTTACTGAGTTGAATAATTTTGGTGTAACAACAACTCAAGCAGAAGTGGTGAAGAAGTTTGCTGATGCTTTGCCTCCTCAATGGAGCAGTTTCTTGGAAATCCTAAAGTATAACGGAGTGTTGAGAACTACAAATATCAACGACTTCGTGCAGCTTTTGGAAAACAAGGATCAGGAGGAAACATTAAAGGCGAAGAGAGTTCCACTGCCTCAAAATCCAGAAATGTATTATGGAACTTCAAGTACTTCGTCTGCAAGAACTGGTCCACATGCTCCACTGCAAACGACGTTTGTCACAAGCACGGATATGTATGGCAATCCAGTGCAAGTTCCTGTTAAGCCACCTCCCACCACAGACATGTATGGAAATCCAATACAACCACCTCCTCCTCCTCCTGCTCAACAACAACGTGCATGTTATGGAGGAACATCATCTGCTGGTCAACAATCAAAGCCAAGTACAGTACAGCTCGACACTTCCAGCTTCTCTAAAGTCAGTGTAGAAGTAGCTAAGGAACACATGGAGCTGCTTAACACTGTAGTGAGCGCGTACTGTGGGTTAATTGAAGGTCAAATTGGCAACATTAATCTGACACAAGAAGATTATCGGCAGATTGATAAAGAAGAGATGGACTTGATGGATATCAAGTGGGCCTTTGCGAGTGATGTGAGAAGGGCAAAGGATTGGATGGAAAGTACTGGCAGAACCAGCTTGGAAAGTAAGCGAGACACCAAGTATGGGTTCGATAAACAGGCTGTAAAGTGCTTCAACTGTGGTGAACGGGGTCACTTTAAGAGGGAATGTACAAAGCCAGCTCAACACGGGAACCAAAACCCCTTCAGAAACCAAGGCAACCAGCAGAACCAGAACAGAAACAATGAGCGTACATTGGTGCCTGTCAACAATCAAACCAACCGGGCACTTGCAGTTCAGGTGGATGAAGGTTGTGACTGGTCAATCCAGTTGGGTGGTGATGCTCCCGATGGAACAGCATGTTTTGCTCAAGTTGTGAAGGAGTTAGTTCACACCAGTGGTGGAGAATCTTCCGCCAGTGGTGGTGAATCGTCTGAAGATGAAGACTCTTCGGGTTATAGCAGGAGTTCAGATGAAGAATCCTCAAGCTCGGGTGATGATCATGTGGGTGGGACATCAAATGCAGCAATCGATGCAGATTTTGATGAACTTTTGGGAGAAGCTGCAGCAGAAACTCAAAGAAGATCTATTCTGGTGGATCAAGCTGCTTATGCTTCGTCTTCTCTCCATTCAGCCTTTATGGCTAATGTCGACGATTCATCAAGTCAGGTATGTGTCGATGAACCCACTGTTGATAATTGTGATGAATGTGATAGATTGCGTGCTAGATGTGCTGATGTGGAGAAAAGTATGTCTGAGTTGCAAGACAAACATGATGCTTTACAAGCTAGTTTGTTTGACTTGCAAGACAAACATACTACATTGAATGAGAATTTGAGTGACTTGCAAAGTAAGCACGAAGCTTTGCAAGAAAAGTATGATGTGACTTTTATCCACAATCAGAAATTGACTGTGGACCTTTCCAATTGACTGTGGACCTCGGGTTCACAAAGTTCAACATCATCGGCTAAGCGATCACATGATACTTCGGGGTTTGTAGAACGAAGATCATGTTTTGAATGTGGAACAATTGGACATATAATTCGAAATTGTCCATATCTTCATAAACAAAAAGGAAAGGTTGATGTTCCCCGTGACCAGATTGACCATAAGCAACCTGTTTCTGTAAAGCAAGATCCCCGCCTTGTAAAAGAAAGGGAAAAGAAACAGAAACGCCAACAGGTCAAGAAACTTGAAAAGGCAATTAAAACCGATGTGGTTAACAAAACATCTGTTTCTGTAAAACCAAACAATTTAAAAACTTCAGACAATCAAGAAGTTAAAATTTTAAAGAAAGACACTGGTAAAACAAAACAGACATGGAAACCTAAATCGGTTACTGAATCAGGGGGAACATCACAATTCACCAACCATCAAAGACAAGAAGTTATTGTCATTGATGAAAATGGAAGACCCAAGACCACAATGGCTTGGGTCCCCATCTCCAACTAATTCATTTGAGTTCATGTGCAGGGTGTTCCAGGAGGAACTATCAGTAGTCATTGGATTGTTGATAGTGGGGCATCCAGGCACATGACAGGCGACATGAAGCTTCTCTACGACGTCAAATCTATTAGAGGAGGTTATGTTGCTTTTGCTGGAGATAAAGGTGGATATATCACAGGTGAAGGAATGATATCCAATGGGATTGTCAGCTTTGACAAGATCAACTTTGTGCAACAACTTGATCACAATCTTCTTAGTGTTTCTCAAATCTGTGACAAGCAGTTCTCAGTACACTTTGATGCTAATGGATGTTATGTGCTGAAACCCGGCTTCAAAATTCCAAAAGAATGGATTCTGTTGTCGGCTCCAAGGATAAATGATCTGTACGTCCTTGATATGAGCCAAGCTATTACTACGTCAGCACAAGCAACTTGTTTCGTTTCCAAAGCCACAGAAAAAGACACTATCTCTTGGCACAGACGAATGGGTCACATTCACTTACGCAAAATGAATCATTTAGTTTCAAATGAATTGGTGAATGGTGTTCCCCTCAAAAATTTCCATCTTCAAGACGTCTGTGTTTCGTGCCAGAAGGGAAAACAAACGAAGAAGAAGCACCCTACTAAGAAGATCAACACGGTGGCAGTTCCTCTTGAACGTTTGCACATGGATTTGTTCGGTCCTGTCAAGCACAAGAGTATTCGAGGTGATCAATACTGCCTCGTGATAACTGATGATTATTCAAGATTTTCTTGGGTGGCGTTCATGGCACACAAGAGTGAAACCTTTGGCATTATCAAAAACTTAATCATTCAGATTGAGAATTTGTATAAGTTGAAGGTTAGGCGGATACGTAGCGACAATGGTACTGAATTTAAAAATCATTCCATGGCGGAGTTTTGCACTTCAAAGGGTATTCTTCATGAGTTTAGTGCAGCTTATACTCCTCAACAAAATGGTGTCGCTGAACGTAAGAACCGCACATTGATCGAGACTGCTAGGACAATGTTGGTAGAGTCGCAGTTGCCCATTCCATTCTGGACTGAAGCTGTGGCCTCTGCATGTTACACATTGAACCGAGTCCTTACAGTCAAAAGGCACAACAAGACCTGCTTTGAGCTTCTTCAAAAACGGAAACCAGATTTGTCTTATCTTGAACCGTTTGGAGCTCCATGCACAATCATCGATCCTAATGGAAAGTTTGGGGCAAAAGCAATTGATGGATACTTTCTTGGGTATGCCACCCCTAACTTACGAGTCTGGAATCTAGAGACTAAAAGGGTTGAGGAATGGTCTGAGGTCAGAGTACAAAGGCACACCATGCCAGTCAAATGTCCGGGTCAACCTTGGATGTTTGAGTACGATGACTTTTTCAATTCGATCAATGTTGAAGCCGTTGAAGAAAGTGCTGCGGCTAGGATGTTTTTCGAGAGTGACAATGCAACAGTTTCACCGGTGGTTCGTCCAATTCTTGTTAATCAAGAACCATCTTCTTCGGTGAACAATAATACTCTCAACAATGAGGATTTTCATGATGCAAACGAATTGAACGAATCTTCAGAGGATGATGAATTTCTAGATGCAGATCAAGAAGCCCCAACAACAGCAGTTCATGGTACTTCAGAGGGTACTCCTCCAGTGGATGCCCATAGAACAGCTGAGGCTACTGCATCATCCTCTTCGTCAATTCCGGGCCTTGATTTGGTTGTTGATCTTAATCTTAACAACCTGGGTATAAATATTCCAGTTCGAGAAAATCCTGAAACAAGGATTCATAATACCCATCCTCAACAAAACATCATAGGAAATGTGCAAAGTGGCATTCAAACAAGAAACATGTTGCGAAACAACAACAATGCAGGCTTGTATGCGGCTATTCGAGAATCCGGGCAACAAAACGATTGGTCTTTCGCGTGTTATGTTTCACAGGAAGAGCCAAGAACTTGGAAAGAAGCCTTGAAAGATAACGCTTGGGTTGAAGCAATGCAGGAAGAGCTGCAACAATTCCAGAAGCTGGGTGTCTGGAAACTCGTAGAGAAACCTGCTGGATACAAGAAGATTGGTACCCGTTGGGTGTTTAAATGCAAAAAGGATGACCGCGGAGTTGTCATCCGAAACAAAGCACGTTTAGTCGTTCAAGGTTTTCGTCAGATTGAAGGGATCGACTACAACGAAGTGTATGCACCTGTTGCACGTCTCGAAGCAATTCGAATCTTTCTAGCCTATGCGTCCTTCAAAGGATTCAAGGTTTATCAGATGGACGTGAAAAGTGCATTTTTACATGGTGTGGTTGAAGAAGAGGTATACGTCGAACAGCCTCCAGGTTTTGAAGATCCTATCCATCCCGATCGGGTTTGGTTGCTCAACAAAGCTCTCTATGGTCTTCATCAAGCACCGCGAGCTTGGTATGCAACCTTATCACACTATCTGCTGGAGAACGGTTTTCGTAGAGGTCTTATCGACTGTACTCTTTTCATCAAAGAACAAGATGGAGATCTTCTTCTGGTACAGGTATACGTTGATGATATTATTTTTGGTTCTACTAATGATGTCTTGTGTAGGAATTTCGAGCGCATTATGCAGGATAAATTCGAGATGAGTGCTATGGGGGAATTGACCTTCTTCTTGGGCCTACAAGTACAACAAACTGAGTCTGGGATATTCATCCATCAGACTAAATATGTTGGCGACATCTTGAGCCGGTTCCAGATGTCTGATGCAACGCCCATTGGTACCCCATTGCCAACTAATCACGGAATTACTCCAGACTTGAAGGGTGAACCTGTTAGCCCCTCAAACTACTGCGCAATGATCGGATCTCTTATGTACCTCACAGCATCAAGGCCAGACATAATGTACCCAACGTGCCTGCTTGCCAGATATCAAGTCAATCCAAAGGCCTCACATCTTGCAGCTGTTAAAAGGATTTTTCGTTATTTGAAGGCTTACCCTGACACCGGTCTGTGGTACCCTAGGGATAATAACTTTGAATTGGTCGCTTTCAGTGATTCTGATTTTGGCGGATGCAAAATCGACGGCAAATCCACAACGGCTGGATGTCAGTTTTTAGGAAATCGCCTAGTCACATGGCAGTGCAAGAAGCAGACATGCGTCGCTACATCAACATGCGAAGCTGAATACATTGCTGCCTCAAGTTGTTGCTCCCAAGTTCTTTGGATCCAACAACAATTGCGGGACTACGGTTTTGAATTCCTAACTACTCCTATTTACGTTGATAATTCTGCTGCTTTAGATATCACTAGAAATCCTGTGCAGCATTCAAAGACCAAACACATCGAAATCAAATATCACTTCATACGTGATTGCTTTGAGAAAAGGCTAATCGATGTTGTTAAGGTCCACACCGATGACCAACGTGCCGACCTTTTTACCAAAGCATTTGACAAATCAAGATTTGACTTTTTATTATTGGTAAACGGCATTAAGGTCAAGCAAGAGTAAAACCAACATCGGAAAATCATTTTTGTAAATATCTTTGTGTTTTAAATTTGTCTTAGTTTATTGATTTTAGGGGGAGTAAATCCAAAAATCTGAAAATCCAAAAACATCGAAAAATTTCAAAAACACAAAAACAATAGAAAAACAAAAATGAGTTTCCTGGCGAGCAAAAGAGAAAATGATAGTACATCAGTGGTCTATCCAAACCTCTTTAAACCTTAAATGAAAAACGATAAGCAGCTCTATATAAGATGTATCGGTAGGCTCACAATCATTTTAAAGTGTGCAGGGTGATATAAATCTTAAATCGACTGAAGACCAGGTAGGAACCATTCATTGGCATATGGTCTTAGTACCGAAATTTCGTTTGATAGATTGCCGAGGTTCTGAGATATTCGGTCTTTATGCTGCTTATCATCTGGGTATCATGGTTGTATCTTTTACCGAAAAATAACGGGGACGCAAGTCTAGATCTTCCATGATACTATACATACGTGTACATATTACATACTGCATTCGACCTCAATAAGTGATAAACAATCACATGTCCAAACAAATAAGTGATAAAATATCACATTTATCCGGGAGTCAAGTTCGTCTCTCTGCTGTACGAAAGTACTGACCTGTTCACGGACTTGCTCCTGTGCCCTCATGCATATGAAAATCAAGTTCCTCATCAATAAGTGATTCTATCACATAGGGCTTGTTTTTCAAATCAAAATAAGTGAGAATCTCACAGCTTATACGGTCAAACAGATGATAATCGGTATACTCACCGGTAAGATGAACCCTCGTGCATACCTTGATACGGGAATGTGTCGTGATGTGGATGAACACCGGTCGGTAAGTATAAATCATACATTAACGTATCTCCTAAACATGATTACATCTGATAAGTTGAGCTTAAGTGGACAACAATACCGATAATTGTTATAGGATGTTGATCTTAATGTTAACTAATTGAACAACAAGAGCGCTTTGGCATGACCGTACACTGATATGATTCTCTTACCCTCGAAACTCGCAAAAAGAATGTCTGTATATATTTATTTACTGCTTTCAGTCTTTACATTTGAAAAATTCAAAAATTCCAAAAAGATTTTATTTCTGCTTTATTTTCGATCGTACGATGTTGGAACTCGAGTCTTCGTTACCTGAAACCTGAACGAAAACCGAATTGACTAAATCTTCATAAACCGTCGAAATTTGCAAATTTTGAAAGTTAGAATTTAAAATTGACAAATTTATTAAACTTTCAAACTGTCAGACGGTGTTTGATTGTGACATGGTCATTAGTGTGTCATTTGTTTATGTTAACTATATTCCAAGCAGTTGTTCTCATTACGCGTTTAGATTTCTTGCATGTGCAGATTCTAAAGGCAAGGAGAACATAGTCGACGACAAACTTCGGAATGAAGACACGACGTGAAGGCGCTCAAAAGATGAAGATGATCGAGTTGCCGCTGGCCATCATCAACACCACAAGGATCTAACTTCATAAAGATCAAGTTTTTCACGAGCATAACTCAAGGGGGAGCTTATGTTAAGGGGGAGTTTGTCAACACACTTCCTACATGATACGGGTAGTTTGTTGATACACTCTCTGCTTTCAAGACGTGAAGACTTTGAAGATCCTCCGACACTGAAGACTTGAAAGGACATCAGAGTCTTGCAGACATGAAGATCAAAGATGATCAAGATCGAGACAAATCTACAATCATCGAAGTTCGAGACAAAGCTACAGCCAAGGGGGAGTTTGTTGGTGCACTTGTGTCTGTACTTTGTCTGTATTCGGTCTCAATGTAAACGATGTCCTTGTCAGTCCTGTAAGTTGACCAAGTCAACCGTCCTCCTGGTTTGACTTGGCCAACAGTTAGCAAATTGGTTGTATTGTCTGTGTCGAAGGATAGCTCATCGAAGGATAATGTTGATCCTTCGAGGTGCTCGAAAGATGAACCTTCGATGGATGATCTATCGATCATCCTTCGAGGTAAATGCTGATCCTTCGAAAGCCTTGTAGTCGATAGATGATCCTTCGACCATCTATCGGATCCTTCGGACAAGACAATCTGTGCTGGGTATATATATACCCATGCAGTGTGTGTTAGAAGAGAGACTTGGGTGATAGATGCACACCGAGAGATAGAGAGACACTTGAGAGCATTCTGTCCAAAACACACACACACACTTTGAGAGTTTGCAAAACACATTTGTGAACATTGTGCTTGTAACCGGAACCTTCATTCGCATTAATACAAGTGGTGTTAATCGGTGAATCTTTGTGTGTTTGTGTTTGTGCTTGCTTCATCCCGGTTTGCTCACTAGCTTGGATTCCGCACTTGCTAGTGGGTTTGTATAACAAGGTTTAGGTTCGTCATCCTCCGAGAGGGACCTACAGACAGCCTTACCTCTACCCCGTAGGAATAAGTATTCGGTTTTTACTTCATCATCATCATACTCGGGAAATCCCACCAATAGCTTATATCCCCCGGCTCGGTATTCGGTTTTCGCTTGTCGACTGAATATTTTTATTAAATTTTTGTACCTTTTTATCATTATTTGGTATTGGATTTTGTTAAGCTAAATTTTTTATGCGCATGTGAATTGATAAGGAAGAGAGTAGAGTATAGATATAGAAAGCAGAGGATAAAAGCTGATAGCAAACAAAATAATGGGTTGGGTACCAACTCCGGTTTTGAACCCGAACCCAACTTGATTTTGAACCAATTTTGGATGAACACGGTTTGGAAGCTAACAGACCTGAACCTTGTCGTGCCCAATCCTTTCACTTCAAACTCGGTTTCAACTGACTCGGTTTAGTCAAAAACCGGCTATAATTTATCTAAAGGGTCAAATGGGTCAACTGGTTTAAAATTTATACGAAATGTACTAAAATGCCAGAAAAAACTCCTGAATTGTTATGTTAGAAAAAAAAAAAAACTTAGTTTTATTGTTGTGTGTACTTTTTTTTAACTTTAATGGAGTTTTTAATTTTATTTGTCTAATTTAAATAAAAATAATAAAAAGATCAATATAAAATTTAAGTAAAAAATAATAATGATTGAAAAAACTGTTACAAGTTGCAATTTAAAAAAGTGAAAAATTTGACATGTCCATGTGTTAGTGATGTGGCATACACTTTATGACGTGACGGTTATAAAAAATGAAACTATTGAGATGAACATAAAATCAGTTAACCGAATCGGTTTTTAACAACCGAACCTAACCCAACCCAAACCGGTTTATGTTCCACATCGGTAAGAAAACCAATCCAATTATTTGATTTTATTGAATTAAAAAAAACTACAAAAAACTGTCTAAAATGGTTCAAAAACTATAGAAAAAATAATAATAAACTCGTATTTTATGTTTTTTTTTTTTTTTTTACTTTTTTGTCGTTAAAACTGTTTAAAAAAAGTGTTCGCAAGAACCGGTTTGTTCATAGAAACTGAACCGAAACCGGTGTTTCAAACCACTATAAAAAACCAACCAAACTGGGAAGGAACCGAACCGGTATCAAACCGCAGGTTACTTAGTCTAAGGGGTTGTTTGGCAACTTTTTAATGTTAAGTGTTGAACCAGTAAGATGTCAAGATGTCTGAATCATTAAGAGCCATTATAATGTTTAACCGTTTAGAGGCTAACTTTTTAGCATTTACCCAGATATGTGACATGTAACATAAAATTTTAAAACTTATTTTAAAAATATTTTCTAAGCATTTTTGGTTTTTTGTAACCAAAACGTTCAAAAATATGTTTATTACACGCCCTAATTTTTTTAGAAAAAAAAAAAATTGTTAAATAGTGTTTTTACAAAGGGTTTTCATCGTTTTTGCAACTTGGGTGAGTTTTTGTCAAATAATGTTTATTTTTTTAAGTTGTATAAAAATGTTTATGTATTTTTAAATAGGAAACGCATAAAAGGGAGCCGACTTTTAGAAACGTGTTCGTGAATCGTTTCACCGAATATGGGTACCGGAACCATACCGGAATGCGGATTCCATTCCGGTAAGTGAAAAAAATGCCTCGAAAAGTCATCGGATTTAATGGCATCTACAACAACCTCGCTTACAATCGTGGTAGATCGAACGGGGCTAGGGATATAGACTTGCTAGCGGAGGCTCACAATCGCTACAAACATAATAAGTTTCACTCATTCACACCGGTGCGAACTTGACAAAGCTTAAAAAGAAGCACCAAGTGGCATCTCATTCCACTAATGGACCAACGGGAAGCACCGGTGAAAAGACCGAAGACCACATCATCTCAAGCCACATCGGATGTGCGCTTGCACTTAAATTTAGATGACTTGAATTACAAGTTTGAGTTGCCGGAAGAACCAACTCCTTCCCTTGACCTAGTTCGTCCGATGGTCGAGATCGTGAAAAAAAATAAAAGGTGGCGACCACGGTTCATCTTCAACCAACTTCGACATCGAAGGGCAAGTCGAGAGTCTCGATGCGAACATCAAAAGATTGTTAGCCCTCAAGGAACAAAAAACCGACGCCTACAATCTCACGGTTCTTGAGATGAACACCGATGGTATGTTGGATTTGGACAAACATGTAATTGAAAAAAAACAAGATTCGCCGACTCATCCTATGTGAGATGGAGGATGAGAACAAGGAAGATGACGAGTAGTTTTTTCTAAGTATTTTTAGGTGCAACTTTTTTTCTACTTTTTTTTAGAAATTTAAATTTTACTTTAGGTTTCCTAGGATTTTAAATTGTATTGTACATTTTATTAACTTACATGGAGTTTTTAATTTTACTTGACTAATTTAAATAAATATGATAATAAGATTCATATAAGATTTTAATAAAAAAAAAAAAGTAATGATTGAAAAATGATTGAGATGTGGTTAAAAACATAAAACCAGTAAAACCATTATAAGGTGTAGATAAAAAAAAAAAAAGCAAAACAAAAATATGGTTTGGTGATGTGGCAAACAATTTTCATGATGTGATGGTTAAAAAAAGTTACAACCATTACACTAACGGTGCGTTTAGTTCTCAGAATTTTTTGAAATTTGAATTTGTATAGGAATTAAGTATAATTTAAAGGAATTAGATTTGGAATATAAAAAATTTTAATTGGAATTGGAATCTCAACTCCATTTTTGATGTGTTTGGTTGTCAAATAAATTAAATTGAAATCTATCACCCCGGCACCCACCACCCTTGATTCGGGTCAAAACGGTTCGGGTGGGAACAGTATGAGGTTAAACTTGAAATGGTGCGGGTTGAAACGGTCGAAAATTCCAATGAATTACTTTAATTTCTTCGCATATAGGAAGGATTTTGAATTTGTTTAGCTAAAGAAATTTGAAGGAATCCATACTTAATTCCAATTCTAATTCTCTTATTAACCAAACACATAAAAATTGGAATTAAGATTCCAATTCCAACAAATTATGTGAACAAAATTCTGTTAAACTCCTGTGAACCAAAGGCCAGGTGATTTTATGTTATTTGTTTTGTTTAAAAACATTAAAAAAAACAACGCACATCATGGGGACTCATCCGTGATCCATGTATATTAAGGCCAGTGGCCCATAATTCTATATTATATTGTTCCCGTTGATGCTAACCAACTTTTGGGCTAATTACAGCCGTAGAAAGTCATCAACTTTTAATCTCAGCCGTTTAAAGTCTCTAAATTCCTTCTAGAAGCAGCGGTTCTCGGCAGTTCAGCACTCTCTCACCCATGATCTTGCGGTTTTCTGCAGTTTATCAAGATGTACCAATCAGAAATGCAGGTTGCAATGCGGTTTAAAATGTGTTCCTTATTTTCAGGGAGTTAGTGGGTTAGTGGACACTTAACTGCATTTTTTGGTGCCTATATAATATAAGTTCAGGTAGTGTAATCTTCTGAATTTTTTTCGCTCTTCCTATATTCATACAGCAACACATCTGCAGCAATGGATATCTCGGATGACTTCGTGGACATTTATGAAGAAGATCAGCCTGCAAAGAAAGTAAGTTGGAATGTAAGTTGGAATGTTAATTATTAGTTAGCAAAGCATGTGGATGGTTTCTAATTGTTTGTGAATTGCACCAAATATTTAGTCTTCTAATATATGGTAGCAATTGTAATTTTTTCAGCTGGGTTTTGATGCAATGACACCGAAGAAGAATCAAATATGCAGCCCAATGAAAGATTCTCCGAAGGTAACGTTTTAAGTCACAACTAATGTATAAAATTTGTTTTGATATTTAGTCTGATTTGTTAAATTCTATCAATTTATTGTTTCAGACGGACAGTGGAAGTGTAGAGATCATTTCATATGGACAGTATTTTAGTCCATTCAAATCTGAAATGCATAGGGAGGTTATTGAACAGGTGGTGTTTTTTTTTAATAAAGTTTTCATTGCATAAGTGCATAATGATTGTTTCACACCTTTATGTTTTTTTAAAATGTATTATACTAATGTTTTTAGTTCTTGTAGTTTCAGAACATAGAAAAGCAAGCTAAAAGAAAGCATGCGCTCCTAACTTGGAAATGGGATGAGGTCATTGATATTACCCAAAGTGAAGATTCGAATGGTCAGAAAGATGATTCTAAGGCAAAACAACAAGATGATTTGGAGTCTGAGTTAAGTGATACAGCAGACTCTTTGGATAGTCCATTGAAAAGATCAAAGATTCCACGTATATCTAAAAATTGCAACGATCATGTTGGATGGGTTGAATTTTAAGTTTACTCAGTTTAAGTCCTGTTTGTCATAGTCATCTTTTATGTTTTGCCTTTCAAGTCAGTGTTTGTTAAGGTTTGTTTGTTCATCTATTTTTAGTTTAATTGTAGTTTCCTTTTTTCAATTTATTTTTCTATGTTTTATCTGTTAACTATATTACTTATTACATATATGTTGATGATTAATTGTTTATTTAATAATAAATATTTCTGTTATGAAAAAAAAAGAAAATATAGGTAGTGGTTTTCACCAATTTGTATGTATGTTTATAAAGGTTAAATCTTCTTTTACTTTCAAAATACGTAAATAAAATTCCAGATATGCATAACTTCAACAGTTATATAAGTAGTTACACATAAGTCATAGAAAAACAATCTAAAAAAATTTAGTACCCAATAATATCCTGTTTCATGTTAACAAATTCCGTGTTCTCAAACAAGAGGCCTATTTAGGTATTTTAAAAAATATTTAGTCATTTATAGGTTTTTTTAAAATAATAAGTTTTGTATTATTTAGAGTGAAAATTCAAAAT
This sequence comes from Helianthus annuus, assembly GCF_002127325.2. Lineage (NCBI taxonomy): Eukaryota > Viridiplantae > Streptophyta > Magnoliopsida > Asterales > Asteraceae > Helianthus > Helianthus annuus. The sequence continues at coordinate 3,161,952 of NC_035439.2, forward strand.
AGCATTCAGTTATATAAATAACAAGGGGAAAAGAATAAGATATTTTGAAGAAAAAAAACATATAAATAGTCGGTTATACTGAATTAATATTGAAGTCAGCCTTCTTAGTCACGTTACCATGATCATCGGGCCACTAAGCGATGATCAAGTAACTAACTTAGGGTTTTAGAAATTAATATAATCGTTCGGTTATGTTAAGTTTATTTCTAAGTCAGTCCACTTACCCACTTGTCATGATCCTTGCTCACTAACCCATGATTGAATAACTACCTATGTTTTATTCAATAAATTAACTGTTTTCATTAAAAGTCGGACATGTAGCTCTATATAAGATATCACTAATATCCCTAAAATTCGTGTATTACTGTATTTCTAGATATAATATCAGAAACTATTGAGTTATGAAAAAGTTGAAGGGGTGCCTCTACTCAGCCTCTGAGTCGAACACTAAGTTGCCTGACCTTGGTCCTGACTTAATAATGTCAGAGATACTGCCAAGACTTCCTGCAAAATGTGTAGGTCGTGCAAAGAAGGTATGTAAAGAATGGTTGTCATGTATATCGTCGAAGGAGTTTGTCATGATGCACTGTAGACATATGTGTAAGGGGTCTAGACAAAAAATTCTTAGTATTGGACAGGAATCATGCTTTATTTCCAGCACTACTGTTGATTTAGTCGATGAGAAAACCATGATTACCCTACCGTTTCATGTTCGCCCTTCTGATGTGTGGATTTTATCAAGCTTGAATGGGCTTTTATGTGTTTGTTTACGCAATACGTTTGAAATGCTTATTTGGAATCCGTTGATCCGTAGCTGCATCAACATATCTGATTCTAAGTCTTATGGTTTTTTCAAAATCTATTCCGATGCTGTTGGCCTATACATCGATTCCTCTAATGATTACAGAGTTTTACATATAAAACGTGGTCGTTTTACAGTTGATGTTATGGCTTATTCAAGGAGGACCAGTCATTGGAAGAGAATACCGTTTTTACAAAAAAGGCATTACCATACTAATGGTTATGTGTGGTCGGGGGGGACTTTTTGTGAGGATGGTTTATATTTTACTGTATTCCAGTTTTGGCTTGCTGGTGATATTGTCATAATTCGATTTGATGTGAATACAGAGACGTTTTCAGAAATAGGGTTTCCATATGTTGGCAATGGTGAAACATGTCAGGGGAACTTGGTTAATATGAATAACAAACTTCACGTGTTTGTTAGTCATGGGTTTATAGATATGGCTGTGGATCTATGGCGTTATGAAGGTGAGCATTGGTCGAAGGTCATGTTGTTTTCGAAGATCAGTTATATTCCAACGCCAGTTTGGTGCTCAATTACACATGTTAGTTCAGAAGAAAAGTGTTTTGTGATGACAGATTGGGGTGAGGTTTATGAAATAGATTTGAACAAGAAGACGTGTGACCTTTTCATACCAAGCGATTGGAATCATGCTATACGGACAGCAATATATGTGGAAACTATTGTGCCAGCAAGTCTTCAGTAATACATGTTGTTTGGTAATCCTTTTTTTTTTTTTTGCTTCGAAATGTTTGTTGAATTTTGAAAAATTCCTTCATCGGATGTAATGTTCTTTTTTTAGTTAATGTTTGCTTTTTTCTCTACTATGTGTTTGTGTATTATTTGTTTATAAAGAATTGCTTATATATTATGTTTAGATAAATATAAAATTATATTTTTTATTGTTATTGTATTCCATTGTCAGTACACATAAAAGTTTTTAATAAATATGTCTTCATTAGTGTAATTATCAAATATTTTGATATTTTTGTTGATACATTTACAGAAGTTCAGCTTTGTTTATAAAAAATTCAAATGAAAATTTAGCTGGTATATAAAACTTATAGGTTTAGTAACTGATTATGCAGTTATTTTAAATATATTTCAGTTTAGCCCACTTTCCCACTATCCCATGATTTATTAACTGTCTGAATTAATATTAACTTCCATGAGAAAAATTCGGATATTAGCTCTATATAATGTAGTTCTATGACCTTACAGTGTCTTTCTTTCTTCGAATTTTGTTTACCATAAAAATCATCATATTGAGTAGCTTTGGAGAGCCAGTTGGAGAATTAAGGTATGTTTTCCTAATCTTTTTAATTCATCTTTTTTCTACAAATCAAATTGATTGTGTGTTTGCTTTTTTAGTTTAAACAATAGAATCAAAACCATTTAGGTGTTTGCTATATGTTCAAATACATGTAGACCGATTTCTTATTAAATGTGAACATTCTACCAGTGTCAGATCAAAGCTAAGTACTCTCAAGTGTTATATCTAAAACGCAGTCTATAACTTATATGAAAAACATAAATTGTGCAAATTATACCTTTAAATTTAAACAATGTTTTATTAAAGCAAACACATAGGCATAATAAGAAGTATGAATCAGTGGTTAGAAAGACTTACAGTGCCATAATTTTTTATTAAGAGCATGGGTTGCAAGATTCACAATATGTCCGTAAGCTGATTCAAACTGTCAGGGATAAGCCTAGCTTCTGTCTTTCATATGATCCCTCCTGTTAGCCCATTAAAACAGAGAAACCCTTACTACTGATTCAATGATGTTGTCATAAGCATAACAAATAAAACTTTCAAAGTGTCTGCCAAGTTTTGGATCCAACCCAGCCCCCATTTGTTTATGTTCTAGAGCTTATCTATGCCATGTCTTTAACTCGGTTGTAACATATTGAGGACAACGAAAAATCCTAAGCCCATCAATCTACCGAAACACAGATCTGGCATGTTTGCATAACTGAAGGCCTAAATTCCGAATATCTCTAATCGAATATGAATAAGCATAATAATATCAATCCACAACCGTTAACCCTAAAATTGCCTTAATACAGTTCTGACATGTTTGAATAACTCAAACCCTAAAATCCGGAGGTTATTTATCAAATATGAACATCCACATTCATTAACCCTAATCGATAATCAAAGAATGTATTAATCGAATATGAAGAACCCTAGTCGAACAAAATAGTATGATGTATAATATGCTAGGGTTTATAGAGGTAAATACCTTGAAATTTTGAATCGATTGAACTGCTGATACGTATGACGGAGAAGAATGGAGTGTACACAAGTATAACCATGGTGAATGGCCGTGCAATCTGTTGATGTCTCGATGAATACGGGATGCAGAGAGGAGCGACTTGGACCAGAAAGAGGGATGAATTCATCGCATATGTGGTTAGGGTTGAGTTAACTGCCGTTATGTAGTATCCGTTTCCTAATTTGGATTGTCCATATTCAGTATCCAAACCGGCCCGTCTCATGTTTACCTCATCCAGTTTGTTAACCTGGCCCAAAATGCTAATGTGATATATCTGGCCCATTTTGATACAAATTTATACTTTAGTTTGTAATAATTGTTTTATTGTTATTAGTTAACATATTTTTGTTGATTTTATTTTTATTTTTAATATTTTTATTATCCTATATTGTGATAATACATGTTTTTTTGTTAGTTATATTTTATATGAATATTCAAGACCTATTATTAGTATGTAGTTTATGCTTGAAACTTACGATGATTTAATTTATTTATTTTTTTGTAAATTGTGTTTTTAGATAAAAGCAGTATGTCGTGCCTTCCATTTTTAGTAGTAATGTTGGATATAATTGCAAGACTTCCACCAAAAAATGTTGCTCAATGTAAGCTTGTCTGCAAGGAGTGGTTAGATTTCATTTTAGATCGTAAGTTTGTAAGGGCTCATTGTCATTACATGCGTGCATCGGCTGATCAAAAATTGTTGATGGTTGGTTGGAAGACTATCGAAGTACATTCCTTAAATTATAAGTCCCCGGGATTTATTGTACCAAGAGGTGTTGCCCGCCCGTTCTATGCTCATCCTTCTAGAATGTTTTTTTTGGCAAGTTTGGATGGTATGTTGTGTGTTTGTCTGCAAAACACTTGTGAGTTGGTTGTTTGGAATCCATTGACGACTAAGTTCAAGAAGTTGGCAAATTCTAATTCGCAAGGTTTCTACAAAGTTGATAGAGATGCTCTAGGATTTTTTGTTGACTCTTCTGATGATTACAACATTTTACATATTAAACGTAGACGAGGTACAATGACCGTTTATATTTATTCGATGGAGTTGAATTCATGGAGTACTGTACGCTTCCTAAAACACCGTCCGTACCACCATTATACGTACCTTTGGTCGCCAGCAACTTTGTGTGGTGGTGGTTTGTATTTTGTCGTTACCCAATGTCGTGGTCGTTCAGATGGATTGTCGGTTATTCGTTTTGATGTGAATTCAAAGTCGTTTTCTGAATTGTGTTTCCCCAATGTATATGACGATGAAGTTAGTGGAAGTTTAGTTAACATAAACGAGGAGCTTCATATGTATGTTTGTATCGGAAACTATGACTATAGACGAGAAATTGTATTGTGGAGGCTTAAAAATAAAAGTTGGATGAAGGTTTTTGCATATCCTGATAAGTTGTGGATGCCATTATCAACTATGTGTTCTTTCACATATTACAATTTGCCAGGGACATGTCTTGTGATAACGAATTTTGGACAAGTGATTGAAATTGATTTGCAACGGGATCATCTAGGTTATTTCTGCCGTATGTTTTTCTATAGGCAAATGCATGGTGCGGTTTACACAGAGACCATAGCTTCCCCGAATTATTAGTTTGAGAAAGTTTTATCTTGTAATTTTCGTAACTTTGAGTTTAAGTGGTACCTTGTAGTTGTCATAATGTTACTTTTGTTGTTGCTTCTATTTTGGTAATTTGATGTTGCAATTTTTAAAGTTTTGGTTGTCCTTGAGATATTATATATGTTTCTAGCTTTTTATGTTTTGAGTGGCATTATAATTGACTCTTGTCATGCTTTTCTAAAGATATATGTATCTGAAGGTGTTGATATGAGTGCACCTATATCAAATGATTCCGATTCAATTTCTTCGGTCCCTTCGCATGAGACGTCAGCATCTACACGTGTTGAATGTCGTAGGGGCCGTGGACGTATGGGCCGTCCTCGATTGCGGGAGCGACTTCCTGTTGTGACGCCTGATGTTGCATCCTCTCAACGGTGTTCTTACGGTGTGGTTATCTATGTTCTTGTATTTCTTATGATTTTGTTCATATACTAATACCCCTTATTGTCCGTTTGTTATGGGGTTTGCATGTTTATATTTACCATGTAAACCCTTTAAACCTGTTAGTGCTACTGTTGCTGTGTATGCAGTTGGTAGTTCTAGCAGAAGTGTGGTACGCTATATGCGTATGTCAAATGAAAATGTGCAACCTTCTCCGATCCCTTCAGTTTCGGATTCATTTGCGGTTATACGTACCACTCAGGAAAATATATCTTCTAATGCAACGACTGAAGTAGGGCGTAGACGGACGGGCCAAATGGGTCGTCCTCGATTACGTGATCGCCCTTCTGATTTAACAAGTGAGGCTACAAGTACTCAAAGACGTTGCAATGGTACGCTTGATTGAGTTCTCGTGTTTGTTATGTGTTTTCACCCAATAGCACCCATGATTTTATATTATGTCGGTTAAGCCTTTTAAATTGAATAGGTTTATTGTTATCTTTGCTTTTTTTAGTTGATCGTATCAACAGAGGTGTTGTGCATTATACCAGTAGAACAAATGGAGCTGCGCAATCTTCATTAGGTTCAACGGTTTCACAAACATCTGGATGTCTACATTCGAATCAAGTTGAAGTACCTTCCCGTGCAAGTGTCTTTCAAGACGAAAACAGATATTGTAAACATCATATTTTTTTCTTGTGACACTTTGTATATATGAACACCTTATATGACATTGATAGTGTTTGCTTACACTTCACTTACCTTTTTTAGGGCGATGTCCGTCGTATTGGGATATCGGTGATGCAAACCATAGTTGTGTTCATTGTGGAGCTATGCTTTGGTATGAGGAACGAACTATAAAAAGTTTAACTCCTCGTGTTCCAAGTTTTTCATTATGTTGTAGTGAAGGAAAGGTTTGCTTGCCATTTCTTCGACATCCTCCTCAAACATTGGGTCGTCTTCTTGATTACAATGGGGAAACACGATCTCGCGTGTTTAGAGAAAACATAAAGCTTTTAAATGCGATGTTTGCATTTACCTCAACCGGTGGGAGAATATCTACGGATTTAAATGATGGTCGTGGGCCTTATACATTCCGTTTGAATGGCCACAACCATCATAATATTGGATCATTGTTGCCTATGCATCCTGATGGACGCCCTAGATTTGCTCAATTGTACGTTTATGACACGGAAAATGAGATTGATAATCGCTTTTATGCTTTGCGAAATTGTGTGTCACCAACGTCTGATCAAGTCATCCTGCGCACATTAGTGAATGACTTGCTGTTGATGCTTGATGCGAACAATGCATTAGTGCAGGCTTTTAGGATGGCACGTGAAAGGTTTAATGACAACTCAATGCAACGTCTTACGCTTCGCTTGCTTGGTACGCGAAATAGAAGAGAAGGACAATATTCTTTGCCTACTGTTCCTGAAGTGGCTGCACTGATTCCAGGTGATGGAAATCCTACGGACTCACGTGATATTATTATTGAAGAACGTGGTAGTCGTAGTGCAAAGCGTATATCTGAATTGCACCCAAGTTTTATGGCGTTGCAGTATCCTTTGTTGTTTCCGTATGGAGAAGATGGATTCCATCTTAATATTCCTCTATGTAATATATCTGCATCAAGTAGGCGGCAATCGGTTTCATTAAGAGAATATTATTCTTACCGTTTACAACTTAGGAGGAATGAAGGTAAGACATTACCCAAATCTGGCCGTTTATTTCAGACGTATGTTGTGGACTGTTATTCAGCTATCCTTGAACATGAGATGAATTGGTATAAACAAAACCAAAACACTATTCGTTCGGATTTGTATAATGGTTTATGTGATCGTATCGCTGATGGTGAAACAAGTTGTGAAGCAGTTGGTCGACGTGTTATCCTGCCAGCTACATTTGCCGGTGGGCCAAGACATATGATTCAACAGTATCAGGATGCAATGGCTATTTGTCGTTGGGCTGGGGCTCCGGACCTTTTTATTACTATGACATGCAATTCAAAATGGCCGGAAATTACCCGACACATTCAAGCAACAACCCCTGGTATGAGTGCGTCCGACCGCCCTGACATTGTTGCCCGTGTTTTCAAAATTAAACTTGATGAACTTATCAAAGACATAAGGAAAAGGAATATTTTTGGACACACGAAAGCAGGTTTGTTACTAGCATTTCCATTGTCTAAATATTATACGATTGTTTTTTATTCTATAGCTATGTGTAATATTTGTTTTGGTCATTTTTTTAGTTATCTATACAATCGAGTTTCAGAAACGAGGACTTCCACACTCTCATATTCTGCTTTTTTTACAACCTGAAGATAAGATAAATACGGTTGACAATATCGATAAATATATATCTGCGGAGCTTCCTTCGGAGGTGGAAGACCCTATAGCTTTCGCTATTGTTCGTTCACAAATGATGCATGGTCCATGTGGTTTGCTCAACCCTTCAAGCCCTTGTATGCATAATGGTGTATGTAGTAAAGGGTACCCAAAGAATTATTGTGAGGAGACATTCATCCGAAATGATGGTTGGCCGTGTTATAAGAGGCCCAATAATTCAAGAGTTGTTAAAGTTGGTTCTCAAGATATTAAGCTTGATAATCGGTATGTTGTTCCGTATAACCGTGAATTGTTGGTGAAATATGGTTGTCACATTAATGTGGAGTGGTGCAACCAAGGGATGTTAGTCAAGTATCTTTTTACTTATATAAACAAAGGTCCAGATCGTGCAACTGTGGTTTTGGAAGGTGCTCAAAATAGGACAACGTTTGCGTCCTTATTACATAATGAAAATGAAATTGAGGAATATTTAAATTGTCGGTATATATCTTCTATTGAGGCATGTTGGAAGATTTTTGAATTTGAAATGAAGTACCGTGATGTTGCTGTTGAGCGGTTACCTTTTCATGAGGAAGGGTGTAATAGAGTGTATTTTCATGATAATGATGAGGTTGAGGAAGTTGCCCAACGTGCTACGGCTAGCATGTCAAAATTTACTGAATGGTTTCGTGCAAATGAAAGGTTTCCGCATGGTCGTTCTTTGACATATGTAGAATTTCCAACAAAGTTCACTTGGCATGAAAAGGAGAAGGAGTGGTTGCCACGACATAGGGTGACTTCTATTGGCCGCATTTATTATGTGAGCCCATCAATGGGTGAAAAGTATTACCTCCGTATGTTATTAAATGTTCAACGTGGGCCATTAAGCTTTAAAGACATTCGTACGGTTGATGGTGTTGAGCATCCAACTTATATGTCTGCTTGCAATGCGTTGGGTTTGTTAGGAGATGATGTTGAGTGGGTAGATTCAATACGTGAAGCTTCTCAATGGCAGTTGGGGAATCAACTTCGTGATTTATTTGTTTGCATTCTATTGTTTTGTACGGTTAGCAATCAACGGCGGTTATTTTTTGATTGTCTACCTTACTTATCAGATGATATTGCTTACAATCGACGCACAATGCTGCAGAATGATGATGTGGTATTCACAGATGAAGAGATTCTCAATTATACATTGATTGAGATTGAAAGAGTTTTAATTGGTCATGGTAAAAGTTTATTAGATTTTCCTAATTTGCCTCAAATTGATCGTCAATTGGTTGATACTATGGAAAATCGGTTGATTATGGCTGAGCGCACCTTCAATATTGAAGAAGAAATGACGCTTTTTCATGATTTATTTCGTGGATTGAATGTTGAACAAAGGGAGGTGTTTGATTATGTATGTGATTGTGTTGATAGACGGACGGGTGGTGCTGTTTTTGTTTTTGGTAGTGGAGGGACGGGAAAAACGTATTTATGGAAGACTCTCATTTCCTGTTTTCGTTCACGTGGCCAAATCGTCTTGTCTGTTGCTTCTTCTGGGATTGCCTCTCTTCTACTACCTGGTGGTCGTACAGCGCATTCGCGTTTTAAGATTCCCTTTGAACTTGATAAGGATTCTTGCTGCTCGATTGATGTTGGGACGGATCTTGCTGGGCTGATTAATGATGCCGCGCTTATAATATGGGATGAGGCACCGTTGCAACATCGTTATGCATTTGAAGCGGTTGACCGTACTTTTAGAGATATTTGTCGAAATAATATACCTGGTGCAGACCGTCGAGTATTTGGAGGGAAATGTGTCGCTCTTGGAGGAGACTTTCGGCAAATTCTTCCTGTTATTCCGCTTGCTCCGCGTAGTGAGATTGTTGCTTCGGTTGTGAATAAGTCATCGACTATATGGGGTTCGTGTAAGGTGTTTTCTTTAACGATTAATATGCGGTTGAATAGTTCAAGTGTTAATGACGATGTTGTAATACAACATCGAGATTTCAATAAGTGGATTTTAGATATGGGGTCTGGTCGTCTTCCTGCAATTTCGCTAGACGGGGAAGATGAGAGAACTTGGATTAATATACCTCGCGATCTATTGATTCCTGTTTCAGATAATCCTATTGAATCAGTTGTTTCAGATACATTTCCTAATATAGAAGAACGATTCACTGATGTTTCTTACCTACAGGAGCGCTGTATTTTATCATCGACTAACAATGAGGTTGATACGATTAATCTACATGTTCTTGATAAGTTGCCAGGTGACAATCATGAGTTATTTAGTCTCGATTCCATTTGTGCAAGTACAAATAATATTGAAGAAATGCAGGCTATGTATCCTACGGAGTTTCTTAATACTTTACATTTTTCTGGCTTACCGAATCACATATTAAAGTTAAAGGTTGGGGCACCGATCATACTGCTACGTAACTTGAATCTCAAGAAAGGATTGTGTAATGGGACCCGTTTAGTGGTTACTCAAATAAGTCGTCGTGTTATTGAGGGCGTTATTATTACGGGTACGCATGTTGGAGAAAGAGCTTTTATTTCAAGAATCGATATGACTCCAACTTCTACATGTTGGCCTTTCCACTTTAAGAGAAGACAGTTTCCCGTGAAACTATGTTTTGCTATGACAATTAATAAAAGTCAGGGCCAAACATTTAAACATGTTTGTGGTTACTTGGTAAAGCCTGTTTTTTCACATGGTCAACTTTATGTGATTGCCTCCCGTGTTACATCTCGATCTGGTCTACGATTTTATGTTGATAATGATGGCAAGTGTTCTAACGAATTAACAAGAAATGTTGTTTATAAGGAAGTTTTTTATAACTTACCTTTGATGTCAAGTGATGCATTGGTCTGAGTGTTTTGTATGTTGTTATTGAGAAGTGGAATTGCTACCGTGTATGCTTCTATAAAGGTAGCATATTATGTCTCTCTTATTTGAACACTTGTATTTAATGTTTATTTACTTTATATATTGGTTTGGTTGACTAAATATGCCATTTGTAATTACGTTGTTTTGCATGTGGTTTTTATATGTTTGGTTGTTATATATAGATATATATTTCCTTTATGTATATTTTGTTATTAATATAAGCTTTCCATAACATTTTTTTTGTTTCCATGTTTTAGGTTCTCATAATATAGAATGGGACATCGGTACATTTCAGACTTGATGCCTGGTATTACTGACCAATGGCAAGTCACTGTAATGGTCACACGTTCTTGGACAACATACATTCCTAGCTCAAATCGTATATTGTCATTTGATGTCATCCTTTCAGATGAACGCGTAAGGCATTTTTTTAATTAATTAAAAAAACTATAATATATATGTTTTGTAATGTTGCATGTTTTCCTTGCAGGATTGTTCAATTCATGCAAAAATTCCTTTTCATTTGATGCATCTTTTTACTAATCGTTTGGAGGATGGTTGCGTGTATAGGCTATATGGTTTTGAGGTTCTTGTATACGATTCATGGTATCGTCCGTTGAAACGTGATTGCTATGTTAAGTTTATGCGATCTACGTCAATTAGTCCATCAAGAGTTCAACCGAGCTTATTTAGACGTCATGTTTTTGAGCCGATGCCTTTTAACATGCTTGGATCACGCTTGAAGAATGACATATATCTAACAGGTTTAGTTGTTGTTTTTCTCTTGGCGTCTTCATGTCTATATATAATTATATTTTTTATGTAGATGTTGTGGGTGTTCTTCGTGTGTGGGGTTATCTTGATACTGATTTGCGGTCTTCACAATCAAATAATCGGGAAGTACGACGAATTGTTTTATCCGATGAAGTGTAAGTTTTTTAGATTGTTTTTGTGGCGCATTCTATATTTTTTATTTTTTTTGTTTTTGCTTATTTTGGAATGGTTGTGTTTTTATTAAATATAGTGGTAATAATCTCAATGCTTCTTTATGGGGCAAACTTGCACTTAAGTATACTGATGAGGACATGAGGCGCCATGCCACTAATGCAGTTGTTGTTGTATTAACATCTTGCAAGGTTCGATTGTTTGAAGGTATGTGTAATGTAATAGATGAAATATTTGTATGCATATTTTTTAATATATATACTTGATCCATTGGTGTTTTTTTTTGTTAGGTGCTCCTTGTGTGATGTCAACAGTTGCATCTCAATTATATATTAACTTGTCATCATCAGCTTGTGATGTCTTCAAGACAATGTATATTATTCCTTGTATTAAAGGTTATTTATGTTTCAAAGCGTTGTATGTTTTAATGCAACTTATTTTATGTCCTTTGAAGGTTACCGGTGCCTGTTTTATTTAAAGCTAACACACCCCAAAATGAAGACTCGCAAGTTGTTAGTATTGCTGATGTTTATCGATTTATTCAGGCAGGAGTTTATAAGGTATTGGCTTTTAACCTATCTTATATCTTTTGTTTTTGGTGTAGATCAATTATTTTAATAACGTTTAACTTGCTTTTTCAATGTTTTTAATTGATACCATATATTTTTTGCTTTGCAGGGGACATTTTATAACATCTTTGGTACTATAGTTGATATTGATTTGTTTGATGATTGGAAGTATGTTAAATGTTCTAAATGTCGAAAGAAGGTGCGGTTCATGGATGCTACCTATTATTGTGTATCATGTCAACAAAATGTTCTCAATCCTCAGATAGCGTAAGTCTTTATATATTGTTGTGTTTTTATATTGTTTTCTTAATTATAAGATTTTGACAGTTTCAAGTTGGTTGTCCGCGTGGTTGATAATGATGTTGAGATGACGTGCGTTCTTTTTGATGATGTTGTGATTGCACTTATTGGGATTACTGCGGAGGAGTTGCTTTCTAAAAGTTTGTCTGAGGTATAAACCAAATATTTCGTTAACATGTTTTTTTATATGAATAAATGATTTGCTTTATGTGCTAATGTTTATATATGTCAATAATAATGTTATTCTGTTTCTGCAGGGTGTTAATGATCCTTTATGGGCTCAGACATATTTGGTTGATTCTTTATGTGCTAGGAGTGTTGCATTTCGGATTAAGATTGATGAATATAACTTGGCACCTCACTATTCTTATCGCTTTACTGTGTCAAAGTTCATTAAGGATTATATCGAATCGCCCGCGAATAACATTAGTTTATCTACGGTTAGTACTTGCACGGATGATATAGATCATGTTTTTGAAGGCAATGAAGATGAATGCACAGAGTTTTTTTCAAGAGTCTCAACTGAAGAAATGGATATGGCTGATGAATTGTTATGGGGTCCAATCATTTCATCAGTCTCGTCTAATGAGACACCAATGGTATGTTATTGTTTTTTATTTTTGCACCTATTGCATTGATTGTACTTTGCTTTATTGTATTGAATATTTTTTCTTAGCAGGTACAGTCGTTTGATTGTGAAGCGGATAATGGTTCTATCATTAATTCAAGAAAGTCGAATACTAGGGATGTTACAACTGCTTCCACATCTGTTGTTGAGTGTTCTAATGAGTGTGATCAAGAAGTGAGGCCTAAACGAGCAAGACGAAAGCCAAAGAAATATACTGATTAGATAATATGTGCTTTTTTGAATCATTATGCATGTTTTTTTTGTTACTTTTTGTGATAAGACTTTTGTTGCTTTCTATGTTACTTATGTGAACCAGTTGCAATCTAATAAACGTGATGTAGTGTTTTTTTGCACTTATTTTCATGGTGTTTGAACTCAACATAAAATATTGATTTTATAAGCATATATGTATTTTTGATTTGTTGTTGATATTGTTAATTTTAAGTTGTACGTTTGGTTAAGAAATTGAGTTATTAGATAGAGAAGATGTTTGAAATTGATAAGTTATTTGCGTATGTCATTTTTTGTTTGTAAATTATTACTCATATGATTTAACTATAGAAAATAAGGTAACCTAAACTCCCGCTAAATATACATGTCCGATGTTGCATAGATGGGTCATAAGCCTGCCTTTTTGATAAACAATAAATACATTTTGCAGCCAATATTGATTAATTTTAACATTATTTGGCAGGTCTGGCCCAAATCATATATCAATTTATGCAACCTTTTATTAAAAGCTGCTGGCCAAAGCCGAAGCCTCAAAATGATTGGGCTTGGGCTGGCCCTGTTTGTATCATAGCCCAAGACAATTGACATAGATATTTAAGTTATATAATTTAGACATCCCGAACCAAAATTACGATAACATCGTAATGGGATGTGACTGTTAAAGTTCTACATGCAGTTAGAAAAGAAAAGTTGTCCATCAAACATAACAAAAACATAAACCAGTGAATTTGAAACAGTTCTTCGAATTGATATCTAACAAACTTCGAAGTAGACCGTATCACCTGCGACACTTTTTTCTCCCACCAGCTCAAACCTCATCACTTTGTCCTTAGTCATCCCCGCTTCGTCCAGGATATGCTGCCAGTCCGCATACATTATGACATGGTTTTCATCATCCACTCTTCTTGGATCTGTCCTTACACGTAGCGGTACCAGAAACTTAACATGGCCAAATGACAGCATGGCATTACAGTAGTTATTGATTTGGTGATCCCGAACAAAGTTCTTCGGTATCGTCTGTAAAAATAAATTTTTGGTTTTGTTATTCAATCTCCAACATTATAATGAAAATAAAGTATATTAATAGTTAGTTTTTAATTACCAGCATGTGTGTTTCTATGGCATGGTGTTCAAATTGTTTCTGGTAGTTGGGGCGGCTGTTGTGGTGGCGGTGCTTGGTGCGGTTGCATAGATGTGTAGTGGCTGCGTGAAGTCCGATGCCATCTTTGTTAAATATCAGGACATTGAAGTTAAAGTGCTCTTGTGGAGTGCTTCCCATCCATTGGAAGAGAAGTTGGTAGTCCTCTTCAATGTCATTTTCAACACAAAAGGTGGTCCAACCTGACCCCATGAAACCGACAGCTAATCCTTTTTCATTTCCGGGAGGGAAAGCATAACACACATCGACCTTGCAACTTTGCTTAGGGCCGTGTACTTTAGCAAACAAGTTGTCGATTTTTAAGCGTCTCTCGGATAGCAGCCACAGCAAACCGTGCGGTAAATCCTATAGTTCTCACATTCAGAAATGTGAGATTAGATTTTATTCAAAACAGAAAATATAAATTATTAGTTTCTCTTTCAGAAAATAGAGACAATAGTATATAAAACAAGGTGGCAAAGTTCTACCTGATGATGGTAGGTTTCTGCTTTAGCTTGTACCAAACAGCCATGAATGTAATCTCTTCCTGAGGAATGCTTTCTGATTTCCAAACCGTCAGTGTTTAAAAGAAGTATCTCAAATTTAAGTTCTTTCAATCTTTTGAAACATAGTTTGTCTATATTCTTATGTTTTATAGACTGAAAAAACCTCATCCATTCGGGCCCATGTAGTGTTTTTCTTCTTCGACCCAAGCTTTCGACTTCAACCTTGTATTTCATTCCCGTATAATCAACAAGTTTGATTATTTCACAGTTTTTGGGAAGCTGGTTGCTCAATATTTTTGGGAGTTCCTACATATGCAATATTTTTTATTTAAAACCCAGATGTTAGGATAAAGTCAAATATTTAAACGAGATGAAATCAGATATGGGTCAGGATGTATCTTACCAGTCGGTATTGCAGGTCGTTGCAATCAGCTACTTTGATTAGTATTGTAAACTCCATCTGAATGTTTTCAAAAAATAACAATATCATACTTATAATAGTCGAAATCAGATTTGGGTCAGGTTGGTAAGGATGAGTTTGGGTAAAGATGATATTAGAATTTTTTTTAAAAATGAGCAACACACATCAGCCCGATTGTACAAAGTTCTTGAACAAAATTCAAATCATGAACTAATGACAACTAATGTTCGAATCATATACATTCAAGCCCTCAAAACTGTTTGAAAAGTTTCTGTTTTTTCAGTTGTTTTAATCATGGGTTCAAATCATGAGTCAGGTGGGTTTTGGGTCAAAGTGATCTGTTATTTCATTTTCTTATTTTTATTTTAACCATCTAGACTTATGTGTTTGGGCCAAGATTGCCAGGACCAGTCCTAAATATATTTTTGGAAAAACCGAAATCTTTAAAACTTATAAAAACAATCGAAATTCATTTGAACATATATAGGTGATAACTGGCAGCCCCAGCCGTAAATATATTTTTGGAAAAACCGTAAACTTTAAAACTTATAAAAACAATCGAAATGCAGTTGAACATATATGTGATAACTGCCAGCCGGTTTTGGTAACTGTCTAGCGGTTATGGGAAGTTTGTATTTCTGATTTAAAACAAAAAGAATAGAAACCAAAACAGTTTTGAGGTAATACTTGAAATTAAATGAAATCAAGATATCAAAGTAAACATAGTAAAACCTAAGTGTAAATTATAGAAGAAAACAAAAAAAATACCTGATTAGGCTTGAAAGTTCTGATCGGCAAGATGAGTGTAGAAGAAGGTGAATAGTATCACCGTAAATGAGAGAGATAGAAATGAGTAGATATGTATATTTATTAGGGTTTTTGATTTCTTTATTGGGGTATGTGACTGATTTGATGTTTAATATAATATTAATATAATAGATGTTTTTATTTAATTGAAAATTTATATGGTTTGATTAAAATTATTAATAAAGTAATAGATATAGTTTTGTTAAACAAATAGTTTTTAATAGATTTATAGATAAACCTATTAACAAAAGTTATAGATAAAATTTTGTTAAACAAATAGTTTTTAATATTTTTATAGGTAACATATGTTAACAATATTTATTGTATTATATTTTTTTAAATAATAAAGGTAGTATAAGTAACTAAATAACTAAACTTTCTAAATATGTTTATAATTTTGATTCTATTCTATTTTAAATAATAAAGGTATACTAACTAATAGAAAAAAAATAATCTTTCTAAGTATTAACATATAATAGGTGTGATTATTATAATTAATCCGTAAAGGTACAATAAGTAACAAAAACTTACCAATGATTGGATTAAATAAAAGCCAAATTAACTGTCCTCTTCGGGATCAAATATTCCTTGGTTTTTAAATGAATCCTTTAACGTATTGTTAAGAAAAAATTGCCCTTTATACTGAATAAATCTTATCTCATGGGAGTTAAAACTGTTGCATCATCTTGATCGGTCATTGAAATATTGGGAGCATCCTTTGCTTCCTTCTTATCTGTAATGACAATAAGATTGAAGTTAAAATAACATGTCTAAGTTACAAGTATTGGCTGATGAAATATGTAAAAGAGTTTTTGTGATTACCTTACACATATGAATGCATTCTTGATTTGATTCAGCTTATAATTCCAGTTAGTTCCCATCTCCATTCAAATATTAGTGTGATGAATTCATGATACAACAGTTAGCAAGAAAAAAAAATTAAAATATTATGTCCTAAGTCTAATGATCAAAACTGTGAAAAAGAATAAAAACTGTATATGCGGCAAGGTGTAAAAGTTTGTAAATTGAACCCATTTTTTGTTTCCCTCCAAGTAATTTGAAAGCCAAAAACTTCCTAAACCGTCGTATGTTTAGTTAAATGAATTAGTGGCCATTGATGTAGTGGCCACGTGTCAAGTTTTTGTTGTGTGTACATGTGTTTTGACAGTATAAGAAGATTCTTCCTCCTAAAATCTTATATGTCTAAATCAGCAAGGAACAGAATGGTCAAAATCGTTCTGAAAAAAATACATAATTCCAAGGTATTTTATGTAGTGAACTCATGTTTTAGTGTGTTGTGTGATGGTAACAATTGCTTTTTAACTGTTGGCTTGTGTTAACTGGAAGATGGAACCGATGTACAAGGCTGAGTTATATGAACCCAATCTAATTTCGGCGATGCAGTTTATGACTGAGAAAAAAATCCAGGTATGAATCTAGCTTTTTTGTATGTATATTATCTCTACTTAGTTTAATATGCTGCATTGTATTTGAGTATGCATCCAAACATGTATATTGATAAATTACTTGTCTTTAATGCATGTAAGGTCAAAGCAACTTACAGGGCTGAAGAAGATGATAAAAAGGTTTATGTATCAGACAATGTGATGGAGCAGTTAATCATCAAAGATCTAAAGGATCCAAATCTAGACGTGGAGCTAGAGCAGGAATTTAGTGATGAGGTATTTTGTTGATGTGTTTATTCATGTGGTCATATGATATATTAAACGTCTTTATCATAGATGCACCGTTGGGTAAAAGGAAGAACAAACAAAAGGTCGTTATCCCTTGGAGAAGAGAACAAGACAGAAGTAATAGATGTGGATAGTTCTGAAGAAGATAATGGTGAAGAGCATGAGCTTAGTGACACAGCCGATTCCATTGCCTCTTTTAAGAGAAAAAATAAGATTCGTAGGGTATCAATTCAAAGCCGAAACCGAGTACTTCGTGTATATCCTAGCTTGTCTTAAGAATGTTTGTGCTAATTATGTTAGTGTGATCCCTGAGTTGTTTATGTTTTAAAGTTTTTTATCCTAATGATCTTATCTATTTTTTTTTTTTTTGTAATTTGATGTGAACTATAACTCTTAAAAAGTTGTTTGGGTATTATATGTTTTATTAACAAAACATGTTCTCTTTTTTAAATACATTTATATTATTACAGAAGAAATATATTTTTACACTTTAAAAGGAATTGCAACATAATAACCTTTCAATTATTTACAAGTAAAAAATGTATGACTACTAAAAGTCAAGTTCAAACGTTTTTTCAAATAATCATGTAAAAGGTATGAATTTAAAAGAAAAGAGATATATATAAATCAATCTAACATTTGATAAATTGAATACATGTGAATATTATTTTAGTTGTGGCAATATAATTACTAACATGTATCCTGGTTGGTACATTTAATATTTAGATTTATATAAAAAGTTGGTAGTCTAATTTAGTTAAAAACCCAAAACTTATAATATTAACATCTATCCTTAAGTTTTATAACTTACGGTTATTTTAAAATTGTTAGTTATAAATCTTCAATCTCCACTCACCCACTCTTTCACAAATTTCTCACAAATAACTTCCCATAATCCCACATTCCTATTTTTTAGATACTAACTTCCATTTAGAGTAGTATAAATAATTTAATTAGTATTCTTTTTGTTATTCAGAATGGATAAAAAAATTAAAATTGTGCTTCAAAACGGGGCAAAACCCAACAGTGTTTTAAGTTGTCCCCTTTGCAAGAAGGTGTGTCATAGTGTGCAACAGTACTATGCGCATATTGCTTCCAAAGGGCATATTAAAAAGGTAAAATCTTTCGGGTTTTGTTGTTTTTGCTAAATAAGTATATTTTGGTACGTTTTTTAATATCATTTTACATTTGTCAGAATGCTGGAGTTGTTACCACTCATGGATTCAAATGTGAGATTTGTGATGTTACTTGCACGAGTGCTGAAAATCTGAATACTCATGTTAAAGGTAAGAAACATTTGAGAATTGTGCGTGCTGCGGAGGACATGGCAAAAAAAGATGAGGGGGTGGAGTTGGAGAAAGAGGAGGCAGTGGAAAAAACTGATGGAGTTTTAGGGGAAGAAGAAAATGATGATAGTGAAGAGAACTGTGTGGTTTATAGTGAAGGAGGTGTTGTCAATGGTAAAACATGTTTAGTATGTGCAGCTTATTGTCGGCCTAAGGTTGTTTCATGTTGCAAGTCATGTTACAATAACTTCTTGACTTCATTTAGAGTTTAGGTTTACTTTAAGTAATTTGTGTTTCAAGTATGTTTATCATTTATTTTAAGTTATTTATGCTTTTGAATTATTTTTGTTTCGTTGTTATCATTGAAGTTAATGTTGTTTTTTAACAATTGGTTATATGCTATAAGTTAAAATTATTTTGACAAATAATACCACCAAAAGAAGCAAAACAAACACTCAACAAGCTATCACGAGACAGAGGGTCAGATCAGTGGTTCATCACTCAAGGTGCCACCGCAAACCATGCCAAGGAAGCCACCTACATCTTACAATGCAAATAACTAGACAATAAGAACAAACCAATCAACAAACACGAATAATGCATTACATAGATTCAAACAAATGTCACAGTTAATGCAACAAGAAATTTAAGGTTGATAAGATTTTTTAAGAGTTTTTAAAAAGATATCTTTATTAGTGTAAAATATAACTTTTATCAATAGTTTAAGCTTTTGTTAGAAAGTTTAAAAAAGATAAGTTTCGGTTATAAGATAATTCAGATAAAAAAAATAGCTGGGATATAAATCTTATAGGTTTAGTAACCGATTATGCAGTTATTATAAAGAGGTTACTAAGTCAGCCCACTTTCCCACTATCCCATGATTTATTAACTGTCTACATATAGATTAACTTCCCTGAGAAAAATTCGGATATTAGCTCTATATAATGTAGTTCTATGATTTTTTTGCTTATCTTAAAAAGCATCATATTCAGTACCTTTGCAGAACCAGTTGGAGAAATAAAGTATGTTTTCTTAATCTCTTTAGATTAGCTTTTATTACAAATAGGTTTGTTTGTGTTTTTGTTTTTATAGTTTAAACAATGCAATCAAAAGCATTTAGGTTTGTGATATGTGTGTTAATGAATGTAGACCATGTTTTCATCAAATGTGTAGAATTTAACAGTCTCAGATGATAACTAACTTCTGTAAAATGTTATTTACAAAACACATACTATAACAGTTGTGAACAACAAGAATTGTGTAAATATATCCTTAAATTCAAACAATTTTGTATTAAAACAAACAAATAGGCATTGTAAGGAGTTTGAATCAGTGGTTAGAGTCACTTACAGTGCCATAATATATGATTAATACCATAAGTTGCAAGATGCAGAATAGGTCTGTTAAATGATTCAGTCTCTTAAGGATAAGTCTAGCTTCTGTCCCTCATTTGAACGCTCCTGTTAGCTCATTAAGACAGACAAAATCTTTAATAATTGATTCAATAATGTAGTGATAAACATAAAAAACAAAACTTACAAAGAGTCTGTCAAGTTTTGGATCCAGCACAGCTCCATTTGTCTATGTTCTAGAGCTTATCTAGACCACGTCTTTGTCTCAGTGGTAACATACTCACTTCAAGGAACAACCCTAGACCTATCAAACTACCAAAACTCAGATCTGTCATATTTGAACAATTGAAAACCTAAAATCCGAAAAGTTTTACCCGATTATGAAGAACCCTAATATCATCGTTCCACAGCCGTTAACCCTAAGAATTGCGGAAATAGAGGTCGAGCATGTGTCAATAGCTGAAACCCTAAAATCCAAAAGGTATTAATCGAATCCGAATAATCCTAAAACCATATATTGATAACCATTAAGCGAAAAAATGGCGAAACACAGATCTGCAGTCGTTATCCTGCACAAGAGTTTATCATTGAAGGTGTTAATCGAATATGAAGAACCCTAATCGAACAAAATAGTAAGTTGTAAAAGACGCTAGGGTTTAGAGGGGTAAAAACCTTGAAAGTTTGAAACGATTGAAGTGATGATACGTATGTCGGAGCTGAAGAGATCGTACACAAGCGTAACCATCTTGAATCGTCATGGAATCTGATAATGAAGATGAAATCGAGATGCAGAGAGAGGCGATTTTGGACAAGAAAGAGGCTGGATTATTTGTGGCTAGGGTTGAGTTAAGTTGCATTATGTAGTATCCATTTCTTAAATCGGATTATCCGTCTAGTATTGGTAATTCTATATCGAACCCGGCCCATTTCCAATTTATGTGTATATCAAACCTGGCCTTTTAAGTGAATATGGCCCAAAACCTCAAATCATTATATAATAACCTGGCCCATTTGTATATATAGTTTAGAAATTGCATTTTTTTTTACTTTTAATTTTTATTGATAATTATTACTTTTTTTGTTCTTTGATTTTTTATTCTTTTAATTTGTTATTAGAGATTTTTTTTAAATCTTTTATGGTATTTGTATTTGTTATTTATAGAAGATGGATGAAGATTACACTGTAGCTGATTTTTCTTCACTAACTCACTATGGAGTATGGTATAATCTTAGTGTTGTACGTGTTGAATTTACTTGGTATGATGTCAGCAAAAACAAATTACTACTTATTTTACTTGATAAAGATGTAAGTTCATTTATTTATTTATTTCGTTTTTTAAGTTTACATATATTATATTTAAGTAACATACTTTATATTATAGAGAAGAAGAGTTGCAGCAATTGTCCCCGCTAATTTGGTTCACTTATTTGATGGCATGGAACTCGTGGGTCATGTTTTTTCGGTTTCTCATTTTCAAATTGAGAATTTCAAGTTTAATGATTATCCATCATACAAAAGCTACGTATTAATTTATGGTCGTATCAAAATAGTTATAAATGAAAGCACAAAATTTACTCCGTGTATACATGAGGTTTCAAAGGGTTTTCCGTTGTATCCATTGGTGCCGTGCTTTAATGTTTTGAAAGAGTACAAGGGTTTTCACAAACATATTGTTGGTATACATAAATTCTTTCTATTTTTTTTGGATTTGTTATATATATATATATATATATATATATATATTTTATGCGTGTGTCTAACATGTTGTTGCCTTTATTGTAGATGTTATAGGAAAAATCATCAAGGGGAAAAGAATAAAGCATATGTTTACTTTTAAGATTAATTTGCAAGATGCTACGTAAGCCACGTTTTTATTATTAATGACCTTAATGTTTTAAGTAACACATATATGTAGAAATATTTTTTTAATATAATGTGTTTGATTATTTTACAGTGGTCACGTTATAAAGTTGCGTCTAGACACATCGAGGCATATAAATATTGTACGAACATATCGTGCAATATCCAGTAAATCTATCATATACGTCTCTCAACTCAAGTTGGTCTATACGTCGTCAAGTATGTTATAGGCTTAATACGTATTTCTTATATATTTTAATTTTTTAAATGACCTATGAATATTATTTGTAACACATGTCTGCTTTTTCAGTTAATATGTTGAAGGATACGGAGTTTACTAAAATGGTTATTGAACCAGATGTGCATGAGGCACACTTGCTTAGATCTATGCAACGTTAAAATTATTGTTCATGTTGTTTAATGTTTTGGATTATTTAGTATTTTGTACTTAATATGTTTTGTTTTTTTATTTGTTTACCTTTTTTTTTTGAAAATTTTAAAATGTTTTCCAGTTTAAGATAATAACCTTATGTATTACTCTTGTCATGTAGCTTTAATTTTATGAATGAATGACATTTTATAGGTAATTTTATTCATAATCATGTGCTAACAATAATTATACTAATATTACTTCCAGTGAGAAATGAGTACGAACAACCTACAATCATGCAAAAGAAAAAAGTTTTTACATGGCCATGGTCGACAAAGTTCTTCTATTGATGATCTTGGTCTTGACATTCTTGTGTATGAGATATTAATAAGGCTTCCTGCAAAGGGTGTGGGTCGGTCAAAGTGTGTATGCAAGGAATGGTTATCTGTTCTATCGACACGTCATTTTGCTATGATGCATTGTCGTCACATATCTACATCCTGTAACCAGAAATTTATAGCAATTGATTCGCGTTTATGTTCCGTATTCCCCCTTTCGTGTGAAGATTCAGGTCCATTATTAAACTCCAGAATCTTACTTCCATTTGAAGCGCCTTGGAATAAAGTAAATATTCTAACAAGTTTTGAAGGATTGTTATGTGTTTGTTTTCGTAATACTGGCAAATTGGTTATTTGGAATCCATTAACTCGTGCATTTAAAGAGGTGTCCAGCTCAAATAGTCGTGGTTTATATAAACCTAAGTCAGATGCAATTGGGTTGTATGTGGATAAGACGGATGACTACAAGCTTTTACACATAAAGCGTAGGCGTGGTAGAATGTGGGTTCATGTATATTCAAGTATGTTTGACTCGTGGCACAAAATCACTTTTGCAAATAAACTTCGTTGCTGGCGTGGAAAGCCTGTTTGGTCTAATGGAACTTTTTGCAAAGGTGTTTTATATTTTTTGGTTAATTGTTTTATTGAGAATAAGGGTGTTATGTTGTTTGGCTTTGATGTGGAATCAGAGAGATTTAGGTTGAAAACCTTTCCAAGATTTCCACATGCTTACTATGATGGAAATTTAGTTATTGTTCATAAAGAGCTTCATGTGTTTATTACTCATGGGCTTCCTAATTGGACGGTTGATTTGTGGAGGATGGAAGGTGAAAGTTGGGTGAAATTATGGGTTTTTCCTTGCATACAGCCTCCTATTATTTTATCATGCTCTATTACACATATTTCAAGTACTGGCAGGTTTCTTGTCGTATCAAATGATGGAGTTGCTAATGAAATTGACACGACAAAGAAAGGGGTTGATTGTTTCTTACCTTTAGTTTGGTTTCACGGGTTACAAGGAGCAATATATACCGAGACTCTTTCTTCACCGGATTTTTATTTTGATTAAGTATGCGTTTTTGCTTTGTTCGTTTTAATGTTTCGTTGTTTGTTTAGTGACATTATAAATATGTTTTAATCTTAGTGTTGTACGTGTTGAATTTACTTGGTATGATGTCAGCAAAAACAAATTACTACTTATTTTACTTGATAAAGATGTAAGTTCATTTATTTATTTATTTTGTTTTTTAGGTTTACATCTATTATCTATTATATATAATCTATTATATATAATAAACATAATTTTGGTGGGAAAATGAGCTGAGTTTTTTATCATCCCCGTATACCAATTATGATATGATCCGACCCGTTTTATGACCCGGGTATATAAGTCAAATAAAAAAACCTAATTTACCTCTGGCCCCATTCTTTTCCTTCACCGCTTCTCAACCAAACCCTAGCCTCCGTCTTCCTTGAAGCTTCTACATCTAATCTTCCTTGAATCGACTGATGACTGATAAAGGATTCCAAAATCAAACCGATTTACTTACAAGTATGTGGATTCTTTACTCGATATTGATTTTATTCGTTTTATTTGTTTCATCGTCTCAGTTTTTTACTAAAATTTTGATTGTTTCGTATGAGGAAGATGGTGGTGGCCTGAAGAGGAACGATGACAACGACATTGGTTGATTTAGGTTTTCTCGAGTGGTTGTCTTATGATGGTTGTGGTTTAACGCAACAACGAAAGGGCGGCTGCTAGGGTTTCACCAACACATAAATCGGTATCTTTCTATTTCATTTTTAATCCTCTTATTCAGATTTGATTTGTTGTATATCCTATTTTCATATAATTTTGTTCATGATTTACTGTGAGTTCGTCAGTTCTAATCGTTTTAGGGTTTTTACTGTTTTTTTTTTTTTTTTTGAAGGTCATTGTAATAAGGTTTTGGATGTTGTGTAATGGATGAAGATGTACTTGATTATAAATGACATATTTGCCAATGTCTCGCCACTTAGCTATATATGTTTTCAGGATTTGGAGAGTATATGTTCGGAATTTTCACCTTTTAATTTTTTTAATGATTGATCGACTAATTGTATATAAGTTTGTTGATTGAAAGTTTTATTTCCCATGTTTGATATGTAGATGGGTCCTACTAGAATGAAGATTCAAGAGGTGATCTTCATCTAAGCGTCCTAGGCCTAGAGAACCAAGGTAATATACAATATTACAATTCATTGTAAGGTTATTTATATTGATGTTAGTTAAGAGTATCGTTGATTTGTTTTTTTGCTAGAGGAAGTCCTGCATTAGGTGGTTCTGGGTTTGGTCCTCGGATACCGTCTCCGGGGATTAGGTACGTTTTTTATATGTTTACATAAAAAGTTTAAGATTCTACCATTCCTTTCTTCTCATGCTCAAATAACCTAAAACATTCATTCGTTTTCATTCAGAGTATCTAGAGGTCTTAACTTGGTTATTTAGTTTCCTTGCTAATGGTTCAAACAAGTAAAATCTGAAAATTATTCACAAAAATAAAATGGGTTAAAACGTATACTTTATCGATGACACCAAGTCTTTTTTGGTTTAATGGAGTTGGCCACTATAATCCCTTTTAATTTAACTATTTTCTCATGAACAATACCATATCAACTTTGCAAATTATATGCCTGTTTCTGGGTTTAGGTAAAGCTATGGCAATTGCTGTGCAGCCTGCTAAAGATCCTTTCTATTTGCTGAAACTAATTGTTGTCTCTTGCGTAGGTATATTGCATCTGATGTAAGACTGTTCACCACTTCGATTTGATCTTAAAGGTATCAACCATCAAATTCAAAACATTAAATATTATTAACCTTGTGTTTCTTGATTTTCACCATATTTGCCCTTTGGATCTAGCGATGGATGTAGAAGACACCTGTGTTATTACTCATGTTCAAGATAACCTCTTTCGTTTCATGTGAGCAAGAAGAGAGGAATACACAAAGGAGGTTTGAAACATAGTTCAGATGATACAGGTTCAGGTGTCAAATCTATATCATGTGAACTGTGTTTGACACATCCTTTGTGTCTTTCTCTCTTCTTGCTCACATGAACACGAAAGAGGTTATCTTGAACATGTTTTCGCTCAAGTTTGAAACAGTATTGTTTAGTGTTACTCTTCCTTCAAGGTAAGGCCAAAATAGCAGTTATCTATATATAAAAATTTTGCCTTCAAATTCTTTCTAACAAAACAATAGAAACGTTGTTGATTATTTGATTTTTTTTTCATTTTTTGTAGCTATGTTAAGGATTAAAGCTATTTAAAGCTATCAAACTTTTTGATATGTCAAAGCTTCATGTTTCCAACAACTAATGGTTGTTCTATCCTAAAGACTTCTGGTATGTACTTTAAGCATA
Organism: Helianthus annuus; assembly: GCF_002127325.2. Classification (NCBI taxonomy): domain Eukaryota; kingdom Viridiplantae; phylum Streptophyta; class Magnoliopsida; order Asterales; family Asteraceae; genus Helianthus; species Helianthus annuus. Next base: position 3,188,090 of record NC_035439.2, read on the forward strand.
AACTTTATATTGTCATTCATGGTGTGGCAAACATTGTTAAATCGAAAAGTTTAAAAAGAAGTAAAAATAATACGATCATCCATATAAAGTATTTAAAAAGTAACAATTACATATAAAAAACAAAACTAATCAGACACTTAAACTCTAATAGCAAGAATCAAGAAACTTTAACTTCAACTCCATGGAACACTGAACTTCACGATGTATGTCATTGATCTTTCTCATGAACTCTACGTCTCTATCTCCACACTCTATATTACTCGCAATACATAGGTCACGAACTGAAGTAGTTGGCATCGCCCTCAGGTTTCTCGAAACCTGGTCTCTTGTCAGGAGACCAAGTTGTAGTTCGTTAAAACACCTCTTCAACTCTTGAAGAGTAGACCTATCAGCCAAAACTTGCTCTTCGATTTGTTTAATAAAGCGTTTCTTGAAATCCTCAGAATATGACTCCATTTTAATGTATTTATAATAATTAAAGCAAACAATAACAATTGATCTTTGGCTTTCAGTGAATGAATGTGTGTATGATAAAACAACATTTGAATTGTCAATCGTATTATATAGAATCTGAAACAGGCCAAAGGTCATTTTTTAAATGCAATCATTAAATATCTAGAAAACCAAAGAACAAAATTTAATGATTTAGTGGTAAAACGTGTATGAATTTATATTTTAAAAACATGTACATTTAATGATTTAATGGGAAAGCAAGTAAAATTAAATATCTAGAAAACCAAAGAACAAAATTTAAACCTTCAAAAAAGGTTATCATAATTAGGAAATGTCTGTTCATTTACCACATCAAACATTTTACACACTATAAAGGTTCATGATTACTTTATTTGAAAACATCAACACTTCATTTTTAAAAAACCCTTCACCCTAAAACAAACTGTGCAAAAAACACTAACACTCTTTCTAAATGGCAAGCAAAAGCTTCTACCACTGGTCTGAAACTGCCGATCTTAAAATTGAATTTTTAGGATGGTCACGTGAAGAACAGAGAAAAGATAAAGAACTCAACAAAAAAGTTGCTATGGTGAGTGATAAATATTATAACCAAACCTGGAGTAGCATTGCACTGCTGGATGAAGTGCTATGTTCTCCTCCATCGGAGTTTAAAGAAAAAGCAGAAGAATTTATCACACATCTGCTGAATCAAGATCAAAAGACCTGTGATATGCTTGCTGATCTGCAAATTAAAACAAACAATGAAATTGCATGGAAGAAGGCGAGAGAACGAGATATCTTATTAAGTGTTAATTGTAATGTTTAATTTTTAATTTTTACTATTTTTCAAAATCAGAATTTTGTAATACTATTTAATATTGAATGAAGAAAATTCGAAGTTTCAAAATCAGAATTTTGCAATTTCACTTTTACCAGTTTCAATAATAACAAGTTACAGTCAAAAAGTGGAACTTGAATGTGAACTTCATGAAAGGTATAGATCATGCTGATGACTCACTTCACAGGTACATAATTTCATATAATTTCAAATTAAAATAATACTAAAATTGTTTTTTTTTTGTTTTTTTTGCAGTTACAAAGTCTTTATAAATCCATGCAATTTGAGTGATGAGTTATGTACAGCAACAGGTAAAGCATTTAGTTATTTTCATTCTAAAATGAAATTCATCCCAATTGGTCGCGTAGAGTTTGTATAATATAAACTGATAAGTAATAGAGATAATGAATCTCTATCATATGGTACATGCTGAGATTATTGAATTTTGATTAACAAACAAATGAACTAACGTGCATTTGGCTGAGATCACTATGTATTATAATGACCTTAAATGGTTCTATTGAATAGGTGTACAGTGTGATGGCTTCTCATCACAAGGTCCGCAACCATCACATCCGGCTAATCATAAGTACTACCATTCCTGCTAAGGTTTGCAAGAGGAGTTCACTATAGATTTGTGGATTTTATTGTTTTTTATTTGTAAATTTTGTTTGTAATTCAATTTTTGTTATTTAATTCAATATGTAACTTTGTTTATAAGAAATTTATTAACACAATAATGAAACTGGAACTATTTGGGCTGTAAAGAATCGTGTACTAACCAGTAAATTGAGGATATCTTGCATTTTCTAATATAATAGTCATGGTGTTGATGTTTTTTATAGTTAATACGCTTTGGCTTTTGGAATCAAAACACGCGGTATGCGTTTTTGCTTTGTTCGTTTTAATGTTTTGTTGTTTGTTTAGTGACATTATAAATATGTTTTATCGTTTTGTTTATTATGTGCTATAGGTATTTATGTTATTATGCCGTTGCGGTTGCCCGGCCTATGGACGGGCTCTCAACTAGTTCATATCATTGTTGACCTCTTTCATGCAAACTTAACATCCCCCATTACACGATCCTGTAAACCCTAAAATCGAAATCCAAGTCCAAAAATGTCGGACAACATTCCGTTCGAACTCCAAGAGGAAATCATCAAAAGGGTTCTTCCTGTCAAATCATTGATTCGGTTCAGATCAGTTTCAAAGCAATGGAAGTCTCTGATCGATAGCTCTGAATTCATCACTCATCACACCCTCAACAACAAGACTCAGCCGCAACATTTACTAGTAAGGTACATAACAAGAGCTACTGGGCACAGAGTTGTTTCTCCGGATGCATGTTTGCCCGAGTACAAATATGTTTCCATTGTTGATGATGATAGCTTCCCCCACCACAACTTTTCCCCTGTTGTTCCTCCAACTGTTAAACTTCATGCGCTTCCGTTTATGCTCGATTGCTCTCACGGATTGGTGTGTTTGTACGGATGGACTCGGGATCCAGTGAACAGAAAGAAACTGGTTGAAGTTTGGAATCCACTAATTGGGAAATCTGTTTGTATAGAGATACCGGATCGAGTCAGAAGTGTTATTGGTTTTGGGGTGTGTCCTAAAACTAGCGACCCTAAGATCGTCAAGCTTTCATGTTTTATCGACAGCGAGGCCGAGGCTAAGGCTGAGGTTTTCACATTAAGCTCTCGGGCTTGGAGAAGTGTACCGATGAATATTCCGTTTAAATCATTGCACTTCTGGAATCCACAGGTGGTTAGAGATGGGGTTATTCATTGGCTTACTTATGAGAAAATTACATATAAACATAGGTTTTATTCATTTGATTTGGCAAGTGAAAAATTTGGAGAAGCGGGTAGATATGATGGTAAACTGGCGGTTTATGAACTCTACTCGGAACGCATCAACGGTCTTGGGATTTATGGGTCGGACTTTAAGCTGAGCTCCTACAAAGAGTCACTACTTTTGCTTAATCATTCTGATTCTATCATTCATTCATAGATGATGAATTTACTTTTAAAATCCTAGTTTTCTTATTTTTGTACTGTTCTATTTTGGTTGTTATAGCTTTTAGTTTAGCTTCCATCACACTTAGGGCATGTTTTGCTAAGCTTTTCCAACCCAACTTATAACTTATTGACTTAATCAAAAAGTTAAAAATGAGTTTGTTTTTTCTGTAGGAAAAGGTCTGCAGTCTGCGGACCACATCTGCAGGCATCTGCAGGAGAAGATGTGGACCAAATGTCTGCAGTCTGCAAGGAGAAGAGGGTTTGTTTTTTTTATATATATAAAACCTCTTCTAAGGTTTAAAACACACACAACACACAGTCACACACACTGATCTCTCTCTACTCTCTCTCTCTCTACAATCTGCACCACTTCCGCCTTCCCACCACCGCCATCATCACCACCACCGCACCACCTCCGCCTTCACATCTCCGCCTTCACACCACCGCCATCATCATCACCACCGTCACCACAGCCACCACAGCCACCACAGCCACCACCGTCACCACTACACCACAGCCACCACCGTCACCACTATACCACAGATCGATGATGATGTAACAGATCGATGACGATTTGGGGGTTTTGTTTCTGATCGATTTGGGGGTGTTGTTTGCCATCGATGATGATGATGATGTAACAGATCGATGACGATTTGGGGGTTTTGTTTCTGATCGATTTGGGGTGTCGGAGGTGGAGGTGGTGGCGGAGCAGGGGTGTCGGAGGTGGATGTAGGTCCCTCGGAGGATGAGGTCAAACCTTAACCTTGTTATATGAAACACACTAGCAAGTGCGGAATCCAAGCTAGAGTACAAACCGAGATGAAACAAGCACAAACACAAGACACACAATGTTCACCGATTAACACCACTTGTATTAATACGAATGAAAGGTTCGGTTACAAGCTCAATGTTTACAAATCAGTTTTGCAAACTCTCTAAGTGTGTGTGTGTTCTTGACAGAATACTCTCTCTATCTCTCGTATCTTTCTGTCTGTCTTGCTTCTTGAGTGTCTAACTAATGAAGTGAACACACTACATGGGTATTTATACCCATAACAGATGATCTGGTCGAAGGATCAGGTTTACTGATCGAAACATCATCTATCGATCATACTGCCATCGAAGGATCCACATATACCTCTAAGGATGGTATATCCTTCGAGGTCCATGAGTATCCTTCGTGGGATATCTTTCGAGCTCATCGAAGGATAGAAACAATCCTTCGATGACCCAACCTTCGACACAGACAATTTACAACCATAATATAACTGTTTGGAATCTTGTAGGTCCCTCGGAGGATGAGGTCAAACCTTAACCTTGTTATATGAAACACACTAGCAAGTGCGGAATCCAAGCTAGAGTGCAAACCGAGATGAAACAAGCACAAACACAAGACACACAATGTTCACCGATTAACACCACTTGTATTAATACGAATGAAAGGTTCGGTTACAAGCTCAATGTTTACAAATCAGTTTTGCAAACTCTCTAAGTGTGTGTGTGTTCTTGACAGAATACTCTCTCTATCTCTCGTATCTTTCTGTCTGTCTTGCTTCTTGAGTGTCTAACTAATGAAGTGAACACACTACATGGGTATTTATACCCATAACAGATGATCTGGTCGAAGGATCAGGTTTACTGATCGAAACATCATCTATCGATCATACTGCCATCGAAGGATCCACATATACCTCTAAGGATGGTATATCCTTCGAGGTCCATGAGTATCCTTCGTGGGATATCTTTCGAGCTCATCGAAGGATAGAAACAATCCTTCGATGACCCAACCTTCGACACAGACAATTTACAACCATAATATAACTGTTTGGCCAAGTCAAACCAGGAGGATGGTTGACTTGGTCAAACATACATGACTTACAAAGACATCGTTTTACATCATGACCGAATACAGACAAAGTACAGACACAAGTGCACCAACAAACTCCCCCTTGGCTATAGCTTTGTCTCGATCTTTGTGTCTTCAAGTCTTTGACGTCCTTTTAAGTCTTCAATGTCGGAGGATCTTCAAAGTCTTCACGTCTTGAAAGCAGAAAGTGTATCAACAAACTACCCGTATCATGTAGGAAGTGTGTTGACAAACTCCCCCTTAACATAAGCTCCCCCTTGAGTTATGCTCGTGAATGACTTGATCTTCAATGCTTAAGATCCTTGTGGTGTTGATGATGGTCAGCGGCAACTCGACCATCTTCATCATTTGAGTGCCTTCACGTCGTGTCTTCATTCCGAAGCTTGTCATCGACCATGTTCTCCTTGCCTTTAGAATCTGCACATGCAAGAAATCTAAACGCGTAATGAGAACAACTGCTTGGAATATAGTTAGTATAAACAAATGACACACGAATGACCATGTCACAATCAAACACCGTCCGACAGTTTGAAAGTTTAATAAATTTGTCAGTTTTAGTTTCCAACATTCAAAACTTGCAGCCAAGGGGGAGTTTGTCTCGATCTTTGTCAAACTTACATGACTTACAAAGACATCGTTTTACAACATGACCGAATACAGACAAAGTACAGACACAAGAGCACCAACAAACTCCCCCTTGGCTGTAGCTTTGTCTCGATCTTTGTGTCTTCAAATTTATTAAACTTTCAAACTTGATTTTAGGGGGAGTAAATCCAAAAATCTGAAAATCCAAAAACATCGAAAAATTTCAAAAACACAAAAACAATAGAAAAACAAAAATGAGTTTCCTGGCGAGCAAAAGAGAAAATGATAGTACATCAGTGGTCTATCCAAACCTCTTTAAACCTTAAATGAAAAACGATAAGCAGCTCTATATAAGATGTATCGGTAGGCTCACAATCATTTTAAAGTGTGCAGGGTGATATAAATCTTAATCGACTGAAGACCAGGTAGGAACCATTCATTGGCATATGGTCTTAGTACCGAAATTTCGTTTGAGAGATTGCCGAGGTTCTGAGATATTCGGTCTTTATGCTGCTTATCATCTGGGTATCATGGTTGTATCTTTTACCGAAAAATAACGGGGACGCAAGTCTAGATCTTCCATGATACTATACATACGTGTACATATCTCATACTGCATTCGACCTCAATAAGTGATAAACAATCACATGTCCAAACAAATAAGTGATAAAATATCACATCTATCCGGGAGTCAAGTTCGTCTCTCTGCTGTACGAAAGTACTGACCTGTTCACGGACTTGCTCCTGTGCCCTCATGCATATGAAAATCAAGTTCCTCATCAATAAGTGATTTTATCACATAGGGCTTGTTTTCAAATCAAAATAAGTGAGAATCTCACATCATATACGGTCAAACAGATGATAATCGGTATACTCACCGGTAAGATGAACCCTCGTGCATACCTTGATACGGGAATGTGTCGTGATGTGGATGAACACCGGTCGGTAAGTATAAATCATACCTTAACGTATCCCCTCGCCATGATTACATCTGATAAGTTGAGCTTAAGTGGACAACAATACCGATAATTGTTATAGGATGCTTATCTTAATGTTAACTAACTGAACAACAAGAGTGTTTTGGCATGACCGTACACTGATATGATTCTCTTACCCTCGAAACTCGCAAAAAGAATGTCTGTATATATTTATTTACTGCTTTCAGTCTTTACATTTCGAAATATTAAAAATACCAAAAAGATTTTAAGTGAGTTTTAATATAAACTTTATAAAAGCCAAAAAGATTTTATTTCTACTTTATTTTCGATCGTACGATGTTGGAGCTCGAGTCTTCGTTACCTGAAACCTGACTGAAAACCGAATTGACTAAATCTTCATAAACGGTCGAAATTTGCAAGTTTTGAAAGTTGGAAACTAAAACTGACAAATTTATTAAACTTTCAAACTGTCGGACGGTGTTTGATTGTGACATGGTCATTCGTGTGTCATTTGTTTATACTAACTATATTCCAAGCAGTTGTTCTCATTACGCGTTTAGATTTCTTGCATGTGCAGATTCTAAAGGCAAGGAGAACATGGTCGATGACAAGCTTCGGAATGAAGACACGACGTGAAGGCACTCAAATGATGAAGATGATCGAGTTGCCGCTGACCATCATCAACACCACAAGGATCTTAAGCATTGAAGATCAAGTCATTCACGAGCATAACTCAAGGGGGAGCTTATGTTAAGGGGGAGTTTGTCAACACACTTCCTACATGATACGGGTAGTTTGTTGATACACTTTCTGCTTTCAAGACGTGAAGACTTTGAAGATCCTCCGACATTGAAGACTTAATAGGACGTCAAAGACTTGAAGACACAAAGATCGAGACAAAGCTACAGCCAAGGGGGAGTTTGTTGGTGCACTTGTGTCTGTACTTTGTCTGTATTCGGTCATGATGTAAAACGATGTCTTTGTAAGTCATGTAAGTTTGACCAAGTCAACCATCCTCCTGGTTTGACTTGGCCAAACAGTTATATCATGGTTGTAAATTGTCTGTGTCGAAGGTTGGGTCATCGAAGGATTGTTTCTATCCTTCGATGAGCTCGAAAGATATCCCACGAAGGATACTCATGGACCTCGAAGGATATACCATCCTTAGAGGTATATGTGGATCCTTCGATGGCAGTATGATCGATAGATGATGTTTCGATCAGTAAACCTGATCCTTCGACCAGATCATCTGTTATGGGTATAAATACCCATGTAGTGTGTTCACTTCATTAGTTAGACACTCAAGAAGCAAGACTGTCACACCCCGATTTCCACGTGTCTCACCGGTGGGCCCGGTGGGGGATTACCGTGACGATGTTGGCAACAATATAGTCAAACCACACAATTATATAATGCACAGCGGAAGCATAAGATAAATATATAAATTCAACCTTTGATTGTAATATCAAATGTATTACAGGGGTTGAATATATCCACAGTGGATCGTAAATAAACATAAAGTATTTGTTCCATCAGATACTGCAATCAAGCTTGCGAGACTTATCCCGACGCTAGGGAGCTAATACCAGCCAATTTACGTTTAGGTACCTGCACTTAATCTTTTTGGGGAAAATACGTCAGTTTACACTGGTAAATACATTCAACTGACACATTTGAAAATGTTTATTAAAATTGATTTGAATGCACAAGGCACAAACTCTTTTATAACTTGGGAAAATTATAATAAAATCTTGTGAACGTTTTACATGTTCTTTTATGCGTTCAGTAGTCCGGGTCGTGCCGGGTTAAAGATTTATAGACACACCACGTTTGCGTAAAACCGTAGTATAAAAACCAACGGCTACGTCTTTTAAATTTAATGTCGACACTTTATACCGGGTGTACGCCTACACCGGGATGTCGATGGTCGTGGCCATTTCGTAAAATGATGCCAAGGATATCCGGGACAACGGTCATTAAACCCCCCAAAGGCTTATAAGCAACAAAACTGTTTAAATGAGCCGATCATATTTAATCAATTAACCACCTAAGCGATGGAATTATATAATGCTCAATCAAGCGGTATTAATATACCGTAACCCAAGCCCATATAGGGGAAATAAGTTAAAGTATTTACCTTTGCAAGTATATTTCCTTATTTTGGATTAAATCACCGATAGCTTTTACTGGGGCTCCTAATCTGGAACGAAGGTTTTAATTAACCTCTTAGAATCCTAACGGGTCGTTATAATGGCCGTAGCCTAGACCGGTTGGTTCCGATATATATAGATATGGCTTAATTGCGCGAAAAGGCGAAAACCGAGAATGGAGTGTGATTCTGTCCCAACAAGTTCAGATACTTGTTTTATATGGGTTAATGGTTCACACTCTGGATTTTGGGGTTCAAATGATATTATTTGACCCGTATCGGCTAAATTATGAAAACTAGTTTCATAAGCCGAACCGTGCGCGCAATAGGCGAAACGGTTAACCATGAGAGTCGTACGCTTATTTCCTAAGTCAATATGCCTTAAATGGGTTGTGGTATCAGTAGGATACCTTCCGTGATGCCCGTAACGAGTTTATGTTAGTATTATGCCCCGTAGGGGCTTTTCGGTCATTTTAAAGACTTTAAAAGGGCTTTTCGGGTTCTACAGGAATTCTGAGTTTCCCGAACAGCTTATAAAGCTTAAAATACTTTATTTATTATTTAAAACCAGTAGCAACTGGAATCGGGTCAAAAGACCTTGTAGAACTCATGTTTTGGCCAAAAAGGGCATATTTGGTATTTACCGAACCGTAGCCATAACCGCAGGTTATGAGCAAGGTAAAAATTATTAAAAATCTTTAAAATTCCCAAAATATTATTTTAATACAGTGGGTAAAAGTTTTGGTGACGAAATCTTGGTTTAGATAGGTGTTATGCTAATTGCGCCGTTTATTACTAAAGTTTATTTAAATTGCGCTTTTTAGCATAACTCTCATTCTAGACCTCGGATTGATGTGAAACTTTAAGGACATGCTTAGAATTTAATAAGCAAGGTTTTGGTCCGTTCACGTGTCCGAAATACTCGTTTTAATTTTAAAAAGGCCGTTACGGTCAACTTTTAGGTGAATGACGGAATTGCGCAAAAGACTCGGATAACTCATGAACCGACCACAGAGGTTTATTCCAACATGTGACCTGGTCCTAAGAGAGTCCTATGGTATATTTATACCTCACTAAAACGGGTCAGAACTGAAGTCAAAGCAAAAGTCAAACTTTTGCGACATTCGGCTCCGAACCGGTTCAATATAGCAAATGATCGATTCAAACGAGCGCAAACAAGTTTATATACTTATTATCATGTTTTATGATTGTCAAAACAGGTTCCATAACATATACATTACAGATTATGCATAAATCGCTAAAATAGCTTTCTGTTGACTTTTTAACCGCACGTTTGACTCGACATTTGACATAGTTAGAGTGGTGATCAGGGGGAACCATTTTTGAGGTTTATTACCCACATAAATACCAACTCATAACCACTTTTGATTCGTCATAAGACTGAACCATTACTGATTTATTGTAAAGTCAAACCGTAGTTACGACGGTTTGGTTCTTAGCCATTTACTAAGGAAATGTGAAACCACAAAGGGTTAGATCACTTACAGAAGTTGATTCTTGCTTAGAGAGCAGAGAAGGGTGCTTGGGAGCTCCTTAGAATGACCAGAGGTGTATGTTTAAGTTGTGTGAATGTTATGTGCAAAAATGTGGCTATTTATAGCCAATGCCAAGCATCAATGATCATTACAACCACCCACAACAGTCCAGGAATGATGGGTAGGTGTCCCAGAGGGCTATGGGTCGAGTAGGGGGCGCCCATGCCTCATTTATTGGAGATTGATCGTTCACCATGCTCAAAAGTCAAGAAAACAACAACTTTCTGCATCTGGGCGTCTAATGCGGCCCGCATGGAAGTTCCATGCGTTTATAATGCGGGCCGCCTGGGATTTAAATACCAGACGCGTAATTGAGGAGGCTCGCGGCCCGCCTCAACTTAACCCAATATGCAATGCGGGTCGCGTGAGGTTAAGATTTCAGAAATTTTAAATCTTTTGTCATGATTGCGAAATCCTGGTAATTAATAACGAAATCTTTCGTAATGATTTACCTGACCTTTCGGGTTTGAAGGGGTAACTTTGCGGTTTGGCCCTCGGTTATTTACCGATAGGGGCCTCGTATTATTTACCCGCATTATAAAGTCCCTTGTTAGTTTATTAATTGTTCAGAAAGCCTTAACTTTCATTATTGACGCTTTTAACCCTTCTCATACGAATTTGAGTATAACTCTTTCGTTTTAAAACGGAACTTCGCGGAATTTATACAGTATATTCTAGTGAGCGTATAATACTGTTACGAAGTCTTGGGAACGTTAAAGGGTCACTCAGAGGTATAATTAAACATGTTGACACAGTTAACCCCTGTAGTTCGTAATCTCTCACTTTCTTCCGCGTTTTGCTTCCGTACGATTTATGATTTATTCGTTCGAAGGTACAAGCGTTATTTAGGGTTACTATACAGTATATTTACCCTTGTTGACATTTATAACCCTCGAATTTATATGCTTTCAAGGTTTGTCAAAATTAGTCCTTTATTTATTATAGACGCCACGTGCAAACAAATGACACGTGTTAACACATCATTGGACACAAAAATTCGAGGTGTTACATCCTCACCCCCTTAAAATAAATCTCGACCCGAGATTTACTCAAATAAATAGGGGTACTTTTCTTTCATTGTAGCTTCGACTTCCCACGTATATTCAGGACCTCTACGAGCATCCCATTTGACTTTTACAATCGGTACGTGCTTTCTGCGAAGCTTCTTCACCTGTCGATCCTCAATCGACAAAGGTTTTTCTATAAACTTTAAGCTCTCATCTATATGCACATCTGTGTGTGGAATCACCAACGATTCGTCGGCGAAGCACTTTTTGAGATTGCAGATGTGGAACACATTGTGAATTCCATTGAGCTCTTCAGGCAAGTTCAGTTTATAGGCAACTGATCCGACTCGTTCAATGACCTCAAAAGGCCCTATGTATCTCGGACTCAGCTTGCCTTTCTTGCCGAAACGCATCACCCCCTTCCAAGGTGATACCTTAAGTAATACCTTTTCACCTACTTCGAAGTGAAAATCCTTACGCTTTGGATCAGCGTAGCTCTTCTGCCTATCGCGGGCAGCCTTGAGACGTTCCCGGATCTGGACAATCTTGTCCGTTGTCTGGAAAACAATCTCTGGTCCTGATAGTTGGACCTCCCCTACTTCCGCCCAACAAACAGGCGATCTGCATTTCCTACCATATAATGCCTCGAAAGGCGCAGCCTTTATGCTGGTGTGGTAGCTATTATTGTAGGAGAATTCGATCAGGGGTAGGTTCTTATCCCAGTTACCACCTAAATCGATCGCACATGCACGAAGCATGTCTTCTAGCGTTTGGATAGTACGCTCACTTTGACCGTCCGTCTGTGGATGGTAAGCCGTACTAAAGTTTAAACGCGTACCCAAAGATTGCTGGAAACTTTTCCAGAAATGAGATGTGTATCTAGTATCCCTGTCGGAGATAATAGACACAGGTATGCCGTGTAAGGCTACAATCTTATCAACATAAAGTTGGGCTAACATATCGGAGCTATACATCTCCTTGATGGGTAGAAAATGAGCTGATTTAGTCAGCCTATCGACTATGACCCATATTGTATCGTTTCCTTTCCTGGTTTTGGGTAACTTGGTTATGAAGTCCATAGTTACGCATTCCCACTTCCACTCGGGAAGCTCAGGCTGTTGTAGCAAGCCAGACGGCTTTTGGTGCTCGGCTTTGACTTGAGCACAAGTCAAGCACTTTGCTACATGGGCGGCTACAGACTTTTTCAAGCCTATCCACCAATAATTCGTCTTCAAATCTTGGTACATCTTGTCAGCACCAGGATGGACTGAGTATTTGGAACTATGGGCTTCCTGGAGAACAACATCTCGTAGTCCTCCATAAATCGGAACCCATATACGTCCGTTCAATCTAAGGATTCCATCCTTGCTAAGAGTCAACTGCTCCTCAGTTACTCCCAGCTTTTCATTTGGATAATTAGCTTCCAACACAGCCTCTCGCTGTGCAGCTAATATCCTTTCAATTAAGTTGTTCTTTACTTCAATGCTCTTGGCATTGATTCGAATGGGTTTTATCCTTTCCTTTCTGCTCAAGGCATCGGCGACCACATTCGCCTTGCCGGGATGGTACCTGATCTCGCAATCATAGTCATTCAGGGTCTCCATCCAACGGCGCTGTCTCATGTTCAACTCTTTCTGGTTGAACAGGTGCTGGAGGCTTTTGTGATCAGAATAAATCACAAATTTAATACCGTAAAGGTAATGCCTCCACAACTTCAGTGCAAATACAACGGCACCCAACTCCAAGGCGTGGGTGGTGTAATTCTTTTCATGCACCTTTAATTGCCTTGAAGCATAGGCAATCACTTTGCCTTTCTGCATAAGCACACACCCCATGCCTGTGTGTGATGCATCGCAGTAGACTACGAATTCGTCTGTACCTTCTGGTAATGTCAGCACAGGTGCGTTGCTCAGCTTCTGCTTTAGTATTTCGAAGGACTCTTGCTGCTTTGGGCCCCAAATATACTTTTCTTTCTTCTTGGTCAAGGAAGTCAAGGGCGCAGCAATCCTTGAAAAATTTTCAATAAACCTCCGGTAGTATCCTGCTAACCCCAGGAAACTACGAATTTCGGTAGGCGTCTTTGGCTCTTGCCAGTTCATGACCGCCTCTACCTTAGCGGGATCCACTTGAATACCACGCTCACTCACAACGTGTCCTAAAAATTGAACCTCTCGTAGCCAGAACTCACATTTCGAGAATTTGGCGTAGAGTTTCTCACGCTGTAGTAATTCGAGAATGCAACGGAGGTGCTTCTCGTGGTCAGCTTGATTCTTGGAATAGATAAGGATATCGTCGATGAAGACTATGACGAATTTGTCCAAGTACGGCTTGCAAACGCGATTCATGAGATCCATGAACGCAGCCGGTGCATTTGTGAGCCCAAAAGGCATCACCAGGAACTCGTAATGACCATAGCGAGTCCTAAATGCTGTCTTATGCACATCTTCATCTCTGACCCTTAGCTGATGATAACCCGATCTCAAGTCGATCTTGGAGAAGTAGCTCGCTCCTTGCAGCTGATCGAATAGATCATCGATCCTTGGTAAAGGATATCTATTCTTTATGGTAACTTTATTCAGTTCTCTATAGTCGATGCACAACCGCATCGATCCGTCCTTCTTCTTTACAAATAGGACAGGAGCTCCCCAGGGAGATGAACTAGGTCTGATAAAACCTTTCGCCAGCAGTTCATCCAACTGGGTCCTCAGTTCTTTCATTTCCGTTGGAGCTAGCCTGTAGGGTGCTCTTGCTATCGGAGCCGCTCCAGGAATGATGTCTATTCTGAACTCCACTTGTCTATCTGGTGGCAAACCAGGTAGTTCTTCAGGAAAAACCTCGGGGTATTCAGAAATGACAGGAAGATCCTCGATCTTCGGCTTTGGTTCTTCAATTATCACCTGAGCCATGTAAATTACACCGCCTCTGTTCAAACACCTTGAAGCTTTCAGCATAGATACGTCTTCGGGCAATCCGTACTGCGTATCCCCTCGAATGGTAAGAGATTCACCACTCGGAGTCTTTAAAACTATCTGCCTTTTGCCGCAAATGATTTGGGCCTGGTTATGGATAACCAGTCCATGCCTAGGACAATGTCAAAACCCGCTAATTTGAAGGGAAGTAGAGATAAAGGAAAAGAATGGTTCCTAATGGACATTTCACATCCTTCTAAAACAGTAGAGACGGTTTTGATCGTGCCGTCTGCTAACTCTACTTCGTACTTCACGTCAAGGGTTTTGATTGGCATATTTAGTAGTTGGCAAAATTTCTGGTCTACAAAGGATTTATCAGCGCCAGAATCGAATAGTACTCTTGCAAATATATTATTTACGAGAAAAGTACCTGTAAGCACATTGTCGTCCTTAACCGCTTCCTTTGCATCCATGCGAAAAACTCTCGCATTTGACTTCTTTGTCTCTTCCGCCTTCTTGGCATACTTTGGGCAATTACTCTTTATGTGCCCCTTTTCGTTACAACCATAGCAGGTTGCATCCTTTATCTTTTTGCACTCCACGGTCTTATGATCCTTGGACTTGCATAGCCCACAGGATGGAGTCTTTTGTTGCGACTGTGAACCAGACGCAAACCTACACTTCCCGGAGTGAGGTTTCTTGCAGACCTTGCAGTGAGGTCTTCCATCAGCTTGCCCCTCCTTCTTTGCCTCCGACCCTCTCTTGCCCTCACCGTTTCCACGGTGCTTTTTCCCAGACTTTCGTGAGGTATCATCCTCACGTTTTCGCTTTTCAGCCTCCTTGCTCCTTTGTGCCCTCAGACGGACAGCATCGAGTGTAAGAGACAAGGAGAGGTCAGTAACTGACCTGAAGGTCGTCGGCCTAGAGGCCTTCACACTGGCCTTGATCGCCGGCTCTAAGCCCCCAATGAAACGGGCAATCCTTCGAGGTTCTGGTGTCACAAGATATGGCACCAGGCGTGACATGGTGTTAAAGCTTGTCAGATATGCTTGACAATCCAGGTTTGTCATCACTAGTGAGACAAAATCCGCCTCAATCTTCTCAACCTCATGTTGAGGGCAGTAGTTTTCTTTTATGAGAGCAATAAACTCCCCCCATGACATTTTGTATAAGGCAGACTTACCTGAAGCCTGCACCAGAGCTCTCCACCACGCCAGGGCCTCGCCCTTGAATGACTGGGACACAAACTTAACCACGTCCCTCTCAGCGCACCCGCTGATGTCCACAATCGTGTCCATCTCGTCTAGCCAGGTGATACAGTCAACCGCACCTTTCTCCCCTGTAAATTCACGGGGCTTACATGATACAAAGTATTTGTAGGTGCAACCCTTAGCACTGGATGCATCAGTATATTCTCTATCGCGATGAACGCTGTGCTCAGTGGACGAGTGTTTGTCGTCATCTTTCTTGGGTTCAGAGGGTGGTTTGGAGTGTGTCTTTGGTTTAGAGGGTGGTTTTGACACGGTTCTGCCTTGGGACTCAGTATATTGACGATCAATAGCTGCCTGAACAGCATTGTCAATCAGAGCCTTCAGTTGTGCGCCTGTCAAATGCACTGACGCATTGTCATAGTCATCTTCATTTGTGTGGCTGTTCTCGCCATTGGGATCCGCCATGGTAACTTGAATCTGTTACAGAAGATAACAAAATTTTATTTAGGCGATTATTATATAATTGTCTTTTATGACAATTTGTCAACCATGGTACAGAGACCATATTTGGTTAACTTATTATTTCATTAAATATTAGGATTTGAATATATCCTATTTCAGCTATATAAATAGTATTAGCGGCATAAAGCCTAATCATGATGATGTTTTATAATATTAGCCGAGATTTCAGAGAATCAAAGGCATAGAGAATTGAACCGTAGTTCTTTTATCTCTTTCTGACAGGGAGTCATAGACTACCACCGCCTTTTGTCTTTATAGGACAATTATTATGGCCCATAGGCACTACACCTCTAACGGATGTTTTAATATGGTTGGCCCGTAGGCACTACATCTCAAACGGATGTTTTTAATAAGGTTGGCCCGTAGGCACCACATCACTAATGGATGTTTTTATAAGGTTGGCCCGTAGGCACTACATCTCTAACGGATGTTTTAATAATACTGGCCCGTAGGCACTACATCACTAATGGATGTTTTAATAATACTGGCCCGTAGGCACTACATCACTAATGGATGTTTTAATAATACTGGCCCGTAGGCACTACATCACTAATGGATGTTTTAATAATACTGGCCCGTAGGCACTACATCACTAATGGATGTTTTAATAATATTGATCACCTTCATTGGTGATTTAACCCACGATTTATAAATCATTTAGTGGGGTTTGAAATCCTTAAAGGATTATTGTATAAAAATGACGTGCGTGATTTTTAACGAATCACATCTGCCATGATTGTTAACATGCGTACAGAGGTTAACAGGGAATCAGAATCTTTTCAATTAGGTCGTACCATCTTGACTGGATCTTAAAAGACACCAAGCTAGGTTTCACCTTTAAAATTCTTTATTTAGGCAGATCAATATAAAAGGAATGGTTTTGATTTATTTTATACATATTAAGACAAAACTCATAACATACATTCCATAATTTCAAATACAATTACATATTGCCCTAAACGGGTCTTTCAAATAGTACATACCCCCATAGGAGTTTAAAATAAGTGACAAGTCCACGCAGGGACTAATACAAGATAGGTGTCCATGCAAGGACTAAAGATAGTCCATGTAGGGACTGAAATACGATAAGTTGTCCACACAGGGACTTATTTTAAAGTAGAAATTACATTCGTACAACTATTAAGGGCTAGTGGTCACGTTTCTTCTTTTTGCCCTTTAGTAGATTCGCCAAGCCTTTGAGAAATCCTCGGTGGCTTTTCTTCTCTTCCTCGAACTCTCTCTCCACACGATCTAGTCGATGGAGTATTTCTTCCTGTTCAGGAGGAGAGAAACGTGGTTGTGGCGCTTGATGCGGAACGGGAGGTCTGGGAGGTATTGGATACCCATGAGCTGAGTAGTCCGGTGGTCCCATGTTTCCATGTGCTCCGTCAGGGTAGCGCGCATTATATCTTGCCGACACCACATATGGGTCGCGCTCATAGCCGTAGTTGTATTGTGCTTGTGACGGTTCGAACGGGTTGTAAGCCGTCGGACCCGTATAAGCAGGTATGGGTTGGTCATACCCAAATGGCGGCGAATTTCGTGCAGTTGGTGCGGAGTTCGCCTCCTGTATAGGACTTGAAGGTCCTTCTTCTTGTAGCGGCGGATAGTGGCTACTACTAGAATGTCGAGGAGTGCTGAAGTGGATACCCCCTCCCCCTCGTGTAGACATACGAGCATTTGTCCTCCTACGCCTTGGCGGATCAGGTATTACTGGTTGTGCCGGTGGCGGAGGTGGTGGCGTAACTGCCTCAAAGCGTGAATCCTCAGAGGGATCCTGTGGATGTCTCGGTTGTTGAGATGTCTGTTGAGGTGGTGTGTAGTACCACTCATGTCGGTCAAACATCGCTTGGAAACTGTCTGGTCCTTGATAGGGCGTTCCATGGAAGCATGACCCATCAGAAACTTCTATCGGATGCGTGGGCGTACCACGAGCTGGTTCAGTAGGATCCTCATCTTCCTCCATGGGATCTTCAGAAAAGTGGTCTTGTGGACCAAGCGGAACAAATCCTGAAGGTTCCTGTATGTAGTCAGCCGGATTAAACTGACCTATGTAGTATGGAGTAGGGTCGTCATAATTCCGGGTCGATACCGAACGTTGTAGAGGTATGAAGGAAGGTTGTGGGTTGTTGGGATCATTTTCTGAATTTGGCCCAAAGGAGTGCCGGTAGGATGGCGTCGAGCTGTGCGAAGTGGAATGCCTCGCTGGTTCGTAAAGATCTCTTCGTCGTTGTGGTTCTTCGCTCCTTGTCATCGAAGGATGTCTTGTACCAGATGGTCCAGCTTCGTTATCGTGATGTGTCACGATTTCTCCTCTGCCTCTTCGTCCCCTTCCTCTTCCTCGGAATATAACAGGTGGCATTTTCCTGCTTAAAACTTATTAAAAATCGAATCGAAAATTAAAGACAAAAAGGAGTATCAATCCGAATTTGTCCTAAGTTCTTGTCTAGACTCAAGTATGTGCAATTGTGTCGTTGAGATTAAACACAATAGGATAGTGTCTAATTCACTCAATGTTGGCTCTGATACCAACCTGTCACACCCCGATTTCCACGTGTCTCACCGGTGGGCCCGGTGGGGGATTACCGTGACGATGTTGGCAACAATATAGTCAAACCACACAATTATATAATGCACAGCGGAAGCATGAGATAAATATATAAACTTCAACCTTTGATTGTAATATCAAATGTATTACAGGGGTTGAATATATCCACAGTGGATCGTAAATAAACATAAAGTATTTGTTCCATCAGATACTGCAATCAAGCTTGCGAGACTTATCCCGACGCTAGGGAGCTAATACCAGCCAATTTACGTTTAGGTACCTGCACTTAATCTTTTTGGGGAAAATACGTCAGTTTACACTGGTAAATACATTCAACTGACACATTTGAAAATGTTTATTAAAATTGATTTGAATGCACAAGGCACAAACTCTTTTATAACTTGGGAAAATTATAATAAAATCTTGTGAACGTTTTACATGTTCTTTTATGCGTTCAGTAGTCCGGGTCGTGCCGGGTTAAAGATTTATAGACACACCACGTTTGCGTAAAACCGTAGTATAAAAACCAACGGCTACGTCTTTTAAATTTAATGTCGACACTTTATACCGGGTGTACGCCTACACCGGGATGTCGATGGTCGTGGCCATTTCGTAAAATGATGCCAAGGATATCCGGGACAACGGTCATTAAACCCCCCAAAGGCTTATAAGCAACAAAACTGTTTAAATGAGCCGATCATATTTAATCAATTAACCACCTAAGCGATGGAATTATATAATGCTCAATCAAGCGGTATTAATATACCGTAACCCAAGCCCATATAGGGGAAATAAGTTAAAGTATTTACCTTTGCAAGTATATTTCCTTATTTTGGATTAAATCACCGATAGCTTTTACTGGGGCTCCTAATCTGGAACGAAGGTTTTAATTAACCTCTTAGAATCCTAACGGGTCGTTATAATGGCCGTAGCCTAGACCGGTTGGTTCCGATATATATAGATATGGCTTAATTGCGCGAAAAGGCGAAAACCGAGAATGGAGTGTGATTCTGTCCCAACAAGTTCAGATACTTGTTTTATATGGGTTAATGGTTCACACTCTGGATTTTGGGGTTCAAATGATATTATTTGACCCGTATCGGCTAAATTATGAAAACTAGTTTCATAAGCCGAACCGTGCGCGCAATAGGCGAAACGGTTAACCATGAGAGTCGTACGCTTATTTCCTAAGTCAATATGCCTTAAATGGGTTGTGGTATCAGTAGGATACCTTCCGTGATGCCCGTAACGAGTTTAAGTTAGTATTATGCCCCGTAGGGGCTTTTCGGTCATTTTAAAGACTTTAAAAGGGCTTTTCGGGTTCTACAGGAATTCTGAGTTTCCCGAACAGCTTATAAAGCTTAAAATACTTTATTTATTATTTAAAACCAGTAGCAACTGGAATCGGATCAAAAGACCTTGTAGAACTCATGTTTTGGCCAAAAAGGGCATATTCGGTATTTACCGAACCGTAGCCATAACCGCAGGTTATGAGCAAGGTAAAAATTATTAAAAATCTTTAAAATTCCCAAAATATTATTTTAATACAGTGGGTAAAAGTTTTGGTGACGAAATCTTGGTTTAGATAGGTGTTATGCTAATTGCGCCGTTTATTACTAAAGTTTATTTAAATTGCGCTTTTTAGCATAACTCTCATTCTAGACCTCGGATTGACGTGAAACTTTAAGGACATGCTTAGAATTTAATAAGCAAGGTTTTGGTCCGTTCACGTGTCCGAAATACTCGTTTTAATTTTAAAAAGGCCGTTACGGTCAACTTTTAGGTGAATGACGGAATTGCGCAAAAGACTCGGATAACTCATGAACCGACCACAGAGGTTTATTCCAACATGTGACCTGGTCCTAAGAGAGTCCTATGGTATATTTATACCTCACTAAAACGGGTCAGAACTGAAGTCAAAGCAAAAGTCAAACTTTTGCGACATTCGGCTCCGAACCGGTTCAATATAGCAAATGATCGATTCAAACGAGCGCAAACAAGTTTATATACTTATTATCATGTTTTATGATTGTCAAAACAGGTTCCATAACATATACATTACAGATTATGCATAAATCGCTAAAATAGCTTTCTGTTGACTTTTTAACCGCACGTTTGACTCGACATTTGACATAGTTAGAGTGGTGATCAGGGGGAACCATTTTTGAGGTTTATTACCCACATAAATACCAACTCATAACCACTTTTGATTCGTCATAAGACTGAACCATTACTGATTTATTGTAAAGTCAAACCGTAGTTACGACGGTTTGGTTCTTAGCCATTTACTAAGGAAATGTGAAACCACAAAGGGTTAGATCACTTACAGAAGTTGATTCTTGCTTAGAGAGCAGAGAAGGCTGCTTGGGAGCTCCTTAGAATGACCAGAGGTGTATGTTTAAGTTGTGTGAATGTTATGTGCAAAAATGTGGCTATTTATAGCCAATGCCAAGCATCAATGATCATTACAACCACCCATAACAGTCCAGGAATGATGGGTAGGTGTCCCAGAGGGCTATGGGTCGAGTAGGGGGCGCCCATGCCTCATTTATTGGAGATTGATCGTTCACCATGCTCAAAAGTCAAGAAAACAACAACTTTCTGCATCTGGGCGTCTAATGCGGCCCGCATGGAAGTTCCATGCGTTTATAATGCGGGCCGCCTGGGATTTAAATACCAGACGCGTAATTGAGGAGGCTCGCGGCCCGCCTCAACTTAACCCAATATGCAATGCGGGTCGCGTGAGGTTAAGATTTCAGAAATTTTAAATCTTTTGTCATGATTGCGAAATCCTGGTAATTAATAACGAAATCTTTCGTAATGATTTAACTGACCTTTCGGGTTTGAAGGGGTAACTTTGCGGTTTGGCCCTCGGTTATTTACCGATAGGGGCCTCGTGTTATTTACCCGCATTATAAAGTCCCTTGTTAGTTTATTAATTGTTCAGAAAGCCTTAACTTTCATTATTGACGCTTTTAACCCTTCTCATACGAATTTGAGTATAACTCTTTCGTTTTAAAACGGAACTTCGCGGAATTTATACAGTATATTCTAGTGAGCGTATAATACTGTTACGAAGTCTTGGGAACGTTAAAGGGTCACTCAGAGGTATAATTAAACATGTTGACACAGTTAACCCCTGTAGTTCGTAATCTCTCACTTTCTTCCGCGTTTTGCTTCCGTACGATTTATGATTTATTCGTTCGAAGGTACAAGCGTTATTTAGGGTTACTATACAGTATATTTACCCTTGTTGACATTTATAACCCTCGAATTTATATGCTTTCAAGGTTTGTCAAAATTAGTCCTTTATTTATTATAGACGCCACGTGCAAACAAATGACACGTGTTAACACATCATTGGACACAAAAATTCGAGGTGTTACAAAGACAGACAGAAAGATACGAGAGATAGAGAGAGTATTCTGTCAAGAACACACACACACTGGATGTCAGTTTTTAGAGACAGAATACTCTCTCTATCTCCTAAAAACTGACATCCAGTGTGTGTGTGTTCTTGACAGAATACTCTCTCTATCTCTCGTATCTTTCTGTCTGTCTTGCTTCTTGAGTGTCTAACTAATGAAGTGAACACACTACATGGGTATTTATACCCATAACAGATGATCTGGTCGAAGGATTAGGTTTACTGATCGAAACATCATCTATCGATCATACTGCCATCGAAGGATCCACATATACCTCTAAGGATGGTATATCCTTCGAGGTCCATGAGTATCCTTCGTGGGATATCTTTCGAGCTCATCGAAGGATAGAAACAATCCTTCGATGACCCAACCTTCGACACAGACAATTTACAACCATAATATAACTGTTTGGCCAAGTCAAACCAGGAGGATGGTTGACTTGGTCAAACTTACATGACTTACAAAGACATCGTTTTACATCATGACCGAATACAGACAAAGTACAGACACAAGTGCACCAACAAACTCCCCCTTGGCTGTAGCTTTGTCTCGATCTTTGTGTCTTCAAGTCTTTGACGTCCTTTTAAGTCTTCAATGTCGGAGGATCTTCAAAGTCTTCACGTCTTGAAAGCAGAAAGTGTATCAACAAACTACCCGTATCATGTAGGAAGTGTGTTGACAAACTCCCCCTTAACATAAGCTCCCCCTTGAGTTATGCTCGTGAATGACTTGATCTTCAATGCTTAAGATCCTTGTGGTGTTGATGATGGTCAGCGGCAACTCGATCATCTTCATCATTTGAGTGCCTTCACGTCGTGTCTTCATTCCGAAGCTTGTCATCGACCATGTTCTCCTTGCCTTTAGAATCTGCACATGCAAGAAATCTAAACGCGTAATGAGAACAACTGCTTGGAATATAGTTAGTATAAACAAATGACACACGAATGACCATGTCACAATCAAACACCGTCCGACAGTTTGAAAGTTTAATAAATTTGTCAGTTTTAGTTTCCAACTTTCAAAACTTGCAAATTTCGACCGTTTATGAAGATTTAGTCAATTCGGTTTTCAGTCAGGTTTCAGGTAACGAAGACTCGAGCTCCAACATCGTACGATCGAAAATAAAGTAGAAATAAAATCTTTTTGGCTTTTATAAAGTTTATATTAAAACTCACTTAAAATCTTTTTGGTATTTTTAATATTTCGAAATGTAAAGACTGAAAGCAGTAAATAAATATATACAGACATTCTTTTTGCGAGTTTCGAGGGTAAGAGAATCATATCAGTGTACGGTCATGCCAAAACACTCTTGTTGTTCAGTTAGTTAACATTAAGATAAGCATCCTATAACAATTATCGGTATTGTTGTCCACTTAAGCTCAACTTATCAGATGTAATCATGGCGAGGGGATACGTTAAGGTATGATTATACTTACCGACCGGTGTTCATCCACATCACGACACATTCCCGTATCAAGGTATGCACGAGGGTTCATCTTACCGGTGAGTATACCGATTATCATCTGTTTGACCGTATATGATGTGAGATTCTCACTTATTTTGATTTGAAAACAAGCCCTATGTGATAAAATCACTTATTGATGAGGAACTTGATTTTCATATGCATGAGGGCACAGGAGCAAGTCCGTGAACAGGTCAGTACTTTCGTACAGCAGAGAGACGAACTTGACTCCCGGATAGATGTGATATTTTATCACTTATTTGTTTGGACATGTGATTGTTTATCACTTATTGAGGTCGAATGCAGTATGAGATATGTACACGTATGTATAGTATCATGGAAGATCTAGACTTGCGTCCCCGTTATTTTTCGGTAAAAGATACAACCATGATACCCAGATGATAAGCAGCATAAAGACCGAATATCTCAGAACCTTGGCAATCTCTCAAACGAAATTTCGGTACTAAGATTTATATCACCCTGCACACTTTAAAATGATTGTGAGCCTACCGATACATCTTATATAGAGCTGCTTATCGTTTTTCATTTAAGGTTTAAAGAGGTTTGGATAGACCACTGATGTACTATCATTTTCTCTTTTGCTCGCCAGGAAACTCATTTTTGTTTTTTATTGTTTTTGTGTTTTTGAAATTTTTCGATGTTTTTGGATTTTCAGATTTTTGGATTTACTCCCCCTAAAATCAATAAACTAAGACAAATATAAAACACAAGGTATTTACAAAAATGATTTTCCGATGTTGGTTTTACTCTTGCTTGACCTTAATGCCGTTTACCAATAATAAAAAGTCAAATCTTGATTTGTCAAATGCTTTGGTAAAAAGGTCGGCACGTTGGTCATCGGTGTGGACCTTAACAACATCGATTAGCCTTTTCTCAAAGCAATCACGTATGAAGTGATATTTGATGTGTGTAAAATGCAACATATAAAACACATCAATTAAGGCATAAAACTAACCCTTTTTAAGTACTAATGTTGGAAAAAGAGTGTTTTTGTCTTCCTTTTGTATTTTCAGGATGAAATGAGCTCAAAATCACAAAAGAAGCAAAAAGACCACTAATTCTACCATAAATACAAGAAAAGGAACAAAAGTGGACTGCCCGGACCCTCAACGGCACCTCCCAAAACAAAGAGAAGAAAACAGAGTCTGAACACGCCCCGTGTCCAGCGAACACGGGGGCGTGCCCAGGAAGCAGCAGAAAAGACAAACCAGTAGAAGCTTCCATTGCTCACCACGGGGCCGTGCCCAGCGGGCACGGGGGCGTGTTGAAAGTACAGCAGGCGCATTAATTGTAATTCGCAATTACAATTAATGAAGAGAGAGAGTGTCAGACGGGCACGGGGCCGTGTCCAGTGGACACGGGGCCGTGTCCAGCGTTCTGTCCAGCCTATAAATAGAGGAGCTTGGTTTCATTCTCCCTCATCCCTTGGCACACCACCTCTCTCACACCTCATCCACCACCCACCACCACCATAACACCATCATCCACCACCATCATCCATTGTCCATCGTAGAGTGTGTGAGTCGTCTCGGGATCCAAGATTGATCGTAAGAGTTCTTGACAATCAAGGCCATGTTTGCCTAAGTCTCTTACATCACTTGGTGAAGACAAGTGTTTAGTATAATACTTTTTATTTTTAATCTTTTGCACTTTTTATTTGGTTTTGTATTAATGACTTTAATAACTAGTTACTTATGTTGAAGGTGATCTTTCCTTATCGTTTGTCCGTGGTGTCTTGGCATTATTTTACTGTCTATATAAAATAAAAGATTTTCACCATTCATATCTCCACGGTCTATATGGAGGTACGTTGGCTACCTGGTCGGGGGTTAAGGGAACGGTTTGGTAAAGGTCTTGCCCTTGTTCAGCGTTTAGAGGTCCTGCTTGGGACCTGGGTCAAATTTAGTAGGATCTCCTTCAATGCCCATAGGTATTGGATGGCGGGGATCCAAACTCTTTGACCCCCTCATAAGTTAACTACTATTAATACTATAACCCGGCTATTTAGGACTGTATCCCTGCTGACTCAGACTACTTAGCCGAGGGTAACGTCACCGCCAAAAGCGGGGCCTACCATAATTTGCATTAATAACTTAATTCATTATCTTTCAATAATCCGACCCTTTAGGATTGTATCCTTGCTGACTCAAACTACTGGGTTGAGGGTAACGTCGCCTTCAAAAGAGGGGCCTACTACAATAACTAAGATAATCTCTTAAACAAGTGCAAAAGTGCGAAAATAATCAAAGGTTATACTAATACACATGTCGGATCCAAGTGATTCATCTTGTCTATCTGTTTTTATTTTATTTTATTTTTCAGCATTTAGTTTATTTTTATTTTTCTTAGTTTAAAACATTTTTCTAACTTTTTGATTTGGTTAGACGTTGAGGATAAACCGGTATTAAAAGCTCTTGTGTCCTTGGACGACCTCGGTATCTTACCAACACTATACTACGTCCACGATGGGTGCACTTGCCCATATGTGTGTTTAGTGTTAGTGAATATCGTGTTTTATAAATTTAAAACTTGGTTAAAAGTGTAAAAAGGGCTTAATTATATATTAAAAACATATACACACTGACACGCATCAAGTTTTTGGCGCCGTTGCCGGGGACACAAGGATTTTAAGAAAGTTAGGAATCAACGGCCTAATCATCTTTTTATTTTTCTTTAATTTTTAGGATTTTTTTTTAGAATTTTCAGCTTCTGCAGAGCTCAGCACGGGGCCGTGCCCGCTGAACACGCCCCGTGCCCAATCATTGGAACTGGCAATCCTGTTTTATATCAGACAGTAGGCTGAACACGGGGCCGTGTCCACTCAACACGCCCCCGTGCCCAAGATTCAGTTGCTGAAAACAGAACCGTTTGATCCCGACGGTTGGTAATTTCTGATACAAACATGAGTAATAATGATTCTTTTTACTTTCGGCACTCTTATGGTTTGTGGTGTCGAATATGTGGAGGCGAACACGAGGAATTAAAATGTTTCTTCCTCACTTATAGGCCA
This sequence comes from Helianthus annuus, assembly GCF_002127325.2. NCBI lineage: Eukaryota > Viridiplantae > Streptophyta > Magnoliopsida > Asterales > Asteraceae > Helianthus > Helianthus annuus. The sequence goes on from NC_035439.2 coordinate 3,214,615, forward strand.
CACTATATAGACCCACCAATTCCTTGTAACCTTAAGAGGGGCGAAAATAAAAATAAACATTATTTCTCCCTTGAATGCGCCCAGCCAGACATTCTAGGAGAAATGCTCCTTGACGAGCTATTTCAACTAGAAGAACTACTTCTAAATTGGTCAAAAGAACTTAGGAAGGATTTTTTAGATCCATCCCAAGAAGATGACCATGAGGAAATGTTGGAATCGCATTCTGACAACCTCGTTGCTCCCGAAAATACCTTTCTTCCTAAACAAGACGTGGACGATAGTCGTCCCTGTGCCGATTGTGCCGTGAAGGACTCCCCATCGACCTCGTTCGGTGCATACATAGACCTGAGCGATTCGGCATACACCTTCTTTAACGAGAGCCCGGGAAAGGGTTGGACTTGTCCACCTAGAATGAAAATAGGAATTACCCTCACCGACAACCTCTTGCGTTCTCGCCTTAGTATAGGACAATTAAGGTATCTTAGGCACTTTGGGGTTGTTCCAACAAGTCAGGAGCCACCCGATAAAAGTTAGCTCCTTAGAAAAGACGAAACTCCATAAAACAGCCCTCCGACACGGGGCCGTGTCTGGCCACCACGCCCCCATGTTCGCTCAGAAGATTTTCTGCTGATTCTGTCAGAATACGGACAAAATGTGTCAGGATTTTCTCTGCACACGGGGCCGTGTCCAGCGGACACGGGGCCGTGTTCAGTGTGCTGTCGTTTTCTTTAAATGCAGCCTGAATCCTGCTCATTTTTGACCACTCCACCAAGCAGAGATCCCTGGAATCTTCACATATACCATCCTAGGTAAGTACCAAAAGAAGGTTCCTAAGGACCATCTTGTCTTTTCCACTTTTGTTCATTTCCTCTTCTTCCAAAAATTTTTCAAACCCTACCTCCATGGAAGCTTGGAAACCCATGATTCCAACCTTCTATGCAAGGTTTGTAGGAATTTTCGCTATGGATTCTTGTCTAAAGTTAGTTCTATAACTTTGTTTTTAAATTATCTGAGCTCATAACACGACGGAAGTATATAGAAATAATTTAAAAACCTAGAACCATTAGACAAAAAAAAAAAAAAAATTCCTGCAGACAGTTGAACACGGGGCCGTGCTCACTGAGCACGGGGCCGTGTTCGAGGTACTGTTTTGCAAAAATTTAGTTATCCTCGGCTTATTTCGCAGAAAATGGCCAGCTGAAACAGCGGAGCATCTTCAAGGAATAACCGAAATGGAAGGAGATCGTCCACCGCAGAGGATTCCCTAGTAAACTACGTTTACGCTTTAAGGGAAGCCGTGGACGAATTGACAAGTGTAGAAGAAGCTTTAGTGGACCGCGTTAATCATCTGACGATAAGTTTGGAGGGCTGCCTGCAAGAAGTAAACCTTCTGCACCAAAGGTTAAACCTTCTTGCTTCCCCGCCTTTGGTTCCGGTGATAACACACAGGGCGTGGAATGTAGTACCCGAGGTTATCATCCCAGCAGAATGGCACGCCTTGCACCAAGTACCGCAACCAAGGGTAGTGCAAGGAGTCCCGGTAAGCGCTCCTCCTCAAGATACCGACGAGAATGAGGCTACCTTCTACCTCCCAAGGGAGATAGAAGAATGGCTTTGAGTGAAAACCGAGGAGCCATGGGCTGAAGAATGTTTCTACATCGGGAAGCTATTCCCGAAATTTTGCTAAATAAGTAGAACCTTTATGATAACCTTATGTACCCCTTAGTTAATTAACTATCTTTATGTAATCTCTCTATTAGCAATGTTATGATGGTTTTTATGATTTATGGACTCATGGTGGTAATGGATGAAAAAGGGAACGAGAAAAATGGAACCATGCAGAAGAACAGAACAAACCGACAAAAATCTCCATAACAGAAGGCTCCACACGGGCCGTGCCCAACCAACACGGCCCCGTGCTGAGCCCCCTGCAGGAAATCACCCAGTTCAGGTAACTGGACACGGGCCGTGTTCAGCGGACACGCCCCCGTGTCCAGGCTTCTGTTTCACTTCTATAATTTTTGTTACTGGCACTTGACCACGGGGCCGTGCCCGGTCAACACGGGGCCGTGTCCAGAGTGCCAGTAACACAAATCTTTGTTTTTAAACACACTTTTACATATTCTAATCAACCAAAAATTTTATTTTTGGACACATTGAGGACAATGTGTAATTTAAGTGTGGGGGGGGGGGGTGCTAAAACCTTGAAATTTTGCAAAATCCTAAAACAAGCCTTACACAAAACTCTATTGGAACCGCTAAACACCCCAAATTTTTTCAAAAAAAAATTTTTTTATTTACTTGTCTTAGTTTAAGTTGGGAATAACAAGTTATAAAAAGGTTATATATTTTTTTTATTTTACAACCGATAGCGTCATGATAAAAAGAACTAACATAAGAAAATTACGAAACGGTATAACAAGTCTAGCTAAAATTCGATTATATATGCTTGGTCACATTAAAAACCCATTCCCACAAAAGTGAGTTTTGAGCCTTTATTGAGCATAAAAATATACATATTTAGATTAAATGCTCATTTTTCGTTTCTTGTGTGAATAGCCGCTCGGTCTTTACAAATCTAGAACTTGCCACGACGATACATTCCCGGTCCTTACCAACTTAAACCCAAGTAAGTAAATGATGGAGGCATTAGGACTAACTATTTTTCTTTCAAAACCATTATTTTTCATTTTTTTTACCTACCCAAAATCCCCCTAGAAAAACCCCTTTGAGCCTAAACCTTTCATTTCATTACCCCCAAAACAATTTTTTTTTTTACCCACCAAAAACCTTTTTTATTTTTTTTTTTTCACCCTTATTTTAGTAACAAGCTCGGTTTTTCATAAACATACCCTCTACGTGACGAAAAAAAAAAAATATGAATAATGAAGTCAAAAACAAACAAAAGCTACAAAAGCTTGTTTGGAGAAATACTTCAAAAATAAATGTCACTAAAAATAAGGTATGAAAACCGACACTTGTTACGATTTTCGCCCTTTTTACTAACCACTAACCAACCACCCACCTTTAAACCCAAGCCTTCACCCCAAAAGTCCTCTTGATATTTACAAAGGTAAAAAGTTAAAAAGGAGGAGGATTGATCGCTTGGCAAGCCTATGGAAAACGTAAGTCCGTGCCGCTCTCGAGCGATTCACTTAAATATACACCTTCGGCCGAGTGTTGAGTGATCTCCCGTGAGGTATGTGAACTTGTATATAAATGGAATTTTAATAAGTCATGTTATACCAAAATAAGTAATTTATCTTAGGAAAAGTTCAAAATAAATCATGACGAATAGGATTGTAAATAAAATAAAAATAAAACCTATAAAAACCTTGGATTCCCGACACTCTAGGACAAGCTAAAAAACTTCTCTTCTACCTATTCCATTTGGGAGTGTAAGCCACATTAAAAGAGTTTTGCTTGAGGACAAGCAAAAGTTCAAGTGTGGGGGTATTTGATGTGTGTAAAATGCAACATATAAAACACATCAATTAAGGCATAAAACTAACCCTTTTTAAGTACTAATGTTGGAAAAAGAGTGTTTTTGTCTTCCTTTTGTATTTTCAGGATGAAATGAGCTCAAAATCACAAAAGAAGCAAAAAGACCACTAATTCTACCATAAATACAAGAAAAGGAACAAAAGTGGACTGCCCGGACCCTCAACGGCACCTCCCAAAACAAAGAGAAGAAAACAGAGTCTGAACACGCCCCGTGTCCAGCGAACACGGGGGCGTGCCCAGGAAGCAGCAGAAAAGACAAACCAGTAGAAGCTTCCATTGCTCACCACGGGGCCGTGCCCAGCGGGCACGGGGGCGTGTTGAAAGTACAGCAGGCGCATTAATTGTAATTCGCAATTACAATTAATGAAGAGAGAGAGTGTCAGACGGGCACGGGGCCGTGTCCAGTGGACACGGGGCCGTGTCCAGCGTTCTGTCCAGCCTATAAATAGAGGAGCTTGGTTTCATTCTCCCTCATCCCTTGGCACACCACCTCTCTCACACCTCATCCACCACCCACCACCACCATAACACCATCATCCACCACCATCATCCATTGTCCATCGTAGAGTGTGTGAGTCGTCTCGGGATCCAAGATTGATCGTAAGAGTTCTTGACAATCAAGGCCATGTTTGCCTAAGTCTCTTACATCACTTGGTGAAGACAAGTGTTTAGTATAATACTTTTTATTTTTAATCTTTTGCACTTTTTATTTGGTTTTGTATTAATGACTTTAATAACTAGTTACTTATGCTGAAGGTGATCTTTCCTTATCGTTTGTCCGTGGTGTCTTGGCATTATTTTACTGTCTATATAAAATAAAAGATTTTCACCATTCATATCTCCACGGTCTATATGGAGGTATGTTGGCTACCTGGTCGGGGGTTAAGGGAACGGTTTGGTAAAGGTCTTGCCCTTGTTCAGCGTTTAGAGGTCCTGCTTGGGACCTGGGTCAAATTTAGTAGGATCTCCTTCAATGCCCATAGGTATTGGATGGCGGGGATCCAAACTCTTTGACCCCCTCATAAGTTAACTACTATTAATACTATAACCCGGCTATTTAGGACTGTATCCCTGCTGACTCAGACTACTTAGCCGAGGGTAACGTCACCGCCAAAAGCGGGGCCTACCATAATTTGCATTAATAACTTAATTCATTATCTTTCAATAATCCGACCCTTTAGGATTGTATCCTTGCTGACTCAAACTACTGGGTTGAGGGTAACGTCGCCTTCAAAAGAGGGGCCTACTACAATAACTAAGATAATCTCTTAAACAAGTGCAAAAGTGCGAAAATAATCAAAGGTTATACTAATACACATGTCGGATCCAAGTGATTCATCTTGTCTATCTGTTTTTATTTTATTTTATTTTTCAGCATTTAGTTTATTTTTATTTTTCTTAGTTTAAAACATTTTTCTAACTTTTTGATTTGGTTAGACGTTGAGGATAAACCGGTATTAAAAGCTCTTGTGTCCTTGGACGACCTCGGTATCTTACCAACACTATACTACGTCCACGATGGGTGCACTTGCCCATATGTGTGTTTAGTGTTAGTGAATATCGTGTTTTATAAATTTAAAACTTGGTTAAAAGTGTAAAAAGGGCTTAATTATATATTAAAAACATATACACACTGACACGCATCAATATTTGATTTCGATGTGTTTGGTCTTTGAGTGCTGCACAGGATTTCTAGTGATCTGTAATGCAGCAGAATTATCAACGTAAATAGGAGTAGTTAGGAATTCAAAACCGTAGTCGCGTAATTGTTGTTGAATCCAAAGAACTTGGGAGCAACAACTTGAGGCAGCAATGTATTCAGCTTCGCATGTTGATGTAGCGACGCACGTCTGCTTCTTGCACTGCCATGTGACTAGGCGATTTCCTAAAAACTGACATCCAGCCGTTGTGGATTTGCCGTCGATTTTGCATCCGCCAAAATCAGAATCACTGAATGCGATCAAGTCAAAGTTATTATCCCTAGGGTACCATAGACCGGTGTCAGGGTAACCCTTCAAATAACGAAAATCCTTTTGACAGCTGCAAGGTGTGAGGCCTGTGGGTTGACTTGATATCTGGCAAGCAGGCACGTTGGGTACATTATGTCTGGCCTTGATGCTGTGAGGTACATAAGAGATCCGATCATTGCGCGGTAGTATGAGGGGCTAACAGCTTCACCCTTCAAGTCTGGAGTAATTCCGTGATTTTGTGGCAGTGGGGTACCAATGGGCGTAGCATCAGACATCTGGAACCGGCTCAAGATGTCACCAACATATTTAGTCTGATGGATGAATATCCCAGACTCAGTTTGTTGCACTTGTAGGCCCAAGAAGAAGGTCATTTCCCCCATAGCACTCATCTCGAATTTATCCTGCATAATGCGCTCGAAATTCCTACACAAGACATCATTAGTAGAACCAAAAATAATATCATCAACGTATACCTGTACCAGAAGAAGATCTCCATCTTGTTCTTTGATGAAAAGAGTACAGTCGATAAGACCTCTTCGAAAACCGTTCTCCAGCAGATAGTTAGATAAGGTTGCATACCAAGCTCGCGGTGCTTGATGAAGACCATAGAGAGCTTTGTTGAGCAACCAAACCCGATCGGGATGGATAGGATCTTCAAAACCTGGAGGCTGTTCGACGTACACCTCTTCTTCAACCACACCATGTAAGAATGCACTTTTGACGTCCATCTGGTAGACCTTGAATCCTTTGAATGAGGCATAAGCCAGAAAGATCCGAATTGCTTCCGGACGTGCAACAGGTGCATAGACTTCGTTGTAGTCGATTCCTTCTATCTGACGAAAACCTTGAACGACTAAACGTGCTTTGTTCCGGATAACAACTCCGCGGTCATCCTTTTTGCATTTGAAAACCCAACGGGTACCAATCTTCTTGTAACCAGCAGGTTTCTCTACGAGTTTCCAGACACCAAGCTTCTGGAATTGTTGCAGTTCTTCCTGCATTGCTTCAACCCAAGAGTTATCTTTCATGGCTTCTTTCCAAGTTCTTGGCTCTTCCTGTGAGACATAACACGCGAAAGACCAATCGTTTTGTTGCCCGGATTCTCGAATAGCTGCACACAGGCCTGCATTGTTGTTGTTTCGCAACATGTTTCTTGTTTGAATGCCACTTTGCACATTTCCGATGATGTTTTGTTGAGGATGGGTATTATGAATCCTTGTTTCTGGATTATCTGGAACTGGAATATTTATACCCAGGTTGTTAAGATTGAGATCAACAACTAAATCAATGCCCGGAATTGACGAAGAGGATGATGCAGTAGCTTCAGCTGTTCTAGGAGCATCCACTGAAGGAGTACCCTCTGAAGTACCATGAACTGCTGTTGGAGCTTCTTGATCTGCATCTAGAAATTCATCATCCTCTGAAGATTCGTTCAATTCGGCTGCATCATGAAAATCCTCATTGTCGAGAGTATTATTGTTCACCGAAGAAGGTTCTTGATTGACAAGAATTGGACGAACCACCGGTGAAACTGTTGCATTGTCACTCTCGAAAAACATCCTTGCCGCAGCACTTTCTTCAACGGCTTCAACATTGATCGAATTGAAAAAGTCATCGTACTCAAACATCCAAGGTTGACCAGGACATTTGACTGGCAAAGTGTGCCTTTGTACTCTGACCTCAGACCATTCCTCGACCCTTTTAGTCTCTAGATTCCAGACTCGTAAGTTAGGGGTGGCATACCCAAGAAAGTATCCATCAATTGCTTTTGCCCCAAACTTTCCATTAGGATCGATGATTGTACATGGAGCTCCAAACGGTTCAAGATAAGACAAATCTGGTTTCCGTTTTTGAAGAAGCTCAAAGCAGGTCTTGTTGTGCCTTTTGACTGTAAGGACTCGGTTCAATGTGTAACATGCAGAGGCCACAGCTTCAGTCCAGAATGGAATGGGCAACTGCGACTCTACCAACATTGTCCTAGCAGTCTCGATCAATGTGCGGTTCTTACGTTCAGCGACGCCATTTTGTTGAGGAGTATAAGTTGCACTAAACTCATGAAGAATACCCTTTGAAGTGCAAAACTCCGCCATGGCATGATTTTTAAATTCAGTACCATTGTCGCTACGTATCCGCCTAACCTTTAACTTATACAAATTCTCAATCTGAATGATCAAGTTTTTGATAATACCAAAGGTTTCACTCTTGTGTGCCATGAACGCCACCCAAGAAAATCTTGAATAATCATCAGTAATCACGAGGCAGTATTGATCATTCCGAATACTCTTGTGCTTGACAGGACCGAACAAATCCATGTGCAAACGTTCAAGAGGAACTGCCACCGTGTTGATCTTCTTTGTAGGATGTCGTTTCTTTGTTTGTTTTCCTTTCTGGCACGAAACACAGACGTCTTGAAGATGGAAATTTTTGAGAGGAACACCATTCACCAACTCATTTGATACCAAATGATTCATTTTGCGTAAGTGAATGTGACCCATTCGTCTGTGCCAAGAGATAGAGTCTTTTTCTGTGGCTTTGGAAACGAAACAAGTTGCTTGTGCAGACGTAGTAATAGCTTGGCTCATATCAAGGACGTACAAATCATTTATCCTTGGAGCTGACAAGAGAATCCATTCTTTTGGAATTTTGAAGCCGGGTTTCAGCACATGACATCCATTAGCATCAAAGTGTACTGAGAACTGCTTGTCACAAATTTGAGAAACACTAAGAAGATTGTGATCAAGTTGTTGCACAAAATTGAACTTGTCAAAGCTGACAATCTCGTTGGATATCATTCCTTCACCCGTAATATAACCACCCTTATCTCCAGCAAAAGCAACATAACCTCCTCTAATAGATTTGACGTCATAGAGAAGCATCATGTCGCCTGTCATGTGCCTGGATGCCCCACTATCAACAATCCAATGACTACTGATAGTTCCTCCTGGAACACCCTGCACATGAACTCAATCAATTAGTTGGAGATGGGGACCCAAGCCATTGTGGTCTTGGGTCTTCCATTTTCATCAATAACAATAACTTCTTGTCTTTGATGATTGGTAAATTGTGATAGTCCCCTTGATTCAGTAACCGTTTTTGGTTTCCAGGTCTGTTTTGTTTTACCAGTGTTATTTTTTAAAATTTTAACTTCATGGTTGTCTGAAGTTTCTGAATTTTCTGGTTTGACAGAAACAGATGTTTTGTTAACCACATCGGTTTTAATCGCCTTTTCAATTTTCTTGACCTGTTGGCGTTTCTGTTTCTTTTCCCTTTCTTTTACAAGGCGGGAATCTTGCTTTACAGAAACAGATTGCTTACGGTCAGTTTGGTCACGGGGAACATCAACTTTTCCCTTTTGTTTATGAAGATATGGACAATTTCGAATTATATGTCCAATTGTTCCACACTCAAAACATGATCTTCGTTCAACAAACCCTGAAGTATCATGTGATTGTCTAGCCGATGATGATGAACTTTGTGATCCCGAGGTACTAGGTTTTGAACTACTTGGTTCATTTCTTTTCTGTACAGTTGCTTTCTTAACAAAATCTAAGTTAGATTTGTTTTCAAACGTTTCAATTTTGTCCGTTCCCGTCGATTTCACAAAGTTTACATTTTTGTTCTTCTTTTGATTCGGCTTCTTTTGTGCTTGAGCCGGTGATTTTCCTTTTGGCTTGGTGTGATTTTGCTATTTCTGCACTGTTGGTAATTTCTTGTTGCCATATTGTTTTCGAATTTCGTCCTTTGGAATAGGAGGACACTGTGTAACTGTAACACGTGGTCCTGTCTTTCCCAAAAACTTACTTGTCGAGTTTTCAAAAACTTTGCTGATTAAGGATTGATTCACATTCTTAATGGGAAAGTCTTTGTCTGAATAGATTTTATCATCACCAATAAGAGTGTACAGCAAGTTCACACTCTCCGACTCTTTTGCAGACGAGGACTCAATTGCAACAGTCTTAGCGGGTTTAGCAGGAGAATCACATAGAATGTGATTCTCGAGAGGTATGTCCTCATTTTTGACTACCGCATCAGACTTTGCTGGGACAGCATCATCAGATTCATCATCAGAAGAATCAGCATCCTCAGTAATGACTGGAGGATCCTGATTCAGTTCAGCAGAAGACACACATGTATCTGCTGATACATCCGAATCTGATGATACTTCCTTTGTATATCCGAGCCCTGCTACAAACTCTTTCACATCTAGAGGCACAGATGGTTCAAAGAACACTCTGTCCTCCTCATCCGGCATGGCATCATAATTATGTCTCACTGGTGGTGGACAATTCTTATAGCCTATGCACGTGACGTCCCTTTTCTCCTTTTGGACATCAATGATGTGATCCAACACATAGCTAGAACTCAAATAACTATCTAACTTGAGTTGGATTGCCTCACTTTCCGTTTTTACACAAGCCATCTCTTTTTGCATTGTCTCAAGGCGAGATATATACAAATTAATGTCAGTTTGTTTTCTGGAAACCATTTTAGTTAACTCGGTTTTATCTTTCTTTAACTTTTCGATTACCGATTTAAACTCCTTTTCATGATTTTCATAAAACATATTGGCTTCTGTACATTTGGAAAGGTCCACAGTCAATTTCTGATTGTGAATAAAAGTCACATCATACTTTTCTTGCAAAGCTTCATGCTTACTTTGCAAGTCACACAAATTCTCATTCACTGTAGTATGTTTGTCTTGCAAGTCAAACAAACGAGCTTGTAAAGCATCATGTTTGCCTTGCAACTCAGACATACTTTTCTCTACATCAGCACATCTAGCACGCAACCTATCACATTCATCACAATTTACAACAGTGGGTTCATCGACACATACCTGACTTGATGAACCGTCGACATTAGCCATAAAGGCTGAATGGAGAGAAGACGAAGAATAAGCAGCTTGATCCACCAGAATAGATCTTCTATCACTTAGTGCTGCAGCTTCCTCCAAAAGCTCATCAATGTCAGCATCAACCGAAACATTTGCTGTCTCACCCACATGATCATCACCTGAACTGGATGATTCTTCATCAACACTCTTGCTGTACCCAGAAGAGTCTTCATCTTCAGAAGATTCACCACCACTAGCGGAAGATTCTCCACCACTAGTGTGAACTGCCTCCTTCACAATTCTAGCAAAACAAGCTGTACCATTCTGAGCATCACCACTCAACTGGATTGACCAGTCACATCCTTCATCCACTTGAACCACAAGTGCCCGGTTGGCATTTGATGTTCCAGCTTGGCCCTGGTTGTTGACAGGCACTAATGTGCGCTCATTGTTTCTGTTCTGGTTCTGCTGGTTGCCTTGGTTTCTGAAGGGGTTCTGGTTCCCGTGCTGTGCTGGCTTTGTACATTCCCTTTTAAAGTGACCCTGTTCACCACAGTTGAAGCACTTTACTGCTTGTTTATCGAACCCATACTTGCTGTCTTTCTTGCTTTCCAAGCTGGTTCTGCCAGTACTTTCCATGAAAACCTTTGCCCTTCTTACAGCACTAGCAAAAGCCCACTTGATATCCATCAAGTCCATCTCTTCCTTATCAATCTGCCGATAGTCTTCTTGTGTCAGATTAATGTTGCCAATCTGACCTTCCACTAACCCACAGTACGCGCTCACTATAGTGTTAAGCAGCTCCATGTGTTCCCTTGCTACTTCTACACTGACCTTAGAGAGGCTTGAAGTGTCGAGCTGTACTGTATTTGGTTTTGATTGCTGACCAGCAGATGATGTCCCTCCATAACACGCATGTTGTTGAGCAGGAGGAGGAGGAGGTGGTTGTATTGGATTTCCATACATGTCTGTGGTGGGAGCTGGCTTGACAGGAACTTGCACTGGATTGCCATACATATCCGTGCTTGTGACAAACACCGTTTGTAGTGGAGCATGTGGACCGGTTCTTGCAGACGAATAATTGGTAGTTCCATAATACATTTCTGGATTTTGTGGCAATGGAACTCTTTTTGCTTTTAATGTTTCCTCCTGATCCTTGTTTTCTAAAAGCTGCACGAAGTCGTTGATATTTGTAGTTCTCAACACTCCGTTATACTTCAAGATTTCCAAGAAACTACTCCATTGGGGAGGCAAAGCATCAGCAAACTTCTTCACCACCTCTGCTGTAGTTGTCGCTACTCCAAAATTGTTTAGCTCTGTAAGCAAGTGATAAAACCGGCTTGTCGTGTCTCCCAAAGACTCCTTATCCATGCACGTGAAACAGTCAAATTCTTTCTTGAGAAGATCATGACGCAATTGGCGTGTTGCTTCATTCCCTACTCCTCTGGTTTTCAACCCGTCCCACAACTTCTTCGTTGTCTTGAAACTGACAAACTGGTGGTAGATATCTTTGCTTAACGCCTGAGTGAGAATGGCGTATGCTTTCTTTTCCAGATCATACGTTTTCTTTTGATCTTCAGGAAGATCGGCAAACGTAGCAGTATCTGAAGCAGCAACCTCTATAGCTTGATCAAAATCTGTAGTGAAACGTATCCACAGTTCGGTATTTTGACCAAGAACGTATGTACGAAATCTATCAACCCAGCCCGGATACTCGTTTAAGTGCATCAACTTTGGAGGACGATTCAAACTTCCGGTTTCGCTTTCGCTCAATAAGATACTTTGAATGCTCGGAGTTTGATTCGATACTAATGCCCATTGACCTGTCGATATGGCATTTGCTTGCGAAGATGTCGACACCGGAGATTCGGCCCGTGAAGGAGATAAACTTGTACTCGTGTACTTTCCACTGTCTGGAGCCGGTGTACCCCACCATGAGGGAGTGGAACCTGTACTTGTATATTTTCCACTATCTGGAGCCGGAGTTCCCCGCCAACTTGGATTCATCTTTGATAAGAAAAATAAATTCTATATCAATATCTCGAAAGATGACAGCCAGCCGAATGATCCAAGCTCGAAAGATCTGAGAAACACAAACTTGTTAAATCTAAACAGACCACAATCGAAGGATCAACACTTGTTCGAAGGATCAACAGTGTTCGAAAGATCACTGTTGAATTTCGAACAATGATTTCGAAAGATTCACAATTGAAAGATCCTTATCTTTCGAGTATATATCCTTCGAATAGATTCCCTGGATCGAAGGATAAGTTACCAGCTTCGAAGGGTGTTCGAAAGATGCTTATCTATCGAAATTCCCTTTAATCGAAAGATGATCTTTCGACTTCGAAGGATATCCTTCGAACACTACTGACACAACTGACAGAAAAATGACAGGTTGGTGAAAAAGGTGATGGGTTGGTAGTCAACTTTCGGCAGAAGGGTATGATCAGACCATGCTTTCTACCAACTCAGACTTTTCAAAAAAAAATATTGCCTAAAATGGAAAGTCTTATCCAGAAAATCCGGTCACCGGAGAAAGCCGGAAATACGGCCGGAAATCACCAAATTTCTTAAAAACAAGTTTTAAGTTACCCAACCCGTTCTTTAACACACCCGGTTAGTTTAGAACACGTTTTTATGTCAAGAAAAGCAAGAAAAATACTAAAAACGGGTGCTAAACCAAGTGTCCAAACACTCCAAAGTCTTGTAAAAACTCGGTTTTAACAAGGAAAAGAGCCAAAGCTCTGATACCACTTGTAGGTCCCTCGGAGGATGAGGTCAAACCTTAACCTTGTTATATGAAACACACTAGCAAGTGCGGAATCCAACCTAGAGTGCAAACCGAGATGAAACAAGCACAAACACAAGACACACAATGTTCACCGATTAACACCACTTGTATTAATACGAATGAAAGGTTCGGTTACAAGCTCAATGTTTACAAATCAGTTTTGCAAACTCTCTAAGTGTGTGTGTGTTCTTGACAGAATACTCTCTCTATCTCTCGTATCTTTCTGTCTGTCTTGCTTCTTGAGTGTCTAACTAATGAAGTGAACACACTACATGGGTATTTATACCCATAATAGATGATCTGGTCGAAGGATCAGGTTTACTGATCGAAACATCATCTATCGATCATACTGCCATCGAAGGATCCACATATACCTCTAAGGATGGTATATCCTTCGAGGTCCATGAGTATCCTTCGTGGGATATCTTTCGAGCTCATCGAAGGATAGAAACAATCCTTCGATGACCCAACCTTCGACACAGACAATTTACAACCATAATATAATTGTTTCGCCAAGTCAAACCAGGAAGATGGTTGACTTGGTCAAACTTACATGACTTACAAAGACATCGTTTTACATCATGACCGAATACAGACAAAGTACAGACACAAGTGCACCAACAGTGGAGGTGGTGGCGGAGGATGTGGTGGTGGAGGTGGAGGTGGTGGCAGGGATGTGGTTGTAGAGGTGGTGGAAGGAGATGTCTGCCAAGAAGAGGTTCCAAGAAGACATGGAATCATGTCTGTGTGGTGAAGAGGTCTCGCAGACCTTTTTAATGAAAGGTCTGCAAGAAAACAAACAAGTTGCGGACTCCAAACCTCTGCCCGCGTCTGCGCGGCGCAGACATAAGTGGCCAGAAGTGTTTCTGGCCAAAAAACAAAAACCACCTTAGTGTTTGGCAAACATAAAAGTCCTTTTCAAAAGAGTAAATTTCCATTTTAGTCCCTGTGTTTTGGCTTAAATTGTCACTTTAGTCCAAATCGTTTTTTTTTCTCCTATGGGTCCCTAACTTTTCTCTTTTTTTGCCATTTTGATCCATTTCATTAACTCCATCCAAATAAGTCGGTTAAGTCAAGGGTTTTGCTATTTTCACCCAACGTTTTTTTCTTAATTTATCCTTTTTCCTTTATATATATATACACACAAACCAAAAGCGATTTTCATATATACACAGACCAAAAGTGATTTTGATTTCCATTTTGGATCTATGAATGCAGGGGCGGTTCTTAGAAGGCCACTTGCAGGGCCACGGCCCGGGCAAGTTTTTCGGCTGTAGTGCTAATTTTCCGCATTTCGATTGAAATTTTTTATATATACTATGTTTGGCCCGGGCTTGCCCGGGCTTTTTTCAGTGACCGTGTTTTTCGGCCATGGCACGTTCAGAGGGCAAGATCCGCCACTGTGTGAATGGATAATACATTAAAAATCAATATTCAACCATTACAACATATCCTTGTCTAATTGCAAGGCACTAAGAATCATAGCCAAAACCCAGCTACAATACATCGCCCAACCGATCATTCGTGACCATGATGACTGTAACTGGTGGTGGTGTTATCGAGAGGGTAACTGTGACCGGTCTTTCGAGCAGAAAACAAAACAAAAAGCTTTGAACTCACCGGAGAACAACCAGCATATTTCAGTTTCGTGCAATCATCCGGTGCCAATTGATACTAAGTGCTCGATTCGAATCTCAAAACCAAAATAAAATCAGGTTTAGAATCGTTGGGCGTGTATTAAACGGTGGTGACGACGTTGGTGCACAGAGGCAGGAGAAACGATGGGGATAGTGGTCACCGGTGATGGTTGGGGTAGTGACGGTGGTGATGGTTTGGGGTAGTGACGGTGGTGGTGGTTTAAGTGTTGTGGAGGAGTTGTCGGTCGAAATTGGTAACCGGCGGTAGCTGTAGCAGTAGTGATGGTGGTGGTTGTAGCGGTAGTGACGGTGGTGGTGGGTGTTGATGATGGCGACGGAAGAGGTGGAAATGATGGTGGCGGTGGAAGTGGAAAAGAAAGGGTCTGTAACCTGTATTTATATGGCCCAAACTATCTACACACTTGGTGTGTAGATAGTCACCCCAAAAAGGTGTTTTTTTGTCCTTATGTGCACACCCTACAGTGTCGAACTGTGGCCAAAACATAGCGTTTTGGTCCATTTAACCAGACAAAGACTGACGGGTCTGTTGACCGGACCAAAACGCCTAGCTTTGGCCGCGTTTTGGTTCTGTCAACCAGACCGGGTGTCAGTCTTTTATCTGGTTGACAGGACCAAAACGCGGCCAAAGCTTGGCGTTTTTGTCTGGTCAACAGACCCGTCAGAAACCCGTCAGTCTTTGTCTGGTTAACCGGACCAAAACGCCGCGTTTTGGCCACAGTTCGACAATGCAGGGTGTGCATATAAGGACAAAAAACATATTTTAAGGTGTGTAAATAGGCAAATGGGTGTGCCAATAGGTACACCCCTTTATATATACAATATTAATTATTAATATATAAGTAAAAGAAAAAATATATTTAAAAGGGATTGGATGAAAATAGCCAAAAAAAATTGTAGACGGACCAAAATACCCCTAAGTTAACTGGGATTTTTTTGACTGAGTTAATGAGTTGGACCAAAATGGCAAAAAAATGGGAAAATTCAGGGACCCAGAAGAGAAAAAAAAAACTATTTGGACTAAAGTGGCAATTTGGGCCAAAACTCAAGGACTAAAATGGCAATTTACTCTTTTCAAAATGACTTTTTGAAAAGGAGAAAAAGCCATCAAAAAGGAGTTTTTGAGAAGTTGGGGGCTTGTGACTTTTTGATCAGCTTTTAACTTTTCAAAGACCAAATTACCTGATTACCCCTCAATTTAAAAAACAACTTATGAAAGAATGTCGCTTTTAGTCATTTTACATTAATAAGCCAAGCCAAACACTTTTAAAAAAAACAACTTATTGACTTATTGGCTTTTCTCATCCCATAAACTAATACAAACAGTTTTTTTAAAAAACTCCTTTTCAAAAAGTTATAAGTCAATAAGTCATTTTCACAAAAAGTCCTTTTTACCTTAAATAAGCTTAGCATGCCCTTAATGGTAACTTTTCTTATTATCATCTAATTGAAAACATGATCCTAGTATATGTTTAAATCTTGCTTGATTTATAATCTCATAAGCAAAAACAGATGGTTGCTCCTTCAGGTTATGATTTTTCCAATTCAGCTATTGATCCAACCAACATGTAGGAATGGCAATAATAAACCATTAAAACTACCACAATATAAACCGAGCCGAGCCAGGCCAAGCTCGGGCTCGGCTTGATTATAAACCAAGCCGGCTCGGTTTGGCTCGGATTTGAAGCCAAGCTAAAAATCTTAGCTCAAGCTCGGGTTGGTTTTTAATCAAGCCGGCTCGGCTCGAATTTAAAAATAAATATTAATAAAGCTTCAAAATTCTATAGTTTAAGATACGGTTCAATAGTTCAAAAAGAGATGTTGAAAATAAGTTCAACCTACTACATTACAAGCCAAATTTAAGATCAGCCATATACAAAATAAGTTTCAAATCCCAACGAAATACTACGGTATAAGTTTATTAACATCCAAATCAACTTCCTAACATGTCATAAATATCAACTTCCAAACATGCCATAGGTATCTAAGTGCACTTCTAGAGCTTCCAGATAGTTTACAACACACTACAAATCTGTCCATCTTAAACTTTAAAGGTTCGCTTGTTGTGCTTATTTACAATGAGGCTGAGGCTGAGGCTGCCCTGGTTTGTGATGTATGGACCTTGATAAAAACTGGTGATCCAATATCTTGGTTTACAAAAGTATTCACCGTTAGTTTAAAGCGAACAAGTGACAGAATAATTGGATTGAGGAAGAATGGTCAAATGATAACGGAGCACTTAAGTATGAGGCATGATAATTTAACAGGAACGACACTTGAAGTTTACGATTCCTACTCGGAACACACAATTATCTTCCAGTGTCTGTTTCCTTTGATTCGTATATCATGAAGACCTCTTACACAGAATCACTACTTCTGCTTAACCACTCTGCTTCTGTCATTCTGTAATGATGACCGTATTTCATCATGATATATGTTTGGGATAATTGGTGTTCAACCCATCACTTGCTGGTATTTATCTATGCTACTATTTTGTTACTTTCTTTTTCTCGCAAGTATACATCTCATAACATTTTTTGCAAGCAAACATGTGAGGATCGCAAACATCCTTGTTATACATATGTTTTTTTTCTATTAAACATTTTCTAGCAAGGATCATTGTGGTTGGGTTAGATTGGTTATGTTCTTTTCAAATATCCTTGTATATCATGATAGGTATCATGTGTTTGTGCATGTCTCTATATATATGTGCCACTACTGGTAGTGAGGATAGACTTGTTATACTTGGTTATGTGTCCACCCGTGTGTGTGTGTGTATCAAGCTTAAGAAGTGTCCTGACATGCTTAGTTACGATAAAAGAGCCATGGTCTACGGTGTATGAATGATGAGCAATAACGGAGATCCAAAAATCCTCGTTTATGATCGGATTTAGGAATAATGGTCAACCATAATTGAACACATATGTAATCGTAATGGTCTTTAGAGGGTGTTTGGGATTGAGTTTGGAAATGACTTATTAGCAAAAGCTAATAAGTCAATAAGTCATTTCCAAAAGCCAGGATTTGAAACTTTTCCAAATGACATGTTGACTTATTGGCTCCAATAAGTTAATAAGCCATTTCGAATCTCAATCCCAAACACCCCCTTAGTAACCGATAATTGAACAAGTATGTCAGCGTGATGACAATATTGAATAAACTATATTTGAATGGATGAATGGTCTAAAGTAAACAATACCAATAAATTGTTATTTTTCTATCTTCTGAACCTGTATACAGATAGTGAGGTCCGAAAACATGGCCGATTTCATCGGCTACTTAAAATCGTTTTTTGATTGGTTGTTAGTGGGGTAAACTCTTTCAACGATATCCACAAAGACCATAATACCCCTCATAGAGGGTTTTCTTTTCTTCTTAAAAATGGGAATCTTCCGTACCCTCCACAACTAGAGCCCGAAAAACTCTTCAAAGAAGAAACATGCATTGACCTTCACACATAAACAGGTCAATTAAGTTAAGATTTATCTAAGGGGTCAAAAGGGTCGAACGGTTTGAAAATTATCCAAAGTGTATTAAAAATGCCAAAAAAATAAAAATACTAAATCGTTATATTAGAAAAAAAAAATACTTGGTTTGATAATTTTGAAAGTTTAAAAGATATGGATGAACAAGTATTTGGATGTTGACCCAACCTGCTTGTTTTGACTTGCACTAAAAGCCAAAAGCTACCCTTTTGACCCGACCCGTTTTAACATGTTATCAACCCTGTCCATTTAGCCACTTTGAGTAACTTTTCCCATTTTACCGTTCAAAAAATTATAGCAAAATCAACACAGTAATTTTTGAAACTTACTCTGGTCGATTCAAGTAGGAAGTAGAGGCCTCCTTTCATCAGATTCTACACGATGACTAGCCTGCAAGAGTTAAAAAAAAGTCAAAAACAGTTTTTCTTAATAACCAAACTTATATAAATCACTGAACATCTGTACCTCCTCATTTGCCCCTGCTGCTATATTCACGAATTGGTCCCTATTTACACGTAAAAAAATGAACAGGCTTAAAAATAATTTTCTTATTAAACAAAGTGAAAATGTCATTAATAGTTGAGTACCTATGATTGTTCTCAACCGGTTCCAACTCCAATACCCCGTTTTCTTCTTCCTTGACTTTTGCAAGAGGTGAAAAAAACTAGAAAATAAACGAAACAAGGGGTAAATTAGTAAAATCACATAACAGGTTGAATGTATTAAGACTTAAGAGGACAACCTCTTCCTTAACTTTTGCAAGAGGTCATACCTGATGCATTGAGATGAAAACAATAGAAATTCCAAGCATAAAATTTATAGTCAAAGTGTGACCAAACAAAGCTGCAGATGCAAAGCCTGTGAAGATCGTGGCAACTGTTGACGAGTATTTTTTCAAAATCGTATCTGCATGCCATAAATCGGTTTTAGAACGAACTATATGTAAAACAACAATATTATGATTCGATTTTATAAACGTTGAACATGTTATATAATCTTACCAGCATATTTGAAGAAAAAGGAAGATAAAATTCCTTGTGCTGCGTTGTTTATAATTAAAAGCATTGTGGCTTTTGAATGTCCTTGCAAAATATCAAAGCTTTCGGGACCTGAAAAACATGATCATACCAAGTTAAGGTTTTAACTGTAGATAGGTAAAGTTTAACAGTCAAAACCTCTGATTCCTTTAAAAGTCACTAAATGCATTAAAGATTGTATTTTCAGGTCATCCTGGACCATATTGACCCATACCAAAAAGATCTCCGCTTTTAATCATTACCCAACCTGCCTGACCCGCTGAGTTTGATATCTCTAATTTACATGTAGGTAACATTGAACAGCAATTTACACCAAATAACAGTTAGTGTTATGCATAATTTCGTTATAGTTCATACAATAAGTAATAACTAATGGGTTACCACCCGCGCTCCGCAGCGGGTTCGAAACGTAGATTTAAAAAGAAACAAATTGCGAGAGTTAAAGTTATTTGATGATGCTTTATTTAAGGGGCTAAACATGTCATTATTTAAGTTGAGGGGATAAACATGCCATTATTAAAGTTAAGGGATAAAGTTGTTTATTGTTAAAGTTGAGGGGCTAATGTTGTTTTAGTTAAGGGGCTAAACATGTCACTATCAAAGTTGAGGTGCTAAACATGTCATTATTAAAGTTGAGGGGTAAAGTTGTTTGATGTAGTATTGTAATTATTAAAGTTGAGGGGCTAAAGATGTAATTATTAAAGTTGAGAGAATAAACATGTCATTATTAAAGTTGAGGGGATAAAGTTGTTTATTATTAAAGTTGAGGGGATAAAGTTGTTTATTATTAAAGTTGAGGGGCTACAGTTGTTTCACGGGGCTACAGTTGTTTCACGGGGCTACACATCATTACTAAAGTTGAGGGGCTAAAGTTGTTTTAAGGGGCTAAACATTTAATTATTAAAGTTGAGGGGCTAAAGTTGTTTTAAGGGGCTAAACATGTCATTATTAAAGTTGAGGGGCTAAACATGTCACTATTAAAGTTGATGGGCTAAAGTTGTTTATTATTTAAGTTGAGGGGCTAAAGTCGTTGATGTTTGATAGAATAGCATACTTATATTTATAGTATATAAAATATAAATAAACATGGAATGAGTTAGTCAAATTCAAAAAACATGCAAATTGGAAGACTGAATATTCAGGTCAATTAGTACCTTTGATGATGACGGTTCCAAGGATCCCTAGGAAGTTGAATATTGCACCATATCCATACAAAAACAAATTCTGCAATTTATAACAAGGTAAAAGTTTAAAAGACACAAAATATTGCACTTTAGTTGAATATTGCACCATGCCCATAACTCAAATGTACACAAAACTTACAAAGACTAAAACAGGACAAAAACTGAAAAAAAAAGTAAGTTGGTATTATATGAAAAAGAAAACACGTCTGTCATATTGGATGCTACAAATAAACAAATAAACGAACATTTAGATATTAGTTTTATATGTAACCGATAGTTGAAGAACTTGGTACACATGGCATAAGTTAATTATTAGTGTTTTGTACAAAAGGTCCACATAACGAACCAAATGTGACAAAAAGCCATCTTTTAATGACTCGTTTAAAAAAAGGAAGTGCTAAGTACTAAAACCGGACAAAATTAACAAATGAAATATTAAGATCACCTGTTAGTAACAACAGATGAATGTTCTATACAACTAAAAAGAGAAGATGATAAAGTAATTAATAAATGAATATTAAAACCACCTGCATGTAAATGCTTGTATCATATTGACTCTTGAGAGCGTATTCATTGAAAACTGATGCCATAGATGGAACAGTGACCTGTATATTGCACTCGTCAAGTTAAATTAAATATACAAACTTCAATAAAAACTACGAGGAACTCAAAGCAACTTACAAATATAACAGTGTAGATATATGCACCCATTGCAACTGGAAGCCCCATTGCCGTAGAGCCTTCAGGTAACGAACGCATTTGATTTATGCTAATTCCTATAAGCAACAGAGCAAGAGCCTCCCACTGTAAAAAAAAAAAAGGAATATATATGTTTAAAGCTTATTACTAATGCTCATAGAAAAGTGAATGTGGCGATTGATCTCATAAAAAAAATAGATAAAAAAGTTAAAAGCTCATCACAGACCTGAATTATTGAAAATCGACGCTTCATTATCATCTTCAACAAAATTGCAATCACCAAGACCTGCAATTTTAGTTGGTATTAGGGTTTATTAAGAAGAATAAAGAAAAAAAACAAATTTAAAACAGGGAAGACTGGAAGTAATGTTTATGTCAAAAATATGTGATCTAAAAAGTTAAGACATAAGGAGCGACGCAACAGATAATTTACCTTCAGATTGCTTAGCATCTTTACAGTTGCAGGATTAAAATAGAGCTGCAAGAAAGCTGTTCGTATTAGATAACAGGCTCCAATTAAAATTTCAAGATATATGCTGTTTGTCAGTGATCATCAAAACATACAATCAGCAATGTGACTGATACTAAATAATGTAACGAATGAAATTATATTGTTTTTCCTATTCATGTTCAAAAATGTATTTCCACCCTACTAGATTAAAAGTACCTGCATAGTGAACTTTAGATAGTTATTAATAGCATAAAGGAGTGCTGGAACAGCAAGAAGCACATTGTTGCGTGCTGCCTGCAGAAGAAAAACATGGCAGACATCAAAAAACAAGCTTACTGTTTTATAAATAATACAAAACAAATAATGCATCTATAGGTAGAAATTAAAATAACTTCAAGCTTAAAAAGATAAAGCAAATAAAATGATCTTCAGAACTCAATAACTCAAAACTGAAACTTGGTGACACACTAACATTACCTGTACAAAACTAGAGATAGAAAGAAGTGGCTTCTCTCCGATCTTCTGATTTCTAGCCTGAAAAAAATTAAGCAGTTTGTAAAACCATATAATATTAGACACATGTAAAATAAGAAAATAATATTAGACACGTTTAAAATAAGAAAAACCCTACCTGGAGAAGAAGCATTACAAGTGCAAAGATAACCTTTGCAACTTCTGTCAAAAAGTTAACACTTATGGGACTAAATTTGAACTTTCCATCAACCTTTGACATGTACACCAAAATTGGCTGTAAAACAAAATGAAAATCGTAAGCTGTGATAACATATGCAACATGAATATAGTGCACAACTTATTATACCAACATATTTCCAGTCAATAACAGTTTGGAATTTGGAAGCGTGAAATATATAAATGCTAAAAGCAAGAAAACCATATGTGTTTTTTATATTGTCTAGCAAGACCTCACTACAACTAAATATACAAAACGATTTACCATAGCCGTTTTAAATATGTGTTCTTGTAAAGTTTCTTGAACCTTTTGTTAGCTTGGTGAAAATGCCCATCAAAAATTGTATGAATAACCCAAGAAGATACAAACGCACCGGTTACAAAAGGTGCAAAAGGTTTATTTTAGAGAAATTTACAGTGGTGACTGGTGAACAAAAAGCAACAACTTTCAGACAAAATTATACACAAAAAGACAAATCTTACACGTGCAGAAGGAACATAACAGCAATAAAATTACCTGTAAGCCAACTAACATGCAATCACCAACAACCAATAGAACATTGAGCACCCGTTGCTTTTTCGAAAACTTGCTACGATGTCTATCATAAGCCCGGGAGACTGTTTTTGCAGACGGATTCACCAACTTGGAATGACAGACACTGCATTCTATCATCCCTTGTTTCATCATCCAATCCCTCCCTCCTTCACTCCCTTATCCTTCCTCTAAATGTCAAATCTACACTTGTTCTTCACAACAACACAAATCACCATTAATCAATAATCCAAAACCTAAATCAATGTCCAGACATACTATAAGCCTAAATCACAGGTCATATCCATTTATAATCATCATTACTATTGAGATATGCAATAACATTTCTGATTAACAACAACTTCGAAAAGTAGCTCCGGTTCACACTAAACCTCAATTCATTCAGATCTTAATTCATCATGATAATAAAAATAATCCAAAACCTAAATCAATAACTAGACATACTAAATCACAGCTCATATGCATTCATAATCATCTTCACCATAAAAATATGCAATAACATTTCTGATTAACAACAACTTCAATTCAATCGGATCTTAATTCATCATGATAATACAAATAATCCAAAACCTAAATCAATAACTAGACATACTAAACCACAGCTCATACACATTTATAATCATCTTCACCGTTGAAACACGCAATAACATTTCTGATTAACAACAACTTCAATTCAATCAGATCGTAATTCATCATGATAATACAAATAATCCAAAACCTAAATCAATAACTAGACATACTAAACCACAGCTCATACACATTTATAATCATCTTCACCGTTGAAACACGCAATAACATTTCTGATTAACAACAACTTCAATTCAATCAGATCGTAATTCATCATGATAATACAAATAATCCAAAACCTAAATCAATAACTAGACATACTAAACCACAGCTCACACGCATTTATAATCATCTTCACCGTTGAAATACGCAATAACATTTCTGATTAACAACAACTTCAATTCAATCGGATCTTAATTCATCATGATAAAAAACCTAAATCCATAACTAGACATACTAAATCACACAGCTCATACGCATTCATAACCTTCACCGTTAAAATACGCAATAACATTTCTGATTAACAACAACTTCAATTCAATCGGATCTTAATCCAAAACCTAAATCAATAACTAGACATACTAAATCACACAGCTCATACGCATTCATAACCTTCACCGTTAAAATACGCAATAACATTTCTGATTAACAACAACTTCAATTCAATCGGATCTTAATTCATCATGATAATAAACCTAAATCCATAACTAGACACACTAAATCACAGCTCATACGCATTCATAATCCTCTTCACCATCGAAATACGCAATAACATTTCTGATTAACAACAACTTCAACTCAATCGGATCTTAATTCAACATAAAATTAATAAAATTAATTCCAAAAACGGATCAATTAAGCTCCTGAGAGCTCAGATCTCGTAACAATCATATCAAAATCCACCTTCTTCACACAATGAATCGTATACAGGTAGAGATTAAAAGTAATTGAAACTGACCTAAAAGTATGACGTGGCAGTGTAGGTTAGCTGTAGATCTGAGAGCTCCGGCCACCGGAATTTGAGGTGTGGCGGTTGAATGAGGCGCGAAATAAACCCTAGAAGAAGATGCGAGAATGAGGATTTGAATGATGCGAAGAATATGGAGAGAGTTTGTTGTGCAGATCGAATAGATTTGGATTTGGATTTGGATTTGGATTATTATTTTGTTGCTTTAAAATGACAGCACCACCAAAGGGGTTGACGCTTTGCTGTGATGTGCAGAAAAGGTCACCGACATTGGGGGTAAGAGTCAAATCATGGTATGACTTGTAATTTACATGTACTAAAATTAAGAAAGAAACAAAATATGGTATCAGAAAATTACCAAAATTTACAAAATAGGCATAGACTTTAAACATTTTGAAAATAGACATTCAAGGCAAATCAGACAACGCTAAGGGGGTCCGGAGTGGGCGGTAGAGGGAGGCGGCAAACTCGGTTTGCCGAGCGGGAACACCACCGCCGACCCCTTTACTGATCGGCAAAGTTAAAGGGGCGGGGATGGCATACCGATTCGGGGAAGAAGATGATTGAGAGAGGGAGGGTATTGTGGGTGGGGTCCATTGCTATCTCAACCAATCACACTTTTTTTTCCTTTTTTTTAAATAGTTTACCACTTCACCAAGTGTTTAAACCATTGCCAACAATTTTCAACAAAGTTTAAACACTTTTGCCTGATTGACATGGCGCGCTCTGATTGGTCGGTTTTTTAGTTTACCACTCCAAAGTGTTTAACCACTCCTTACACCCTAAAACAGCGTCGGCTAAGGTGGCTTGGTCTGCACAATAAACGAAGAGAAGTATCAGGGGTCAACGAAACTATCCAATAAAACAAGTGCACATGCAAAGGCCGTAGCCTTCGGGTAAGACTTAACCCCTGCTTTTAAAATTTAATTTGAACATTGAAGGATTTTATATAATAACTAGAAAGTTGCTAGAACGAAGGTAAAGTATAAGTCACTAATGCCCATTTAGGCATTATGGAAATACAAAGCATTGTCACACTAAAGTCCTCAGCTTTTACATGTATTGCCCTATAATTGGTTTGCTTGTGGTCCCTGATGTACTCTACAGGAGTTTCCGTGCCTTTCCTAGCTCTGGCTTTGCTTCTTTGTCGGTTTAATTTACATGTCTAAGATGTTAGTTTTCAAATTTAACATGTCTAGTTTGGTGGTTTTCCTGGATATGTCTTTATAAATAAAATAAAAATGTTAATTTCTCACTTATTTTTAAACTAATCATTTTATAATATGATAAATGAACGGGTCGAGTTGATCTTGAGCTTGCATAAGCTCAAGCTCGATTCTTTTAAATTTTACAAGTCTAAAACTCAAGTTTGCATAGTGAGTAAGTTTAACTTTTACTCAGATTGTTTTTTATTAATCAACTAACTAGAATTAGTACCCGTCGCAATGCGACAGGGTTTGGTACGGACAATGACACACAACACACTCCAAGTCTAATTATTATTATAAAATCTACAATAAACACAACACACTTGAAGACAAACTGCCATTACAGAAACTTTTAAAAAGATACAACGTCAACAATTTTTTTTACTAAAGGGCTAAACCTAATGCATCTAAACTATGCTAATACATCTTTATGACACAACTGGTTATCTTGTCTTCGGAAAGCGGTTGCATAGAGGCAATAAACCAAAATAGCAGAGTCAGATGGAAATGTGGTAGCATCATTGACCCAAAACGAAGAGGTACCCACCACATAATTTGTCACACCCGGTGGAAACATGAGGAGAGACCATGACGGACCTTTCAAGCATACGATAAGAAAACATCTAATATGATTAAGCATCATCTATATTGGTAGTTTAAAGATTACAAACCAAAACAATATATTTAGTTTACATGTCACAAATTTAAAAGTACCATGTTTAAAGACACTCAACCAAAAGAACTATTGTTTATAAAGATCAAGGATTTGCCAAATATATCTCATATGTGAGGAGAAATACTAGCCAAATGCCATAAAGGTATCGCCAGTGGCGGATCTAGAAAATCCGCCAAGCCGTAACGTTTTATAAAAAAGCCGTAACGAAATCGTAAAAACGTCAAATTTTTCCAAAATTTACACTAATTTTACACTACCGCCGGAACGCCAAGCCGTAGCGGAGGTTGCCCCTTCTTATATGCTAGGTCCGCCCCTGGGTATCGCTCAAGATGCATGCAAACTTCCAAAAGTTGTGAACCGGAGTTCACTTATCTGAAAAACATGCTTAAAACGTCAGCATCATGTTGGAGAGTTCACATGCTTAAATGATACAAATGAAACCGAAATTATTTGATAAAAGTTTAGTCTAATGGAAATTACGATAGTCAAATCATGGTCTTGCAAAACCATGACGTATGTACCGACATAAGCCCGTAACCTAACCATAATGATGTTCCCTCGCCACATCGCCACGCAAGGCGATGCAAAACAAGTAGAACACAGTTGCACTCCCACAGGGTCACGGCCGACCAGGAGCGGGGTTCGTTAAACCCAATAGATATATTCGACTGTTCTGCGGTCATACCACAACTAATGGTTACTAAAAATGAAATACCACCAGAGGGTGAGGGTAGCGACATGGGTGTGTCACTGTCAGCCATGTTCAATTCTTGATGTATTCATGTTGTATGTGATGAATTCTTGTTAATTATGTTGAATATGGTATGAAATTAATTTGATGTTTTGTTGTGTTGATGAATGAAAGCAAGAAGTAGAAAGAAAAGTACGAAATAATTGTACATTATGCTTAGATAGTAGTACGCACACCAAGTATTTGATGAAATGCCTAGTATAGGGTTAGTATATGAAATTGTATGCTAATAATGGATGAGTATGAGTAGAATATGATAATGACACGATTGATAGTAAACTAACATGAGGAATGTGCTTTAGGTGGAAATATAGTTGATTGTATGATTTGGTAAGAAGTATGCATAACTAGCTTGTGTTCTATACATGAATGGTATGATACACACTATGTGTTTGATTGATTGTAGTTGAGGTTAAGAAGCGAGTTGATGCTAACTGTGACGAATGTGAATGTACTAGGAAGAAAAAAAAAGTTGGAATGATGATATAGGTTAGCTAACCATGGGTTATGGTAGGGCTGAGCAGTATGCGGTTCAGAACTGTCAGAACTGATGAACCGAACCGGAACCGCTAGATTCAAACTGTATTTTTGTATATAGGGTCTGGTTCCGGTTCTTAAATTTGGGTAAAAATGGTTAACCGGTTCGGTTCTGGTTAAAACCACGGTTCCGGTTAAAGAACCGCTAGAACCAGTTGGGATTGTAAATATTTAAACCCTATTTTATTAATGAGCTTTTCAACATCATACGACCATCCTAATTCTTATTCCCCCCTCTTATATTCATTCCACGATCTCATTTTTCATCTTCTAATTCTTCTCCATCTCTCAACCCTAACCCTAACTGCTATCATACAAGTTCATCTTTATCAACACCCTGCAAATACAGGTACGCTATTCTACATGACCTTTTTTTATGATTGCATATATTTTCTTTCTAGATGTTTGTTTTCTGATACATATAGTTTTCTGTATATGAAAATAAAAATTGAACAAAAATAATCAAATCAATGTTGATCAAATTGTAAATGTGTATAAATAGTGTATCGCTTTGTAAATACAGTAGATGCATTACTAATCAATCTATTCACATGAACCAAATACACTAGATGCATTATTCGTTTATTTTTTTAATTGCTAACACTTGGTTTCATTTAGATGTTTGTGAGAAGATTGAGAGGATGAAGATCGAATGAAGTTTGAAGATGTTTGTTTTAATTGTTAACACGATGGTTGTAATAGTTTTATTTAGAGTTTGTTTTATGGCTTGAAATTTTTTATTGTTGATTTTCTATTTTTATTTTGGTTGGTTTGAACTCTGAATGTTGCAACTCTTAGTTAATGTTTCAAATAGTTTGATTCGTTTTTATTGAAATGTTAATTTTATGATTTAATTGTCAACCGGTTCCCGCGAGAACCGTTTACACGAGAACTGTTTAACCGGTTCGGAACCGAACCGGAACCGTTATAATACGATTCGGTTCCGATTCTTAAATTTAGCAATTAACGGTTCCGGTTCGGTTCCGGTTTAGTTCGGTTCGGTCCGGTTCTAAACTGTTGCACAGCCCTAGGTTATGGTGCTACTTGTAGGATTATGGAAATACTAGTGTGGATAGAACTGACTATGTGTATATATATGTGTGTGTAACTAGGTGATTACATGGATGTATGTGTTGTACAACATGGGTATGGAATGTATATGGTGTTATTAGTATGGCTTAATACATCGATATGGACATATATTCTTAAGTTGGAAGTTTGTAGCTTGACCGTCGACTTTCTGAAAAGTCAACAAATATATGAGGAATGTGGTGACAATTGTGATCAAGTGACAAACAAGAGGGACTAAACGTAGAGATTTGAGTTAAAGTTTCAATTAAATAGAAAGTTCAGGGTTTTGTATGTGTGTGTCGACACCCGCAAGGAGAAAGAAGAGGAGGATGCTCAAATTGATGCATTTTGTTCAAAGTAAAGAGGAAATCCAACCCTATCTAATGCATGAACTCAAATCCTTAATCATCTAGACTTTCTAACATGTGGTAAGTTGTAGTTTTTGATTTGATGACGTTACAAGAAACGAGTATATATGACAAATCTTTGAATTAGTATGAAATTAAGCAAGTAGGTGTGTTATAGCTTGTCATTTAGTTTATATATACTATATAATATAAATAAATCATCGTTAGTTTAAAATTCAAAAACATTAAATTTACAAAATCTATTCATTTATATTAAATTTTCAAAATATTGTTAAATTCGAAGTTATGTTCGTTAAATTATTATAAAAAAAAAAAAGAATGGTACAATATTACCATATGAACATAACCATCCTCATCAGCATCAAAACATAACATACACCCAATTAGATCATATTAAATTTAACAACGAACAGTATACATACACCCCATCCACGACCCTATAAACACATTTATATGTTGTTAAAATTCCCTATTTTTAAGCAAGAGTTTACTTATTGAATCATAACACTTTGTTAACATTTTTAATGGTTACATGTTATATGATGTTCAATTGTCGATTATAATTCAACGTTGCCGTCAAGGTACGACCCAAAGAGTTACACTTTGGGCAACGAACATATAACGGTGTTTTAATCGTTAATCACCGGATCACGAAATAATAAGCGTAATAAATGCAACGGGTGATTATTTGGAATAATTACGGAGAGCCGATTTATGTGAATGTTGTCTAAGTGGCAAGATGACTAAGGCCCCTTTTACCGGAACTAGTGAAATGGCCAAAGACCTGTTAGGACTCATACATACTGATGTATGTGGTCCATTCAGGATTATGTCAAGGAACGGGGAAAGATACTTCGTTACATTTACTGATGATTATGGTAGATATGGATATGTTTATCTTATGAAGTTTAAACATGAAACCTTTGAAAAGTTCAAAGAATTCCAAAATGAAGTACAGAATCAACTAGGGAAAACGATTAAGGCACTTCGATCCGATCGAGGTGGTGAATACATTAATCAAGAGTTTGATGAACATCTCAAGAAGTGTGGGATTATATCCCAACTAACTCCACCTGGAACACCCAAACTTAACGGTGTGTCTGAGAGGAGAAATCGAACCTTATTAGATATGGTTCGATCAATGATGTGTCGTACAAACTTACCACATTCCTTTTGGAGTTATGCTCTTGAAACTGCTACACGTCTTGTGAATATTGCTCCTACTAAAAAGGTAGAAAAGACACCATATGAGATGTGGCATGGTAAACCACCTAAAGTCTCTTACCTTCGCATATGGGGATGTAACGCTTATGTTACCAGTGAGTCTTCGGACAAATTTGATCCTCGCGGTGAAAAAGTTGTTTTCATTGGATATGCATATCCGGTTGGTTATTATTTCTATAATCCTGCTGAAAATAGAGTTTTCACTAAGCGTCGAGTAACATTCCTAGAGGATGAGCTTATGGCGCGAGGAATTGGAGATAATCTTGTGGATCTTGAGGAAATTCGAGAACCACAAATTGATCAACCAATAGTCGAATCTGCCTCTCAACAAAATGTTGTTGGAGATGAACCTGATAGGATTCAGGAATCTGATGTAACACTAGGCATCCGCAGAAGTACGAGGGATCGTCATGAACCTAATCGGTATTCACCTAATAGGTACGTCTTGATAATAGATAAAGAAGAGCCCTCAACCTACAAAGCTGCGATTTCAGGTAACGAATCTGAAAAATGGCTCGAAGCCATGGGCGTCGAGATGCAATCCATGTATGACAACCAAGTCTGGGATTTGGTTGAACTTCCTCCCGAATGTCGGACTGTAGGAAGTAAATGGGTTTTCAAGTTGAAAACAGACATGGATGGAAATGTGCAAACCTATAAGGCTCGGTTGGTTGCTAAAGGATTTACTCAGACTCAAGGAGTTGATTATGAGGAAACCTTCTCACCAGTAGCCATGCTTAAGTCTATTAGGATTCTACTTGCCATAGCCGCGTATTATGACTATGAGATATGGCAAATGGATGTTAAAACCGCGTTCCTAAATGGACATCTTACAGAAGATGTCTATATGGAGCAGCCTGAAGGTTTTGTAGATCCTAAGAATCCTAAGAAGGTTTGCAAGTTGAATAAATCCATTTATGGATTGAAACAAGCATCTCGAAGCTGGAATCTTCGTTTTGATCATAAAATCAAACAATTTGGTTTTATCAAAAATGAAGATGAGCCGTATGTTTACAAGAAGGCAAGTGGGAGTTCTATTACTTTTCTAATCTTGTATGTAGATGACATACTTCTCATTGGAAACAATATCCCGATGCTGCAGGACGTTAAATCCTGGCTTGGTAAATGTTTCTCAATGAAGGATCTTGGAGAAGCTGCTTATATTCTGGGAATTAAGATTTATAGAGATAGATCTAAGCGGCTACTTGGACTTAGTCAAAGTACATATATTGATAAGGTCATTCGACGTTTTTCAATGCAAGATTCCAAGAAGGGTCTCTTGCCAATGGCAAGTGGAATCGTACTAAATAGTCATCGGTGTTCCAAATTGGACAAATATAAAAAGGATATGAAAAAGGTTCCATATGCCTCTGCTATCGGTTCCATCATGTATGCCATGTTATGTACTAGACCGGACGTATCGTTTGCTCTGAGCTTGACTAGCAAATATCAACAGAATCCTGGTAAAAGTCACTGGATTGCTGTGAAAAATATCCTAAAGTACTTAAAAAGAACTAAGGATATGTTTCTGATATTTGGCGGTTTGGAAGAAGAGATGAGAGTAAAGTGTTACACTTATGCAAACTTCCAAACGGATCGTGATGATTCACGATCTCAGACAGGCTATGTTTTTTACTTTAAATGGTGGTGCTATAACTTGGAAGAGTTCTAAGCAAAGCGTGGTGGCCCAGTCGACCACTGAATCAGAATATATAGCGGCTTCAGAAGCTGCTAAGGAGGCTGTTTGGATGAAAAAGTTCATTGCTGATCTCGGAGTTATACCAAGCATACATGTAACACCCCGTGTTTTCGAATGTCAAAGTCAAAGTCAAAGTCAAAGTCCAAGTCAACTTTGATTTCTTTGACTGGTAAATGTTCTTTTTGCTTTTTTGTATTATGTGGAGTAAGTGTTGTCTAAATAAAATGATCGAATGTTTAATCAATGCGACCGAACTACGACTGTGAATAGTAGGAAGTAACAATGCGATAAAGTTAATCAATCAATAATCAAGCTAATCGACTCATCAATCGAACTCGAGACTCGAACTATGCGAAACTGGTGTGGTAATACTTACGTGTGTGTGTGCCTTACGTGTTACTTGTGCATGTTTACTTTATGTTTTATGTGGTATTTAATCGAATCAATCGAAACTCGAATCGAAACTCGAATCGAAACTCGAAATTCAATCGAACTCAATCAAAACCGAAGTCGAATGGTAAATTAGAGATGATTGTATGTTAGATATAGTAGTTGGGACTGAAAGTAATTTTGACTAGGAACTCTATCGTATTCGTATCATCGTCCATCGAAATCGAAATATCAAAAATCGTCGCAAAACGCTCGAAAAGGGATGGCTGATCGAACAGGAAGCCCTGATCGAACAGGCCAGCCGATCGAACATGCTGTTCGATCGAGCAGGCCGCTCGACCAGAGCTCCTGGCCGATCGGTTGACACTTTCCCCTTTTGGAGGCCTATAAATAGCCCTGTCATTGTCACTCTTTCTACTTTTGGAAAGCTCTGACCGAACCTGCCTTGTTCTTCACCTTTTCTCAGATTTCTCTCAACTCTGGTAAGTTTTCATCCTAGTTCTTGTACGTTTTTGATCAATGCGTGAATCTTCACCTTTCTATCTTTCAAATCTTGAATTCTAACCGTGAAATCACCAAGATCTAAGTGTTCTTGGGTGATGTCATCATGGTGTTCTTGAAGAACATCATGTTTTGGCCTCATTCAACCATGAATAGCTTAGATCTAACCGATTTCCACATAAACAAACGAAAATCCATAATAGATCTTAACCTTTCCGTGGTGTGAAGGATTGAAAGAAGAATTCTTAACTTTCTTTCAACTCTTTTACACTCAATGCCTTAAAACTGGTAGAAAACGAAGCTTGAACCAACTCACTAGTCACTCTAACAGTTGGATGGTTTAAGGTTCGGATTCTATCTACGAGGTTCACCAATTTCGGGTTAGACATCAAACCGACGTTCCGAGCCGTTCACCGGCCGGACTTGGGTGATTCCTGTCCGAACGGGATAAATGGATAAGGACGAAGGTTCCATTGTTTAAACTCGTTGTCAAGGAATATCGAAATGACGTCAACAACCAAAACAGCCAAGTGTTAGACGAAAGGCCGACCAGGTCAGAATGCTGGCCGAACGGTTAGGCTGTTCGAACGAACAGCCCAACCGATCGACCGGGCCAGCCGATCGGCTAGCATGAGGTCCCACACTTTGACAAATTTCATGAAGTATGGTATTGAATGAGGTACTGTTCGATCGAACAACTGTTTATCAACATTACTCATCGGATCATGAGATACTATGCTTCAGCACTTAATCGATTCTACAACTCGTTCGTAGTATGGGGTGCCACTCGCTCGAGCCTGCTACTCGATCGAGCGACATCCAACTGAGGAACCACTATTGAAGTGTATAACCGATCGGATAAGCCGGCCGATCGAACAGACCGTTCGATCGATCGACCTGAAAGGTAAGAACACTTCAGTGTTCTCAAATACTGCAACAAAAACTTCAAAAGTTCAAACCATCATACACAAACACATCAGAGGAAGAAACAATCCACTCGAATGGTCCAGCCGATCGAGCCTACCGGCCGATCGAACAGGACTGTTCAAACGGACTTTCAAACCGAACGAACAGCCCGCTCGATCGAACCTGCCGTTCGATCGACCAGGCTATTCGATCCAATGCACTTGTTTCCATTTCACTTTTTGCTCATCGTTATGCTATCAAACTATTCAGGCTAACTCTACTTTCAAGCGCTCCCTTCAATCCATTCCAACCACTGTAAGTATACTCGAACCCTTTTTGTTTTAGCACTTTTAGGTGTTACATACGTTACTTATCAAAATCACAATCACACTATTCAAGCTATTTGAACGCTAACCGATTGCATGTATTACGTGACTAAATGAATGCTTGTTGTAATGTTTACACGTGGAATGCTGTCTACCTGCCTTAGCAACATAGTACTATAGTTTGGACTCAGCACCCGTTCACACGGGGGTTGTTAAGGACAATTACTTGCATGGATTACGGTGGTAACCATGTATTGCGAACTGTCTCGGACAGTCAACCCGCAGTCGTTGGTATCGATAGATCCATGTCGATAATTAACATGCTTCGTTTCCCTCTGTGTACGTGCTGGTTATGCGTAATCAATTTCGAACTCTATATGCTATTATCAAATTTGTGTGCTCACCTTTACATTATATGTATTGACTTTATTTTAACGTATGTGACAGGTGTTTAGGATGCATACTTGCTCTTCCTGCTGTGAAATAGAGGCTAGGAAAGAGTCTAGAAACCAAGACAATTTATAAATATTTATGTTAAATCTGAGTTGTCGGAACAGAATTACTTGTTTGGATGTTATCTGTAATAATGTATTTGATTATTCGGGATACGGTATGGGACGTATCTATAACTGAATTTTATGAATAGTTGTTGTGGAAACTTCTGAACAATCTGTTTCGCTCAGTGCAATTCTCCGATGATTCCGCCATCGGTTGGGGTGTGACAATACAGAAGCCTATCGAGATATTTTGCAACAATACAGGTGCAATTGCTTAGGCAAAGGAACCAAGGTCGCATCACAGCACGAAGCATATTCTCAGAAAATTCCACTACATACGGGAAGTTTTGGAAAGAGGAGACATCGTAGTAGAGAAAATTGATACTGATCAGAATCTAGCGGACCCGTTTACTAAGCCTATACCTCAAGTGAAACACGAGAAGCATGCAGATAGTATAGGTCTTAGATATGCTAGACAGTGGATCTGATTTTGTTATTTAGTAATTTGGTGCATTTTGAACTGTAAACAGTATTTTATGTTTATTTGAACTTAATGGTTGAATGTCTTTTAAACTATTATATCTGTGTTCAAATATTAGTACGTTAAGTATATATGAATATTGTATTCTAAAATGTCCGTAGTCTATCAGATTCGTGAGAACCAATCTGGTAAAAGACTATTGTGAATTAGATGGTTGATCCATATAATGGATAGTCAAAGTGTTGAGAACCATATTCACTGATATGATTAGTTGAATCATATTGGGCGTAACTCGTTTCAAAATGATCTTCATGGATCTTAGTCATAAGACGTTTTGAATAGATACGATCATTGTATCCTTAGACCTGTGGTACATACTAGAACTAACTTAAATGAATGGTTGCTCTTTGATTCTATCTAACGCTGTACGTAACTGGCAGTAATAAGGATAGTTTTGGGAATGATCTGAAGTTTAGTGGGAGTTGTTTGTAGCCAAAGGGATATGTGCTTCTATACTTAGGAGAGGAACACTCTGGCGCCTTTCGTTGATTTGAACTGGTGTTAAACGCGTGGCCACACTCGAACTAGTAATAGTTTGATAAACCACTTACAAATCAGGAACAAAATTGGAAATGGTTGAATAATATATGAGAATGAATTCGATCCATGTCTCATGTTCAACAAGTGTTCAATACAGAGGGATAAATGAGTCGATTACCAGGGCTATAGTATTTGATAACCAAAGAATTGATTAGTGCAAAGAATTAGTTGACATAAATTTGTCATACCTTACCGGGGGCAATATGATGCAGCTAGGCACCCACTATTGTCTACATTGAAACTTAATCGGCCAATCGACCAAGTGGGAGATTGTTGGATATGATGTTCAGTTGTCGATTATAATTCAACGTTGTCGTCAAGGTACGACCCAAAGATTTACACTTTGGGCAACGAACATATAATGGTGTTTTAATCGTTAATCACCGGATCACGAAATAATAAGCGTAATAAATGCAACGGGTGATTATTTGGAATAATTACGGAGAGCCGATTTAATATTATAATTAATTTGTTAATTGTAATAAATCGTATATATATATATTATTAGTTATCTAGATAATTAAAAGAATAGATAATTGTTTTAATTATGAGATAATTATGGAGGAGTTATATTTAGAATACGATTGGTTTAAAATAAAAGATATATATCTTTTATATATTTACTCCCATAAAAATCTCAATATTGAACTATCAATTTAATATATATTCGGAACCTTTGTTGAAAAGAAAGTATGCTTTTCAAAAGTATGCATGCTTTCACAGAAGTTTAAAAAGAAACAGAAGGTATTGAACTATAAAATTAATATAGTATACGGAACCTCAATTTTGGTGGTTTACTTGGCCGTCGCAAACAAAGAAGCAAGAGAAGGAGCAGATTCCTTTTGAAGTTTCAATTGGCTAGTAAAACAAACTCTTTTGTTTTTGATTACGCATAAGGTAAGGTTTTGAACTTTATTCTCTTTAGATTTAGGTTTCGTTTGAAAGTGTTTCAAACGAACAAATCAAATTTCGTGGTCAACGATCATCTAGCGAGATCGTTCGTTGAACCAAGGTGTCTTTCTTGGATGTCACGATTCTTTAATTTTTATAACCTATTTTGATTGTAATGAGATCACTGGTGGAAACGGTTTAGAACCGAACCTCGTGTACATGTTTTCCGCTGCGTTCAGTTTGTTTGACAAATTGATTAAAAATTATTTTCTAAAAGTTACACGAAAAATCCAACAATGTCAAATATGGAGGATTGGAACACCAAACTAAACTTGAGTGACCTGACTGGAACCAAAAAATATGAGTAACCTAATTCGAACAATCCTGAAACTTGATTACTATTTTACAAAGTTATACTTTAATGAAATTGATATTTGCAGTTTTGTTGAGTTTATCGGTTGAATTTGATTATCTGTATTGTCAACTCGAGTCAAAGCATTCCTCCCATTGGTTAAAGTCAGAGGCTTATGTGCCTGAATGTTCATTCAGGGTTTAACATTTGAGACATCGGGTTCAAATTTGTCAACAAAATTTCAATCTTTTAAATGTAACAATTTGAAAATGGATTTTTGTGTGATTTTTTGGTCTTAAGGATTGGGATCATAAACTTTCTATGAACACGTTGACAACGAATTGCTTTATCATGGATGTCATAGAGAAAGACTAAGGTAGCGTTCGTTTCATGGAATGGAATGGAATGGAATTAGGAAGTTTTTCTTTGTAAAATTGATCTTGGTTGGGGGAGGAAGGAATTTGAAATCCCATGAATTTCTTTAATCAATGAAATTTGTGACTATTTCAACACTCCTTAGAAATCCTTCACTCTAATGAAGGAATGGAATGGAATGTTGAAATAGTCACAAATTTCATTGATTAAAGAAATTCATGGGATTTCAAATTCCTCCCTCCCCCAACCAAGATCAATTTTACAAAGAAAAACTTCCTAATTCCATTCTATTCCATTCCATGAAACGAACGCTATGTAAAAGCATAGGAATCCTTGTTAAAGACCAAGTGGCTTAGTGTTTTGGAGGAATTGGGCAATTTTTTTTAGTGTTGAGTTGATTAGCCTTTCTAAAATTTATTGCTTTGTACAAGTTATTGGTTTATCATTATCATTATTTTTAGATGGGTGCTACTTTCTACACCCCCCTATTTACTTTTTTCATCCCCCTCCTCTCACATACTTACAGGTGGGGCCTGCGTGGGACCGACAGTTTCCCTCTCACAAGGGGGGTGTAATCAGGAAGGGTGGGGGGTGCGTATAGAATGAGCCTTTTAGATTTATGAATTATGTAATTTATATTATTTAACTCGCAACACGGATACATATTCTAATTTTATTAATAAGATCACAAAAAATAACTAATGGGTCCTAAATTTTGATTTGGTGATGTAACAAATAACGGTGGTTAAATTTTACGTGATCATACCTATATACTTTTCTACAAAACACAACTATATAGAGTAATTTCAAAGTTATTATCTTACAACACATTGATCAATAATGTATTTTATATGTACACATTATACATATACTTTGTCCAAAACACAAACCAAGTCAATCAGGGGCGGACCCAAGCCCACTCTAAGGTGGGCGGGCGCACCCCCGGGGAAAAAAAAATTTAATGTTAAATTCCGTCGAAAATCCCGTCCGCACCCCTTGGAATTTTTCGTCCGCACCCTTGGAATTTTTCGACCACACCCTTGAACGCACCCCTTAGGTAAAAAGTGTTATCAATTTATATTTTATTTTTTTAGTAAACTCTTATTCAAAAAAAAAATACTACCTAAATTATATAATTTTTAATACCTAACTAACTAAACCCAAATACCCATACATTTACCTACTTATAATTCCTAACTAGCTAACCCACTAAGTCTTAACCCATTAACCAAACCCAACAATATTTCAAACTATAATAAAATAATTAAAGCCCAAAACCTTTAGAAATTCTCTCTCGCTCTTTCCCTCTCTTGCGTCCCTGCACTGCCAACGAACAACATCACCCAGCGACAACAGTCCAGCAGCCGGCGACCACCGTAATCAGCCACCATACCATCGTCGTTTGACACCAAGTCTAACTGGAATCCGAACACGGGTAAGTTTCTTTGTTATTTTGATGATTTTGGTTGATATTATAGGAGAAAAAAAGGTAATAAAGTTGTTAAATAGGTTTGAAATTTTGTGTGATTTGACGTTGTTTATGGGTTTTTAGATGATTTTTAGGGTAATTATGTTGTTTATATATTTTTAAGGTGATTACAACTAACGTTATGATTTCTAGGCTTGAATAGTTGAAAATTAAAATTGAAACATTATGTTATGGAGCGATGAACTTATGTTATATAGAGAAAGAATTGTTTAAAAAAATTTAGTTTTAAATGATGTTTTGGATAGATTTCAGAAAATGAAAACCCGTAGGGCGTCGACGTTTTAATTATGTTTGTAACAAAGTTTACATGTTTTTGATTATTATATAAATTTAGTTTAATGTTCGTTTGTTTTACATGACCCGACCCGATACGAACCGATTTTTTTACTCATATACCTAGGGGCCTAAAATTTTTAAAAATGTTCCGCACCCCAATGGAAAAATTCCTGAGTCCACCACTGAAGTCAATTTGTATTGAATAAAGTAATTTCAAAGTTGTAGTTATTTACAACACAATGAACAATAATGTACTTTTGTATTTATATGTAAATTTAGTAGAACGTTTATTATTTGAGAAACAAAGGTTAAAGAAAAATTTACATCGAAATAGTTGGTAAACGTGCAACAAGCTGCGCCGTTACTCCTTTTTGAATAGCAAAACTAAGCCTTTTAAAAACTACGTTCATAGATCTCGGGGTCATAACATTACTATGCATGACCCTTTGAACTCGACTAAGTAGGTCCACAGCCTCTGACGCCAGAAAACCAAAAGTATCAAAAGCAAATGGGATAAACACGTGTTGGTTGTGCATGGCCGTCTAGCAAGACATTTGTGATTTGCAATCATCCTAGTTTCTCAAGTCTCAAATATATAGTAATTGGTGTGCTTCTTTTGAACAATGTATCTCACTCACAAAACAAATTTGTAAATTCATATAGAGGAAACCAGGTGGTGGCGCCCTTGTATTGCTACGGGTTCATTACACAAAAGAATTCAGATGATATTACTTTGGTCCGTTACAGTACCAACACTAAGTATAGAACCCGCAAACCCAAAACTCGTCATCCATCTAACCAAACATGATTGATTTCCTTGCATTACTTTGTAGAGTAATGGGATAATATCTACTTTTTATGGCACTCGAATATCAATCATATATAGAAATCTCGAACATTAAATTGCCCTATACTTTAAATTAGTATGTTGTAAAAAATGAATAGAGTAGTAGTAATAATAATAGTTAGTATAGAGTTTTATTAAAATACAAACTAAATCATACGGGTTATGCTGTATTTTTATTATTGCTTTAATTTAATGGATGAAGAGTTAAAGTTATTAAAAGAAGAAAAATAAAATTTACTAATATAAATGTGTATTTTTATTAATGCTTTGGGTAGCGGCGTAGCTTGTTGTCCGTTTACCAACTATTTCGATGTAAATATTTATATCAAAATGTACAGCAGTTCATTGTTTGTACACTTTTTTATATGAATTATTTTTAGTGGCTAAGTAGATTGACATGGATACTGTGGAGTATCATCGCGAGACGTGTGACTGCAAGGATCAAGCCACCAATTATATTGAACATTTATCATAAGTAAAATAAAACCGTCATCAATATGATCAGTGACATAACGTTTAAGTCTAAAATGTAGTAAGTTCGAATTAAAGTTCAAACATAGCAAAAATAAAGTTCAAATGTTTAGTGGAAGCATTAAGTTCCTAAGTAGTTTAAAACATAAGTTTAAAGGTAGGAAATTCCACCTGCGGAGTATCATCGCGAGGCGCGTGACTGCCCAGGATCAAGTCACCAATCACATTGAACATTTATCATAAGTAAAATAAAACCGTCATCAATATGATTAGTGACATAACGCGTAAGTCTAAAACATACTAAGTTCAAATTAAAGTTCAAACATAGCAAAAATAAAGTTCAAATGTTTAGCGGAAGCATTAAGTTCATAAGTAGTTTAAAACATAAGTTTAAAGGTAGGAATCCAACAATGAATTCTAAACGACCACCACAACGCTTCGAGCAAACTCCAGCGCAACATCTACGGACCTGCAATATTAACAACCCATAGCCCTGGTCATTTTTTTAATTTAGTCGACCGCTCAACGGTCATTTTTTGAAAACATAAATTTCTTCAGCGTTATGACCTTCGCAAGGAAACAAAATTAACAACCCATAGCCTTGGTCAAGGGCGTAGCTTAAGAGGGGCCGGGAGGGGCGCCCGACCCCCCGAACTTTTCGCTCAGTAGTATTATATATGTAGTTTTCGTATAGAAATTTTTGGGTATATACGTTTTCGACCCCCGGTTCTATATAAATTTTTGGGTATAAATGTTTTTGACCCCATCGTTTTCATGGTTAAGCTTCGCCACTGGCCTTCGTCATAGCGGTGTAGCCGCTACGGGACCATGTGCCGCGGTATACCACCTAATAATATGCGTTGATATTTTAAAGATATTTTAACGTGCTTTTAAACAAACCGACAGGTTTTAAAGATATTTTTTTAAACAAACCGACAGTTGAGACTCACCGAGTCAAACCCAGATCCAAAACACTGAGTTGTCGGTGGCGAGTTCACTTCCACCTCTAGTTGGTGAGTCGTGATTGAAAGCATCCATCCAATACATTAACTTGATTCCAAATCCAGCCAGCCTGTTCACATCAAGTACTCCATTTCAATGATTCATACTCCCGAACCCAACCCCATCTCCTCCACACCCTCTCCATTATTATTATTCATTTGACAGAGATACTTTAACACTTACACACACCTTCCACCTTCATTGCCTTGCAGTCTAAGCAATATTTTTACCTACAAAAACCACTTACATTTTGATCAAATAACACACACTCAGTTCTTGTGTTGTGTTGGTTACAAGTCTTCACTCTTAGTAAGTTGCTTGTTATACTTTCACTTAGATCCCTAATTATTGTTAGTGAAACCCTTAATGGGTTTATTGTTTTATTTCCATTTGTTCTTTATGATATGTGTTTTCAGGAAACTTGTATCAGATGCCCTAAATTTAAGAAAATGAGTTTGATTTATTTAGTGTTGGGTATTATTTTTTTTTATATTTTTATTAAATACCTAAAAAGAAACAAACTTTGTTGATGGGTATATTGTTTTAGTTCATTTTAGTATATGGGTCTTGTTGTTCTCAGCAATCTTTACTAAATTCCCAAAATATTCAAGAAAAAGGAGCTTGATTTGCCTTTGAAATCACATAGATCCTTGTTGTCTATATTGTGAGCAAGATCCTAAATGGGTTTATTGTTTTAGTTTTCATTTGTTCTTTATGGTTTTTGTATTTTCAAGAATCTTGCATCAAATGCCCTAAAATTAAGAAAATAAGTTTGATTTTGTATTGGGTATTTTGGTTTTCTTAAAAATTTCAGTTAAATCCATAAAAAGATCCAAACTTTGTTAAAGGGTATTTTGTTTTAGTTCATTTTAGCATCTGGGTCTTGTTGTTCTAAGCAATCTTTACTAAATGCCCAAATATTCAAGAAAAAGGAGCTTGATTTATCGTTGGGTGTTTTGTTTATTATCTTCAGCTGATTTCAGATTCGAAACAAATTTTGTTATCGAGTTAGCATCTGCGTCTTCTTATTTTTGTTTATTATATACATATTTGTTTATTTATCTTCTGCTCATTTCAGATCTGATTTTTGTCAAAATTTCATTAAAACTCTAGAATGAAACATTATTTCTGCATACATGTCTCTATAATCCATGCCTTTTCTTAATAAAAGTTCACCAAAAGAGCAAATATTCATGAAACTCGATTCCGTACTTAATAAGCCTAGTGGTATCTTGGGGGTGGGATAAAGCTTATGACCATTAGGTCATGGGTTCGATTCCCACAAAGGGGTTTTTTCCAGATTTATTGGGTTTCCTCCTGAATTGGTGTATAGGCATTATTGCCTAGTGGAGATGGATATGATCGGGTGGTTCTGTTAGTGGCACGATGACTGTCAGTGATCCAAATTTGCCGTT
Organism: Helianthus annuus; assembly: GCF_002127325.2. NCBI lineage: Eukaryota > Viridiplantae > Streptophyta > Magnoliopsida > Asterales > Asteraceae > Helianthus > Helianthus annuus. Next base: position 3,257,358 of record NC_035439.2, read on the forward strand.
AAAAAAAATATGTCTTTAGCTATGTTGTTCTGTTTGTCTTCCACAATTCGGTGTCATCTTAAATATATCCTAATTAATTGCTGTCTATTTATTTTGCATATCATACCTTCATTAATTTATTTATTCAAAAGCATCTGTGTATCTCTTAATTTATGTTATTTCGTATCTTCTTCGGTTAAATGAGCTTACTTTGTAACCGGGTGTTCTTTTTTTTTTTTTTTTGGTTGCAGCAAAGAAGAATGGAGACAAAACATATGTGCCTTTTGGTGTTAAGTATACTATTTGTAATAGTTTCGATTGCGGACGCCGACACTTCACCTGTGTTGGTGAAAAAAGTGAAGGGGAAAAAAGTTTGCGATCAGGGTTGGGAATGCAAAGGGTGGTCACAATATTGTTGCAACCTTACGATATCACAATATTTCGATTATTATCAGTTTGAGAATCTTTTCTCAAAAAGAAATACTCCAATAGCACATGCTGTCGGTTTTTGGGATTTTAAATCTTTTATCACTGCTTCAGCCATTTATCAACCCCTAGGGTTTGGTACCACAGGCAACAAGACAACACAGATGTTGGAAGTTGCTGCTTTTCTTGCTCATGTTGGAAGTCAAACTTCTTGTAAGCTTATACGTCTTATGGTTTGACTTTCGTTTTTTTATTGATGATGAGGAATTTTGTTATACATAGAGGTGGTAATCTTGACCCGCTTACTTATGAACGGGTCAATTTGGGTTGCATGTTATCGTAACGGGTTAATTTGGGTTATGTGTTACTGCATATGGGTCAGATTAGATCTTTTAGATAAAACGGAATGGGTCAACTGTGTTGAAAATGTGACGGTCACAGAAATTTATTTTTTAGTGCATAAAGCCTTACAAATATTTCTTATCCAAAGATTTATATTATTATTGTAATAATATTGTTTTCATATTCCTACTTAACACTGGATTGATAGGTAATCGTGTTATGCATAGAATATTTGCTTAAAAGGGGAACGGGTCATATGGGTCAAAGAAGTAGATAATAAGGCATTAATTATTTATATAATTTAGAGTAAACTGCTATTTTGGTCCCTGAGGTTTGGTCACTTTTGCCACTTTAGTCCAAAACTCAAACATTTTGCATCTGAGTCCCTGTGGTTTCAGTTTTATTGCCATTTTGGTCCAAAAATGAAATCAGTCATATTTGTCTCATAAAATCCTGCAATTTTGTCATTTTCCTTAGGGGCAAATCAGGTCATATTTGTCTTATAAAATATGGTATTTATTTATAAAAAAGAAATGATCATTTTGCCTCTGCGGAAAAGGACAAAATAGCAGGATTTTATAAGACAAATATGACCTGATTTCATTTTTGGACCAAAATGGCAATAAAACTGAAACCACAGGGACCCAGATGCAAAATGTTTGAGTTTTGGACTAAAGTGGCAAAAGTGACCAAACCACAGGGACCAAAATGGCAGTTTACTCTATAATTTAAAATGGATACAAATGATTTTCGCCTTGTTGGTGGGTCCGACATGGCTGATTTCAACCCGACTTTGTTTGACTTGTTATCCAACTCGTCCATCTTGTCGCCTCTAGTTATTCAGTATTTAAATCATGAGATCAAAATTCTTGGGATTTTTAGTTGGAATTACTGAATTAGATTAAAGGAACCATGGGTTGGTTTGATATTTGCTTGAAACGTAGTTCAATGGCATAATTTAGGGGGTGTTTGGATTTTATTTTAAAGGATTATCGCGACTTAGTCAGTTCATAATTTCTGATTATTTAGGGTCAAAGTATATATATTTCGATTAAGTAAATAGTTAATGTAAGAAACTTATTAGTGACTACTTATCTTGAGCTTTAATCAAGTGGTAATCTTTGTGATCGTCGAAATAATCACTTTCATAAAAGCCATTATACCCCCCCCTCCAATGATGGCTTGTTAAACTACTAAACGGAAAATAACATGATTTTTGTTATTGAAATCAATTTAGGTGGATATGGAGTGGCAACTGGTGGGCCCACAGCATGGGGATTATGCTACAACAAAGAAATGAGCCCTATGCAAGATTACTGTGACGATAACTACAAATACACTTACCCTTGTGCCCCCGGTGCTTTATATTTTGGTCGTGGTGCTTTGCCCGTCTTTTGGTATGAACTTAGCTTCCCTGGCTCGTGAAAGTATAAAAATTCTATTTATTTTTATTCGTTTTACACTACAAAATAGTTGATTCTTAAAAAGTGGAAAATATATGAGCAGGTTGGACGATGTGGTAGAGGTCAAAATGTGATTTTTTGTATCGAGTCAAAACAGGTTTGGTTAATCTGAAGCACTTTTTGTCCGTGTTCTTATAGGTAGTTGATGTGTGAGATACGACTACAAGTAAAATGCCATTTTCGTCCTGAGGTTTGGCCAGTTTTGCGATTTCGTCCGAAGATTTGTTTTTCTGCATCTGGATTTAAAAGGTATAAAATCTTGCCATTTTCATCCTGCTTGTTAACTCAATCCATTTTTCTCCGTTAAATCAGGGGTATTTCCGTCTTTTTGTTAACTTAAAGGGCAATTCGGTCTTTTTCACTTAGCATAATGTACAAGTATTCAAAAGCCCGAATTGCTCTTTAAGTTAATAAAAAGACTGAAATACCCTTGACTTAACGGAGAAAGACGGATGGAGTTAACAAGCCGGATGAAAATGACAAGATTTCAAACCTTTTGAATCCAGATGCGAAAAAACAAATCTTTGGACCAAAGTCGCAAAACTGGCCAAACCTCAAGGACGAAAATGACATTTTACTCTATGAATAAAATAGTTTAGGATATTTTACCTATTAGACGTACCGTTTGGATGATATTTCTTCTGCTTCGATTTTATTTTTCGTCGGAAAATGCACATGCATTCACTGTTTTTATCCTGGATAAAACAAAACCGTAACCATCGAGTTGTTTCAGGAACTACAACTATGGATACATCGGCGACTGTATAAAAGCCGATCTTTTACACCACCCTGAATACCTCGAACAAAACGCCACATTAGCCTTCCAAGCGGCAATCTTTCAATGGATTACCCCGTTGAAAAAGGGTCAACCATCACCTCATGATTGCATGGTTGGGACATACAAACCGACCAAAAACGACACTGCATCTGGCAGGTTTCCGGGATTTGGGTGCACCATGAATATCCTATATGGCGAACGCACGTGTAACAAAGGTGACGTCGATGACATGAACGCCATCATCACACATTACTTGTATTATCTTGACTTGATGGGTCTTGGCCGTGAGTATGCTGGGCCCCACGAGGTGCTCACGTGTGCTGAACAGAAACCGTTTAACCCATCAACTACTAAAGACTCAGCTTCGACTTGACCTTGGGGTTAAAGTCAACGTGGCTCGGATCTTGAATGAAATAAAGGTGAACCCTTTGGGATGTTTGTAGGTTCAAATTCATTGTGTTTTTCTTGGTTATTATTTTGTTTTTATATATGGAACTACAGACACAACAAGTCTTGTATAAGTTTTTATTCAGATTGTGTTTCTTGAGCTTGCTTTGTATTATAAATATTGCAATGAATTTGTACATAGTGTGTTACCATGTGTCCATTGTTTTTCTTACAAGTTACTCTCATCAACTTATTTCTTGGTTACTCTTCATTTCAAGATTAATACTTGCAATATTGAAGAAAATAAAAATAAGTACATCAATAGATAAATTGAGTATTTTAAAATTTTGGTTGCTGCACAGAGTATGCAAAATATGAACTTCTATTTTCTATTTTTACGTCCCGCTTGCGGTATGAGCATATAATGTATATATGTGTGGGTCATCGGGGGGCAAAAGTGAAAGTGCATTAATTTTAACATTATTTTACTAATTTCGTGAAAATAACGTTAAAAGCTGAGGACGGTTAATCATGCATCATGTGGTGGCGTTGATAGCTGAAAGACAAAAGGGTACATGCACTAATCGGTCTTTGTCCCGATTGTTGAGTGTTATGTGCTTCATGTCCAAGGCTTGATGCAAAACTACTATCGAGTCGGGGGTCTCACTGGAAGTAGCATCTCTATTCCTACGGGGTAGAGGTAAGGCTGTCTACATTTTACACTCCTCAGACCCTACCTTTACTTTGCTATTGGTGGGATTTATTGAGTATGATGATGATGATATTCTCTATTTTTAAATTTGGGTAAATTACATTTTTCGTCCTTTATGTTTGTAGCGGGTTGCAATGGATAATCTTTAACTTCAATAATTACAGTCACAGTCCTTTATTTGGAAAACTCATTACACTCTACGTTCTTTGGCCCTAACCAGATTATAATTTTCAGTTAAATATGCCATGTACATTGCACATGAGAGTAATTTAGTCATTTTAGAACTCTTTTAACAATACATATATAGATAAACCCCTTTCTCTCCTAAAGCCTAAAAACCCAAATCCCCTTCTACCTTCCTCCTTCTTCTTCTTCTTCTCCACCTACCCACCACCACCGCAATAGTCAAATGGGTTTCAGTTAAAGTTTGTTGTTTTGTATGGAGGTTGTTGCAAAACCGAAATTCCATTAACATCAAACCTACTACTAAATTCCATTAACATCAAATTGTAGTCAGCTACCTACCTATTAATATGTCTCGTACTCATCCCTGCGCTCCTAAGCCCCACCACCCTCACCTTTCTACGGTACACATTTCATTCGTTCTCTTATTCACATTTTTATTACAATTTCAATTCAATAATCGTATATCACAATGGGTTTTTATTTATGTGTTTTTAGGGAGTTGATTTTAGTGAAAAAGTTCGAATCCAAGGCAAACTGAGCATATGGGGTGTTTCTGTATGTGTTCCGTTTGAATTGAACCCTGTAAAGTTTTCAGCCCTAAAAAAACCCCAATTTGGGGCTTCTTTTTAGGCTATCAAGAGTCCCGCAAGAAACGAGGTTTCCTCTGCTGCTCTGATTGATAATGAGATGGTGAAGACGAACCTTGATATATCCTTGGTGGTGCTAGACTGGTGATGGTGACATGTGGTGGTTTCCGACGACTCAAGGGTTCAGATTGGGGGGACGGTAATAGTGGTGGTGGTGGTGTGTAGTGTGGGTAGTGGTGTGGTGGCAGGTGGCGATGCTGTGGTGGTGGTGGTGGGTTAGTGGAGAAGAAGGAAGAAGGTGATTTTGGGTTTTCAGGTTTTGTAGGAGAGAAAGGGCTTTATATGTATATGTATATTTATTATTATTATTATTATTATTATTATTATTATTATTATTATTATTATTACTATTATTATTATTATTATTATTATTATTATTATTATTTTGTTTAAAGATACTTCTAAAATGAATAAACTACCCTCATGTGTAATGCACATGTTATATTTAACTGAAAATTATAACCTGGTTAGGGTGAAAAGACGTAGAGTATAATGAGTTTTCCAAATAAAGGACTGTGACTGTAATTATTAAAGTTAAAGGTTATCCATTGCAACCCGTTACAAATATAAAGGACGAAAAGTGTAATTTATCCTTTAAATTTTAAACATGCACATCAATAAATATTTTAATTATTATTTTTGTTTTGTAAAAAGAAAAAAATTATACACGTGTTTTCTATTATAAAAATAGGAATATTGATCACAGAAAATAACTTATAATAACTTCATTTGTGCATAAAGAAAAGGAATCGAAACAATATCATACAAGATCTGGATATACAATTGAGCCCACAAAATTTTACGAGCCGAGATTGAGCTTTGAATATAGAGGTCGTGTTGAAACAAGTCACTCGGCTCATTTACACCCTAGTGATAATCCATCCTCTTGATATGTTACTTCCTTGCTACAACTTGTGATGATATAAAACATAAGATGGTTAGAAAGGTTGCTGATCATATCCATATCAGGGTTTTCTTGTTGGCTACAAGTTTAGCTAGTAGGTACTGTAAAAATCTATATATATGTGTGATAAACTCTGTTTGATACAAAACGTTGGGTTCTAAACGGGTCGTGTTTACGGGATGGCGGGTACAACCCGAAAATTTTAGATGAACCTGAACACGATCAGAACCCGAAAATCGTGTCATACATATGAACCCGAACATAAGGTTACCCGATTATTCGCGGATTTACCCGAACACGAACAGTTCAACCTGAATTATTTTATTTTTCAATTTTTTTCCTGCAAATTAATATATTATAATATTAAAATTTATTAAAAAAACACAAACATATATAATACTACATTTAAATTATAAAATCTTATCTCAGTTTCTCTTTTAAAGTTATAATTAATAATTATGGCATAAAATATAATTAAAATTATCCCCAGATTGAAATTACGATTTTGTCCCCAGTTCAAAATAAAATTTTGGCTTTGCCTCCAGTTAAAAATTACGATTTTGTCCTCATTTAAAAATTACGATTTTTGCCCCCAGTTCAAAATAAAATTATGGTTTGCACTCAGTTCAAAATATGATTTTGCCTCCATTTCAAAATTACGATTTCACCCCAGTTCAAAATTGCAATCTTGTTATCGTTTTTTTTTTTGGCAAAACTATGGTAGTGTTTTATTTTACTAGGTTCTCTCAATATAGTTTTCATTCGTGCCAACAGCCTACCACTTGCTAATTGGTCCTGACAAATTATTGTTTTGCCCCCAGCTCTAAATTACATGCTTGCCATTGTTTTACTTATTTCTTAAGCATAACTATGATAGTGTTTTTGGTTTAATTGGTTGACTCAATGCATCTTTTTTTAAGATCGTGTTACAAGTAGCATGTATAACTAACCGAAATAAAGGCGTAAATGTTATTAAACTAGGAAATATTTGGTTTGGCGCCCCACAACGCGGGCGACGCATAACCCTAGTATAATAACAATTGTTGAAGGAGCTTATGAACAATGGGATAATTAGACAAATTTTGCGTCTTATTTACAGAATTGCTATGACTTCCTTTTAGGTTAAATAGTGTAGAATAGTTGGATAAATTTTGGGTCTTATTTACATAGTTGCCATGGCTTTCTATTGGATTCAATAGAGTAAGAGGACCGACTTTGCACATTAGAAACTACAAGTCATTTTATAGAAAGTAGAAGTTTAATTTTTAATGCAACAAATACGTGTGTATATATATCCTTTTTATTTAATATATATTATTAACAAGTCATTTTAAAGAAAATAGAACTCTAATTTTTAATGTAGGAAATACAACCTATATATACCCTTTTTATTTAATATAGATTATCATATCTATTTTAATTCCTTCATACATATACATTTATATATAAACTCTTTTTTTACCTTAATGTATTATGCATATGACGTAACCTTTTGTCATTTCGTGACTAGACGTTACGAAATTTTTTATTTACGATTCAATATTCAAACACGAGCCGTCATTACTTCATACATGTTTCTTAACGTACATAACCATGTTAATGTTACCGCTGCAACGTACGGAAGTCAAACTAGTGATATGTATAACAATTGAAAGATTCAGTGACCTTCTTTCCTTCTCTTTTTACTTTTTTTTCTTTTTTATCTTTTAATTAAAAGTTATTTTACTTTCTTTTATTATTACTTTTATATTTATATTTTAACAGAGGCGTCTCTAAGAATTCACGTACCCTGTTCAAGATTGAAAAAATGTGCCATTCTGTTATGTTTTGTTATTATTTAAAAAAGATCAATTCAGTATTAGGCTTAACAAACCTAATTCCAAGTGGGCTAAATTCTAAACTATAAAAAATGATTTGTAAATTGACCTATATTGAAAGTGATATGTGTTTACTATTCAAAAAAAAATAAATAAATAACATATACGTATCGGTTTTTTTTTTAAATCGCATGCCCCTTGAAACTGTGGGCCTTGTGCGGAGGTCCTCCCCGCACACCATCAAAGCCTCCCATGACTAGAAGTGTCGAAAAATGTTGAACGAGGGCTACAAGTGTAATACGAACTATTGAGAACATAACGTAAACAAATATCACTTGATGGACTAATTATTATCATTTCAAATCTTAGAAAAAAAAAACTATAAATATAAGTGTGTCAAGCCGTTTATTACCCTAACCCGTTTATCTTCATGTCATGTAAGCGGATCGTGTAAAACTTTCCAACCTACTACTCATAAACTTGATGCGTGTTAAATTTGTCCTTTCAGAATTTTAGATGTACTATGGAAAGGTCTATTAACTAGCTCATGGCCAATGATTCACAGAAGGTCTAACATTATTTTCTCGCATAAATTTCTTCATGTGATGTAATTATTAATTCTAGGTTAAAAAAAACCATAACATAGTTTTTTTTTTCTCAGAAGATGCACTTATTAATTCTAAGTTTAGGTTGATATGTTAAGAAAGCAATTGTTGGATGATTGCATGGTCGTAGTAAAACTGATTTTTCCTTATAGTATTTAGTTATCAATTTTTATGATTGTTTTTTCTATATGGGTTTGCATTGGCATTTTCCGATATATTTGCACTCCTAGTTCAAACCGGTATGTAATGTTGTTCTACTGTGTATAAAGACTTACCGCGCAAAGCACAAAGTAATTATACTAGTTCTTTATAATAAGGAAATGGGGTAAACCATTCACTTAGAGCAGGTGTTAATGTGTTATGGTTAGTGAGAGAAGAAACGTGAGAGGAGGCATGGGGAATTACACAACATGGAAACACATAGCAACCTTTGATTCAATCAGAATTAATTGCACATGTTTACCTGTCTCCTTTACATGACGACGATAAGGACTAAATATTTATGATGAAAAAAATCAAGCTCTAATATTTTTATAAACATATCCTGTTTGTTTTATGTGTTTTAATTGATACCAATAGCATGTATTTATACACTATGTGAGTTATAATTCATTTGAGACAACCATATTTTGGTATTTTGTTTGTAATTGCACGTAACCAATGAATAAATAAAACTCAAGGGGTTGGAGTTTATTAGTATAACAAGACTTGCATTAGTTACTTATTTGTCTGAGAAGTGCTTATATGTACATTCTAAGATCAAAGAAATACTAGTAACACAATTATGTGTTTAAATAAATCGTTTCTGTGTTGCATACTTATCCGCTAACAATGTGTGGTGTAACACCTCGAAATTTTTGCGTCCAATAATGTATTGACACGTGTCTTAGGTTTACACGTGGTGTTGAATACTAAATAAAGGACTAAAGTTGACAAACATTGAAAGTATGCAAATTCGAGGGTTAAAAATGTCAACGATGGATAAATATACTGTACAGTAACCCTAAATGATGCTCGTACCTTCAGACGAATGAATCATGGATCGTACGGAACGATTTGTGAAAGAAAGTGAGGAATTACAAACTGCAGGGGCCAAATATGTCAACATGTTTAAGTTATACCTCTGAGTGACCTTTGGGCATACCCGAGGCTCTGTCATGGTAAATTATACTCATTAGAATGCGTGATTTAAATTTCGCGAAGTTCCGTTTTAAAACGAGAAAGTTATGATCGAATTCGTTAAAAAGGGTTAAAAGCGTCAAACTTTGAAAGTTAAGGCATTTCGGGTAATAATAAATTAACCAAGGGTTAATAAGATGGGTAAAGGTTCCGAGGCCCTTATTTGTAAATAATCGAGGCCCAAATCGCAAAGTTACCCCTTCGAAACCGAAAGGCCAGGGCAATAACGGCAAAAGATTTAAAAATCTTGAAATACAGGCCTCAGGCGGGCCGCGTCGAAGAAACCACGAAGCTTACGCGGGCCGCGCGGGCAGTGCAGATCCGGTTCCTGACATTAGGATTCAGGCGACCCGCGTAAGGGTAGCCTGATCCTTAACGCGGGCCGCGTCAGGCCGCCAGATGCAGAATACGGGGACAGGAGCACTGTTTGCTATTTTAACCGACTTATATGGCAATTATGGCAGCATGGGCGCCCCCTAAACGACCCCTAGCACCCAGGGACACATGTTGATGATCAAGGAACCCTTATAGCCTTAGTTGTGATGATCTTGTGCTTCCATTTTCACTATAAAGGGCCATGAGTTGTGCACTTAGTAAACACACCTCAAACCTGCTTTCTTGATCACATCTGGAGCTCAAGAGCACTCTTCTAACATCTCTGGTCGTGTACCAAACTTCTGTAAGTTTGCCTAACCCTTTGTGGTTTAGTTTTTCATAGTTATAGCTTAAAAGTCAATCAGTCGTAATTAACGATTGACTTAGCGATAAATCACAAATGGTCCAGTGGTTTGTCGAATCAAAGGTAGTTATATGTTGGTAATCATGTGGGCTTTAAACCCCTAAAAGGGCACCCTCTGATTCCCACTCTAACTAGTCCGAATTTCGAGTCAAACTTGCTTAGAAAAAGTCAACAGAATGCTATTTTGCGATTTTATGCATAATCAGTAATGTAGATGGCATGTAACCTATTTTAACACTCATATAACATGATAATAAGTATATTAACTAGTCTAAGCTTGTTTGATCCGACCATTTACTGTTTTGAACCGGTTCGGAACCGAAAATCGCAAAACTTTGACTTTTGCTTTGACTTCAATTCTGACCCGTTTTGGTATGATTTAGATATGCCTTAGGACTCTCTTGGGACCAGGTTACATGATGGTATAACCCTCTGTAACCGGTTCGTTGTTTGTCCGAGTCTTTAGCACATTTCCGTTAAATGCTTAAAAGTTGACCGTAACGCCCCTTTTACTTTAAAACGAGAATTTTGGACATGTGAAAGGACAATAACCTTAGTTACTGATTTCTAAGCATGTCCCTAAAATTTCACTTCAATTCGAGGTCTAGAATAGGAGTTATGCTAAATAGCGCAATTACGGAAACTTTAGTAATTAAACGGCGCATTTAGCATAAAGCCTATCTAAACCCAAATTTCGACACCAAACCTTTTACACACTGATGTAAAATAATATTTTGGAATTTTAAAGATTTTTAATTATTTTTAACCTGCTCATAACCTGCGGTTATGGCATCGGTTCGGTAAATACCGAATATACCCTTTTCGAGCATAACTTGAGTTCTACATGGTATTTTGACCCGATTCCAGTTGCTACTGATTTTAAATAATAAATAGAGTATTTTGGACTTTATAAAATGTTCGGAAAACTCAGATTTCCTGTAGAACTCAGAAACCTCTTTTATAATCTTTTAAATGACCGAAATACCCCTATGGGCATATAATGGATTTACACTCGTTACGGGCATTATGGAAGGTATCCTAATGATACCACAACCTCTTTAAAGCATATTGACTTAGGAAACTTGTGTAGGACTCTTACGGTTACCCGTTACGCCTTTTGCACGCACGGTCCGGTTTATGTAACTAGTTTACATAAACTAGCCGAAACGGGTCAAACCTTATTGTTTTGACCTCAAAATCCAGAGTGTGGTTATATTACCCATATAAAACAAGTCTTCAAACTTGTTGGGTCCAAACCACATTCCATTCCCGGTTTTCGCCTTTCACGCGATTAAACCGTAATTATCCTTTGAAACTGACCGGTCTAAGCTAAGGCCAAATTAAAGACCCGTTAGGATTCTAATAGGTTGTTTTAAACCTTCGTTCCAGAATAGGAGACCAGTAAAAGAAACTTGCATTTGTTTATTAAGGATATTACTTGCTCAGGTAAATACTTTTAACTTATTTTCCCTATACGGGCTTGGGTTACGGTATATAAATTACCGCTTGGTCGGGCATTAAATCTTCCATCATATGGTGGTTAATTGAATAATTTAATCGGCCCGTTTAAATACGTTTTGTTGGCTTTACGCCTTTGGGAGCTTAATGACCATGTCCCGGATATCCTTGACAGCATTTTACGAAATGGCCACGACCTAGACACGCGGGTGTAGGCGTACACCCGTCAATGTGTCCTTAATTATAAAGGTATAGCCGTTGGTTTTCCCGCCGCGGTTTTATGCTATGTGGTGTGTCTATTAACCTTAAACCCGGCACAACCCGGGCGACCGAACGCATAGTGAACATGTAATTCTTTTACAAGATTTGATTATAAATTATCCCAAGTTATAAAGAGTTTGTGCCATGTGCATTCAAATCAATTTTATTAAACACTTTACAAAAGTGTCGGTTGAATGTATTTACCAGTGTAAACTGACGTATTTTCCCCAAAAAAGATTAATGCAGGTTCTACTCGTAATAGGTTGGCCACTCCTTAGCATCGTTAGAGTCTCGCAAGCTTGGGATGCCAATATCTGTTGAACAATTATTTTTCTATCTTATTTTGATCCCCTGTGGATTATATTTCGACGATTGTGATACTTGAATATTACATTCAATAGTTGAAATATATTTATCTTTATGCTTCCGCTGTGCATTTATATATTGTGTGGTTTGACTATATTGTTGCCAACTACGTCACGGTAATCCCCCACCGGGCCCACCGGTGATACACGTGGGAACCGGGGTGTGACATGTGGAGACTGACGTTATATTTAATTTTTATTATATAATATAAATAATCCTTAATAATATCAATTATTTTTATTTTTGTACCTTACAACAACTTTTTATTTCCTTACAGTTTATTTCGCAGAAATCTTTACTTATACCAAAGTATTTATTGCAACAATACCAATTTCCTAAAATGTCTTTACAACGTGGAGTACAGTCTTTTGGCGGTGGAACTCCAAATGCTTGTGTGTGATGGTGTTCATTTCTTTCACCTATTGATCCAAAACTAATAACATCAATTGATATGTTTATCTAAAAAGCATAACATGATAAAATGGTAATGCGTATAGAACTTACACCAATAACACACAAATAAAAATATAAAGCTTATGCAGAAGACCCTCACATGCGGTTTCATGAGCCTCGCCATTGTATGACGTTTTACTCCTATTAAATATAGATAAGAATGAAAATAGTGTGTATTATAATAGTGGAGATAGAACTATATTTATATGCACAATTGAGTATCATCTACTATGCATGTTCTCATATATTGCTTAAATCAAGGTGTTATTTTTGAGTTGTGATATACAGTGATATGTTGTGATGGAATGGGGCATCTCATCTATTCAAGAGGTGGAAGTTCAAATCTTACAAGTTGCATATATATGTGGTAAAAAGTATATTAGTATTAAGAGGTTTACTCAAAATATTTGATATTTTTAAGCGTTACCATCTATAATTCTATATATAACATCAGAATAACTTACATATTATATTAAATTATTGAATATATATATATATATACATATATATATATATATATGAGTTAATAATATCTAAAGGTTTAATATTGTTGTGGGGGCAATTTGGAGAAGATTGATCTCCAAAGTTGCCATCAAGAAAGTTGGGAAAAAAGCTGTTAAATACTTGGGGGACTACCAGTTTGGGGTGGGGGTCCCTAATGGGGGGGAGGCGGTGTTGCACAGCGCTAACAGTTTCCTTAATTCTTTTCATTCAGATGGCTCGCTGGCCATGCTCACGGTTGATTTTTCCAACGCTTTCAAGTTAGTTGACCGTTCGGTTTTGCTTCGCGAGGTCCATCGCCATTGCCCTTCCATATTCTCATGGGTTCAATTTATGTATGCCCAGCCTGCTAGGCTATACATGGGGAATGACCGCATCGGGGCGTTCATAGGGGTCCAACAAGGGGATCCCTTGGGACCTTTATTTTTTTCCCTACCCTTACACCCCTTAGTGGTTCAGGTGTAGGAAAACTGCAAACTCCCCTTCCATGCTTGGTACTTGGATGACGGGATGTTTATCCGGGATGTTGTTCATGTTGCTAAAGCTCTTGACATCATCAGTTCGGAGGGTCCAACCTCGGGGCTACGACTTAATATTAGAAAAACTGAGATATTTTGGCCGACATGCAACAGGGTGGAGGTCCGACCAGGGCTTTTTCTCAGTGAGATTGGGAGGCTAGAGAGAGGTGGCAAACTGTTAGGAGGGGCAGTCAGCCGTGATGCCAGTTTTATTAGTGGTCTAGCGGCTAAGAGGGCAACGCGGGCAGTTGACATTATAGGACACCTTCCCTTGTTGCGGGATCCTGAAGCGAACTCCTCTTGCTTAGATATTGTATGGGGATTGCAAAGTTGCTATTTGGTTTGCGAACTTTCCAGCCCCCTTTGTGGATGATGCTGTTTCATGTTTTGATAAAGGTCTTTGGGAGGCAATATAAGACATTGTCGTATGTGGCGGGCCTTTTTTCGCTGAACTCCAGTGGCGGATCGCGACCATGCCGATGCGGCTTGGTGGGTTGGGCCTTTTCTAGGCCCGGGATATGGCTGCCTATGCCTTTATGGCTTGTAGGTCTCAATCTTGGGAGTTTCAGGTAGGGGTGTTCAAAAAACTCGTGGCTCGTAGCTCGCTCGAAACTCGCTCGAAGAAAGCTCGGCTCGAAATTGGCTCGGTTATTAACGAGCCAGCTCGGCTCGGTTTGTAAACGAGCCGAGCTCGAGCTTGGTATGGCTCGGCTCGTGAGCTGGCTCGATAAGATTTACATCCTTCATTTTTTTGTCCCACATCGCTTAGAAAACAAAAACTAAGGGAGTATTCCCCCTATAAAAGAAGGAAAAGACAATGTACAAAGTGAATTAACTATCTATACTTGCATATTTAGCCATATGGTTAAATTAAATGGCAATTATGTTCCTTAGTTTATGAAGAAATTCATTTTTAAGGGCTTTTTAAGTAATAAATTTTGCGGTTTTTTGTTAGTTCGAGCTAGATCGAGCCGAGCCGAGCTAGCTCGAATTCTAATCGAGTCGAGCTCGAGCTTCAAATCTCAGCTCGATTTGAAATTCGGGCTCGAGCCGAGCCAGCTCGAATCAAGTTCGAGCCGAGCTCGAGCTGGGTCTAGCTCGGCTCGATTCGGCTCGTTTACAGCCCTAGTTTCAGGACCACATCTTACGTAACAGTGGGGTTTGTAGGACCGGTTTTGACCCCCGAACGATTGCGTATGACACGTACGACGTGCGGAATTCGTGCACGTGTGTGGACCGAACACAAAAACGTAATACAAACGTGATTCTATTTAATGATTTTACAAGTATTACACCACGACTCACCTTGAGCACTAGTTTTAACATTTGGGGAATTGGGGTTGTATTTTAATAAATCAAATGATATACACATGCTTTACTCGTCATCTTTGATTATGACCCGTCGTCGAAGACATAATACAAGCAACAAAATCTGTTCAAAACAACTTATCTTGTCAATCAAATATGTCTTATAGTGGGCATCAAATTCGGCTTAAAACAACTTATCTTGTCAATCGGATTATGTCTTATAAACTATAAGACATAAATTAAATATTGGCTTTATGAGTTGTCCAAAAATGGTTCACGAAGTCGCTAAAGGGTCGATAAGAGGGGTTATATATACTTATTCGAGGTGTGAGTGGCTTTGCATTTTGCAATAGTTGACCGAAGATATGCAAAGTCACCAAATTTAAGGCAAAATGGTCTGATTTTTTTAAGAGTAAATTGCCATTTTAGTCTCTGAGGTTTGGTCCAAATTGTCATTTTAGTCTGTAAATTTGAATGAAATGAACTGGGGAAAAGTAAAAAGTTTATTGAAGATGAGCTATTTATAACCCTAATTACAAAACAGAAAAACTAATATCCAACTGACATCCAACTAAAACAACCAACTAACTAACTGAAACAAAACTAACTACCAAATAATATAAAATACTGATTAAATAAACTAACATAGTCCAAATAGTTTTTTTTCTCCTCTGGGTCCCTGACTTTTTCATTTTCTTGTCAATTTGATCACATTGCCTAACTCAGTCTAAAAATCTGGTTATAACCAGGGGTATTTTTGGCATAACTGTTGTGTAGTGATAACCAGGGGTACTTTACAACATAATTTATAAACCTCATAATAATTTAATGCCAAAAATACCCCTGATTATAACCTGGTTTTTAGACTAAGTTAGCCAATATGATCAAAATGGCAAAAAAAAAAAAGGAAAAGTCAGGGACTCAGAGAAGAAAAAAAAACTATTTGAACTAAAATGACAATTTGGACAAAAACTCAAGGACTAAAATGGCAATTTACCCTTTTTTTTTAATTTGTTATAATAAAACGTTAAAATACCATTTTGCCCTTCATTAAAAGGAAGAAAAAGACAAAAAAGTTGGATGTTAACTGAAAAATCTGACCACATTTTAATATTGGATGAAAATAGCAAAAAAATTGAAACCACAGAGATCCAGATTCAAAATGTTTGAGTTTTGGACTAAAGTAACAAAAGTGACCAAACCTCGGTGACCATTTTTACAGTTTACTCAAGAAAATATTATTTACTCAATTCAACCATGTTAAACTTTCATATTGTTTCAGCTTTGGCTCGAGTTTATATTGATTATGACGTAAGATTTATTAATTTCAACTATATTGTTTATTAATTTCAGTTATATGGTTCATTCTTTTTTCTCACAACTTTCATAAACATAATGGGTATCAGTTATTTGCAAAATTGTTAAGTCTATCATGTTTAATAATCAGATTATGTATGGGTTGCTATACTTAACTTGTTTTTAACAAATCCAAGTTGCAATCAAAACAAAATTGTTCATATCACTAAATAGTCAACAAAACCATCAAGTGCTACGACTAATTAGTTTTGAACTGAACTAACAATGATTTTTACCATAGGTGATGCACATGTGAAACTTAAAACTATTTCCGAAATCTCCAACTTTTCATCCTCATCAACCTGATCCCATATGAGTATCCGCACATTCTTTAGTGCAGGTGACTTGGCCAAAATAAGCTTCACAACAGCCAACTCACTCTCCTCGTTGCTAATATGTAAAATCTCTAATTCGTTAAGATGCTCCAACATAATATCTGAATAATCTTCATGTGGAAAAGAGCTCGTCTCAGATTCATCAAATAAGTCATAGACCGAAAGCTACATCAAGTGTCACATGTGAGCGTATTTTGACATAAATATCAAAACAAGTAGAATACATTATAGAGTGAATTTCAAGAATTGTCCTTTATCTTTATATCCATTTTCAGGGGCTGTCCTTTATGTTCAAAATTGACGAGTTTTGTCCTTTATGGTTTCATATCATACACGTTTTGTCCTTTAGGCCTAACTCAGTTAGTTTTTTCAGTTAAATTTGGTCATGTGCTTTGCATATGAGGACATTTTTGTCAATTCAAAGGTTGCAGAAGCTTTGAGCTGTAAATCTGCGGTTGAACTTACCTTTGAATTGACAAAAATGCCCTCATGTGCAAAACATATGATTAAATTTAACTGAAAAAAACTAACTGGGTTAGGCCTAAAGGACAACGCGTGTATGATATGAAAACATAAAGGACAGCGCCTGAAAATGGGTATAAAGATAAAGGACAATCCTTGAAATTTACTCTACATTATACATAGATTCTTGTCATTTACCTCTAGCTTAAGTTTCTCCAGGTTTGGGGAGTTTCGAATTAAAAGAACAAAAAAAGGTACTGCATATTTGTGCCTAAACCATACCCATTCCATACACAAGTATTTCAAGTGGATCAATGGCGTTGGAAGCTCTTTCGGAAGTGGAAGAAAACACTTGAACCATGGACAAAACAAAGATTAGTAATAACTAGATAGTATCCCCGCCTCTAACTCCATTCAAATTGTTTGTTTTTCCATTTTGCTCCTCGCAGGGAGCAAACTGGCAACAAAACCAAAACATCAGGGAGTAAAATGGCTATTTTTAAAGGTTTAGGGCAAAACCGTTAAAGTGACCAAACCACAGGGAGCAAAACGGAAGTTTACTATTATATTTTTAGGTAAAAGATCAAATAAAAATAAAATAAACGTACGAACTGTACGAATTGAAAGAAAAGTCAAAAAGTGGCGGTGGCAATATGGTAATTATCAGCAATTTCAATAGTACTGTACTGGGGAAAAGCAAAAAGCATCTGTAGGGTAATTTTGAGCATCAATAGGGTAATTTTGAGCATCTGTAGAGTAATTTTGAGAAATGTAGGGTAATTATCAAATTACTCTAGTAGAGTAATTTTGACTTCTGTAGGGTAATTTTGGGAAATGTCTTGTAGAGTAATTTTGTTAGCATTTAGTTATGGGGTTTAGCTTTATGGTTTAGTTTTTAGCTTTTAGTTTGGGTTGGGGGGGGGGGGGTTAGGTTTTTTTAGGTTTTTGGGGGTGGGGGAGGGGGGGGGTTAGGTTTTTTTAGGTTTTTGGGGGGTGGGGGGGTTAGTGTAATTTTGATAATTACCCTACAATTTTGATAATTACCCTACACGACCAAAATTACTCTACTTGAGCTTTTACAAAATTACCCTACAGAAGTTCAAAATTACTCTACTAGAGTAATTTTGAAGTTGCTGATAATTACCAAAATGCCACCGCCACTTTTTTGACTTTCTTTCACTTCGTACGTTTTGTACGATAATTTTATTTTCACAAGAACTTAACTCTATATTTTTATTATAAACTTACAATTGACAATCTCTTAAGTAATGGACAACTCGATAAAAGACGCAGAAGTGTTTTTTCACAGGTCCGTATATCTTGCAAATATAAGGTAGTAAGGCTACCGAATACATAGGATGATGGTTGATGGTCAAGAACAATATAATTGATGTAACGAGAAGAGAGATAAGGGTAACCGATAGCTCCCATAAAAGTCAAGTGTTAATATCTTGAGAGTCTTTTTCTTCGATAAATGAAGTAATACATGGTCAATCTCAACACAGGAGCCATCTATATGCATAGAAAGACTGAACTCAAGTACTGGACCCTCGTGGATAAGAAGAACTTGGTATATCGCATAGAAAAGTTTACACCTCTCGGCCATTTCTTTCCTTTTACTTGGTTTGTCAAACGTCTGCTCCAAAACGGACAACTCAGCCCCATCATTCGATACTTGAAATGTATTCTCGTTAAACACAAGTTTAGGGATTTTGGTCCAGTGGTACCTCCATTCCTTAGAGAGGATGCTTGTTCTTGCCGCCTCTTGAATCGGTAGCAGACATAAGATGGTTTCTATTACGCCTACAGGAAGCTTGCTGATTCTATCCATCTTAGGATACCCTTATTAGCTAGCTGCAAAATTAGCTACTCTGTTTAATACAAGCATAATACATGACAGATAAACTTTAAAATGATACATTGTAGCAAGTATTGTTATGAATTTTGAAACCAAACATAGCATTTGTCAATCGAATAAATACCATGACATAGGTAAAGAAAATTCATGTTATTTTTGGAAGATCAGATATGAAAGTGATAACAGCCCTAAAATCCCCAAAAGGTAGAGAAACAAATCAGAACCAAGAAGACTACCCTTTTACACTTTTGAGGAGCAACAGCCAACGAACCAGCCACCAGCGTTGAGGAGCAGAAGCAGAAACAGCAATGGGGTTAGCAGAAACAGCAATGGGGTTAGGGTTCAAATCTAGACACATTTCGTCTCTGTATTTTATGAAGTTTGAGTCTGGGTGTTGGGGGTTTCTCATTGAGGGGTTTAAATTGGGGATCTATTATGCGAGGGAGCTTACCACTTGGCTATACTCCATACGGCCTGTTTTGGACGGTAAACGGGGAGAGGGGGAAGGGGGAAGCAGGGCTCGAAGAACGAGCCGAGCCGCGCAAGGACGCGGGGTAAGCAGAAAGGTTCTCCCTTTAGGACCGACTACAACAAGCTCACGACTCTAATAGAAAGAAAGGGTAAGCTCTCTGCTCTATTTGCTTGCAATGCTATGCCTATCAAAGTTGGCGAACGCTTCTGTAACCTTAGACTCGGTTAAACAACGTATGCTAGAACTTCCGATATTCACAAATAATTCACACCTTTCAAAAAAAAGTTAATATTTCACGTTAAACAGAATGAACCATTCATTTTTTTTCAATCCTAAAAACCTAAAAAGCAAATAAAAATGTTACAAATTTAAGATTTATTGTTTCTTAAATTAGAATTCAAAACAAAATACGAACAATTTTCGCTTTTTATATAATCTACACATATGTAGGTAAATTACTTACATGTATCTAGGGGTGTTAAACAGGTCGTGTTCGTGGGTTGACGGGTTCAACCAGACCCAAACATGACAATTTTATACGAACCCAACCCCAAAAATTGTGTCATACATATAACCTGAACACAACCCGCATATTTATGGTACCCACACCGCAACACGCACGGGCCTTATCATTGATTTGAACTTACAAAGCAAATACTATTGACACCCAAGTAAAATTCATTTGTCCCGTCTTAATCCAACATCAACCATAGTTGTTAAAAGTCATCGCCTCTTGCGTCTAGGCCTATTTTTCAAGCGAGGCGAGGCAATTGCGCCTTAAGTCAAGGCAATTGCACTTTAATTCTCCAGGTGATGGTTCTAGAACAGATTCCGGTGAGATTCTAGATCCCGGAGAGTTTCCGGCCAAATTCTCTAAATTCCGGCAATATTCCAGCTAAATTTCTACTTTTATCTGACGGAAACTACTTTTCTACACTAATATTTTAGAACTTTTGGTATTAACTAAATGATATAAAATGTTATATAATAGCTTTCGTTTATTTTATTTGAAGAATAGTGTTAATTTTCTAATACATAAAATAATTTTTATTTTTATTTTTTTCGTTGTGCGCTTTTATTTTCTTAGGCCCTCACTTTTCTTACGTCTTGCGCCTAGGCTCCAAGCAAGACCTATGCGCCTTGAATGCGCCTAGCACCTTTAGGTAGCGTTTGGTATGAAGGAATGGAAGGTGGAATGGAATGGATCATTCTGATGGAATGAAAAGAAACATGTTTGGTTATCATGTGGTAATGGAATGGAGCATTCCAAAGGAATGCAACTCCTTCCAAATATAATAATTTTCATTCCTTGGTATGTAGGTGTTTTTTTCCATTCCTTCAAGGAATGGAAAGAAATATCTTCTTCATATTATTATTATTATTATTATACTTATACTTTTATTTATATTTATATTTATATTTATTAATATTCATACTAATATTAATATATATCAAAAATCTATAACATTAATATATTATTATTATTATTATTATATATATATACTTATACTTTTATTTGTATTTGTATTTATATTTATTAATATTCATACTAATATTAATATATAAAAAATCTATAATATTAATATATTATTATTATTATTGAGGCAATTATATTTTTGTCGTTTTTAATACAGTTGTGTTTCGTTACTTCATCTTTTTTTGTTTATCAAATTGTACAAAGTTATGATTCATTATATTCACATATGATTAACCAAACATCACAATGAAATGGAATGATCCATTTCATTCCGTTGTCCATTCCATTACTTCGTCTATTCCATTCTCTCATTTATTCCATTACCCCATACCAAACCAAACAGACTCTTAATAACTATGATATCAACACGTCAAAAGGGATTGGTTGTATTTGAGACAATGCATTGTTTATGTATTAGATATCTCACTCTGAGCAATTTAGAACGTTGTGAGATTTGTTTAACGTGGTATTAGACCCATGTTATTTTTAGTGGGTGTCGATGATTTTACTATTGATGTATATCACTCGATTATAGATTTTTTATCATTCATCTGGTTTGGATTGAGTCACATAATAAAAATATTAGAGTAAATTGTCATTTTGGTCCCTGAGGTTTGGTTACTTTTGCATTTTAGTCCAAAACTCAAACCTTTTGCATCTGGGTCCCTGTGGTTTCAGTTTTATTGTCATTTTGGTCCAAAAATGAAATCAGGTCATGCTTGTCTTATAAAATCCTGTAATTTTGTCATTTTCCTCAGGGGCAAATCAAGTCATATTTGTCTTATAAAATATGATATTTATTTATAAAAAATAAATGATCATTTTGCCCTTGCCGAAAATGACAAAATAACAGGATTTTATAAGACAAATATGACATGATTTCATTTTTGGACCAAAATGACAATAAAACTAAAACCACAGGGACCCAGATGCAAAAAGTTTTAAAGTTTTGGACTAAAGTGGCAAAATTGACCAAACCACAACGACCAAAATGGCAGTTTACTCAAAATATTATATGAAACATAATCAGACATTGGATAATAAAAGGGAGTTAATATATTCACACATCCCTCCCCTCTATCTCTCTCTATACATACACTGATATATTTAGATGACAAAAGATCAAATACAAATAAACTTAACATACTAAACATACAAATTGAAGGAAAAGTCAAAAAGATAAGGTGACATTTTTGTAATTACCACCAACTATCAAAGTTACTATACAAATGTGAACTCAACCAAAAATACCTAAAAAACACAATTTTTTTAATATTTTTTTATAAAAAATCGCTACATTTTGTTACAATTTTTTTTGCTACTAAAAGTAGCGATTTTTTTATAAAAAATATTAAAAAAATATTTTATGTGTTTTTTTTTTTGTTTTTTTTTTAGATTTTTTAGGTTTTTTGGGGGTTTAGTTTTTAGCATTTTAGCTTGGGTGGGGGAGGGGGGTTTAGTTTTTTTTTTTTTTTTTTTTTTTTGGGGGGGGGGGGTTTGGGTTTTTTTAGGCTTTTTAGATACATTTGTAGAGTAACTTTGATAGTTATAGATAATTACAAAAATGTCACCTTGTCTTTTTGACTTTTCCTTCAATTTGTATGTTTAGTATGTTAAGATTATTTGTACAAGAACTTTCCCCATATTTAGATAGAGATAAAGTGAAAAGGGATGTGAAATAAGATTCAGCGGTGTGAGAATAGCGGAAGCCATAATAAAAATATGTTATATACGATGTAGGACAAAAAGTTTTGTGGAAAATCGTGGCTTCCTAGCCCACACGGAGTGGTGGACGTGAGATTTTTCACTGGCGCGGGGGGGGGGGGGGGGGAATGTTTGAGTGATGTGGCGCAAGTTGATTTGTGGTTTGTGGTAAGAGATTTGTGATTTGTGAGTTTTTTTATTTTTTTTTAAACACTAACAAAAAAGGTGGGGCCCTTTCCACGCCCAACACCACTCATGGTTTTTTAGGGCTTGAAGGTGACTGTCACATGACATTTCAATCAAATATGCCTTTTGAATCAATATTTTTGGTTAGGGTGATATGAAGAAGTTAATTTTCGTTTGGAAGGATTATAGGAGATCTTTCAAATGAATTTGTTATGGAGTTATCAAGTCAAGTTTTCTTTTCTTTTAAAAGTTTAAATTCAAATCAACCAAGTAGTTCTATGTATATGACTAATCAAGTAATCAATATTAAAAGTTCTAAACAATAAACTTGAACCAATCAAAATATCAAATGACTAAACATGCTATGCAAACTTGTAAGATGTGTTTTTTTTAAATGGAAATTATTGTGGTTCGTGGGCTTACTTCTGTGTTAAATGTTTTGTCAAAAAATTGTATAAAGAAGTGCATGCTCCATGAAAATTGAAAAACTGCTTATTTGTTTCAATTGTGTTTGTTACAATTTATTCTCTTCAATGTACTTGTTAGTTGCTCTTCATTGAGTTAAAGTACCGGATAATAGGGGTGTTCTTCAGGTTATATTTTCGGGTTTCGGGTTTTTCGGGTCGGGTTGTTCGGGTTTTAGGCTAGGATAAAGTGACCCAATAACCGACCCATTTAAAGTTCAGGTTGTTTGGGTATGGGTTATTCGGGTCAGTTCAGGTCAGGTTGTTAAGTTTTCGAGTTTCGATGTAAAGAAATAAGAATGTTTTTTTCACAAAATATCATTAAATATATTATGTTTATCACCACAATTCAAACATCATTTAATAAAATATGGTATAATAGAGTAAATTGCGAAAATGGTCCCTGAGGTTTAGTCACTTTTGCCACTTTAGTTCAAAACTCAAACCTTTTAAATCTAGGTCCTTGTTGTTTCAATTTTGTTGCTATTTTCATCCAAAATCAAAATCTGGTCAGGTGTTAACTGGAAAATCTGACCAAATTTTGATTTTGAATGAAAATGGCAACAAAATTAATACCATAAGGACCCTAATTTAAAAGGTTTGAGTTTTGGATTAAAGTGGGAAAAGTGACCAAATCTCAGGGACCATTTTGACAGTTTACTCGGTATAATAATATTCAAAAGTCTCAAAACTTAATGTTTCAAATATAAAACACTCCAAATCAAATCACATCCATAAAAAAGACAATTAATGTTCGGGTTTTTATTCGGGTTTCGAGTTTCGGGTCGGGTTGTTCGGGTTTTTTGGTTGGGAAAAAGTGACCCAACCGACCCATTTAAGGTTCGGGTTGGTCAGGTTTTGGTTATTCAGCTCCGGGTTTTTCGGTTATTCTCTAATTCGGGTTCAGGTGGCTTCGAATTCAGGTCGGATTTCGGGTTTTGAATAAAAAAGGACAGCCCTACCGGATAATAATTAGCATGACAATGTAACTAGTGATTAAACTTCTAGCAAGTGATAAGTGTGGGGTTATTTTTCCAGTGCTTATGGTTAATACTTAATAGCCATATGCTTTTTCATTCCAAATCACAACCTCTCCCTTAGCACTAAGACCCGAAAAAACACAACATTTTAACAAATTGAAGATGCAAAAGATCATCCATATCCAAACCTCATACCAAACTGAAACAAATATGTTCATTTCGCTAAACCGTCAACAAAAGAGAACAAAACCACGCTAAATGCACGACTCATTGGACTAAAACTTCCCGACGCTGATGTCTACCACATGTGATGCGCAAGGGGTACAATCACATACAAGGATTTTCAAAATCTCCGCTGCTTCATCCTCATCAATACAACGATGTGGATTTATCCTCACCTTCTTTAGCACAGGTGACTTGGCCAATACAAGCTTCACAAAATCCAACTCATTCTCTGTGTCGCCAAAATGTATAATCTCTAATTCGTTCAGATGCTCAAACATAATATCCGAATAATCTTCGAGTGTAAAGGAGCCAAAATCCTCTTCGTCAGGCCAATCTATGTCTTCCATCTACATGATGAAGTGTCGCGTGTGAGTGTAATTTGAGATAAAGATCAAAACAAGTAGAATACAACACAGACTCTTGTTAGTTGTTAGTTGTTAGTTGTACCACTAGCTGAAGTTTCTCGAGGTTTGGGGAGCTTCTGATCAAAGGAACAAGAAAAGGCAACCCATGTTTGTGACTAAAGCAAAAAAACTTCATTCGCAAGCATTTCAAGTGGACCAATGTTGTTGGAAGCTTTTTCGGTAGTCTCTCTGGTTTAAAACACTGGAACAATAGACAAACCAAAGATTAGTAATAACTAATAAGCAAACCAATGTATAATCAAGTATGCAGTATGCATCATGTGTAGGGGTGCAAACGAGCCGAGCGGCTCGCAAGCTACTCGAGATCGGCTCGAGAAAAAGCTCGAGCCCGAGCCGAGCTTGAGCCTAAAATAAAGCTCGTTTGTTTATCGAGCCTGAGCTCGAGCCTCGCATGTGAAGCTCGTTAGGCTCATCGAGCCTTAGTGTAAATGAGACGAGTCGAGCCGAGCTTATTCAAACTTGTTTACAAGCCGACATCGAACCTAAAAATAAGCATATTTAGTAAACGAGCCCGAGCTTCACTTATCGAGCTCGCGAGCCTGAAAAGTCTAATATTTATATAATTTTTATTTAATATATTAATTAATAGATAATAAACGAGCCGAGCCTGAGCCGAGCTCGAGCTTGAGAAAATACAAACGAGCCGAGCTCGAGCCCGAGCTCTCATAAGTTAATCGAGCTCGAGCTCCAGCCTGGTCAAGCTCGGGCTCGGCTCGGCTCGTTTGCACCCGTAATCATGTGGATAAAATTACCTCAACGGTGTAAAGCCGAACAGACAGATATTCAATCAGCGGTAAACACTCAAATAGATCAACAATGGTGGAACCTCCACAACCAATGATAGTCGCACCATCGCTATGCTGCAAAAACTAAAATGGTTAGATAAGTTATGAAAGACAATGAGATTGACATTTTATTTTTTTATAAACTTACGAGAGACAATCTTTTAAGTGACGGACAGCTGGATAAAAGACGTATGAGCGTTTTGTCATATGTCGATATACGTCGCAAATATAAGGTTGTAAGGCAAGGAAACTCATAGGATGAAGGGTCATGGAAAAGAGTACAATCATAGAGATACATTTCTGTTACTTGACGAAACGAGAAGAAAGAAAATGGTAACCTATACCCGTCATACATATCGTCTAACTCAAGTTTTAACATCTTGACAGTATTTTTCTTCGACAAATGAAGTAGTATGTGGTCAATATCAACACACGAGTTATCTACTTGCATCTCAAGGGTGAACTCATGGATCGGACCCTCATGTATTAACAAAACCTGGCATATAGCATGGAAAAATTTACTTCTCTTGGCCTTTTTTCTCCGCTTACTTGGTTTGTTAGAAACAGACAGCTCGGCCCTATCGGTTGATACTTGAAACTGATCCTCAATAAACACAAGTTTAGGGATTTTGATCCAATGGTACCTCCATTCCTTAGAGAGGATGCTTGTCCTTGCTGCCTCTTGAATCGGTAGCAGACATAAGATGGTTTCTATTACACCTACTGGAAGCCTGCTGATTCTATCCATCTTAGGATACTCTTATTAGCTGCAAAATTAGCTACTCTGAAAACCGATTTAAGATAAACACACACACACAAAAGAAGCATAATGCATTAAATTAGGGATGAGCTCCGTACCGACCGATACCGGAACCGAAAGTATCGGTACCGAAAATCCCCAAAAGTAGGTACCGGGTACCGAATATACCCGGTACGACGGTACGGTTTGGTACCGGTTCGGTGCAGGTACGATACCGGTATTTGAGGGTAAAAACCGGTAAATACCAGTACCGAACCGGTACTGTACCATGATACAAAAATGAAACAGACATAAAGTTCTACCAGCCTTAAAATCTCCAAATGATAGAATCAAACAAAACCAAAACCAGAACCAAGAGCAAGTAGTTTTCAGTAAAAAAAAAACATGTAAAATAAATAAAATTTCCCAAATTCAGTAATCAAACAAAGCGTATAATGTATAAGAACTAACCGAAATGGGAAGAAGAGAATATCTGTTGCACTGCTGGCGAAGCAGATGCATACGCCGGAATAGGGTTAGGGTTCAAAACATCTCATTATACACAAGACGATGGTCACTTTTTTATGTTAAGTTTTTGGGATTCAATTTATACCCAACTTTTTTATTTGATAAATTCTTATTTTTGTTTTTTTTTTTATAACTTTGACATATAATGTTTTATTAAAAAATATTTTTATCTATGTTTTAGTATAAATTTTATAAAAAACGAAATATAAATTTTATAACGAATTATAAAACGTTATATTTGATACAGCTCCGTTTTTTTATAAAATTTATATCAAAACGTAGATAAAAATGAGCACATCGCAAAACCATATTCGCTTTTTAATAAAGGCAAATTGGATTTAAATAACTCAACTTTGTCAATTTGGTTGATAATGATCTCAACTCAGTTATTAGCCGATAATAATCTGAACTGGTCCACTTTTGGCCGATAATAGTCCACCGTTAAAAATAGCTTAATGGAGTTAAGCTTTTTTCCGAATTACAAACTGATGTTTTATGGATTTTGATCAGAACGAGGATACGAGTCGATTTATGTAAAACTTACCACGAAACGATGCTTCAAACGACTTGATTTTTGTTAATTGAAAGTTTAAACACCCGAATTGAAGCACCGTTTTCGTCGTTTGGGGCAGTATTTCAAGGTAAATTTTACATCAATCAACTCGTATCCTCGTTCTAATCAAAAGCCCTAAAACATCAGTTTGTAATTTGGAAAAAAAAACTTAACTCCGTTAAGCTATATTTAACACAAACTATTATCGGCCAAAAGTGGATCAGTTGGGATTATTATCGGTTAAATTAAGAAAGCTGATATTATTTAAATCCAATTTGCCTTCAATAAAACATTATATATTGGAAGTTATAAAAGAAAAACACAAATACGAATTTGTTAATGTCAAATCATTTGGTATAAATAGCAAAAAGTTAGTGTAAATGGTAGGATCCTTAAGTTATTGAGGGATCTCAACATTAAATTACACTATTAGTCGTTTTCAAGTTTTCACCTTGAAATTTATAAATTATAATAGTTGTCCTTTATTACAAAACTTTTCTCAATTTTTATCTTTTACATTAGTTGTCTTTAAATTTTTGGGTTAGCTGTTTGCGAAATGACAAAACTACACTTAAAGGACGAAAAATATAATTTACTCTTATAATTTACGGATCATATAACACTTTTCATAAAGAACTTTGCATTATTTAAGGGTAACTTTGTCATTTTACACACAAGTAACATCAAACTTTAACGCGTATTAGTGTAAAGAATGTAAGATTCGATAAAGGTGTCATTATTAGTTTTTTTCATTCGGTGTGGGTTTTTTTTTACCAGAGTTGCATGTCTTTTACTATAGTTTTTATTGCATTTTAACCACAATTATCAATCAATGTGTAATTTATAGTAACCAAGTATAATTGCATAAAATACACAGTACACAGTAACATATTCACAACGTTCCAATACACATTGATAGGTTACAAAAATTATTAATCCTCTCATTTGTTGCATTCAGTAATTATATTCTTTCACATAGTATTTTCTTACAAATTAGTAGCCCCTAGCTTCGGCCTTTGAGGGACAAATGAGCATGTTTAGGTTCACGGGCCTAGTCTAGCATGGTATATGAAGCTCGGACTAAGATGAGCTAAAATTTAGGCCCAAACTCATTTAAGTTTTTTTTTGAACGGCAAAGAACGACGTGTCAACCATCTTGACACCGGACGCTGTGGCCAAGGTCGGCAAGGAACGACGTGTCAACCACCTTGACCGCCGCCAGCCCCTTGGCTCTCCTAGATGCGAGGAAACCCGACCTCCACCCGCCCGAAGGTACGACAGTGGAATAATTGGTAAAACCTCGCCTCACGAACCGGCGCCACCCGTATTCTCCCTTCATCTGGATGACGCTGAAAATAATGGGGAGAGTGGGAGTCAAACCTGTGTCACAACAAACACCAAGTTTTTCCCCAACCACTCCACCACTACCTCATCTGGGTTAACTCACGTTTACTAGGTATGACTTCTTAAGCAAGCACTAAATACTAATTATAATAACCTAGTTATCTAAATAAATTCTTTGTGACAGAATAGCTTAAATCCATCTGAAAACATCATGCAGATCGAAACAACTTTGTTCAATTCACAAAAACAGTCAAAAAGAACACAACAAAAACAGTAAAAAAGAACATAACAAAAACACACGACTAATTAGGCTCCAAATGTATGACGACTTCTCCTACCGGTGCTGCGCATGGAGAAAGCGAAAGGCTTTTTAAAATCTTCGATTCTTCTTCTTCATCAAACTTAACACATGGGAATATGCCCACCTTCTTAAGTACAGGTGACTTGGCCAATATAAACTTCCCAAAGTCCAACTCATCCTCCGCGTCTCTATAATTCAAAATATGAAATTCGTTTAGATGCTCCAACATAATATCTGAATAATCTTCTAGTGTATAGGCGCCCATTTCATCTTCGTCAAGCCAATAGTCTTCATACATCTACACGATGAAGTATCTTGCGTGAGTGTATTTTGAGTAGGGTGTAAATGAACCGAACGCTCAGCGAACAGTTCGTGAACCGTTCTGCGAGAAGTTCGTTTATGCTCGTTCGATTAGCTTATCGAACGAACACGAACAAAAAATTTCGTTCGGTTAGCTTAGCGAACGAACACGAACACAGGTCTCGTTCGTTCGACTGTGTTCGTGAACGTTCGGTAATATGTTCGTTTGATTATATTAAAAATTAATAAATAATAAACCTTTTTATCCAAACATATTAAAAACTTAAAACCCTATTTTTTTCTTAGTTAGCTAAAATTTGGCCATTCTAAGACATTTTTGGGGATAATTATGTCTAAGTTAGTTAAACTTTATTCATTGCTTGCTTGCTTGCTGGTGTGGTAAACTTCTTGTGTTTTGATTTATCATTTGATGGTTGTATTTAACTACTTATATCCAATGTTTAATGATAACAATATTTTCATTTTTTTTATTTTCAAGTTAAACGTTCGTTTGCGTTCATTTTTATTTGCTTGCGTTCGTTTGTGTTCGAGACCAGTGTTCACGAACTGTTCGTGAACAATTGAATTTCCTTAACGAACGAACACGAACATAAACTTATGTTCGGTATGCGTTCGTGAACAGTTCACGAACATGTTAATTTCCTTAACGAACGAACACGAACATGACCTTGTTCGTGTTTGTTCGGTTCGTTTACAGCCCTAATTTTGAGATAAGAATCAAAACAAGTATAATACAATATAGATTTTTTTTATTTACCACTAGCTTAAATTTCTCCAGGTTTGGGAAGCTTCTAATCAAAAGAGCGAGAAAAGGTAACCCATATTTGTGACTAAAGCAAAAGTGATCCATACACAAGTATTTCAAGTCGACCAATGCTGTTGGTAGCACTTTCGGAAGTCTCTCTGGAACAAAACACTTAAAACCATAGCCAAAACAAAGATTAGTGATAACTAATATACAAACCAAAGTCTAATCAAGCATATACCATGTAGATAAAATTACCGTCACGATGAAAAACCTAACAGAGAGAAATTCAATCATTGGTACACACTTGAATAAATCAACAATGGTTGTACGTCGACTATCTGAGATAGTTCCACCGTCACAATACTACAAAAATTTACAATATTTAGATAAGTTACAAAAGGCCTTGGGCATAGTTGTCAATAGCAAATAGCGGACGATAGCGACAAGCTACCAATACGCTACATAGCGATGGCGATGAAATAGTGGGCGCTATTTTATGTTTAGCGGTACACTTGAAGAAAGCTGTAGAAATATTTTATATGTATATTTTATCAAAATACGCTTTATTTATCATTTAAATACGCAATTAATACAGAAAAAAAACCCCTAAAATCCCGCTATGTATATTAAAAAAAAAACCTGAAATCCCGCTAATTTCACGCTAGGGAGTCGCTAACAATCAGATTGCAAGATAGGAGCCAACACCACTTTGGTGGGGTGGTAGGGGCTTTGTGCCTCTTGGGGAGAGATCAGGGTTCAATTCCTGGCATGGGGTAAAATTTGGTGTAATTTAAGAGTAGTGTTATGTAACATTTGCTGTTAAAAAAAAAAGATTGCCAGATAGGGTCGCTCCGCTATGAAGCGCGCTATAACGAACGCTATTATCGCTATTGACAACAGTGACCTTAGTAAATGGAAGTGGTATTTTATTAATTATGAACTTACGAGCATCAATCTCTTAAGTACCGGACAACTTGATAAGAGACGCAGAAGCGTCGTGTCATATGTCGATAGACCGTTCAAATATAAGGTTGTAAGGCAACTAAATTCAGTGAATGGACGCTCATGGAAAAGAGCACAATCATTGAGATACAACTCCGTTAGTTGATGTAACGAGAAGAGAGAAATGGGCAACACATACCCCTCATAGCCATCACCAATAATATCAAGATTTAACATCTTGAGAGTATTTTTCTTCGACAAATGAAGTAGTATATGATCAATCTCAACACCCGAGTCATCCACTTGCATATCAAGGGTGAACTCATGGATCGGACCCTCATGTATTAACAGAACCTGGTATATAGCATCGATAAATTTACTTTTCTTGGACATTTTTCTCCTTTTACTTGGTTTGTTATAAAGAGAGAGCTCAGCCCTATCAGTCTGATCGGTCGACACTTGAAACTCCTTCTCAATAAACACAAGATTAGGAATTTTTGTCCAAAGGTACCTCCATTCCCTAGAGAGGATGCTGGTCCTTGCTGCCTCTTGAATCGGTAGTAGACATAATATGGTTTCTATTATGCCTAAAGGAAGCTTGCTAATTCTATCCATCTTATTAGGATATTCTTGTTGACTGCAAAATTAGCGACATTGAAAATTCTTTTAAGAATGAAACAGATATGAAAATGAAAGACGAAAATCAAAGTTTTTCAATCGATAAAACCATGTAACATAAACAAAAGGCGAATTGGAAATAAATAATCCCACATTCCCACCTGACTCAATTTGGCCGATAATAATACCAAGTCAGTTATTGGTCGATAATAATCCGAACTGGTCAATTTTTTTTGGAAAATAGTACGCCGTTAAAATAGCCTAACGGAGTTAAGTTTTTTTTCCGAATTACAAACCGATGTTTTAGGGCTTTTGATCAGAACGAGGATACGAGTCGATTAATGTAAAACTTAACTCGAAATTGTGCTCGAAATGGCTTGATTTTTGTTAATTGGAAGTTTAAACACCCGAATTGAAGCATCATTTTCGTAGGTTGGGGCAGTATTTCGAGGTAAGTTTTACATCAATCGACTCGTATCCTCGTTCTGATCAAAAGCCCTAAAACATAGTCACAGGAAACGCAAAAATACCCTTGTATTTCGTACCAGATTCGCCGTACCGAATCGGGGTACAGAGTCGTCCCAATCGCCTCCGGTACGCATACCGGATCGCTAATTTGGACCGTTCCCGATTGTGTACCATAGTAGCATCCCAAACAGTGAATACCCGTTTTTAATTAATAGGAAACACGTTTCCGTTTGTAGTGTACCGGTGTTCTGGCATTCCAAAAGTCAGATTCCGGTACAACCAGGACCTGAACAGTTTTTCCCTCCATTAATTTTTTCTCGCTTTTTATAGGTAACTGAACAGTTTTTCCCCCCAATAACTTTTTCCCATGTTAACTATAAATACATGTTGTAACAATCAATCTAGCACACAGAAAATTTTTTCCCGCTTTTTAAACTGTAAGCGAGCGAAAAATT
The DNA here is from genome assembly GCF_002127325.2 of Helianthus annuus. NCBI lineage: Eukaryota > Viridiplantae > Streptophyta > Magnoliopsida > Asterales > Asteraceae > Helianthus > Helianthus annuus. Next base: position 3,290,133 of record NC_035439.2, read on the forward strand.
GGTTTTTATACATTCAAACATCAGACTTCAGTCTCGTTTCTCAGAAAGTTACAATTTTGGGCCAACAAAAAAATGGGATATGAATCCAGAAAATGATTACTTGGAAGGGCCTAGTTCGAGGTACGAAGATATGAGATGGGAAAACTTAGAAGGAGAAGAACTATAGGACAATGGCAACCCAAACGGAAAAAAACAAAGGATAGATTGAGTTTTATGAAATTTATGTATTGATTATGAATTTTCTTTTATGAAGTTTCTGTTTTGAATTTTGATTATGTTTTTGAAAATTTAATGAAAGATCTATTTTATACTTTAGTGTATATATGATATGTGTACCAAACTACGGTGGTACGCCATAGGATACACCGTACCATGTACCGAATTAGCGTTTCCCAAATGAACCTACCCCCCAACGTACCGATTTTTAGAAAGGCCCGAATTGCGTACCCGTTTTCATACCGCGTACCGAAGCGTACCGCGTTCCATGTAACTATGCCCTAAAACATCGGTTTGTAATTTGGAAAAAAACTTAACTCCGTTAAGCTATTTTAACCGCGGACTATTTTACAAAAAAAAATGACCAGTTCGAGTTCGGATTATCATTGGCCAATAAATAACTGACTTAGGATTATTATCGGCGGCCAAATTGAGTTAGGTGTGATTATTTATTTCCAAATTGCCTAAACAAAAACCCAAGAAAATAAAATGAATTTGAACCAATTAGGTTAGTAAATGTATCAACGAAAATTAACCGCACATACTTGTTTATGAATTTTGAAATCGAACATAGGAGTTGTCAACTAATACGACGTCGTAGGTAAAGAAAAATCATGTAATTTTGGAAGACAAGATATGAAAGTGATAACAGCCCTAAAATCCCCAAATGTAGAGAAAGAAACAAAATCAGAACCAAGAAGACTACCTTTGACACTTTTGGTATGTATAACGACGACGCATAAGCAGCACCCAACGAACAAGACACCAGCATCGACGAGCAAAGAAGCATAGACAGGAATGCGGTTAGGGTTCAAATCGAGCGGAAGTTATCAATTGTTCTAATTTTCTAGACTAAATTTTGCCATGAGGCTCCTTGTGATTTTCAAAGTTCATCTTTAATCCTTACTTTTTAATAAGAGTTTAAAGGTTTGAAACGTCCCATTTTAGTACAAATAGTTTCAAACATTGTCATTTTAGTCAATTGGATTAATTTCATCTACTTTTTCTGTTAACTAGAAGGCAATTCGGTTATTTTATATGTAACTCGGTTAACTAGAAAGGCAATTCGGCCATATAAAAAGACCGAATTGCGCTTTTAGTTAACTGAAAAAATGGATGAAGTTAATCCAGTGGACTAAAATGGCAATGTTTCAAACCTTTCGACTAAACTGGCAAAATGACCAAACCACAGAGATTAAAATGGCATTTAACTCTTTTAATAATTACACATATACTCCATATGGTTCATTTAACTGTAATGTTAGTGGTTCTTGGAACGGATGGACATTAATTTTTCTAGTTAACTTGTGTGAAACATCCTTTTTCCTTAAAAAACGAAAAATAATAATAAAACGGGACCCACTCGTCTAATCATCAAAACCTTTCTTCTTCTTCACACAGTGGTGTCGAAGTTCCTCTTTCGGACTAGATTCATTTTTCGGCATCAAGTCCGACGATCTTAAATTGATGACGGTTAGCAATCTTCTCTATTGTCTTGTTTTCAGAATATAAATAACCACCTAATGAGAAAAACGTAACCCGTTTGAATAACTATATCGATTGTGTTAAAATGTTACAAGATTATGCATAATTTCAATTTGTGTTCAGTTAATGTATATGATTAATGTTTAAAAAAAAAACTCACACATGTCATTATTCATCTCTATCTTTATCTTACCGACAAACAATTATTTCATTATTTTTTTCTTTTTTCTATACACTCACATCAATTATATAGAGATGAATAGTGACACTCTAAATATACTGAGAACATTCACATTGGAGGTTTTAAATCGAGGAAACAACAAAAACCACACTATAATGGAATCTCTATAATAGAGAAAATTATATAGATATTAAAAGTACATCTCTATATTTAGAGGCTCATATCCAAGCCTTTATATTTTTGTTGTGAGCGTGTAGGAAAGCGAAAGAAATAATAAAATAAGTGTTTGTGAGTAAGATAGACATATAAATAGAGACGTAGAAGTGGAAGTTTTAAAAAATAAATATAATTTAGAGAAAAATGTATTTTTGGTTAAATTATATAGATGGAGTTAGATGTTCCATTGTCAAGGCTCTTAGTTATTCATTCTCTGAAACTTATCTCTAAAATAGAGAATGGGATGTGGACCTTTATAGCTTAATTCTCTATTTTTTTCTCAATCTTGTAAAAAAAAGGTGGGTTTAGAGAATGAGATATGAACGCTCTAAATAAAATTATTTTAAGCAAAGAACAATTTACATCCCTGTGGTTTAGAAGAGGTATCAACTTGCACCCTTCCTTTTAATTTTTTTGTCATTCTATACCCCTGTGGTGTACATTACTACAAAAATTCTTAATATAAGTATTTACCTCCACAAGAGCTCACATATTTGGTTTTTTGTCTCCTCTCATCCAAAACTAATACACGAGTTGAACAATAAAAATAAATTTTGTATAATGATATCATAGCATTTTCTCAAGAATATTTCAACAAATGAGCAAATAAAATGAAATGGAACTCAATTTCTTTCGAGTAATTAACTCAAATTTTATTATAATCAAGTGATAAGTAAGCGAGGTGGGCTTATTATTTCAATGATTATTGTAAATAATCATATGCCTTCTCATTCCCCTTCACAACTTCAAGATGCAAAAGACAATCCATCTCAAAACCTCATATCGGAACGAAACAAACAAACGAAAGGCATGACTAACTGGATTTCAGTTATTCGAGCATGATTTTTACCGCAGGTGATGCGCGTGGAGAAAGATAAAGCCTTTTTAAAATCTCTTCAACTTCACCTTCATCAAACTTAAAACATGCGAATACGCTCACCTTCTTAAGTGCAGGTGACTTGGCCAGTATAAGCTTCACAAAATCCAACTCATGCTCGGCTTCCATAAATTGTTGCATTTCAAATTCGATCAGATGCTCCAACATAATATCTGAATAATCTTCGAGAGTAAAAGAGCCAATTTCATCTTCTCCAAGCCAATCTTCAAAATACATCTACATGAAGAAGTGTCTTGTGTGAGTGTGTATGTTGACATAAGAATCAAAAGAGTAAATTACGATTTTGGCCCCTGTGGTTATATCATTTTTATCCTTTTAGCCCCAAAAGGAATCTTTTAACATGAGCCTCCAACTTCTTTTTTTCTAACCCTTATGGCCCCTAACACTAACCCCATCCATATACTTTTAGAGGCCAAATGGGTTAGAAAAAAAGACGTTGGGGCTCAGATGTTAAAAGATTCCTTTTTGGGCTAAAAAGGTAAAAGTGATATAACCACAAGGGCCAAAATCGTAATTTACTCGAATCAAAACAAGAAGAATACAACAAAGATTCTTGTTCTTTACCACTAGCTCAAGTTTCTCGAGATTTGGGGAGCTTCTAATCAGAAGAGCAAGAAAAGGTAACCCGTATTTGTGAATGAAGCACACATTATCCAAACACAAGTATTTCAAGTGGGCTAATGCTGTTGGGAGCTCTTTCGGAAGTCTCTCCGGAACAAAACACTCGAACCATAGCCAAAACAAAGATTAATGATAATATTAAGCAGACCAAAGTCTAATCGAGTATATACCATGCAGATAAAATTACCTCAATGGTGAAAAATTTAAAATAAAGATAGTCAATCACCGGTAAACACTTGAATAGATCAACAAAGGTGGTATCTCCATTATTAGTGACGAGTGACCTCTCAACATCCTGCAAAAATTACGATATTTAGATAAGTTATGGAAGACCATGGGAATTAAATTATAATAGAGTTAATTACTGTTTTCGTCCCTGTGGGTTGTCAAAAATCACTATTTCAGTCCATTAGTTTAAAAGTTGCGATTTCAGTCTCTGTGGTTTCACTTTCGTAACCATTTCTGTCCCTTTGGTTTCACTTTCGTAACCATTTCAATCCATTATTTTGTTAAGTACAGGGATTGAAATGGTTACGAGGTAGATTGTAATGGTTACGAAAGTGAAACCACATGGACTAAAATCGCAATTTTTAAACTAATGGACTATAATAGTGATTTTTGACAAATCACAGGGACGAAAAGAGTAATTAACTCAAATTTTAATTATTATAAACTTACGAGAGTCAAACTCTTAAGTAATGGACAGCTGGATAAAAGACGCAAAAGCGTTTTCACAGGCGTACATACATTTTCCACATGTAAGGTTGTAAGGCAACCAAATTCATTGAATGAATGTTTTTCGTAAAGAACACAACCATGGAGATACAAACTTGTTAATTGGTGTAAAGAGAAGAGACATATAGGTAACCTATGTCCCTCAAAAGCTCCCGCATCGAGGTCAAGTTTTAATATCTTGAGAGTATTTTTCTTCGACAAATGATGTAAGAAATGGTCAATCTCAACACACGAGCCATCTACTTCCATATCAAGGGTGAACTCATGTATTGGACCCTCGTGTATAAGCAGAACTTGGTATATAGCATAAAAAAGTTTACGCCTTTCACTTGGTCTGTCACGGTATTGCTCCAGAGCAGCCAGCTCAGCCTCATCAGTCCATGGATGAGGCCGATTCTGTATAAAGACAAGTTTAGGGATTTTGGTCCAACGGTACCTCCATTCCTTGGAGAGGATGCTTGTTCTTGCTGCCTCTTGAATCGGTAGTAAACATAAGATGGTTTCTATTATGCCGATAGGAAGCTTGCTGATTCTATCCATCTTATTAGTCTACACACAAAACAACGAAACAGATACGAAAACGAAAGAATAAAGTCAAAGTTTTAATCAACAAATGTTACAAATCCATGTAACATAAACAAAAACCGAAGAAATCAACAAAGCCATGTAATATAAACTATTATAAGCTAAGCCCATACAAGGCCCAATCGACCAGCCCGGTTCGTGTGACCCAACATAGCTCGAGAATAATAGTCGGATTCAGGGTGCATTGACATGGATATCTGCATCTGGATCTACAGGAATCAACATTTCTCCATATGCATGCAGGATCTGATTTCTTCACACCCTACAACCGATCCTCTACCTGATAATCTGGATTCAGGGTGCCTTGACCCGGGCTACATTTGCTTCTCACCATCCTCTATAACCTCAGTTAACTACTACTTACCTACAATCAGCTAGGGGCGGCAATTCTTAACACGACCCACCAACCCGACACAAAAATACAGGTTTGGGTCGACTAATATGATCCGTTTAAAAAGACTGGACGGGTTTGGGTTGACCCATTAACCCGTTTAACTATTTAGAAAAAAAAAAACTTTTATATTTTTGTTTTTTTAGTTTCTATTTTACATGGTCAGTTATAATAATACATTATATTATTTATATTTCATACTCATACTCATCATTAAATATATTATCGATAACCCGCTTAAAACCCAACAACTCGCTTATAAATCGTCAACTTGTATAACTCGTTTAAAAATACTGGTTAAATGGGTCAACTTCGAGTTGACCCGAATTTATATGGGTCGGGTTAGGGTTGATGCTTCTGTCAACCGATGATTCTCACAAACAAGCACATTTAGTCTTTTGTTTTTTTCAAGGTACTTTTGATGCAAACATTCATGGTTACCCAAATCCAGTAATGAATAAGGTGTTAGGGGGAGCGGGGCACCCTCGGTGACCCCGTGCGGGGACCAATTTTGCCGATGAGGGGGGGGGGTGGCCATCCAGGCGGGGAGCCAAATCGGGGACCAGTTTCGGGGAGGAGGCACCGAAGAAAGAAGGAGAGAGAAGGTGGGCCACCCTTTTTTTCAACCAATGAAAATTTTTCCTTTTTTTTTTTTGAATAAAAAAACAATTCCCCCCTAAGAGGGGTGCACCCGTACGTTTTTGAAGGAAGTTATAGAGGGGAAATGACATGATAACATATGATTGGGTTACAAAAAGTTTCCCCTCACCTCATTAGACCATGTGTAGTGGGGCATTATGGGGCATTATAGGGCAAAGAAAACGCCCCCTTTACCATTACATAGGGCATTATAGGGCATTATAGGGGAGAAAAAAATGCTTTGGCGTTTTAATGAAAACGCCTAATATCAATTGTGGAAGGTTTGAATGGGTTTGACTAGCCAATGAGAAAATACTATGTTTTTTTTTTTTTTTTGTTTAATGATTGATAGGGGCATTATAGGGCATTATGCCCACTACACCACTTTTGCTATAATGCCCAAGTGTGACTAGGATGCCACATGTCAGATAATGCCCCATGATGAGGGCATTATACATTGTTACCACTACACATGGTCTTAGGGGAGTGCCCCCTTCACCCTTATATTATATTGTTTATGAAAGTAATCGATGTGAAAAGAATATACCTGTTGCTCAACTGATAAGCAAATCGTCGACAAAAGAACCAACCACCAGCAGCCACATCGACGACCAGAAGTTAGGGTTCAAACACAAGTGGTTCTGTTCTGACTTCTGTACCTATTTATATATTCGTTTTCTAGTTTTGTTTGGGGCCTGCTTTAATGTTTTTATTTATTACCTTTTTAATCAATTTAACGGTAAACTAACCTTTATTATATTTGCACTCTATACCATTTGAACCTTACAATTTTTTACAAACCTGACTTAAAATTTTTAGGTGAACCCGAGCCCGATCCGAACTCGAAAATATTGCGATACATATGAACTCGAATATTCCCATGTTGACCCAAACACGACCCGATCAACCCGGTTTTTTTTCTTTAATATATTAAAATTGTAATAACTTATGTCAATTTCTCTTTTTAAATTATAATAATTGTAGCATAAAATACACACGTAATCATCATTATCAATATCATCAATCATCATCATCATCGATATATTAAAAAAGAAAGCTAATGAATAGTGGTTGAACCACTAAGAAGTTGCCATGATCACTTTTTTTATTGTTTTTTTAATTCATGCTATGTAATTTTACTCAAATAACTCGTGTTTGTTAACTTAGAAAAAACTAATTCGTAACTTTGCTTAATTTTTTACAGGCGTTTCGTTGTAAATTTTGTTAAGAGCAGAGTTGCATTAAAAATAGAGCGTACCACTTATTTTTTTTATATATGCTATATGAGTGCATGCCAGTATCATGGTGGTACACTAACGAACCGATTGTTTTCAATCAATGTAGATCACATGTTGATATTTTTTTGGTCATATCATGATTTTATCGAGAGCAGAGTTGCGTTCAAAATAGAGTGTACCACTTATTTTATATATATATATGCTATATGGGTGCATGCCAGAGTCATGGTGGTACCCTAACGAACCGAACCGATTCCTACCAAACAATTGTTTTCAATCAATGTAGATCACATGTTGATATTTTTTTGGTCATATCATGATTTTATTTATTTGTTTTTTCTTTTTCGGATGCTATAACGAGCGTCTGTACTGTAACATAACAAGATGAAGCACCGGCGCAACGCGCCGGTTTTCATACCACTAGTTTAATGTATAACAAAAAAAATATTGTAAAAAATATAATATAATATAATATAAATGGGTTAAACGGGTTAACCCGCCAACCTGACCGAGTTGACCCGAACCCGACCCGTCTAGCCAAACGGGTTCGTAGATTCAACCTGAAACTGCCCTGAACCCATTTAAACTAAACCATCCACAATTTTATGTTAGTTTCGTGTCGTATAAGAAATTCATATCCCTACCACTAACCATTATTACTCCATAAAGTCTTTCACGATTCACATTTAGAAATGTAAAAAAAAATAAGATTATACATTAAAGAAAGAAATAGAAATTAAAAGAAAAGGAGGGAGTATGATTAAAAACCATACCCCTATTAAAAATCAGCTGAATTAGAGAAGACAAATGACACAACATGTAATTTTATATGTGTAATATTATATATAATTGAAAGGCATAATTTGTATTTACGTTCAAAAAACTAAAACTAAGTGACATCCATTATAAAGGTCGTTCTGCCAATTCATGTTATTTGTGAGTGAATAGTAGGATCCAACTTCTCATACTTGGAGATAAAAGGCGTAAAACAGGTTTACCATAAAGACCATTCTAGTAGTTAACTAAATTTTTATAAGAGTAAATTACAAGTTTTGTCCTTTATGTATGTATCAAATTGCAAGCGGCGTTCTTTAACTTCAAATTTGACTGTCCTTAACGTTTCAAAATCATACATGTTATGTCCTTTAACCCTAACACAGTTAGATTTTTTTGATTAAATCTTATTACACAAGGGCATTTTAGTCTTTTTACCTATTTATTTAATATTATTTTAAAAAAGAAAACAAAACATTTTTTTAAAATTATCATTATCATTATCATAACTCTCTGTCTAGCACTACCACCACCAGCAACCCACCACCAGCAACCCACCACCACCAACTTTCTCTCTCTCTCCGGCGCTGCCGCAAAGTAACGTAAATTTTGGGTTTTTCAGCTTTGACTGCTATTTATTTCTTTCTATTCACAAGCTAATTTGGTGTCAAAGCTGCTTAAACAAATAGCAAAAACTTGAAACGCAGATAAGATAACGAGTCCGATAATCCATTGTGAACATAACATTTTAACAAATTTAAGATGCAAAAGATCATCCGTCTCAAAACCTCATATCAGAACGAAACAAATTTATTCATGTCACTAGAGTTAACAACAAAGAACAAGTTCACCAAGGGCACAAACGATCGGATTTGTACGGTCCAACGATGATTTCTACGACAGGTGATGCGCATGGGGAGCAAAAAAGGATTTCTGAAACCTGTGAGACTGATTCTTCATCTTTATCAAAAAAATAATGTGGGGATATCGTCATCTTCTTTAGTACAGGTGACTTGGCTAATATAAGCCTCACAAAATCCAACTCATTCTCCGAGTCGGTAAAATCTTGAATCTCAAATTCTTTCAAATGCTCCAACATAATATCTGAATAATCATCAAGTGTAAAAGAGCCCACATCATCATCTCCACCAACGAAAGCTTCTTCCCACATCTACATGAAGTGTCTTGTGTGAGTGTATGTTGACATAAGAATCAAAACAAGTAGAATACGACATAGATTCTTGTTATTTACCACTAGCTTAAGTTTCTCCAGATTTGGGGAGCTTCTAATCAAAAGAGCAAGAAAAGGTAACCCATATATGTGAGTAAAGCAAAGAGTATCCACACACAAATATTTCAAGTGGACTAATGGTGTCGGGAGCTTTTTCGGAAGTCTCCTTGGAAGAAATTCCTTGAGCCATAGCCAAAACAAAGGTTAGTGATAACTAATAAGCAAACCAAAGTCTAATCAAGTATATATCATGTAGATAAAATTACCTCAAAGCCGAATACCACAACATAAAGATATTCAATCACCGGTACACACTCGAATAGATCAACAATGGTGGAACCTCCATCATCACAGAGAAATGCCATCCCATGACCCTGCATAAATTACAATATTTAGACAAGTTATGGAAGAGGAAGACCATGGGAATTAAATTTTAATTATTGTAAACTTACAATAGTCAATCTCTTAAGTAATGGACAGCTGGATAAAAGCCGGTGAAGCGTTTTCTTATGCGTCCATACGCTTCTCAAATATAAGGTTGTAAGGCAACCAAATTCATTGAATGAACGTTGTTGGTAAAGAGCACAACCATGGAGATACAAACTTGTTAAATGGTGTAAAGAGAAGAGAGAAATGGGTAACCTATGCCCCTCGTCACCTCCATCCTCAAAATCAAGTTTTAATATCTTGAGAGTATTTTTCTTCGACAAATGAAGTATGATATGGTCAATCTCAACACACGAGGTATCTACTTTCATAGAAAGAGTGAACTCGTGTATTGGACCCTCGTGCATAAGCAGAACTTGGTATATCGCGTAGAAAAACCTACACCTCTTGGCCATATCTTTCCTTTTACTTGGTTTGTTAAGATGTAGCTCGATAGCAGACGGCTTAGGCCCACGAGTCCATTCTTGAAACTGATCCTCAATAAACACAAGTTTAGGGATTTTGATCCAATGGTACCTCCATTCCTTAGAGAGGATGCTTGTTCTTGCTGCCTCTTGAATCGGTAGCAGACATAAGATGGTTTCTATTACGCCTACAGGAAGCTTGCTGATTCTATCCATCTTATTAGGATACCCCATTAGCTGCAGAATTTGCTACTTTGAAAATTTGGTTAGTCTACACACAAATCAACAAAACAGATATGATAAGGAAAGAAGAAAGTCAAAGCTTTCAAACAACAAAATGGAATGGAACTGAGCCGATTAGGTTAGCGACTGTATCAAGGCACACATTTGTTTGAAGTATTGACGCAAAATTACCCAAATCCAGTAATGAACAACGTCTTATGATGTGTTTATGAGAAGTGATCGATATGAAAAGAAAATACCTGAAATGGATTATGTTATTTGACAAGCAACGAACCAGCCGCCACCAGCGACATTGACGAGAAGCATACACCAGAATAGAGTTAGGGCTCAAACACAAGTGGTTCCTGTACTTGTGTTCGTTTTTGTTGGGACTCTGCTTTGATGTTTTTATTTATTATTGAGTAAACTGCCATTTTGGTCCTGTGGTTTGGCCAGTTTTGTCATTTTAGTTCAAATCTCAAACTTTTTACATCTGGGTCCCTGTGGTTTACATTTTGTTGCCATTTTAGTCCAAAAGTGATATTTGACCAGAATCCCCAAATTAAAACCTCCTATTTTGTCCTTACCCTCAGGGGTATTTTGGTCATTTAAAATTATTGGATGGTGTTGATGCGGTTGTTGCTATAGTCACCTTTCACATTTACCATTCAGAGCTTCCTTTCCATCCTACTGCATCAATGGTTTCTCTACACAGCTTTGACTGCTTCAAAGATTGCATTTTTTCCCATTTCCCATATGGGTTTTCATCTAAAGATTCACTTTTTAGCTTCAAATTGTTCAAAGATTGAATCTTTTCACAATTCCCATATGGGGTTTCATCTAAAGATTCACTTTTTAGCTTTGAATGGTTCAAAGACTGAATCTTTTCACAAAACCCATCTGTTTTTCCATCTAAAGATTGAATCTTTTCAAAATACCCATCTGGGTTTTGATCAAAAGATTCATTTTTTAGCTTCAAATGGTTCAAAGATTGAATCTTTTCATCAAAAGATTCATTTTCTAGCTTCAAATGTGTTAAAGATTGAATCTTTTCATCAAAAGATTCACTTTTTCGGACCACCCATTTCTCAACGGAGCGAGCCACCGTCTCTGTGTAGTGAGAACCAATTCCGCTAGCAACAACCACCATCGTGGGACGGAGAGTGGAGGACAAGATGACCAAGTGTTGGATAATGGGTTAAATATTAAAGGGTGTAGAAAGGCCGGAACTAGTAAACTCCGGTGGACGGCGGTGGCGATGATGAGAACAAGGTTGCCGGAGATAGAGACCGATTGAATGGAAAAATTTCGGGACATGAACGACGGATGCCGGAGGCACATGTGGTGGAGATAGGGCGGTAGTGGCGGAGATTCGACGGTGATCCATTTGGAAGAAATAGGGTCAAAGGAGAAAAGTTTGACCGCTTGACCGCCTTCAACGGCGGCGGTGGTGGGTAGAGAGAGAGTGTAAAGTGACCGGAAAGGTGGGAAGGTGACGGTGTAGATGAGGCGGCGCCATGACCGGCAAATGGAGTATAGGGCGGAGGGAGAGATGAGAGAGAGACAAAGGTGGGCTATGTGATCCGGCAGCCTTGGTAGTAGAGAGTGGTGGTCGTCGGAGAGCTTACGCATGGTGTTAATGCGGATGTTGTTGATTGAAAAGTGGGATGGGAGTGAGAAATGGATGAAGATGATGATGAACAGGTGAGTTCGTTGAAAAGGGGGAAAGAAGAAAAGGAGAGGGGGGTGGGGGTGGGGGTGGGAGTGGGAGTGGGGTGGGGTGGGTAGGTTGGCAAGTGGGCAAAATGACTAAAATGCCCTTTAGAAAAGGACAAAAAATCAGGCTTTTTTTTTTAAATCTGAGCTGACTTTGCTTTTGGACTAAAATGGCAACAAAATGCAAACCACAGGGACTCAGATGTAAAAAGTTTGAGATTTTGGACTAAAATGACAAAAATGCTCAAACCACAGGGACCAAAATGGGAGTTTACTCTTTATTATTTTTTTAGGAGTTAAATGTAATTTTAGTTTGTGTGGTTTCGACTATTTTGACAGTTTAGTCCAAAGATTTCATTTTATTTCATCGGATGAGTAAATTGCCATTTTAATCCCTGAGTTTTGTCTAACTTTGCCATTTTAGTCCAAATAGTTTTTTTTTGCCTCTGGGTCCCTGACTTTTCCCTTTTTTGCCATTTTGATCAGATACACTAACTCCATCTTTAACCAAGGGTATTTTGAGGATTTTCATTTTAAATGTTTTCAATTGCCATTTTGATCCAATTCCAAAAAAATCAAAAAAATTCCAAAAAATTCTAAAAAATAATAAAAATTCTAAAAAATTCTAAAAAAATAAAAAAAATCCGTTTCGGCAGGAACCGTTTCGAACCCGTACCGTTTCGAGCCGAGCCGTTTCGAACCGAGCCGTTTCGAGCCGAGCCGTTTCGAACCGAGCCGTTTCGACCCGACCCGTTTCGAGCCGAACCGTTTCGAGCCGAACCGTTTCGAGCCGTACCGTTTCGAGCCGTACCGTTTCGACGCGAACCGTTTTCGAGCTGAACCGTTTCGACCCGTACCGTTTAGAGCTGAACCGTTTCGACGCGAACCGTTTCGAGCTGAAACGGTTCGCGTCGAAACGGTTCAGCTCGAAACGGTTCGCGTCGAAACGGTACGGCTCGAAACGGTACGGCTCGAAACGGTTCGGCTCGAAACGGGTCGGCTCGAAACGGGTCGGCTCGAAACGGCTCGGCTCGAAACGGCTCGGCTCGAAACGGCTCGGCTCGATACGGTTCCGCTCGAAACGGTTCGGGTCGAAACGGTACGGGTCGAAACGGTTCGCGTCGAAACGGTTCGGCTCGAAACGGTACGGGTCGAAACGGTTCGCGTCGAAACGGTTCGGCTCGAAATGGTTCGGGTCGAAACGGTTCGCGTCGAAATGGTTCAGCTCGAAACGGTTCGGGTTCGAAACGGTTCGCGCCGAAACGGATTTTTTGGATTTTTTAGAATTTTTATGATTTTTCAGACTTTTTGGAATTTTTTTGATTTTTTGGAATCGGATCAAAATGGCAATTAAAAACATTTAAAATGAAAATCACCAAAATACCCCTGGTTAAAGATGGAGTTTTTGGATGGAGTTAGTGTATGTGATCAAAATGGCAACAAAAGGAAAAAGTCAGGGACCCAGAGGCAAAAAAAAAAACTATTTGCACTAAAATGGCAAATTTGGACAAAACTCAGGGACTAAAATGGCAATTTACTCTCCATCGGATTAACTTCATTCATTTTTTTTGTTAACGAGAAGGGTAATTCGATCATTTTATATGTAATTCTGTTAACTAGAAGGACAATTCGGCCTTATAAATTCACCAAATTGTCCTTCTCGTTAACAGAAATAATGGATGAAGTTAACCCAGTGGACTAAAATGGAAGCGGTGAAACCTCTTTGGACCCGCAGACGAAAAATGAAATCTATGTACTAAACTAGCAAAATGATCTAAACCACAGGGACTAAAATAGCATCTAACTCTTTTTTTAGTGTGAAACTAATCTAATTATATTTTCACTCTTCAGTCTTCACAATTTAAATTCTACATCTTTTGTATAAATTAGGTTATGGTAATGTTTCACACTTGTCTTGGTGGGGTGAAATCAATGTTTTAAAAACCGGTTCAAATCGCCCGATACACCCAGTTGAATCACCCGATACATTCAGTTAAACCGTTTCTAAGTCCAATCCGGTATAGCATAAAAACTAGATTTTAAAACATTGGGTGAAATGTGAAAGAATAAGATTATACGTTAAAGAAATAAATGAATAAAAAAATTAGAAAAAAGAGAGAAAAATGTCCGGATAGCCCGTATGGTTTGGTGAAATTTCACCTATAGTACAACCTTATTCCTTATGGTTTGTACACTTGATTCTCGGACAGTCTCTAACATATGTGAATTAACTAAAATGCCCTTACTATTAAAAATACAAACTAAAACACTAAAAGATAAATTTAAATAATCATTTTAAACTCAAGTGGCCCACCATTAATTAAACGTCACTTATGTAATAAAAACAATTTAATTAACAAAAGCCTTGTGGGCCCCACCCTCACTTCGCTTCTTATAAAGCACCACCTACAACCACCTTATCACCACCCACATGCTCCATAACCACCACTTGCAACCACCTTGTCACCGTTCGTCTTCACTCTACCACCGAACTCCACAACCACAACTACAACCTTCGCCATCCCCAATTTATCCCACTCCACAACCACACCTAATCTGAACCTACCTCAACAATCTCTCCACCGCATACAATAACCAAACCAAACCAAATCGAACTCCAAACCTACAAATCTGAAATCAAAAGTACTTTGTTGGGGTCATTCAATTCAGGTTTACGTCTCCGAACCAGTCAGATTACAATTCATCGGATGCACCCTCGAATCGGAAACCTAGTTGGTCTCCATCACTCAACGTTACCACACCATTTAACAATGGTGTGCTTACGATGACAACAATGATATTATGAAGAAAAAGATTACAGTGGGGTGGGGTGGGGTTAGGTTATTTATATAACCTTAAAATAGAAGGTCGGTGGCTGCCAAATCACAGCCACCGCCTTTTTTCTTTATATAACATTTGTTCGCGTAACTCTAATCAAAATGAAATTCTGCTTTGGTGGTTGCTGCATTCAAATCAAGAGGTCAGGTGTTCGATCCTCAAGTAACCTTTTTATTCTCCAATGTAGTTGTAGTTATAATGTGAATACCATAGCAATGCTTTAACACATGGCACTAAGACTAACCGTACTGGGGCGTGTTTCCCCCTTATACCGCCGGAAAACGCCGGAAAACACCGGCACCCCCATTACGGTAGGCGTTTTTTTCGAAAAAAAATCAGGTTGGCGTTGTTTAAATAACGCTGGAACTTCATTTCTTTGTCCAATGATACCTTGCCATGTGTGTATAATATTTGTGTGTGTTTATAATTCGTTTTTTTTTTTTTAAAAAAAACAAAAGAAGAGGAAGAAGAGAATGATTTAATTTCTGGGTTTTTTTTGAAGTTACAGGTGGTGGGGAAGAAGAAGAAGAAGAAGAAGAAGAAGAAGAAGAAGAAGAAGAAGAAGAAGAAGAAGAAGGGGTAAAGAAAGTGGGATCTTTGTAATTTTTTTATGTTTTAAATAGTGTAATTTTTTATGTTTCAAAAAAAGAATGATTTAATTTCTGGGTTTTAAATAGTGTAATTTTTTTATTTTCTGTTTTTATTTTAGGTTTTTATGTTTTAAATTAAAAAATTATTGAGAAATGATTGAATGGGGGTTATTGGCATAATCCCCACTACGCCACTTTTGCTATAATGCCCCAACGCTGACTAGGATGCCACGTGTCAGATAATGCCCCATGGTGGGGGTATTAGGGTGTTCGGTGTGGGGAGGGGCAAACCCATATTACCGAATCGGCAATGGGTGGCAAACCAATGCCAACCCATTTGCCGCATGTGGTGTTTGACGAAATGGACTTAAATCGGTGATGCATTACCGAATCGGTGAGGGGAGGAAGGAGAGGGAGGGGGGTTGTGGGGTGGGGTCCATTTCAATCTCAACCAATCACATCTTTTTCTTTTTTTTTTATTTAAAAAGTTTACCACTTCACCAAATGTCTAAACCATTGCCAACACTTTTCATCAAAGTTTAAACACTTTTCACTAATTGACGTGGCACACTCTCGTTGGTTGATTTTTTAGTTTGCCACTCTCAAGTGTTTAACCACTCCTTACACCCTTATGTTTGTTCACCACTACACATGGTCTAACAAAAACCCATACATAAGTGTCAGATTTTTATTACTACGTTTCTTATCATCTAACAAATGTTTTTTTTTTTTTTAATTTTCTTTAATAATATTCTTTTACATCAAAATTCCAATAATTGACGTCTACACTTCCTACAATTTTTTAAAAACTTTATAAACTATTATTTTCATCCCAGATTCATTCTTTATGTTAAAAGGAAAAAAAAACTATTTTCTAACGACGTTATTTTTTTTACGTGTCATTATAATTTCACGTTTAGACGTAGTTGGGTTAAATATAATCTGCATTCATTCTTATTTTTATGTACGTTTTTCAGTTGGTGTACGTGTTAACATACATGTCTGTATAAATTAATACACCGACATCTTATTTTTACATTATTTTTTGGTTGGTCTACGTTTTGAGGTAAACTGTGTTTGGAAACGAGTCGGGTCAAATATAATACGTTTTCATTCGGCGGTATAAATTTGAGTTAATGTAAGTTTTGACGCCGATAAGTTTTGGTGCAAGGTAAGGGTGGTATAGTGGTTAGGTGGAACTCTCACTAAATGAACCAATCCGGGTTCGATTCCGTTTCTTTTGTAACTGCAATGCTTACATAGGTTATACTGAGTTAGACAAGATACATTGAAACTTGCATTTTCATACAGTTAATGGATCACATAACTTGCCGCTACCAATAAACAACTAACGTGTTGCCGCTGCAACGCGCGGCCTGTAGAAATAATCTAGTTTTTATTAAATAATAATGGTGGAGCCCACTTGAATTATTAAATAATAAATTAGATTTTTATAATGTCTTATTTATTATTTTTAATAGTAAGGGCCTTTTAGTCAATTCACATCCATTTAACACCCAAAGCTAACCCTCGTCCATTTTAAGGACTAACCGAGAAACGAGTGTACAAACCGTAGGGAACAGGGCTGTCATTTCAAAAAGGTGGGGACTGTACGTGAAATTTCACCAAACCAAATGGGCTGATCGAAAATTTCCTAAAAAAAGAGTATGATGTAAATCAACTTGAGAGATGCGAATTACACCAACGGTGGTTGATTGTGGGAATCTGTGATAGATCAAGAAGACATGTGGATTTTATGCCGAATCGGTGATAGATCAAGAAGACATGTGGATTTTATGGCGCCGGTTATGGTGAATATGTTCTCCCATTTACTTACCTAATATGATGATCCTTAGAAAATTGAGAGCATAGAAGCTTGATCGATGATTCATGTAAGTACTAGCTAAATCAAACCAGATTAGAGCTTGGATAAACCCAATTTTGTATTCATGGAATCAAATTTGACTCGGATATTTTGAAGAGTTAATTACTGTTTTCGTCCCTATGGTTTGTTAAAAATCACTATTTCAGTCTATTAGTTTAAAAAATGTGATTTTAGTCTCTGTGGTTTCACTTTAGCAACCATTTCAATACAGTTATTCTGTTAGTACAGAGACTGAAATGGTTATGAAAGTGAAACCACATGGACTGAAATCGCAATTTTTGACAAACCACAAGGACGAAAACAGTAATTAACTCTATTTTGAAACAGAAGATGAATTGCTGTATTGTCATAGTTTTGCATAAAGAAGTGCATGCATGCCACATGAAAATTGTAGAAGTTTTTTTGTCCATTGGTTTCTGTTACAAGTTATTCTGTTCGACTCACTTGTTAGTTGCTCTTCATTGAGTTAAAGTAGTGCATAATAATGTAACTGGTGCTCTAGCAAGTGAAAAGTAAGCTGGTATGGCTTATTATTTCAGTGGTTATAGTAGATAATCATATGCCTTCTTATTCCCGAGTACAGCATCAAGACCCGAAAGGCATAACATTTTAACAAATTCAAGATGCATAAGATCATCGTCTCAAAACCTCATATCAGAACGAAACAAGTTTGTGCATTTCAGTAACGTCAACAAAAAAAAAAAAAACCACAACCATCAAACGCAGGACCAATTGGATTTCAATTATCTGACCACGATTTCTACCACATGATGTTTACCAGAGGGGCCGCGCATGGAGTAAAGCAAAGGATTTTTATAATCTCTGATTCTTTATCTTTATCAAAATCATAACATGGGGATATCCATACCTCCTTTAGTACAGGTGACTTGGCCATTATAAGCTTCACAAAATCCAACTCATTCTCTGCGTCGCTAAAACGTATAATCTCTAATTCGTTCAGATGCTCCAACGTAATATCTGAATAATCTTCGAGTGTAAAAGAGCCCATCTCATATTCTTCAAGATCTTCGTCATACATCTACATGAAGAAGTGTCTTGTGTGAGTGTATGTTGACATAAGAATCGAAACAAGTAGAATTCAACATAGACTCTTGTTATTTACCACTAGCTTAAGTTTCTCAAGGTTTGGGGAGCTTCTAATCAGAAGAGCAAGAAAAGGTAACCCATATATGTGACTAAAGCTCAAATCATGTATACACAAGTATTTCAAGTGGACTAATGCTGTTGGGAGCTCTTTCGGATGTCTCCATCGAAGAAAATCCTTGAGCCATAGCCAAAACAAAGATTAGTGATAACTAATAAGCAAACCAAAGTCTAATCAAGTATATAGTTATATACCATGTAGATAAAATTACCTCAACGAAGGAAAACACAACATAAAGATATTCAATCACCGGTAAACACTCTAATAGATCAACAATGGTAGTATGTCCATCATCATAGATAAATGTACTCCCATTATCCTGCAAAATTACAACGTTTAGATAAGTTACGGAAGACCATGGAAATTAAATTTTAGGGTTATTAGATTTTATCACCTTTAACTATTGGCCATTGGTCGCTGCCACCCCCAACTATCACTTTGACGTCTGCCACCCCCAACTTAACACTTAGTGTGTTCTGTCACCAGATCACTAACTTTTGATCCTGTTACTATACTTTTGGGGGTGTTCCGAGATCCCTAAAACCTTCCCAAGATCCCTATGACACCCCAAAAAGTGTAGTAACATGTTCAAAAGTTAGTAATCAGTTAACGACGTGGTGACAGAACACACTAAGTGTTAAGTTGGGAGTGACGGGTGTCAAAGTGATAGTTGGGGGTGGCAGTGGCCAATAGCCAACAGTTAGGGATGATAAAATCTAATAACCCTAAATTTTATATTATTATAAACTTACGAGAGTCAAACTCTTAAGAAATGGGCAGCTGGATAAAAGACGCAGAAGCATTTTCTCATACATCCATACACCTTCCAAATGTAAGGTTGTAAGATAACCAAATTCATTGAATGAACGTTGTTGGTAAAGAGCACAACCACTGAGATACAAACTTGTTAATTGGTGTAAAGAGAAGAGAGAAATGGGTAACTTATACCCCACATCACCTCCCGCACAAAAAGAAAGTTTTAACATCTTGAGAGTATTTTTCTTCGATAAATGACGTAGTATTTGGTCAATCTCAACACACGAGGTATCTACCCCCATAGAAAGAGTGAACTCGTGTATTGGACCCTCGTGCATAAGCAGAACTTGGTATATCGCGTAGAAAAACTTACACCTCTTGTGCATTTCTCTCCTTTTACTTGGTTTGTCAAACGTTTGTTCCAAAACAGACGGCTCGGCCCTATCGGTCGACACTTCAAACGTATACTCGTTAAAAACAAGTTTAGGGATTTTGGTCCAATGGTACCTCCATTCCCTAGAGAGGATACTTGTCCTTGCTGCCTCTTGAATCGGTAGGAAACATAAGATAGTTTCTATTATGCCTATTGAAAGCTTGCTAATTCTATCCATCTTATTAGGATACCCTTATTTGCAGCAAAATTAGCTAGCTACTATGGGAATATGTTTTGTCTACACCCAAAACAACAACAAAACCAAGTAACATAAACAAAAAACCGATGAAAGTGAAAGGGATTGGCTCAATTAGGGTTGGAACAGAAGCAATTAGGTTAGTGACTTTAACAGCGAAAAATCATTGCACACATTTGTTTGAAGTATTGACGCCAAATCCAGTAATGAACAACGGCTTGGTTATGAAGTTTATGAGAAGTAATCGAATATGAAAAGAAAATACCCGTTGTACAACTGACTGATATGGCTTAAGTTATCTGATAAGGAAGCAATCAGGCGACCAACGAACCAGCCGCCACCAGCAGAAGAAGCATATACCAGAGTAAGGTTAGGGTTTACTAAGTATACTGTATACACGACACAAGTGGTTCTTGTACCTTATATCGATTTCTGTTGGTTCTTGTACCTTATATCGATTTAACAAGCTACGCTACTGAAGGTTGACTACCTGATTAAACTACGATTTTGAGACAAAAACATACTAGTGAATTTTAAGGATTGTCCTTTATCTTTATACTTATTTTCAGGCGTTGTTTTTTATGTTCAAAATTAACGAATTTTGTCCTTTATGTTTTCATATCATACACGTTTTGCCCTTTAGGCCTAACCCAGTTAGTTTTTTCAGTTAAATTTGGTCATGTGGTTTACACATGAGGGCATTTTTGTCAATTCAAAGATTGCAGAAGCTTGTAAATCTGTTGTTGAACTTACCTTTGAATTGACCAAAATGCCCTCATGTGCAAAACATATGACCAAATTTAACTGAAAAAACTAACTGGGTTAGGCCTAAAGAACAAAACGTGTATGATACGAAAACATAAAGGACAAAACTCGTTGATTTTAAACATAAAGGACAACGCCTGAAAATGGGTATAAAGATAAAGGACAATCCTTGAAATTCACTCAAAATATATTAAAGAAAGAGTTAATTGCCAAAATTGTTCATGAGATTTGGGCGTGTTAGCCATTTTCGTCCAAAATGACTTTTTTGTACCAAATAGCCCCCCACGTTTATAACTTTTTGTCATTTACATCCAAATGCCTAACTAGGTTAGAAACAACCATTTGATGAGGGGTTTTTTTTTTTTTTTTTTTTTTTTTTGAAATTTCACAAGTACAGGGCCTCCTGAAATGTAATTTCTTTTTAAACCTAAAACCATCACCAAGACCTGATTCCGATTTCATCATAGCAAAAGTCATTAACTAAACTTGCGATTTCTAAAACGAACCGAACAATATTTTAATTCACAGATCTACCGAAAAACTCGAATTTGACTACTAACTTACAAATCAAATTCCATTAGACAATAATAATTCTCTTTCACTACTGTGCAAAGCATCCTGAACTTGTGCAGCAAATTGCATATTCCACAACATATCCTCCACAGAAGGTCTCTCTAATGGATCATTTACCAAACACCTGCAGCAGATTTCCGCTATTGTTGTTAACGATTGATCGGAACATTCATCACGAACTGCTGGATCAACCATCTCCTTTGTAGCCGCATCGTCGGCTGTAATTCTGGCTTGAAACTGTTCTTTTACGGACTCTATTTCCTTTTGTGTGCATGGCGGTTTTTAATATGATTTCGAGTAGCATTACACGGAAATCATACACTTTCTCCGGATTGATGATACGAGTCATGAGAACAGTTGCAAGAATACTAGCTAACAGAACCACACAAAACAATGATCAGCCCTGCAATTGTTGCATGGTGACTGCAATTTGAGAACACAGATAACCTGAAGGAGCCACCATCTGTTTTTGCTTTTGAGATTATATATCAAACAGATAACCTGCAGTTTGAGAACACAGATAACCTGCAATTTTGTATAAGAAGTGCATGCCACATGAAAATTGTAGAAGTTTTTTTTGTCCACAGGTTTTTGCTACAAGTTATTCAGACTTATTCTCTTTGACTTACTTGTTAGTTACTCTTCATGGAGTTAAAGTAGTGCATAACAATTAGCATGATAATGTAACTGGTGAATAAATCTCTAGCAAGTGATAAGTAAGCTGGTCTGCCTTACTTTTTCAGTGGTTACCGTAAATAATCATATGCCTTCTCATTCCCGAGCACAACTTCAAGACCCAAAAGGCATAACATTTTAACAAATTTAAGATACAAAAGATCATCCGTCTCGAAACCTAATATCGGAATGAAACAAATTTGTTCATTTAACTGAACTCGACATTAAAAAAAACAGAATCACAAACGGCATGACCAATTGAACTTCAACGTCTGACGATGATTTCTACCATAGGTGATGCGAACGGAGAGCAAAAAAGAATTTCGGAAATCTGTGGTTCTTCATCTTTATCAAAATTATAATACGGGGATACCGTCACCTTCTTTAGCACAGGTGACTTGGCTAATATAAGCCTCACAAAATCCAACTCATTCTCTGCGTCGCTAAAATTTCGAATCTCAAATTCTTTCAAATGCTCCAACATAATATCTGAATAATCATCAAGTGTAAAAGAGCCCAAATCATCTTCGTCAAGCCAGTCTCCGTTATACATCTACACGATGAAGTATCTTGGGTGAGTGTATGTTGAGATAAGAATCAAAACAAATAGAATACAACATAGATCATTGTTATTTACCACTAGCTTAAGTTTCTCTAGGTTTGGGGAGCTTCTAATCAGAAGAGCAAGAAAAGGTAACGCATATATGTGCATAAAGCATAAACTATCCACACACAAGTATTTCAAGTGGACTAATGCTGTTGGGAGCTCTTTCGGAAGACTCTTTGGAGCAAAACACTTGAACCATAGCCAAATCAAAGATTAGTGATAACTATTAAGCAGACCGAAGTCAAATCATGTATTTACCATGTAGATAAAATTACCTCAACGATGAAAAGCACAACATTAAGATACTCAATCAATGGTAAACACTTAAATAGATCAACAATGGTGGTATCTCCACTCCTAAAGATGACCGAACACTCACAATCCTGCAAAAATTACAATATTTAGACAAGTTGTTGAAGACAATGGGTCGATGGGAACTAAATTTTGGTAATTATGAACTTACAAGAGTCAATATCTTAAGTAATGGACTGTCACACCCCAACCGATGGCGGAATCATCGGGGCGCGGCACTGAGCGAAACAGATTGTTCAGAAGTTTCCACAACAACTATCATACAATTCAGTTATATAACACGTCCCATACCGTGTCCCAAATAATAACAAGTTATCATAGAAATCAACTAAACAATATGGGAACTGTTCCGACAACTCAAATTCTTAATTATTACAGACCGAATTAAATATTGTCTTAAGACTTCTAGACGGCTAACTGTAGGTCTTACTGACTACAGGTGCCAGTACAAGATCTACAGATAATTATGGCCCTGGAGCAGGTATGTGGACACTGTCCTAAGGTCACAGGCTCCTAGAAGCTTATTATTGCCTCGCTTCCCTAGCACGCTAGTAGCTTAAACACCTGTCACATACGTTAAAATAAAAGTCAATACATATAATGTAAAGGTGAGTACACAAGTTTGATATAGCATATAGAGTTCGAATAGTTTACGCATAACCAAGCACGTACACAAGGGCAAACGATGCATGTAAATTATCAACATGGGACCATCGATACCAATGACTTCAAGTTGACTGTCCGAGACAGTTCGCAATACATGATTACCACCGTAATCCATGCAAGTAATTGTCCTTAGCAACCCCCGTGTGAACGGGTGCTGAGTCCAAACTATAGTACTACGTTGCTAAAGCAGGTAGATAGCACTCCACGTGTAAACATAATAAACAGCAATCATTTAGACAAGTAATACATGCAAGTAGGTTAGCGTTCAAATAGTTTGTGTTGTTTGTGAATTTGATAGATTACGTATGTAACACCCAAAAGTGCTGAAAGCAAAAAGGGATCGAGTATACTCACAGTGGTTGATCGTGGATTGAGAGGAACACTGAGAATAGGTTAGCCTGAATAGTTTGATAACACAACGATGAGTAATGCGGAAAAAGTAAACAATGTACTTGGATCGAGTAGGCCATTCGATCGGACAGCAGTTCGATCGAGTGGGCTGTTCGATTGGTTTGAAAGTCCGTTCGAACATCCATTCGATCGGCCGGCTGGCTCGATCGGCTGGTTCCTTCAAGTGGATTGTTTCTTCCTTTGATGTGAAGGATGTGTTTGTGTATGATGGTTTGTACTACCTTTCAAGTTGGCCGATCGAACGGCTGTTCGATCGGTTAGCCCAACCGATCGGCTAGCACTTCACTGTTTTCAAGTATGTCACTCGATCGGTTGGCATGCTCGATCGGATGACATTCCAATGTTTCGAAAAGTCTAAGTGTTTTGAAGTGTAGTATCTCATGATTCGAGTAGTGATGATCACAATCGAGTGGCTCGATCGATCGAATAGAACTCTGTCAATATTACACTTCATGAGTTTGTGGGACTAAGTGCTAGTCGATCGGTTAGCCTAGTCGATCGGCTGGCATAGTCGTTCGGTTGGGCTGTTCGATCGAACAGCCTAGCCGTTCGGCCAGCTTCTCGATTCGGTTAACCTATCACTTAACACTTGGTTATTCCCGTTAATTGTTGATGTTTTAGAGATATTTTGACTACGAGTTGAACCACAAAACTGAAGTCCCCACTTAGCCTACTGACTCGAGCAGGAATCACCCAAACTCGGTCAGAGACGGTTTGGAACCCAAGTTTAACGTTTAACCCGAAATCGGTATATCTCTCGGTAGAACCCGGATCTTGAACCATGTGTTTGTTTAGATTGATTTGTAAGTCGGTTCAAGTCTCGTTTTCACCTTTTTGAGTGTAAAAGAGTTGAAAGATAGATGAAAACCCATCTTCCAATCCTTTTCCACCGTGAAATGTTAAGATCTTTGGAAGATTTTAGGTTATTTATGTGGAAATCGGTTAGATCTAAGTTATTCATGGTGGAATGATGCCAAAACTTAGTGTTCTTGAAGAACACATGATGACATCACCCAAGAACACCTAGATCTTGGTGATTTCATGGATGAAATTCAGATTTTGAAAGATAGAAAGATGTAGAATCGATTAATGAACAAAAACGTACAAGGATTAGAGCGAAATACTTACCGGTTTGAGAGAAATCTGAGATTTAGTGAGAAGAAGAGGCTGGTCGGTCAGAGCTTTTCCAAAAGTGGAAAGCTTGACAAGGACAGCCCTATTTATAGGCTTCCAAAAGAGGAAAGGGTCAGCTGATCGAACAGCATCCCTGATCGAGCAGCTGCCCGATCGAACAGCCTGTTCGATCGGCTAGCCTGTTCGATCAGGTTGCCCTGTTCGATCGGCTAGCCTGTTCGATCAGGTTGCCCTGTTCGATCGGCTAGCCTGTTCGATCAGGTTGCCCTGTTCGATCGGCTTGCCTGGTTTTGAGTGTTTCGCGACGATTTTTGATATTTCGACTTCGATGAACGATGATTTGAGAATGATAGAATTCCTAATCAAATTACTTTTAGTCTCAACTACTATATCTAACATACGAGCATCCTTACAACCATTTCGGGTTCGATTTCCATTGAGTTTGATTCACCTTTGAGTCTTGATTGATTTTGATTGATTCACCACACACTTTAACATAAAAGTAAACATGCACAAGTAACACATAAGGCACACACACACGTATAAAAAGTACTAAAATCCCCACACTTGAGTTTGATGATTGATTTGATTAGCTTGATTATCGATTGACTAGCTTTATTGCATTGTTACTTCCTATCATTCACAGTCGGTCGTTGATTCGCAGTTCGATTATTGGTCGATTAGTTTGATTATACAACACTTACTCCAAATAATATGAAAATCAAAATGAAACTAAAATGAAATTAATCTTTATTGATCTTTAATTCCAATAACAGTCAACACTTGACTTTGACTTTGACTTTTTGGAAAACACGGGGTGTTACATGGACAGCTGGATAAAAGACGTAGAAGCGTTTTCACATATGTCCATACACTTCCCAAATGTAAGGTTGTAAGGCAACCAAATTCATTGAATGAACGTTCTTGGTAAAGAGCACAAGCATGGAGATACAAACTTGTTAAATGGTGTAAAGAGAAGAGAGAAATGGGTAACCTATGCCCCTCATCAATTCCCGCATCAAGGTCAAGTTTTAATGCCTTGAGAGTATTTTTCTTCGACAAATGATGTAATATATGGTCAATTTCAACACACGAGCCATCTACTTCCATATCAAGAGTGAACTCATGTATTGGACCCTCGTGCATAAGCAGAACTTGGTATATAGCATAGAAAAGTTTACACCTCTTGTCCATATCTTTCCTTTTACTTGGTTTGTTAAGATATTGCTCCACAGCAGACAGCACAGGCCCATCAGTCCATTCTTGAAACCGATTCTCGATAAACACAAGTTTAGGGATTTTGGTCCAATGGTATCTCCATTCCTTAGAGAGGATGCTTGTCCTTGCTGCCTCTTGAATTGGTAGTAGACATAAGATGGCTTCTATTATGCCCGAAGGAAGCTTGCTGAGTACATCCACCTTAGGATACCCCATTAGCAGCAAAATTAGCTACTTTGAAAACCTGTTTAGTCTACAGACAAATGAATAAAACAGATATGAAGAAAACCATGCAACTTAAGTTTACTTAAATCCAGTAAGCAACGAAACTTAACAGCAGACATTTGTTTGAAGTATTAAACAAAATGACCCGAATCCAGTAATGAACAACGGCTTATTATGTTTATGAGAAGTAATCGAAATGAATAGAAAATACCTTATGTTATTTGATAAGCAAATCGGCGACCACCAGCGACATCGACGAGCAGAGGTAGGGGTTAGGGTTCAAGCACAAGCGGTTCCTATAATTTTTTATGTCGATTCTTTTTCTAGTTTGTTGAGTGTCACGATCCGCCTAAATTCAAAATTTTTCTCGCGAGTTCCGGAAGATTCCGGAACACTAAAGAAGCATCTAGGGCTGCCCGGAAGTTTCCGGAACAGCCTACAAGTTGCTGGAACATCTTGGCACCATCGGAAGACTCTAGATCAGCCAAGAATTCTCTAGAGACACCTTGAAAACACTTGATATTTTGCAAGAAGACTCTAGAAATCAACTTATAAATATCCAAGATATTATGTTTAGAATTATCTAGATGGAATTCTCTAGAACTAGAAAGGACTAGTATAAATAGGATGATGAGGTCTCATTTGGAGATCACCCAACAATATCACAAGTAAACACACTTGTACTTGTAAACACACTCTTGTAAATCTTCTTGTAATCAATACAAAGTTGTTTCTTTGTATACACAATTTGCAACCATCACTTGAATCACTCAAAACACTACATCGTTGGGGCACACAGCTTAACTTAGATCAAGTCTAAGTTGCTACACGTGAGTTAAAAGTTTACTCCGTGACAAGTGGTATCAGAGCGGGACGATTCATTTGGGATGGCATCCGAAACAAAAGGCGATGAAAGACGCACAACTAAGAAAGAACGAGAGGCAACATATGACAAGCGCATTGGCGACACCAAGGTGGCGGTCACTGAATTGGGTGCGCAACTTGACCTTGCATTCCAACGAGTACAGGCATTGGAAACTGATTTCAAAACTTTCAAAGACGACGTCAAGTCTCTCATGGGAGTTTGGCGTCACGAGCTTACGAAATTGTTCAAGGAGGAAATGTCGAAGCTACGAAACGAGGTGGAGAATAGTATTCGAGATTGTCACCACAGCTTCTTGGACCTAGAAGCAAAAGTGAAGGAAAATAAACAAGTAGTTGTGCATTCAGCCAACACCGATCTCTTCACTCCTAGAGTCGAGATCCCAAAGCCAACTCCATTCCTTGGCAAAAGAGAAGCACGAGCGGTTGACGACTTCGTATGGGAGATGGAACAATACTTGGGTGGAGTGCAAATCAAGGACGATGCCACCAAAATCAAGACGGCCAGCATGTACCTAAAAGACACGGCAGCACTATGGTGGAGACGTCGATACACGGACATCACCAAAGGTACGTGCACTATTAACACTTGGGCTGAATTTGTCCAAGAACTAAAGAAACAATTTTACCCGGTCAATGCTGAGCACGAAGCTAGGAGCAAATTGAGAAAGCTCAAGCATACCGGAACCCTCAAGGACTATGTCAAAGAATTCACGACACTTGTCCTTGAAATCCCCGATCTGTCGGAAAAGGATTCCCTTTTCTACTTCCTCGACGGGCTACAATATTGGGCTAGAACAGAATTGGATCGTCGCAATGTTCATGATTTAGCTACTGCCATCGCCGTAGTTGAAAGCTTGATCGATCTTAAGGAAAAACGCCCAGCTAAACTCGTAGTCGAAGAACCTGATGACGACGTAGGTGGGGGAGCAAAACCAAGTTACACTCGAAGGACGGAAGGTCCAAAACCCCCAAGATATAATAGCAACCAGCCCGCAAGGAAAGGATGCTTCATTTGCGAAGGGTCGCACGATGCACATGATTGTCCAAAGAAGTCTAAGTTAACAGCCCTTATCAGGACTGAAGATGATGAAGCCGAAGATAACGAGGAGGCTCGTCTAGGAGCAATGCAACTTCAAGCCCTCAATGCTTTAAGTCTAACCCAAAGGAAGCCGTTAAAAATGGTTCATGACCCCTCGAGAAAAGCCAAGGTTAGTCATTCAAATGGAGAGCAAAAAGGTCTTCGGTTCGTAACTCTTGAGATTAACGGAGAACAAGCAAAAGCCTTAATCGATACCGGAGCCAGTCACAATTTCATTACCCGGGACGAGGCCAAAAGACTTGGTTTGCGGATCACTACCAAAGAAGGACTAATGATGAAGACTGTTGGCGGGGAACCTAAGTCAATCGAAGGCGTAACCTATGACGCCAAAGCCAAGATCGGGACATGGAAGGGCAAAATTACTTTCTCAGTCGTTCCCATGGACGACTACAAAATTGTGCTCGGGTTGTCATTCTTCGATAGGTCCAACGCCATCCCCGATGCATTCCTCAACACCTTGTACCTCATCAAGGACAAGGAGGTTCACACGGCACCCATGGAGACGGATACAAGGCACCGAGGCAAAACCTTATCCGCCATGCAGATCGTGAGAACAAAGCAACAACCACGTAAGCGACACGACGAGGGCGTCGTGTATTTAGGTGGGGGAGAATGTCACGATCCGCCTAAATACAAAATTTTTCTCGCGAGTTCCGGAAGATTCCGGAACACTAAAGAAGCATCTAGGGCTGCCCGGAAGTTTCCGGAACAGCCTACAAGTTGCTGGAACATCTTGGCACCATCGGAAGACTCTAGATCAGCCAAGAATTCTCTAGAGACACCTTGAAAACACTTGATATTTTGCAAGAAGACTCTAGAAATCAACTTATAAATATCCAAGATATTATGTTTAGAATTATCTAGATGGAATTCTCTAGAACTAGAAAGGACTAGTATAAATAGGATGATGAGGTCTCATTTGGAGATCACCCAACAATATCACAAGTAAACACACTTGTACTTGTAAACACACTCTTGTAAATCTTCTTGTAATCAATACAAAGTTGTTTCTTTGTATACACAATTTGCAACCATCACTTGAATCACTCAAAACACTACATCGTTGGGGCACACAGCTTAACTTAGATCAAGTCTAAGTTGCTACACGTGAGTTAAAAGTTTACTCCGTGACATGAGGGACTCTATTTTAGTGTTTTCCTTTTTTGTTTTTCTAATGGATAATTAGTTAATTACCCGAATAATAAAAAGATTGATATGTGAGAGACCGAGATTATACGTTAAACAAATAAATAAAAAAGACTATGAGGTGTGTGAATGCGGTTGTGTCATCAAACATAAAAAACTAATCATACGGTCATCCACGGATAGACGAGAGGGGATGGGTTTTTGGAGGAACTTTATGTCGGCTGCCCTTTGACCATCCATTGCCAATTGGATCTCTTGTTCCTTTAGCGAGAGAATTCGAGCAAGTTTCTCGTCTAATTTGGAGAAGCCACTTGATCCACCCACAATATTTGTTGTCATTGTAGAAGTGAATTTGCCTTTTCTTGCTCTTGCAGCAACTACCTTGCTTTTGTCTTTATCTGGTGAGCGTTACAATTCTTGTGGTTCCTCAAACTTTAGCTCGTTGTTGGAGTCATTTAGGTCTAAATAAGAATGAGCATCTGATCCGCCAGCAGACGAGCTTGGCTAAGGCGTGCCTGAAGTAGTCTTGGAATGCTTTGATGATTGGCCATTTGGAGAATATATAAGCACCTCCCAAGCTTTCACCATGGCAAATGGACAACCGTATGTTGCTTAAATTCATCATGGACGGTCGACATGATTGTCGAATACCCAACCTCCGGCTGACGTTAGCTGGATCTTCGGTGACGTCAAGAGCTTTTATCCTTGTTTGCTACAAAAGAACAAACCGTTAGCCTCGCCACGGGGGACCCCGGGAGGGGGATCCGTGACCAAGCTCCGGCGTGAGAGTAAGTAAACTTGCCGGGAAGTGAGAGGAGTTTCTTCCGATGAGGATATTCACCAGAAGGTTCCTTCTTTGGTGTGAATCTAATTAATGAGTGTGTGTAGTAAATGTGAGGAATGTTTGTCGGAGTTTTATGAGAGGAGAGTTAATGAGAGGGTAGTAAATGAGAGAATGCCGGAGATTATACCTGCCTTAGCCCTTTCTTCTTCTCTCTTATATATTAGCAAGCCCTTATCTTGTTAAGGGTTTTCCCACGTATAATCCGACGGTTTTTGGAAGCTCTTGGGAAGGTCAGACACGTGTCTGACCCCCAACGGTGGGATATCCTTCTCCATTAATGCTCTGCCGGATAAGTACAGTGATTTAGACCAGATCCGCTTCTTATCAAGCATTTAATGAACACTGTTTCTCTTAGCTGTTTCCCGCTCGTTGCAACCGAAAGAGAAACCTTGGTGGGCAAGGTTATTCTGTCTGATGGGCCTTTATGTAACTGGGCTTCCAAAGAAAAGGCCCAAAGTGGGTGAAGTGGGTTTCCCTACTGGCCCGTCGTCAAGTCATCTTTAGTCCCTGGTTCTGAGACTCGAGGCTCATAATCCGGGGCTGAGTCACAACCGCTTAAGAGAGGTGGTTTCTCTTTTGGTGGGCCCACTCCGGGTCAGTTACTGCCTGTTGTTCCCATTAATCATGGCATCGCCAGACGCATATAGCGGGAGTTAATCCCCTAGTAGCACGTGCTCCTGTTTTAATTTTGAAGAGACCGCTGATGTGATGGTTACTTGCATGTCAGTGGTATCTCTTTAAATACCCTATTTGGCCTTTCCGATTTCTCATTCAAATTCTCCAACTCCTTTTTCTTCTTTGTAACCATCTTCCTGAATCACAGTTTTCTCTAATCATGAGTCGCGGTGGCCGGTCCTCGATAAGGTCCATACTGACGGCGAAGGACTTGAAATCCTTCGTTGAGGCATACAACATCCCGGATCGATTCTCTCCTTCCTTGCCCAGCCCTAGTGAATCGGCAGAATGTATGCCGGACAAGATACCCATTTACACCCTTGCCTTTTCTTCCTGTGGGGTCCGATACCCCCTTTCTGCTTTTAAGATTTCTCTGCTCCATCACTTTGGCGTCCATTTCTCTCAGATTCACCCTTTGGGGTTCATGAGGGTGGTTCATTTTGAACTATCCTGTGCAGCTATCTCAGGGGAGCCCTCTGTTCCTCTGTTTTGCATGTTCTATAGGCTTATCTCCGACGGAGATTGGTTTACCTTCGCGAAGCGATAAAACAATGTTTCGAGGCCTTGCTATAGCTTTATGCCCACCTCTACTTATCCAAAGGACTGGAAGTGTAGATTCATCTTCGTTTCTGTCGCTATGTTGCCGGAGTCCCCTTTGCCAAAGGATCTTGACGCTGCTATTGAAGACACTATCCCTACCCTTTCTACGGCCGAGACCATTCAGTGGAAAAGGATGTGTGACAACCCAACGAGGGCATTCACTTTCTCCGAAGGGATGCTTGCTATGGGGGGCTGAGTCCCTCTTATCCAGTCCGTCCGAGAGCTTTTTTCGGCAAGAAAGGTACTTCTTTGTTCTTGATTTGTTTCTTATAGCCATTCTCTTTTTTACGTCTTTGAAGATCCTGTAGTCATCTTTAGTGTCTTCTTTTTGTGCAGAGATAACTTTGTGGAGGCTTCTCCAGGGTGACTCCAAGGATGTAAAATATGTGGTTGATAACGAGGTTGATCCTAGGTTGAATGCAGAAGTGCAGGTTACAGGGGGATCCGCCCAGGCAGGAGGTTCTGCTGCCCTGGGTGGTGACGAGGAGAATCCTTCTGGTGAAGAGGAGAGTTCTCCTGACTTTCCTCCTGTTCATCCCTCTGGTCAAAGTGACGACGAAGACGTGGAGATCCAGTTAGTTCGTAAGAGGAGATCTGCCAGTCCCCAACCGGCTCCTGCACCCCGTAACATCCGTCAGAGGCTTCGGAGTGCCAGTGGTCAGAAGCTTCCCCCTTCCTCTAAAGCTGCTTCTGACCTTCCTCCTGCTGGGGTCAAAGGTTCCTTGTCCAAACATTTGAGGTCCTCAAGCTTAGTGAGTGCTCCTTTGTTGGTAAGCTCTCTTTTCTCCTATTTTTTCTTTGTCTTTCTTGTCTTGTTTCTGATTGTTCTTTTTTCTTACTTCTTAGGGGAGTTCCAGGGAGCCTATAGAAATTCCAACTGGTCCCTCTCCTTCCCGTATCCGGGATAAGGCCTCTGAAGTGGGGGTGGCTCGCTTTTCCTCGGCTTTCGAGCTCTCTCCTTCACATGCTACTGGGACTAGCAAACCTACT
This sequence comes from Helianthus annuus, assembly GCF_002127325.2. Lineage (NCBI taxonomy): Eukaryota > Viridiplantae > Streptophyta > Magnoliopsida > Asterales > Asteraceae > Helianthus > Helianthus annuus. The sequence continues at coordinate 3,322,820 of NC_035439.2, forward strand.
CTCTTCGAAGGCCTTGCACATCGATCCCCTCTTGCCCCTTTGTTTGCCGATGCCATCCCCTCTACTTATGTCCCTAAATGGAAGGTAACTAGTTCTTCCGTGATAGGGACTCCTGAAGCTGCTAGGGATTTTCTGAACCATGCTGTTCCTCCCTCACATAAATTTGTAAATTCTGCTCCGAGGGATGATCTCTTTGAAGATCAATATAGCATGTCTTTGTGTGAAAGCTTTTTTAGGGGCGCTGGGATGTTGCAAAGGATCGATGATTTGAGGAAGGCAAATGAAGGGCTTAAGGTTGAGCTTAAAGCTTCCCAGTCGGTTGTTGCCGGGCTCAGGGGCCAGGTGGTTGATGCCGAGAGGAGACTGCAGGAGGAGAAGGTACATAGTCCTCCCCCCCCTCTTTTTTTATGTACATACTTACTGATCCTTTGCCTAGGGGGATGGAGCTATGCTTGAGAGGAAGGAACGAGCTTGGGAGCGGGAGATGGCGTCGTTGGTTGAGGAGAAAGAGGGGCTTGCTGCTGAGCTGAAGCATCTGAAGGAAGTTGGCTCCGTTTCCCAGGAACAGCTCAATACTATGTATGCAGACTACGAGATCACTTCTGATGATAACCAACGATTGGCGGGGGAGAAGCACTTGTTGATTACTGAAGGTTTTGGGGCTTTTCTTGCTGCTGTTGCTCAATCGGAGGACTTTAAAAGTGGCTTGGAGGAGGTGTACAGGGCATATAGGGATGTGGGCTACCAGGCGGGATTAAAGGATGGCTATGCCTATTCTGCTCAGGGCCTGGGCAGAAAAGAGACTCCTCTTTATAACTTTAAGGCAAAAAAGAGGTTGTCCAAGCTGAACGAGGAGTTTGGGCGTAAAACCCCGGCCATCCTTGTGAAAATCCTGGAGTATCCCCTGATCTCTATTGATGAACTGAAAGCCCTGTTCTCCTCTGCCGGTCCTTCGTCTCCACCGTCTCTTTCCGGGGGTAATCCCCAATGAATTCCAAACATTTGATACACTTCGATATGGTTGTAATAACTTTTGCTTACTGTAGGATACTTGTATGTTTTGCCTGACTGCCTGGAGGGGTCCTTTGTGTCGGGGACCACCTCAACCTTTAATCGTATGGTTTATGGTTATGTATAGCCTCTTTGCTTTGTTGCCCGTTTCTTGTCATGCCTGTTTGTTTTGCAGGGATTCTTACCGGAGGCCAGCTTGGTGCTTTACTGGGGATTTTCAGATTGCTTAGTGAGTAGCCATGTTTTTGCTTCACCTTGCTGTGTTTGCAATCTTGTATATTGCTAATTCTTGTCAAAGTTATTGGGGCTCTCCTTTGTACATGTATTTTGTATTTAAATAAAGCATATTCCCCTTCGTAGTTTTGTATATACGAGTGTGTTTGCATTATTTATTTTTTCTTTTTTGTTTGTTTCGTTAAACTGTGATTGTCTGTTCGAGGCCAATCGGTGGACAAGTTTATAATGCGGTGTTATGTTTTTAACTTGCTTTGTCCGTTTTGGGTTAGCTAGACCCTTATGAGCCCCACGGCTGGGCTTTTGGCATGTTTTGAATGCCTTGTACACGTGTGTTTGGTTGCTCTAGTTTAGATTTAATGGTGTTCCTAGGCACGTCTGCCTAGGTGTGATTGTCCATTGTTTTCTCAAAATGGGACGTCTTCGTCCGTCTTTCATTTAATCTTTTTTGGGGGGGGGGGGGTTTATACTTCCCGTCGTAGATTGTTTACAAAAGGTTCACTTTCTTGGGGGAAAGTCCCTGTACATATAGTTACCTATTACAAAAGTGGCCCTTGGCCGTGTTCCTTGGGGGTATACCCCTTACATATAATACTTCCTGAGCTGCATGAGGTTCCAGGTCCTGGGGACCTCCTTGCCTTCCAGCGTTTCCAACTTGCAAGTCCCTTTGCCATTCACCCACGTGACTCTGTAGGGTCCTTCCCAGTTGGGGCCTAACTTCCCGGTGTTTTCTTGCAGACTGGCCTCGTTGGCTCTAAGAACCAGATCCCCTGGGACGATGTTAAGTTTCTTCATCCTGGTGTTGTAATAACTTTCCAGGAGCTTTTTGTATTGGGCCTCCTTAACTGCTGCTATTTCCCTTCTTTCCTCCAACAAGTTTAGGTTCATTCTGAGGTCCTGCTCGTTCTCCTCATCCCGAAGCTTCATCCGGGCAGTTGGGGATCCGATTTCAGCGGGGATGACAGCCTCCGTCCCGTAGGTAAGGCTGAACGGGGTTTCCCCGTTGCAACTTTTGGGGGTGGTTCTGTATGCCCACAACACGAATGGAAATTCTTCCAGCCAGCCTTTCTGTTTCCTTCCAAGCCTACCCTTCATTCCTTTAATAACGCTTTGGTTAGCTCTCTCCACCAACCCGTTACTCTGGGCATGGGTAACGGAAGTAAACACTTCATGAATCCGCATCTGCTCGCACCATGGTTTGAAGGGTCTCCCGGCAAACTAGACCCCGTTGTCGCTCACCAACTCCTTCGGAACCCCATATCTGCATATGATGTTATCCAGCACGAACCTTCTCATTTGGTCTCCAGTAATCTTTGCCAATGCTCTGCCGGATAAGTACAGTGATTTAGACCGGATCCGCTTCTTATCAAGCATTTAATGAACACTGTTTCTCTTAGTTGTTTCCCGCTCGTTGCAATCGAAAGAGGAACCTTGGTGGGCAAGGTTATTCTGTCTGATGGGCCTTTATGTAACTGGGCTTCCAAAGAAAAGGCCCAAAGTGGGTGAAGTGGGTTTCCCCACTGGCCCGTCGTCAATGACGTCTGTGTCGCTTGAACTTCTTGTTCTGTTTCGACTGTTTATATGGCGGTTCACAACGTTGTTGAAGTAGTTGCATTTCGTCCTCATTGATGACCACTTGCCCGAGAACGATCGTTTGTACGGTACGGTTCGTGCTTCATATCGTTAATATTTTTTCGCGAATCCGCCCATGCACGATATACACAATGGGTATTGAGCTAGGTATAAGACACAATTTTATAATCAGGTATATGTATTTTGTCATCAATAGTGGTTCTCATGATGGTCAAATGTGTGAAAATACAGTGAATAAATATTAGACGTGTCAAAATATACCAAGCTAAATTGAAACGGGTAAAACGTGTCAAATTACAGTGATTAATGCTAATCGGGTAAAAATTAGACAACTAAAATGAAACGCTTATTGCCAAGTATGTGTTATATTGTGTTCAAAGTTGACTTTAGAATTGATAATACGAGTTATGAGAACAATTACAAGAAACTTAGCTAACAGAATCACACAAAACAATATCATCAAAATTTTGCCTGGACGTTGATGTGTTACAATTTAAGATCAGCCCTGCAATTATTGTATGATGACTGCAACTTGTGAACACAAACAAAATATTGCGGTAGTTTTAATGGTTCGTTATTGCTATTCCTACATGTTGATTGGATCAATAGCCGAATTGGAAGAACCATAACCTGAACAACCATCTGTTTTTGCTTATGAGATTATAAATCAAGCCGGATTTAAACATTTACTAGGAGCATGTTTAGAAAAGTTACCATGAAGTCTGATGGAAGCAAAACTAAAGCTACAAAAAAAAAAAAAAAAAGAACAGTACAAAACTAAGAAAACTAGGATTTTAAAAAAGTAAAGTCATCATTTATGAGTGAATGATAGAATCAGAATAATTAAGCAGAAGTAGTGATTCTGTGTAGGAGCTCATCTCCGACCCATAAATCCCAAGACCTTTGATGCGTTCCGAGCAGGGTTCATAAGCTTCTTCTAGTTCACCATCATATCCACCCGTCCGATCCATTATCGGTTGGCCATTCTTCCTAAATCCAATCATACTATCAACCTCAACATTTGTAAGAGGGATACTTCAAACCCCAACGGGTACTTTTAATAAAATAACGGGTATACCCGATGCCCGTAGTTATGCCCGATACACGACGGGTAATTACCCGTCCCATACCCGACGGGTTTTAGGCCGGGTATGTGACAAGTTTTCGTAACCGGGTATGGGGTTCGGATTAGCCATACCCGCCCCATTGCCATCCCTAGTGTAGGAATTGAAAATAGTTACTACCATGCCCCCCTTTTTCGAACAGAGAACTAAAGTTCAATATTCTTTTGAACCCGATGCCCCAAAATGAACCAGTCCGAAACTGTTAGAAATCGAACCAAATTACATATTTGGGTTTAAGGCGAATATGAATTGTGCTTTTCCACTTTTTATGCATATATAACTCACCTTTAAAAGTGTGCATTTATGTTGATGTAGTAATTTGTTTTAAATTTGATTACCACACATTGCAAAGTAAGATGAAATAAAAAAAATGAAGCTCACATTTATAAAGAAAACAAACTGGTAAATTGTATTTATGAAGGTCATATGAGCTTTAACAAACTGACAAATTGTATTTTTGTTTGTATTGAACATAGCCGGATTGACACTAATTATAAAATATAATCTGCTTTCTAAAAACAACAAGAAAATTAATTAAGTACAAATAGAATGTGATGCCTGCATAGGTAATAAACCCGAAGCCTTTTTAAATGCTTGAAACCTTATCCATCATGGCTGCAAACAACAATTTTAGCTTATAGTTGACTTCTAATTACATAACTATGTAAATTAAAGGTGAGTTGGGCAGTGGTGCATAACGCTTTTGGGTGGGTTCACCCAAAACGCTTGTCCAAAATTAACAGCCATTCCAGCGATAGTTGGGTGGTAAAGGCTCTTGCCTCTTGCCTCTTGAAGAAAAGACCAGGGTTCAAATCCTGGCATGGGGTGTAATTTAGTATTTATTGGTGCAGTTTAGAAGTAGGAGTAATGTAATATTTGCCATAAAAAAACAAAACTAACAAACAAACTTGCATTTAAAGTTACTTAGTAATAAAAGTTCCATCTTTATAAAAAAAGACAGAGAACAGTACAAAAATAAGAAAACTAAGGTATAAAAAGTAGATTCATCATCCATCACTGAATGACAGAATCAAAATGATTAAGCAAAAGTAGTGATTCTGTGTAGGAGGTCATCATGAAGGCCGACCCATAAATCCCAAGACCGTTGATGCGTTTCGAGCAGGGTTCATAAACTTTTAGTTCACAATCAAATCCACGCGTCTTCGAATGATCGATTATCGGTTGGCCATTCTTCCTAAATCCAATCATACTATCAACATCAACATCAACATCTGTAAGAGTGAATAGTTTTGTAAAAGAGGGCTGTGAAACACCATTTTTCAACATCATCCATACGTTACAATCACAAAATCCATTCGGTGTTAGCACAATAAGAGACTCGTTGATCTTAGATATATTGTACATACAAATATTTCTAGGGCGTCCTACTAAGTAATAAGGAACGGCTATGTTTATGTTTACTACTTCTCCAAATTCTTCACTTGCCAAATCAAACGAACATAACCTAAGTTTATCTGTAATATCATCATAAGCAAGCCAATAAATAACCCCATCTATAACCACCTGTGTATTCCTCCGAAAGTGCAACGATTTAAACGGCGTATTCATTAGTACGCTTCTCCAAGCCCCAGAGCTTAATGTGAAAACCTTCGCCTTAGCTTTACGTGTAATCTTTACGATCTTAGGGTCACTAGTCTTAGGACACACCCCAAAACCAATAACATCATCCCGTTGATGATCCGGTATAGATATACAAACAGATTTCCTAATTAACGGATTCCAAAGAACAATCAGTTTCTTTCTCTTCACTCGATCCCGAGACCATCCATGCAAACATACCAATCCGTGAGAGCAATCGAGCATGAACGGATGCGCACGAAGTTTAACGGTTGGAGGAACAACAGGGGAAAACTTGTGATGGGGAAAGCTATCATCATCAACAATGGAAACATATTTGACCTCATGCAAACATTTGTCATCAGAAAAAAATCTGAACCTAGAAGCTCTTGTTATGTACCTTACTAGTAGATGTTGCGGCTGAGTCTGGTTGAGGGTGTGATGAGTGATGAATTCAGAGCTATCGATCAGAGACTTCCATTGCTTTGAAACGGATCTGAACCGAATCAAAGATTTGACAGGAAGAACCCCTTTGATGATTTCCGCTTGGAGTTCGAACGGAATGTTGTCGGACATTTTTGGACGGATTTTGATGTTTAGGGTTTCACCATTCAGGAAGCGTTGAAGGGAAGAATTGAAAATTTGAAATATGAGTTTAGGGTTGTTGGGCTTCATTTACAATGGGCCTTGGATCATGGATGAGTGCAGATTAGAAATGCACATTTCGGTTCATTTTAGTAACAGGTTTAGGTTTAGACAGTTATTTTCTGATTTGTGCTTTAAGTGGTTATTGCTTTAACTTGTTATTTTTGGTTAATTATCATTTTTTTCGTTTTTTCCTGGTTAAGGTTAATCGGTACATCGTTTAAAAACCGGTTATTTCTAAAGAAATAGGTTACCAATCTACGGTTAAAAATAACTACTAATCGATTTATTCCTCGAGTGGTTATTAATTGGTCACAGTTATTTTGTGCACATCCAGTCCAAATATGATCTAAGTAGGGTCCACTCTAGTTTGCTTAAAGGTTGTTTAAGATTTGACTTGTTTATTATGAAATTATTTGTGTATAATATAATCAGTATATATAAAGGTGTCAATATGTCAGTCAACATATGACAAATTCACTCCTTAAGGAAGAAATACACACAAAAGAACTAGAAAATACATTTTTCTTAGAAAATAATTTTATGTGTGGGCGCTCGGTGGGAAAAAGTGAAAGTGCACTAATTTTAACGTTATTTTACTAATTTCGTGAAAATAACGTTAAAAGAGGGGGATGGTTAATCATGCATCATGTGATGGCGTTGATAACCGAAAGACAAGGGAGTACATGCACTAATCGGCTTTTGTTTTAATTGCTGAGTGTTATGTGCCTTATGTCCAAGGCTTGATGCAAAACTACTATCAAGCCGCGGGTCTCACTAGAAGCAGCCTCTCTATTCTTAACGGGTAGACGTAAGGCGGTCTACATCTTACCCTCCTCAGACCCTACCTTAGTTTTGCTATTGGTGGGATTTACTGAGTATGATGATGATGCTGACATGCCATAAGACTCAAACACAATACTATTCAAGATAACAAAGCTACTAGTGTTTTGGCATAATGTAATGGGATTAATGTTTTATGCATTATAACTTAGCATAAATGGTAAAAAGACTATGTATCTAGTCTGTGTGTACTTATATTTTTGTAACATCTGAACTGATTAACAAAAAGAATCCAGTATTTTTGTCAATAATGTGAGCATATCAACTGCTAACACCACAAAGGAATCATTACAAATTGCATTTCAAGACTAATTTTGTATTGTCGATAACCGAAGCTGGGGCTTGGGCTCGTTTACTACACGAGCTTGTTTCAAGTTCGGGCTCGAGCTCGGTTAAGCTCGGCTCGTTTCGAGTTGAGCTCGCGTACCTCGGTTGGTTTGCACCCCTATAATAAACCAGCCAACATGAGCAACCTATACCATCAATCCATCATCATGGTGTTGATATTGTATAAAAAACCCACTTAATAAGGAGCATTTAAATGGCCTGCAAATGTGTGAGGTGTGAACCTCCCTTCAAGACCTACTGAGCTTTGATACACACCCATTTTCTTTTACTTTTATTTTTATTCAAGACTAATCTTGCGACCCATCCTTTAAGCCCAGCAAATGAGAATCCATTTATAGAGATGATTTTACAGGATTGACGATTGTGTCCATACTTTCGACCCCTACTCATGCCAAACCACAAGTTTTCGCTGAAGATTAAAATCCCACCAAACATGCCACTCTAAATGTGACATTTTCACCCTGTGTTTTAGCCATATGAGCGTGCATGATTTTATCTCTACCACAATCTTCTCAAGTGACATATTCTACCCATTGAACTGCTTAACGTTTCCGGCCTCCACAAAGCCACCATAAAAATCACCCGAATGGTTTCGCTAAGCACCCAGGGATTCATATTCGTTTATGACCTTCCCATTTTCGTTTCAAAATTTCTTCGATTAGTTATATGACTAGAAAAGAATCATCAATAAATGACATAAACAATGACTCAATAGCCAAAAGTTCATCGAACAATAATGAAAGAATACGAATATTTACAAATACTCAACTATTGTCATTGGAACCATGAAAATAATTCGGATCATTTGTATCTCTTGGTTATCAAATTAACATGAACGGTTCACAAAAACAAACCAGCAAACACATATCCAACTAAACAAAAACAGAAGCTCATTAGAACGTAGGTTTACGTAGAACTAACCTTCAAGCAATTAACACACAACCAAGACACGAAACACAATTATTCATGATGCAAAAACAATTCATTAGGCCATGGGCTTGGGTTGGGGCGTGGGTTGGGGGAAAACGCCCAAGGCACCACCCCGGGTGGGCGTGGGTTGGGGGAAAACGCCCACACACTGACGATTCGATACCTACCCCGTTTTCACAATCGCCTATCGACCTTTCACCAACCTCCATCGACCTTTCACAAAACGAATCCGTTCCCGAAACTCAACCACCCAATGATGGTCCTTCCGCATCGAAACCCATCAAAAAGAGAAGTCATAAGAAGAAAACCGTGGAGGATAAAGTAGTTGAAACCGCCAAACGAAAACTACAAAAATGGGTCGTTGCTGAAGAAGTTGCATTGGCCAGGGCTTGGTGTGAACAATCTCAACATTTAACTTTAGGTATTCTTAACCTTTGTTTTTATTAATGGTTATTTTTTATATAAGTTTGTAATATATTAATTTTTTTTAATTAAAATAGGAAATTCGCAACATCGAACCGCCCTGTGGGAATCGGTTAGTAGACTATTCCATCAAGAAATGGGTAGGGAGACCTATCGTGAAAACGATAGCTTATCCTCAAAGTGGAGCGAGATAAGCACCCAACTTACAAAATTTAGTGGTTTTTTAAATAAAGCAAAGCAAAACCCTAAAAGTGGTGAAACCGAAGCCGTCATTTTGACAAATGCAATGGTCACATTCAAATCAAATATGAAGACCGACTTCCGTTTCATGCATTGTTGGGAGATTTGTAAGTTCCATCCAAAGTGGGCGACTATCCCCATTGGTAGCGAAACTAACTCGTCTTCCAAAAGGTCAAGGGTCTCGTCCCAAGCCCAATCTGATGCACGAGATCAAGAGTTTGAGGACCTTTTGGATGATTCGCCAAACCCAAACCGGCCTGAGTATGGAAGAAATGCCTCAAGAAGGCGTGCTCAAAAATCTAGATCTGATACGGCATCGCCTTTAGCTGGGAGTTCTGGCTCGCGTAGGGGAATATGCAGCGAGCAGTTGGATGACATTTCATGCAAGTTGGATACATTCAACGTATTCCAACAACAAAGGGCCGAAATACGAAGAAGCAAAGAAGCTAGAGATGCCGCTAGAGATGCCCAGAAACAAAAACGGGATGATTTGAAATTTCTATCCCGGCTCATTGATCACCTACAGGGTGACGAGTTAGAACTAGTCTTGGCGTTGAGAGAAGAGATAAAAAAACAAATATAAAAGTTAGGAATTTTTTTTTTTGTAATTTTCTTTATTTAAAAATATTAAAAAAATTAAATTTGTTGTTTTAAATAATATTGAAATAGCCCAGCGGGTCAGCCCAGCGAAGCCCACCAAACCCACGCCCCAAACCCCCGCCCCACCATACCGTGTTGAATGTGGGTTTACAACAACCAGATGAGATGAGGTGATTTGAAACCGAATCGTTTCAGACAAATAACCCATATCAAATTATTACCCAAATTAACCCAAAAGCTTGTCTTTGGGTTATATTTGCCACCTCTGGTAATGGGTGTACCTGATACCTGCGGGTATACACGATACACACAACGGGTATTAAGCTAGGTATGAGACCCAGTTTTAAAATCAAGTATGGGTATTTTGTCATCAATGGTGGTTCTTATGATGGTCAAATGTGCCAAAATACGGTAAATATATATTGAATGGGTCAAAATATATCATTCTAAATTAAAACGGGTAAAACATGTCAGATTATAGTAAATAAATGTTAAACGGGTCAAAAATTAGACAACTAAAATGAAACGCTTATCGACAAGTATGTGTTATATTGAGTTCGAAGTGGACTTCAGAATTGATGATACGAGTCATGAGAACAATTACAAGAATATTAGCTAACAGAACCACACAAAACAATGATCAGCCCTGCAATTGTTGTATGGTGACTGCAGTGAGAGAACACAGATAACCTGAAGGAGCCACCATCTGTTTTTGCTTATGAGATTATAAATCAAGTAGGATTTAAACATATACTGGGAGCATGTTTTCAGTTAGATGATAATAAGAAAAGTTACCATTAAGTCTGATGGAAGCTAAACTAAAAACAAGAAAACAAGGATTTAAAAAGTAGATTCATCATCTATGAGTAAATGGTCGAATCAGAATGATTAAGCAAAAGTAGTGACTCTTTGTAGGAGGTCATCCTGAAGGCCGACCCATAAATCCCAAGACCGTTGATGCGTTCCGAGCAGAGTTCATAAACTTCTAGTTCATCATCAATATCACCCGTCCGATCCATTATTGGTTGGCCATTCTTCCTAAATCCAATCATACTATTAACCCGAACGTCGTTAACAGTGAATAGTTTTGTAAAGGAAGGTTTTGGAACACCATTTTTCAACATCATCAATACGTCACAAAATCGTTTCGGTGTTAAATTAGTAACAATACAGTGATGACTAAGCACCACAAGAGAATCATTGATCTTAGATATACGGTACAGCCTTCCAGAGTGACCTGCTAAGTTATAAGGAAAGTCTGCTGCTTCTCCAAATTTTTCACTTGCCAAATCAAATGAATAAAACCTATGTTTATATGTAATTTTATCATAAGTAAGCCAACGAATAACCCCATCGATAACCACCTGTGAATTCTGGAAGTGCAATGATTTAAACGGAATATTCATCGGTACACTTCTCCAAGCCCCAGAGCTTAATGTGAAAACCTCAGCCGTGGCCTCGACAAAACGTGAAATCTTGACGATCTTAGGGTCGCTAGTTTTAGGACACACCCCAAAACCAATAACAATATCGGCTCGATCCGGTATCTCTATACCAACAGATTTCCCAATTAGTGGATTCCAAACAACAACCAGTTTCTTTCGGTTCACTCGATCTCGGGTGTATCCAAGCAAACACACCAATCCGTGAGAGTAATCGAGCATGAGTGGACACACAAACAGCTTAACGGTTGGAGGAACAACAGGGGAAAACTTGTGGTGGTGGAAGCTATCATCATCAACAATGGAAACATATTTTTCCTCGAGCAAACATGCATCCGCAGAAACAAATCTGTGCCCAGTAGCTCTTGTTATGTACCTTACCAGTAGATGTTGCGGCTGAGTCTTGTTGTTGTTGAGGGTGTGATGAGTGATGAATTCAGAGCTATCGATCAGAGACTTCCATTGCTTTGAAAAGGATCTGAACCGAATCAAAGATTTGACAGGATGAACCCGGTTGATGATTTCCGCTTGGAGTTCGAACGGAATGTCGTCCGACATTTTGGACTTGGATTTTTGATTTTAGGGTTTCAAAATTTTGGAGACGATGGAGGGAAGAATTGAAAGGTGTAGGGATTCATAGACGATGGGCTCTGGATCATGGGTCAGTCCAAATATGAGAAATTTGTCCGGTCCAATTACAGAGTAATGTTGTTTTAAATTTGTTTAAGGTGCGGTGTAGAACTTAAATAGTTTTTATTAGGGCTATCCAAAAAGCTTGCGGTTTGAAGCTCGCCAAGATTTAGCTTGGAAAAAGTTTGTTTGATATGGCTTGGTTTGGCTCGCTTGTTAGCTCGGTTTGGTTTAGATTTGATTATTTTACTTTAAACTTACTTTATTCTAATATGTATATAATATATTAACGAAAATCGGTTATAATATGCAAGTATTTAGAAGTGTACTTAGATATCTTTGACATGTTTGGAAGTTGATTTAGATGTTGATAAACTTGTATTGTATTTCGTTGAGATTTGAAACTTATTTTGTAGATGGTTGATCTTGATTTTGGCTTGTAATATGGCAGGTTGAACTTATTTTCAATTTGTCTTTTTGAACTATTGAATCGTATATTAAACGTAAACTTTTGAATCTTGAAGCAATGTATTAGTATTTATTTTTGAATTCTTGCCTAATTGAGCCAAGCCGGCTCGGTTAAAAACTAAGCAATGTATCAATAATTATTTTTGAATGTCTGAGTTTAAACTGAACTAAGCTGTCTTAAGCGGCCCTTCAGCTATAACAGAGGTAGGTGCTGCTGTTTGAAGTTCTTTAACTTGAAGATTGTATCTGACTATAACCGTGCATGATGTTCTTATTTTGTACATTCATTCATTCTATCCATGCCTTAGATACATTTGTTTTATTATAACGATGTTCTTTTTAGCTTTAAGGATAAAAATAAAGGCATAATTAATGTTCGAGAAGAAAATAAGTCGATATGATCAAATGAGTTTGTTTGTAGGGCTTATAGTTGTTCAAATACCCCTCTGTAATAGAATCATTATAGTGTATGATGAAACATAGAACGGAAATTATTGTAGATTGTTGGTGGGCAAACTACAAGCTGGTATAGAAATGGTAATATAAATTAAAGTAGTGCAACTGAATCTTTTGAAGAAGAGTAGGACTGGATCGATCGCTACCACTGGACCGTTTAGGTACTCTTAAGTTCAAGAGTTAGTTTTAGTGGAAAGTTATCATATTTGTTAGATTGCAAAAACCGAAAGAGAACCGAAGGAACAACCAAATTTATGGATGTTGTCATTGAAGTGAGAGATGCTAGGATTCCAATGTCTACAAGTCATCCACAGGTAATTAAAGTTTCTATTTATAAAAAGGCTGAATCATTTTAACAATACTATTTGCTTTGGTCATTGTATTAATTAATTTAAAAAATAGTTTAACCAAACGTTTAAATGTTTGATTAAATGATCATTACAACTTCACACAACAAAAGCGCATACAAACACTATCTTAATACTTCTCATTTCGTTACAGTTGATTATCTTATTGTAATTACTGAGTATCGTGTAATCCTAAATGATGTTATATGCTGTTGATTCCAAATAGTTATACTTGTAAACCTACGTGAATGATTAGATGGATTCATGGCTCGGTAACAGATATTGGTGTTGAACAGAGAAGACTTGATATCAGCTGCAGATAGGAATGCTTCGGTAGATTATTATGGCAGGTAAGGAATAAAAATTGTCTTCTCCAATGGACAGCTTGGGATGGTACGTTAGCAGATCCTTTTGTATTAAAAAAAACACGATAGGAGTTAATGGATTTGCTATTAAATATGCAGGGAACCATGAAGTTACGGAGATTAGCAAAATCAGTAGCTGCAGCAGTTAATATGAGGGTTGCTTCCTCATCCAGTGAATTTTTTTGCTAAAACAATGGTATTGCGGTGAATCAACAACAAACTAACAAAGACAAACAACAAAATAGCGACAAAACGTGACAAAACTCTTATTAACCCAAACCAAAACGATTACCCCCCAAATCCCAAACGATCTTACAATAGTAAGATCTAACAAATACAGAAGTACAAAACAAATCTGATGATCATCTACAGATGATGATCATCAACCAAACCGTATCAATAATCTCTCAAAACAAAGGAGAGACAATAACAGGAATGAATACAGCTGCAACACTTGCAGTGAAACCCTAGATCTAAACAGAGAGAATGTAAACAACTTTTGGGAGTGAACAACTGAACGGATAAGAGAGAGTACACCCTTTTATATGCCAGTTCACCACAATTACACTCTGCCCCACAAGATATCAAGATGACGATCGCAGCCCTTGTATTTTACACTTTACATCCTCCAAAATATCCTGCCCAAGATAACAGTTGCAACAGACTAACAACTTAAACCATTAGAAACAAGAAGCCCACTTTAACAGGCCCAATCTTAACAAAACAATATAAGCCCAGATAAACAATATAAGCCCAAATGGATGACCAATGTCACATAATATTTTAACATCCCCCCTTCATCCATTTGGTTTAAACATGTCTATCATACCCAGGTGTTTACAAAATATATTATGCTGGGTAATGCTCAACCCCTTAGTAAAAATGTCAGCAAGTTGATCTTCAGTATCAACCTTTCTTGTAACTATAAACCCAATTGACACCTTTTCTCTCAGAAAATACAAGTCAATTTCGAAATGCTTTGTACGTTCATGAAACACTGGATTTGCTGCTATAGATATAGCAGCACTAATGTCACAAGATACCTGAATAGGTAATTTACAACTAACATTAAGCTCATTAAGAACATTCACAATCTAGACAAGTTCACAGGTGGCTGAGCACATAGCTCTATACTCAGCCTCTCCTGTTGATCTAGAAACAGTTGACTGTTTCTTACTTTTCCATGACACAAGATTCTCTCCCAAAAATATGCAAAAACCAGTAACTGACTTCCTAGTATCTACACACTTAGCCCAATCGGAATCAGCAAAACATGACAGTTCAAAACTATTACTTCTTTTGAACAATAAACCTCTTCCTGGACTAAGTTTTAGATATCTTAGCAGCCTTAAAGCAACTTTAAGATGAGCTGACAATGGTTTATGCATAAATTGGCTCAAATATTGCACAGCATAACTTATATCTGGACGAGTCAATGACAAGTAGATCAATTTACCAATCAACTTTTGATAATTTGTAACATTAACTAACTCTTCCTGTTCATTAACATTTTTCTTATTGACAATATGACTCAACTCAATTGGAGTACCTACAGGTTTACACCCAAGATACCCAAACTCAGCCAATAACTCCAAACAATACTTTCGTTGATTCAAACATTAACCAGACTTATCATACACAACTTCTAATCCAAGAAAGTATTTTAAAACTCCTAAGTCTTTGATCTGAAAACTGTCACTTAACAAACTTTTAACCCTTTTAATTTCAGTATCACTATTACCAGTTACAATTATATCATCAACGTACACAAGTAACACAATCATCACAGAAGATTTACACATAATGTACAAGGAATGATCACATGAACTTTGTACAAATCCAACATTAACTAACACATCAGTTAGTTTCTCATTCCACTTTCTAGGGGCTTGCTTAAGCCCATACAAAGATTTAACCAACTTACACACTTTTGACTCACTTTTATCATAATAACCTTCAGGCAAGGTCATATAAACATCTTCAGTAATTGAACCATATAGAAAGGCATTATTGATGTCTAACTGGTATAAAGTCCAATTATGTTGAACTGCTAAACTTAAAACACACCTAATTGTGACCATTTTCACAACCGGTGAAAATGTTTCACCAAAATCAAGACCTTCCCTTTGGTTGTACCCCTTCGCAACCAACCTAGCTTTATAACGTTCAATTTCACCATTTGCCTTATATTTTATTTTATAAACCCACTTGCAGCCTATTGGTTTTCTACCCTTAGGCAACTCAACCAGTTCCCATGTTTGATTTCATAATAAAGCTTCCATTTCAAGATTCATAGCTTCAACCCACTTGGGGTCCTTTGAAGCTTCACCATAACTACTAGGTTCAGTAGACTTACTTAAACAACTAATAAAACTAGTATTTTCAGCAGACAAACACGAATAACTCAGCACTTTATTAAGATCATATTTAACAGAACAATTAAGCACATAATCTTGAAATTTTTTAGGCACAGAAACATTCCTAGAAGATCTTCTTAGACCTACTTGGGTCCCCTCAGATGGGTTAATCTCATCTACTGACACATCAGTGTCCTCTGCCTCGCCTAACTCCACTCTATTACTACTATCAACACTAGAATCAAAACCACGACTCAAGTCAGTTGGTTCTGGAGTGGCAGATGTAGAGGGAGCTGGCTGCTGATCATCACTGACTGTGTCATGAGATTCAGTAGCACCCTCTTCATCATTGGGAATTGAAGAAACTTCAGGTGTATTTGTCTCGTATTTATCAAAAAAGTTTAACAAATTTAAACTCTCATCATGCACAACATTACCATTACCTTGTTTTGATTTAAAAGGATAAACATGTTCATAAAATTTAACATCCCTTGAATAAAAAACCCTTTTTTCATCTAAACTCCAAAGTTTATATCCTTTTTTTACATTCGAATAACCTATCAAAACACACTTATCAGCATGATAAGCAAATTTATCTAGTTCATTTAATATAGTACTAAAACAAAGACACCCAAAATTTCTAAGATGTGACAAAGAGGGTTTAAAACTAAACATGAGCTCATAAGGACTCTTTCCATTTAACACAGAAGATGGCAGCCTGTTGATAATATAAACAGCAGTTAGCACACAATCACTCCAAAATCTCAGAGGTAGGCCACTCTGAAACATCAAAGTTCTGGCTATATTTAAAAGATGTCTGTGTTTCCGTTCAACTACCCCATTTTGTTGTGGGGTATATGAACAAGAAGTTTGATGTATAATATCCTTTTGTTTACAAAACATAGACATTTGATTATTTATAAACTCAGTCCCATTATCACTCCTAAACATTTTAACTTTCCTTTTAAACTGAGTTAAAATAAGTTCATAAAAATATTTTAGATTTTCAAAAACCTCCATTTTATTTTTAAGCATATAACACCATACAGATCTAGTAAAATCATCAACAACATTTAAGAAATACCTATACCCTTCATAACTAGATATTTTGTAAGGACCCCATAAGTCAAGGTGAACTAAATCACCTAACTCTTTAGATTTATGATCACTCAAAGGAAATGGGACTCTAACTTGTTTAGACCTATGAAAAATATCACAAGGACCATGTTCAATTGATTTAACATTCAAATCATCTTTTAAAACAGCCAAAACTTGATCTGAAGGGTGACCTAACCTACTATGCCACAAATTTGATCTTACAACACTATTAAAACACATATTCACAGTATTACCATTTTTACCTATAAAATACAACTCATTTTCTTGTTTACCAATCACCAGAATTTTCTTTGATCTCAAATCCTGTAACATACAATTACTTTCATTAAACAACACAGCTATTTTATTATCTTTTGCTAACTTATGAACAGACAAAAGATTAACACTGTAATCAGGAACATAAAACACATCTTTAATTATCACATCATTAATCAGTCTAAGTTCTCCAATTTTTAGCACATTAACACTAGTTCCATTAGGGTGACCAACCTTCAAACCACATTCAGAAACATCAACACAATTAAACATATCTTTATCACTTTTAACCATATGTTGATTAGCTCCTGAATCAACAACCCAATTACAATCATGACTAAAACTCACACTGCTGGAACAACTAACAAACTCAGACATACAAGCAGAGATACCTCCCATATTGGACTTCTCCTGATCTCCCTCAGATTTCTCACCAACAAGACTTATTAACTTTGCAATCTGCTCAGGAGTAAAAGGTAATGCAGAAGTAGCAGAACTAGAGGGTCCAGAAGACATACTGGATTTATTAGTATTATTACTACTGTTGTTTCTTACAGAAGACCCACTACTTCTCTTTTTCATACCAGGTGAATAACCAATTATCTCAAAACACCTATCAATTGTATGACCTATCATGTTACAATGAGTGCATTTTAAAGTTGAATTAGGTCCTCTAAAGTTTCTTCTAGATGTATTTTGATTAGATTGGTTAGACCTAGCCACATATGATACACTTTGGCCCTTAGACCCACTACTTGAGAGTCTATGTGACTCTTCTCTAGAAATTAAGGCATAAGCAGCCTTAACAGAAGGAAATGGTTCTCTTGTCAACAAGTTAGTCCTCACAGGTTGATACACATCATCAAGACCCATGAGGAACTGCATTAGTTTGATTAAAGTAGAAAAATCATTGTAGTCTTTGGCTGCTTGACAAGAACATGAAGGCAGATGCACCATTGCATCAAACTGCTTCCACATAGTTGTCAATTTATTATAATACTCAGCCACAGAACTACCATTTTGAGAAAT
Source organism: Helianthus annuus (assembly GCF_002127325.2). Lineage (NCBI taxonomy): Eukaryota > Viridiplantae > Streptophyta > Magnoliopsida > Asterales > Asteraceae > Helianthus > Helianthus annuus. Next base: position 3,340,857 of record NC_035439.2, read on the forward strand.
ACAATTGATCTTTTTATATAAGTCATAGACAACAGAACCATCAACCTTATCATAAGTCTCTCTCAGATCTGTCCAAACTTCAGAAGCAAGCAAGTTTGGAGAAGACCTGCCCTAAAAACAACTCTTCAGACACAGAATTCAATAACCAAGTTAACACCACAGAATTGCATCTATTGATGTGTGGTTGAAAACCGGCGTTCGTTAATGTTTAAGTTGATGTTTTTATTGACTTTTAATCTTGAATAGCCTACTTTTAATTAGATTTGTGTTTTGCAGGTTTAATGAAGTTTAAGGAGCTTTTCAGGAGCTTTACGGATCACCGGATCGAAAACCGGAGCATCGGAACGCATTACGGATCAAACGGGAGCGAAACAAGCAAAATCTGAAAATGAAGTTTCGAGAACCCGTCGCCGACGGGTCCCAAGCCGTCGCGACGCCCTCAGGAAATGCCCGTAAGCAACAAAACCCGTATCCAGTCAATTAAGCCGTCGGACGCACATCAGTTTTTGGGGACCCGACGGCGACGGGGTCAAGCCCGTCGGCGACGGGTAGTGGTTTTTCAGAACGCGAAATTTGGGTTTTTAGGTGTTGGGATCAATTTTTATTGGATGTTGACCAACTAATACGGGAGTTACACTTTGAGGGGAGTTTGAATCTTGAGTTTGGAGCCTAATCTCACCAACTATCACCTACCATTCAATCATCTTCATCTCTACAACCCGGAATCATCAAGAATCGTGACCACCAATCATCAAACCCTAGTTCATACAATTATTCACCACTTCACCATCATCATTCCATAAACCCTAATTCTCCATCATTCCTCCATCCAATCAAGCTTCAAGATGAATCCTTCCGCGTTCCAAACATCCGGTGATCAAGCTTCGTCAACCATGAGCGGCTAATCATCTCGGTTTCACCCCGGTGTAGGTAGTTGTTAATTCTAGGGTTTCGAATTGTTCTTGTTTTAACTTAGTGACAATTTGTATTTGGTTTTTGACACTCTTGACAATAGTATTACATTTGTTACGAATTCGTGAATTGTCGAGCGATGTTAAAAGTTATGACTTTGCGAAACGGTGATACGTAATTGTACATTGTCATTGTTAGGATTTACTTGTGTTGATTACAAAGTGTCTTTTTGTCCGTTCTTCGGAGCGTTGATAGTTAGTAGCACTTAAGTCACGGTACACTAAATCCGTTAATCAAATGCATTTGAGTTGAAGCTAGAACTTGTAGAAATCCTAGGTTAATAATTACCGAAACCGGGTGTGATTCCTTTTTATTATTATTGTTCTAGTATCCAAAATTCTTGCAATCGTTAATTAGTAGTTGTTAATTAATTAATCCACTTCCAGTAATTCAAATTCACATCTTTTTATTAAACAAAAATACAAAAACACTTTAGCAAGCTTCATAATTGTGACAATTCTTTATAATTCAGTCAAATCCATACACAAACCACATACTCTTCGTGGATCGACCCCTTACTACCACTAACACATTGTTAAGGGTAATTTGGGCTTATAAATATTATCTTTGACCGGAGTGCGACACTCCGATCAAATTTTGGCGCCGTTGCTGGGGAGTGCGTGCGCTTTGTGTTTGGATATTGTTTGAATTTGCGTGATTAACTGTTTAAATTGTTTAGCTTCTTTTTGAACTTTGTCTTTTTCCTTGTTACGCGGGGTGTGTTACTTGTGCAGGTTACAGGTAGTGCATGCATACGCGGAATTCCGGAAGGACTTCACCGTTAGTCTACGAACCGGAAATCGAAAGAGTCGCAAGAAGGAACCTAGCAAGCCGGTTAGAAGCAACTCTTGCTTCTAATCAAACCAACCAAACACCACCACTCACACCGACCATTGAAACCGATTCAATGGCAAACCACAACTCCAACCAAGACTTCAATCCCAACCAAAACCTCAACCCAAATCAATTCCAATCTCGAGGAACCTTTTATCCCGCTCAAAACACCCAACCTATACCTCAAGAACAACCGGGTGGTAACACCAACGCAAGACCACCCACTCCACCTTTCCGAAACCAAAATACCAACAACACCCAACGAAGACCTCAACAACAACCCCTTCACCGACAAGCATCGTTACCTATCAACCTTGATGATCGGAATGTCAACTCCGATCGTAGAGGTAACCGTGATCGCGGCAATCCCGCAAATGAAGACCCGTTTTTCAACATCGACGATTTACGGAATGCAATCCCCGATGATGAACCATATAGTGTTCCCGGTTATCAATCGCCGGAACAAAAGCATCCATACCGAAAATTCAGACGATGGGGGGTATTACGATGATCGGGCTAATGATGATGAAGATTGGGCCTACGTGAATAGGGGAAACGTCTACAACGCTAGAAGGTATGACGATGAGGAATTTGGTTACCAAAACGCCAATTATGTTGGGGACGATGAATACGGTTACGGAGGTGGAAGAAATGATGGTTATGGGAACCACCGTCAACCACGAAACAATAACCAACGGAACCGGAATGATGGGTTTTACAACAACAACAACAACAACAACAATGCAAACCCTAACCGGATTCCTCGTTTCGTGGGAGGTGGTAACCCAAGGGATAATCGAAGGGGGGATCAAAGAGGTGAAAGAAGGGATAATCGAAGACCGGTCGATCAAGAAGTTAATGGTCCACAACGTCGTCAACAACCTCCACGGGGAGTAAATGACCGTTTCCGCCTGATAGTGACTGAGAATAATTCTCCGATAGTATGTGAAAGGAGGATGTTTGATTGTAAACCGCATTACATCAACATACTTCCTCACTTCAATGGGAGGTCCAATGATGAGCCGTACACACATTTAACGGAGTTCTCTTCCATTTGTGATACTATTGGGGGGCACAATTTCGCACTAGAGGAAGTTAAGCTTCGGTTATTTCAATTTTCGTTGAAAGACAAGGCAAAACAGTGGTTCCTTACCCTTCCGGCCAATAGTATTCGAACTTGGGAACAAATGCAACAAGCGTTTTTGGACGAATACTATTCTATGGCAAAGACCGACGATGCTAGAGATGAAATTCGGTCGCTTCGTCAACTTTCAAGTGAGCCGTTACATGAAGAATTTACCCGATTCAAAGAGCTAATGAGGAGATGCCCGCATCACCAAATAGAAAAATGGGAGTTGGTGAAATGCTTTGTACGGGGTTTAGATGACGCAACTTGGAATCGTCTCGAGACAACAAGCAATGGTACACTCTTGAGCAATCATGAGGATGATGATTGGGAATTCTTGGAAAGGATGAGCAAACGATCCAAGGAAAAAGAATCGGCCGATAGAGCAAAAAGACATCCAGTTTCCCGGTCACTTCCCGATCTCGATTCCAAAGACCGGATCTCCACCTTAGAACGGGAAATAGCTCAACTGAAAAAGAAGAAAGAGGTAAATGCGGTTCAGTTTGCGGTTTGTGAAGAATGTGGAGATATTGGGCATGCGACCGAGCAATGTTCAATGGGGACGAGTGGTTACACCGAAGAAGTTAATCAAGTGTATGGAGATAGAAAACAATATGACATGAACTCCAACACTTACCATCCGGGTTTGAGAAACCACCCCAACTTTCGGTATGGCAATGCTTCAAATCAAATGAACCCGAATTTCCAATCGGGTAATCAAGGAGGAAGTGGGTCATCATATCAAAACCGTCAAGGTGGTAACCAAGGAGGTTACCAACGAAATTACAACCAAGGGTACCAAGGTGGGTACCAAAAGAGTTACAATAACCAAGGCGGTAACGGAAGTGGGTCAAATAACCAAACCGGTGGTGATGACTTGAGTGCCAAGATAGATGCTTTGCTCAACATGCAAAAGGAGACTCACAGTGACGTTAAAGAGATAAAGAAGGCAAACGAGATCCGAGACAAAGCACACGAGGCATTGGCGAAACAAGTGGGTCAACTAGCGGAAGAAGTGGCCCAAATAAAGGGAGGCATGGGGAAGCTTCCAAGTGACACCACCATGAACCCTAAGCATCAAGGGTCGAGCTCGAGGAACACACGTGAGGTACCAATTAATAAAATTACTTTACGTAGTGGTCGTGTTGTCGATAGTGGTGTCGAAACACCACCACCCCAATTTGTTGAAGGGGTGGTGGAAGATGCGAGTGAAGATGAGCGTGAGGATGGTCAAACGGGTCAAAATAAAAATGACTTGAAAAAGAAAAACAACCCACCCGTTGGGACCATCCCCGTCCCCAAGGCTAAGGAAAAGGGTGTGGAGGCTAATACCGCCCCTTATCCCGAAGCATTGAAGGGACCCACGAAAAAAGTTGTAAACAAAAGAGGTCCACAACAAGAAGAGTTGTTGGAAATTTTCAAACAAGTCAAAATCAATTTACCTCTTTTGGATGCAATTAAACAAGTACCGTCGTATGCTAAGTACTTGAAAGATTTGTGTACCCAAAAACGCACTCACAAATTTCCAAAGAAATTAGATTTAACCGAAAATGTGAGTTCGATTATCTCGGGTGCACTTCCACCTAAGCTCCAAGATCCGGGTGCGCCTATCATTTCAATTCAAGTAGGCGATTTTAAAATCAACCGGGCGCTTCTAGATCTTGGTGCTAGCGTAAGCATTCTACCGGGTAGCTTGTATGACCAATATGAATTTGGTCCACTTCAATCGTCGAACACCACCGTGGTGTTAGCCGATTTGACACCCAAGCTACCCCGTGGAGTTGTTTCGGATGTGATAGTGAAAATCGAGGATTTTTATTATCCGGTGGACTTTCTAGTACTTGATTATGTGGCCAAGGACCCAACCAAACAACCTACGGTGATTTTGGGTCGACCGTTCTTAGCAACTGCAAATGCTCAAATCGACTGCAGAACAGGAACGGTTGACATGACATTTGGAAACCGAAGGTTGAGGTTGCATGTTTTTTCCGGACTTATGAGCCCTGCAGTTGATGATGAATGCTATATGGCAGACATTGTTGACACGTGTATACCTCTTTGCGACACAGTCGTTTATGGGGAAAACACAATGGAGGATTGTTATATGTTTGACAGGTCACAGGTGGAGGTGGAACAAAGCATGGACGAGGAAGTAAGGAGTTTGGAGGTGCTTGCGGTTAGAGAAGGAAAACCGACATGGACGCACCAAGTTGAAAGCTTACCGGAGAGCATTGATACTAAATTGAAGCCGTCTTTAGTGGAGCCTCCGGAAGTTGAGTTGAAGGAATTGCCAAAGCATCTCAAGTATGCTTATGTTGGAGAAGGCAATACCCTCCCGGTTATTATTGCATCGAATTTAACCGTGGAGCAAGAGAAAAAGTTAATGGAGGTGTTGGTCACCAATCGGGTGGCGATTGGATGGACCATTGCGGACTTGAAGGGTATTAGTCCCTCGGTGGTGATGCACAAAATCATCACGGAAGAGAATGTGCCTCCCGTTCGAGATGCACAAAGGCGGTTAAATCCTAATATGTGGGAGGTCGTGAAGAAAGAAGTGTTGAAGTGGCTTGATGCGGGTATCATTTACCCGATCTCGGATAACCAATGGGTGAGCCCAACACAGACGGTTCCCAAGAAAGCCGGTATACAAGTCGTCAAAAACGACGCAGGTGAAGAGGTAGCTACCCGGCCGGTAACCGGGTGGCGAATTTGTATTGATTATAGGAAGTTGAATACCGCAACTTCCAAAGATCATTTTCCTTTACCCTTCATAGATCAAATAGTTGAGAAATTATCGGGGCAAAAATTTTATTGCTTCCTAGATGGTTATTCCGGTTATAACCAAATTGCCATCCATCCGGAAGATCAATCAAAGACTACACTTACATGTCCTTACGGTACTTTCGCATTTAGGCGGATGCCGTTTGGATTATGTAATGCTCCCGCCACCTTCCAAAGGTGCATGATGAGTATCTTCTCCAATATGGTGGGAAAGTCTTTGGAAATCTTCATGGATGATTTCTCAATTTTTGGATCATCGTTTGAGACTTGTTTGGACCAACTAGATAAAGTGTTAAAAAGATGTGTTGAAACTAGTTTGGTCCTAAGTTGGGAAAAGAGCCATTTTATGGTTCAAGAGGGAATTGTGTTGGGGCACGTGGTGTCAAGTCGTGGGATAGAGGTTGATCGTGCTAAGGTACAAGTCATATCTACTTTACCATATCCCACGACTGTTAAAGGTGTTAGGTCATTTTTAGGTCATGCGGGGTTTTATCGGCGATTTATTAAGGGTTTTAGTGATATAACGAAGCCTTTATGTAATTTGTTGTTAAAAGACCAACTGTTTGATTTCAATGAAAATTGCCAAAATGCTTTTAACAATTTAAAAGAGAAGTTAGTGGAGGCCCCAATCTTGCAATCGCCAAATTGGTCTTTACCCTTTGAAATAATGTGCGATGCAAGTGATTATGCGGTGGGGGCCGTGTTGGGACAACGGGTTGACAAGAAACCCGTTGCCATATATTACGCAAGCAAGACTCTTTCGGATGCTCAATTGAACTACACAACCACCGAAAAAGAGCTACTTGCGGTGGTATATGCATTGGATAAATTTCGGTCTTATATATGGGGTAGTAAAGTGATTATTTACTCGGATCACACTGTAGTTAGGTACCTCATGGAGAAGAAAGATGCGAAGCCGAGGTTAATCTGATGGGTGTTGTTGCTCCAAGAGTTTGATTTGGAGATACGGGACAAGAAAGGCATTGAGAATGTGGTAGCGGACCACTTGTCCCGGTTGATGGTGGAAGATGATCCGAAAGCCTTAGAGATCAATGAGTCTTTCCCAGATGAGCATATAATGAAATTAGATAAATTGCCATGGTATGCTAACATTGTCAATTATCTTGTTACAGGTGACATGCTGGCACATTGGGATAGACGGAAAAGGCAACACTTCATGTCCCAAATCAAGTACTATCGGTTGGAAGAACCGCATTTGTGGAAGGAGTGTGCGGATCAAGTGATACGAAGATGCATTGATGACGAAGAGATTCCAAGCGTGCTGCAACACCTACACTCGTTTGCATGTGGTGGTCACTTTAGTGGTCACAAAACGGGTCACAAAGTGTTGAATAGTGGCCTTTATTGGCCTACTATTTTCAAGGATGCAAATGAGTTTGCCAAAAATTGCATAGAGTGTCAAAAATTAGGGGGTATTTCAAAAAGGGATGAGATGCCCATGCAACCAATCCTTGTAGTCGATGTTTTCGATGTATGGGGTATTGATTTCATGGGCCCATTCCCCAATTCCTATGGCAATTTGTACATCTTGGTGGCCGTTGACTATGTGTCAAAATGGGTCGAAGCAATAGCCACCAAGACAAACGACCATTCCGTAGTATGCAACTTTGTCCAAACCAATATTTTCTCAAGGTTTGGGATTCCTCGTGTCATCATAAGTGACGGAGGATCTCATTTTAAAAATTTTCAGTTTGGCAAACTCTTAAAACGGTTTGGTGTTGACCATAGGATTGCTACCCCCTATCACCCGCAAACAAGCGGGCGAGTTGAGGTGTCAAATAGGCAAATCAAACAGATTTTGCAAAAGACCGTGTGGGCGGACCGTAAGGATTGGTCAATTAAATTGAACGATGCTTTATGGGCCTATCGAACGGCACATAAGACACCCATAGGCACTACACCTTACCGGTTGGTCTACAGTAAAAACTGCCATTTACCGGTTGAACTTGTGCACAAATCGCTATGGGCTATTATAGAGGTTAATGTGCAATATGATGATGCAGGTAAGGAACGGAAGCTCAAGTTGTGTGAATTGGAGGAGCTAAGGGAGATGGCATATGAATACGCATCTCAATACAAGGACGGAATGAAGAGAGCGCATGATGCCAAGTTGAGGAAGAAAGAATTTGAAGTGGGTCAAAAGGTGTGGCTCTACAATTCAAAGCTCAAATTCTTTCCCGGAAAGCTCCGAAGCAAATGGATGGGACCCTATGTTGTCACCCGGGTCGGACAATTGGGTGATGTTACTATCGAGGACCCGAAGGACGGGGTACGACAAACGGTAAATGGTCATCGGCTAAAACCGTTTCTCGAGGGTAACGAGAAAGTGGATGCAAACAAGGAATCGGTAAGCTTTGTGGTAAGTTTCCCGGTTTACGAGGTCGAATGAAAAGGACTGGTAACACTTTGTGTAAAGTTATGTACAATCTTTTAATTGTTTGTGTATTTTACATATAATCGTTTTCGTTTGATACTAATCTTTCTTGATTGTGTGAAGTCCGGACATTCCGAACGGGTCATGAAGACACAAGGTATGTGTTTAGGCCTTGTTTATGTGTATTGAGGACAATACACGATTTTTTTGGGGGGTGGTAGGGCCGTTAACGATTATCGCATTTTTAGATTATAACTTAGAAAATTACAAAAAGAATTTTATAATTTTTAGGAATTTTTAATGTATATTGTTCTTTTATAAAAGTTTCAAAAAAAAAAAAGCCCCTGCCCGTCGGCGACGGGTTCTCAATAACCCCGTCGGCACATGTTGCCCATATCCAGGTGATTAGCCCGTCGCTGCCACCACCATTTTTCCTTGCCCGTCGGCGACGGGTTGCCAAATGTTGTCCGACGCAGGTCATGTCTAGGGGTTTAAAAACGATTTAAAACCCTTTTTCACTTAACCAAACATCACCCAAACTCACTATTGACCACAAATTCGGTCTCACATCATCCCACCTCATTCTTTACCACAAAAATCCCTGCGTACTCTCTCACCTAACTCATTCTCTCTATTCATCTTCTCCATTACCATTCAAGAACCCTAGAAACCTTTAAGTCTCCATAACTTTCTCAAATCTTCACCAAATCCACTGATTTTCGGGTCCATCTTGGGTAATTTTTCAAGAGGAACAAAACCCCCAACACGGTTTTCATCAATTCTTGCTATTTTGCAAGATTTCTGGGCGTGTTACTTAGGGTTTTTGAAGGGGTGTTCATCAAGTTGCTTATTTGCTATCTTTTCTTAGTTCTTCTTGTTTAACAACAACAAAGGTATGGATTCTTCTTAAATTTATGCTTGATTATCATATGTTAGTGTTTTTCTTCCGAAATTTTAAACTTTTTGGTTTATGAGTAGGTTGTTTAGACAATGTATGTTATGATAGCATGATTTTGAGTAAGATTAGTTGTTTTGAATGGAATTTGAGTATGTCATAAACATAGTGAAGTGATTACACTGTTATGAACATGATTGAACATGAAGGTGATGTTGACTTTTGTTGAAATTATAAGAGATTGTAAGATTAACAAGAAAATTAATAAGTTTATGATAAAGTGAGCGACTTTGGAAGTTTAAAGAGGCGATTTTACATTCACTTGTTAATTTAAATGTCAACATCATACCTCATGTTCAAAGTTTAGGAGTTAATGAAGGTTGAATTTATATTGATGTTTGCTTGTTTGTGATTGTAGTTATGGCGGGAAGCAAGAGACAAAAGACTACAGGCCAAGCTTCATCATCCGGGGTTGGTTCTTCTTCCGGTTTAATACCGAAGAAGTGGGAGCAACTAAGCTCCATGGAGGAGAATGATGCAAGATTATACAGACAGGATTGGGAATGGGCGAAGTTCAGGGATAGCCAAAGTGCTAAAATTTGGGATGACGAGAAGAACAAACCGTTGTCCCATTATCAAGACAGGAAGTTAGAGGCTAAGTTGTGGAAGTGGAAGATGGTGAACGGTGTGAATACCTCAGTGCCAACAAGGGTAATATGTGAAAGGGTGGTGAACGTGGAAGAATTTCGTAACATCGGGATTGTGCAAATGTTTGAGCGTTTAGGATGGGAAAGCGTTCTTGATTGGTGCGAAGATAATACTTCCAGGATTTACTTGTCGGAAGTATGTGAATGGTTGTCTACCTTGAAGCTTGTGAACAAGAATGAATCTCCTTCACAGTGGAAGTTGGTGGGGAAGACTACTCGAGGGAGCATGACAATGTCTTTCGAGACCATGAATCGTATTGCTCGTTTCGACTCTTTGGGAGTACAAGCTTATGATTACCCATCCATCGAGCAGTTTTTGGATAATCATTTGAACAACAACGATTTCGAGCAACTGTTGGATATTATCTTACCGACCCACCAAGGAGGAGAGATGAAACGAAAGCAAATGTCGCTTGAAGGAAAGATTCTTCAAGGGATCTCAGTCGAGAACATCTTGGCAAGGTTTGGTGACCGTGGAGGAGTGAGAGTGAGTGACTGTAGGGTGGTGCATGCCTTACTGTATGGGACCCCAACACTGTCGTGGAGACATATAGTGATGATGAACACATGGGCTACCAGGGAGTCATCCCAGAGGCGTTTTATTCCGTATGTACGCCTCATTAGCGCCATGATTGTGCAACAAAATTGTTTACCCCCGGAATCACTATGGGTTTCTAAGCCGGTGGAGGAGTTTAATTTGGGGTACATGCGGAAGAATTGGAAGATCGAAGTCAAGTTCTCGGGAAACAAGTACGTTGTGACCGATGATTTGGGGAACAAGTATGAGAAACGTACTGCTGGAGCACCACCCGTAGCGGAAGAAGATGAGGAAATGGGGGAAGAAGAGGAAGTTGAACCCTCCGGTACACAAAGACCGAGGCAACAGTACATGCGGCCACATAGGGAAATTAACGCAGACGTGGCGGGTTTTGTGACCATGAGACGGGTGCCTTCCTACAAGAATTTTGATCGGGGGCAGCAGGAGATATATGACAATGTCTCCGCTTGTATAGGTGAAGGAAGGGAGTACAGTCGAAGAAGGGAAACTTGGGAGGGGTCGCATGGATCCGCAATGCAAGAATATTGGGCAGCTCAAGAAGCCCAGAGGGAAAGAATGAACAAGTTTATGGAAGAACAAGAACTGTTCCGAGCAATGCAAAGATCACACATGGAACAGTTGGCAAAGATGCAGGAGGATGAGGCAGCCTGAAGACGGGCATGGGAAGAAGCAGAAGCAGCGCGTCGACAGGAAGAAGAAGAATTGAACCGACGCCGTTGGAGTGCCATGTACGTTTCTCAACAAATGGTGATCAATAACGCCAAAGTGCTGCATGATCAGGAGCGGCACCAGAGAGACTACCAAGCCGGCCTCCCATACGCCGAGCACTCGGGGTGGACAAATTACCCCGAGCTTCCCTACCCGCAAGGCCCATCCGACCCGACTCCACATTGGCCCGAAGCAGTAGGGTCTAGCTTCATTCTCATCCCGTACCAACCGCCACCTCAAGGGGAGCAAAGCCCCCTAGATAACTATAGGGAGATGTTCGAAGCTCTCACTGGTTATCCATACCAACCCAACCCGCCAATGGATCCAAACGAGCGATATCAGCGGTAGAGGTATGGTATGTTTTATGTTGTTGTTGTTGTTGTATATTTTGTTCCGTTATTTCTTTTTGTTTTTATTTAATTTATGTCTAGTTAAATGAACTTTGTGGGTGTGTTCCCTATATAACCCTCACGAGACCTCTCGTCCTCCCAAGCTATTGGGGGGTTTAAAAGGGCTTGTTGCATAAGCTAAATGCAACCGTGATTCCTACGAAAGTGATTTAGGCTTGTTGTTGTTGTAAAATATTTTCCACATAAAAATCAAAGTAAAATAATGCATGACTTGGTAATATGTTCATAAAAAGGGTAGAACTACGTACTAACAAATTTTGATAGTTGTGAGAAGCATGCTTCTACACAAGGATTAGAATTTGTAGGTACAACATGTTTGCGGGACAACCATTTTTATGAAGAGACGAAGGATATGAGCATCAAGCGATAAAAATCAGGTGCATGCGTTTCTTTTTACTTTGATTGATAGTTTAGAATAAGTGGATTATAATGTGTATTTTAATTTTCGGGGTGAAAATTTGGGAAGGTTAGTCGTGTCACATCCCTTGTGCAATTCTAAAACTCTAGTTCTTACACATTGAGGACAATATGTACTTCAAGTGTGGGGATGGGGGAGTAGTAAAAATTTTCGATTTTGACCCGTTCATTTAAACACTACACATTGAGGACAATGTTTACCTCAAGTGTGGGGATGGGGGAAAATGTCAAAAAATTTTCAAAAATGTCTTGTTTTCAAAGCAATCTCAAAAGCACAAGTAACCAAGTCAACGAGGGATGTCACAACCCATTTGGTCTTTTTTCATGGTCAAGTTCAAATTAATAAGCATAACGGGTATTTAGCGGGTGGTTATTTGGGAATAATTCGCCTAAGGAACTAGCAATTTATGCATATCACATATCATACCCTTATACGTGAGGTTTGAGCCACTTATATATCATAGATTTACATTTACATGTTTCTTTGTTTGAGTGGACCATTAGTCGCGTATTGTAGAACTTGCAACTTTTGATACGTTTGAGACTATAGACCAAATACAAGCACGAGAATGATTAAGGCATTAGGTAAACCTTTTTCTCTTAAAACCATTTTTCTATCCTTACCCGAACAAATTCCTTAGTCGCCCATTTTGAGCCTAAACCTTTCGTTTGACCACCATATAGCCCATAAACCTTAAACCTTTTCTTTTTAAACCCGTGTGATGAAAATTCGATTATAGGAGTCGTATTTGTATAGTTATTCTTGATTGTTTGCATTGTTGAAAAAAAAAAGAGAGAAAAACAGAAAATGTGTGAAAAAGAATTGAAAATTGTTGAAGAAAAACACAAAAAGAAGCGTTAGTAGTTGTCGAATAAAAGGGTGAAAGATTATTGCCCATAGTTGATGTTTATAGTTTACTTTTGTTTAGGATAGTCTTTTGTAATAAAAAGTCGAATTTTCATCACTTTAGCCACTTTAAAAATATCCTATTTCCTACCCTTCGCCTAGCCCCGTTACAACCCTTCAAAGACCTTTTGACTTGTGCTTAGTATTTGTGTTCGATAGTGGAGAATGATTGAGTTGCAAGCCTATGCGGGTACGTGTTCTAATCGGTTTTGAGCGATTAATTGTTGAAACGCTAATACATTATACATGTTAGCAAATTTTAAGCCGAGTGGAGAGCACATTGTGAGGGATATGCATGAGTTGTTAGTTTTACGGGCAAGTTGATCTTGGATAACCATTAGTATATGTGATTATTCACTTAACCGGTAAATATGTGAAATGTGTAAAGAGTTTGAACTTTTGTATGACAATAGACTTTAACCTCTGTCTCGGGAATGGGATGTGCATTTGTTGTTCGACCCACGTGAAAGTGAAAAACAGATTTGCTTGTGGACAAGCAAAAGACAAGTGTGGGGATGTGATGTGTGGTTGAAAACCGGCGTTCGTTAATGTTTAAGTTGATGTTTTTATTGACTTTTAATCTTGAATAGCCTACTTTTAATTAGATTTGTGTTTTGCAGGTTTAATAAAGTTTAAGGAGCTTTTCAGGAGCTTTACGGATCACCGGATCGAAAACCGGAGCATCGGAACGCATTACGGATCAAACGGGAGCGAAACAAGCAAAATCTGAAAATGAAGTTTCTAGAACCCGTCGCCGACGGGTCCCAAGCCGTCGGCGACGCCCTCAGGAAATGCCCGTAAGCAACAAAATCCCGTATCCAGTCAATTAAGCCGTCGGACGCACATCAGTTTTTGGGGACCCGTCGGCGACGGGGTCAGGCCCGTCGGCGACGGGTAGTGGTTTTTCAGAACGCGAAATTTGGGTTTTTAGGTGTTGGGATCAATTTTTATTGGATGTTGACCAACTAATACGGGAGTTACACTTTGAGGGGAGTTTGAATCTTGAGTTTGGAGCCTAATCTCACCAACTATCACCTACCATTCAATCATCTTCATCTCTACAACCCGGAATCATCAAGAATCGTGACCACCAATCATCAAACCCTAGTTCATCCAATTATTCACCACTTCACCATCATCATTCCATAAACCCTAATTCTCCATCATTCCTCCATCCAATCAAGCTTCAAGATGAATCCTTCCGCGTTCCAAACATCCGGTGATCAAGCTTCGTCAACCATGAGCGGCTAATCATCTCGGTTTCACCCCGGTGTAGGTAGTTGTTAATTCTAGGGTTTCGAATTGTTCTTGTTTTAACTTAGTGACAATCTGTATTTGGTTTTTGAAACTCTTGACAATAGTATTACATTTGTTACGAATTCGTGAATTGTCGAGCGATGTTAAAAGTTATGACTTTGCGAAACGGTGATATGTAATTGTACATTGTCATTGTTAGGATTTACTTGTGTTGATTACAAAGTGTCTTTTTGTCCGTTCTTCGGAGCGTTGATAGTTAGTAGCACCTAAGTCACGGTACACTAAATCCGTTAATCAAATGCATTTGAGTTGAAGCTAGAACTTGTAGAAATCCTAGGTTAATAATTACCGAAACCGGGTGTGATTCCTTTTTATTATTATTGTTCTAGTATCCAAAATTCTTGCAATCGTTAATTAGTAGTTGTTAATTAATTAATCCACTTCCAGTAATTCAAATTCACATCTTTTTATTAAACAAAAATACAAAAACACTTTAGCAAGCTTCATAATTGTGACAATTCTTTATAATTCAGTCAAATCCATACACAAACCACATACTCTTCGTGGATCGACCCCTTACTACCACTAACACATTGTTAAGGGTAATTTGGGCTTATAAATATTATCTTTGACCGGAGCGCGACACTCCGATCATCTATCCCATTGTGCAGCTAGGACATCATTATCTTTAGGTTTCTCACATTTACCATTTATAAACCCAAACTTGTTTTTTGCTTCCAGTGCAAGTTTCATCGCACTGGACCATACAGAATAATTCTCAGTGCCTTTTAGTTTTATGTTAACTATGGTCAGGGCACTTGAGTCACTAGGATGTAAATAAAGAGGGTCTCCTATATCCAACTTACTGATCAGGGTAACAAAAGTTCCCTCACCACTAGCCATAACGAACAAACAACAACAGATAACACAGATATCAACAAGAAACAACAGATAACACACAAAATATCAAACAAACAAGGGCGAAGCTGAGTCAGGGACCAGATTCCAGGTTCGTCACTCAGAGGTGCCTGGACAAGCCTTTACTCAGGAGCCACACTAAAAACTAGACAGCCAAACAACCAACAGAAACAGATAAAAGGTGCCAGTCCTCACTACCCCGACTTCAACTAATCAACAACAGAAAAAAAAACAGAGGGATAAGAACGATCTTACAGCGGGTGCAAATATCTTCAACAAACACCAGATTTGTAGTTTTCAAAAACTACAAGACCTGATTCTAGAAAACCAGCAAGAAACTCTTCTGGTTAGTTTGCCCTGAACCAACTAGGGTTTCAGAGACTAACGCAGGAGTTAAATCGGAGAAGAATACCAGAAGTCACCAAACCCTAACTTAGGGTTTCGTCCAGCAAGAACAGATAAAGCACCAGAAACACAGATCTGAGAAGATCTGTCACCAATCACCAGTTTCCAAGAGTCAGAAACCCTAAACGGAAAAATAGACAAAAATCAGGCAAATATGCAGCGGATAATCCAAGAATCAACAACACCAGGAGCTATATAGCTCTGATACCATGCTAAAACAATGGTATTGTGGTGAATCAACAACAAACTAACAAAGACAAACAACAAAATAGCGACAAAACGTGACAAAACTCTTATTAACCCAAACCAAAACGATTACCCCCCAAATCCTAAACGATCTTACAATAGTAAGATCTAACAAATACAGAAGTACAAAACAAATCTGATGATCATCTACAGATGATGATCATCAACCAAACCGTATCAATAATCTCTCAAAACAAAGGAGAGATAATAACAGGAATGAATACAGCTGCAACATTTGCAGTGAAACCCTAGATCTAAATAGAGAGAATGTAAACAACTTTTTGGAGTGAACAACTGAAGGGATGAGAGAGAGTACACCCTTTTATATGCCAGTTCACCACAATTACACTCTGCCCTACAAGATATCAAGATGACGATCGCAGCCCTTGTATTTTACACTTTACATCCTTCAAAATATCCTGCCCAAGATAACAGTTGCAACAGACTAACAACTTAAACCATTAGCAACAAGAAGCCCACTTTAACAGGCCCAATCTTAACAAAACAATATAAGCCCAGATAAACAATATAAGCCCAAATGGATGACCAATGTCACATAATATTTTAACATTTTTAAACAATTATGTGGTCATTAAGAAGTTACAAAAACTATATTGCTTGAATACTAATCTGATATATTATGAGATTTTGGAATTTAGAGCATTGAAAACACATCAGATAACTTTCATTTTATTTGATGGGGGTCAACCCATTTGACATGACTCATTTTAACTTAGCTTTAAGTAGTTATCTGTTTGACCCATTGGACCTAAAATACGGCGAAAATCGACCCAATATAGGTAAATCGAGCGATATTGCCATATGCACATAGTATTGGTGTACACGGTTCGATTTAAACCCTGAAACCGCCCAAACTGGTCATCGGTTTAGTTTCACGGTTGGTTTTTTTTTCTAGAACTTCCGGTCGGTCAGCTTCAAAATTTCAAACGGTAACAAATGGTAAGATTTAATAATATATATTTATTGCTTATGTATCTCATATTTTATGTATATATATTATAGGTATTTTCTATTAAGAGTTTATATATATTTTGTTATGTAGGAAAAAAAAGGGTTTTCATCTTATTTGTTAGACGGTTTGTTATATTTGAATCACAATGACTCTTATGTTTATGTCTTTGTTTTAGACACTGCACTTCTTTTGTAATTATTTTATGTATTTGGTTTAAGTTTGTATTCTACAGGTTGTTTTGGACACCAAACAATTTTTATGCATTTTGATACTTTGTTTTAAACTTGTATTTTGGATCACATTTGTATTTGGACAACACTTGTATTGAAGGTTCAGTTAAGCCCAAACTGTGAAACCAAACCATTAGCAACGGTTTGGTTTGGTTTGGTTTGGTTCGGTCTTAAATCTCAACGGTTCACTTCAGTTTTCAATAATAAAAACCGTTACTAACGGTTTGGCTTACGGTTTGACATAAAAACCTTCCAAATCGGACCGTGAACACCCCTAGCACATAGCATTTTCAGCCAACTCAGTTATACTCCTGGACTGAACAAATAAAGTCAATATTGATCAAAGTGCTATGTAGTCACCCGCTTTCTTCCTGTATTTGTCTTACAAATGGTATAACCCTCTTCTCTATTTGTACTGCAAAGTTTACTAGATCTACCAAGAATTCTAGCATATGAACATGCATATAAATCATGTAAACGTGCTTCAATTTTGTTAGTTGCATTTGTTATTGTGTGTATATAATTGCAAATCTTATAATTTCTTTATTAGTTCACTATCCTAATGTTGGAAAGTTATCTCTAATCAATCGTATTACTAAAACGTCGTATGTGTCCTGCCACTTGTGTAACAGACCGGAAAACATGCCAAAATGGTTTCATGTCAAAACATGTTTTATGTGCCGATAAAACCAGGTTGGGTTGACCCATGAACACTTTCTTTTATGTGCCGATAAAACCAGGTTGGGTTGACCCACGAACACGATATACACAACGGGTATTAAGCTAAGGTATGAGACACAGTTTTAAAATCAAGTATGGGTATTTTGTCATCAATGGTGGTTCTTATGCTGGTCAAATGTGCCAAAATACGGTAATTATATATTAAATGGGTCAATATATCAATCTAAATTAAAACGGGTAAAACATGTCAAATTATAGTAAATACATGTTAAATGGGTCAAAGTGGTTTTAAGATATACTTATTTTTATCTATGTTTTAATATAAATTTTATAAAAAATGAAATATAAATTTTATAACGAATTTTAAAACGTTATATCTAATATGGTTCCGTCTTTTTATAAAATTTATATCAAAACGTAGATAAAAATGAGCACATCGCAAAACTATATTCGTTTTTTAATAAAACATTAGATATCAGAAGTTATAAAAGAAAAACACAAATATAAATTTGTTAATATCAAATCATTTTGTATAAATAGTAAAAAGTTAGTGTAAATAGTAGGATCCTTAAGTTTTTGAGGGATCTCAACAGGAAATTACACTATTAGTCGTTTAAGCTTGTTCAAGTTTTCACCTTGAACTTTATAAATTACAATAGTTGTCCTTTGTTTCAAAACTTGTCTCAATTTTTATTTTTTACAATAGTTGTCTTTAAATTTTTGGGTTACCTTTGTGCAAAATGACAAAATTACACTTAAAGGATGAAAAATGTAATTTACTCTAATGATTTACGGATCATATGACACTTTTCATAAAGAACTTTGCGTTATTTAAGGATAATTTTGTCATTTTACACGCAACTCACATCAAAATTTAACGCTCATTAGACTATCTCCAATGCTAAGGGTGCCCTTAGGCGCCCTTAGCTGCCTAGTCAGCTGCCACATCATATCCTTGTAAATCCTTAAAAATCCTTAGAATCCTTAAAAATCCTTAAAACCTTCCAATTTCTTCTCCAACCATACAAACATCCTTACACATCCTTATATTTTCCACATCACTTGTTTTTTTCTTTAAAATAAATTAAGAGAAGTAAGGATTTGAATAATAAAAAAAAATATAAACATAATATTGAAATTGCTTAATTTTTATATAGTCGATTTGGTAAATATTATTTGTGTATATAAAATTTTAAGGTAGATCATAACTATATACAAGAAATAAACGAGGCTGGCAAGTTAAATTAAACAAAACAATGTCGGTTGTTTTATATCAAGTGAAATAATTAAAATTAAAAGAATAAATAGTCAAAAACATTTTTAATGTTTGACCCATTTGTACGTGTGACTATGGGCTTTGTTCTAATCTTTAGAAATATTTAAATGTATTGGGCTATAAATTATAAAGAGATTTTTACATATTTCTCTCTCCTAAACTGACTTATTATGTATTTCCCCAAATAAAAAAAAAACAATTACATATTTCCCCTTCATAACCCATATATATTACATATTTCCCCTTTTCATTAAAAACTCTTATTAAATGACTATTTTACCCTTAATGAACTATTAAATGAATATTTACATATTTTCCATTTCTAGTATCATCAATCAATCACATATCTCCCCAATTCATGTAATAATTTATTAATTCTTCTACTTGCTACTATTCTCAAACAATACCATAATAATCATAATAAAAATCCAAAGAATACATTAAGAAATACCTGAACATCTCTTATGCAACCTTCACAAAACATGTGACCGCACCTTGTGGCCATCTGTTCAACTAGCGGCCCCATGCAAATTGGACACTCGAAGGTAGGTGGCTGCAGTTATAAAAATAAATCAATTTTAAATGATATGTTCATTCATAGCCAAAAAAAATAAATAAAGTACTTGCAACATTTAATCACAACGATGCTAATCAAATAACAATAAATTGTTACTAAAAAGCCATAGCACACAAGCATGACAGCCCTTTAAGCATCAATCATTGTAGCATCTCCTTCAAATCAAATACACATACACACAACACATATGTTTGTTTACACACAGAGAACATTACCATTGAACTACTAGCTTCTAGTGGAAAGTAGATCCTGTTGATTTGCCTGTCAGCATACTTTTCCCTTTTGGAGAAGAACGCTAAAACTGGTTGATGAGAGACTAAGACTAGTGTTATTTTGTCTAATTTATGTAGCTTCTAAGTTGGAGAGATATGTAATTGATTGATGATATTAGGAATGAGAAATATGTAAATATTCATTTAATAGCTCATTAAGGGTAAAATAGTCATTTAATAAGAGTTTTTAATGAAAAGGGGAAATATGTAATATATATGGGTTAGGGAGGGGAAATATGTAATTGTTTTTTTTATTTGGAGAAATACGTAATGAGCCAGCTTAGCAGGAGGAAATATGTAAAAATCTCAATTATTAAGAAAGCCCAATTCATACTTATTAGATATAATTAGGTTATCTTCTCCAATAATCATAGTGATATTGAAGAGCCGCTACTGCCTTCTGGTTAGGCTTCCACTTTCCAAAGTTAAGTCAAAAAAAAATTCCGAGCATTCACAATTCGCAAGTCTTCCTTCATCAGAACTCCTCTCATGCAGTAGTCCCTATATAATGTATTTGTTTATTCTTATTTTTTCTGAAACTTGGCTCAATAACCGAGGAAAACCACACCCAAAATTACGGGCTTTTCTTTTCAGGCGGCCATCGGACAATGGCCTCCAATGCAGGGACGGATTCGGGCGTGGCTGAGGTGGATCTCGGGCGGGATGGGATAGGCGCATTGGAGACAGACTTCAAAATAAATGATCAAAGTTGTAATTTATGAACTTAAAGAACAAAAGATGAAAGTTTGAACAAACCTAAAGAACGAAAAATGTAATTCTATTATTTAATTTGATTATATTTGTTATTTGTGTAGAGAAAATTACTATAAAAAAATGTTAAACCAAGTTTTAAGCCAAAAAAAAACATTAAAGTTAGACCATGGGGTATTGTTTGGATAGTCCCCAAATGTACCATCCGTTACGTAGGCGTCAATTCAGCAATGGTGAAGGACCATCCCCCTGGGGACTACCCAAGGGTGTGGAAGACTACCCACATAATATAAGGGGAAGGTTCTATGCAGAACACTAAAAATTACGAGAACACGCAGAACAAAATGAATCACCCATTTTTACAATCCTAAAAACCTAAAAAGTAAAGGAAAATGTTACAAATGGAAGATTTATTGTTTCTCACACTAAAATTTAAAACAAAATATGAAAAAAAAATCATTTTTTATATAACCTACACATATGTGCATTCTGTGTAGGTTAAATTACCTACATGTATGTAGGCTAAGTATAGGTAAAAATATAAGGTTTTCCATGCATATATAATATACATACGAATGTAGGAAATATAAAATTTAAAAAATATGGATTTTAAATCATAAAATCTAGTGATTTAGAGTTGTTCTTTTTGTTCTTGCAATAATTAGTGTTCTGTAATGATCCTCATCCCATAATATAATATATAATATATAATAAAGAGGAGAGAGAGAGAAGTCAGAGGGGAAAGAGGAGAGGGGGCCCACCGTTTGCATCGTCGCCTCCGTCTTGCAGATGCCGGGAGGGAAGCGACGCAGCCCAGGGGGTCGGTGTGGGACGCCGAGGACGATCCAGGACGGGGGGAGACGACCCCCATACCGCACGGTCTTAAAGCCTTTCAAAATAAATATTCCCAAAAGCAACCAATTATATACTTATACAAAAACCAACTCGCGTCGGTTAAAAACAAACTAGTTTAATACCCGTCCGGTGGACGGGTTCTTTATTGTCATAATCTCATAACTACACTTCCTTGCTTTCAGTGGCGGATCTAAAAAATTATTATAGGGGTAACGTTTCAAATAAAAGGGGTAACGAAATCGAAAAAACGTTAAATTTTTCAAAAATTTACACTAAATTTACACTACCATCAGAGTGCCAAGGGGTAACGGAGATTACCCCTTCTTGAAGGGTAGATCCGCCCCTGCTTGCTTTTTAAACGAAAAGAGAACATGTAAAATATGATATTAAGACATATAACCAAGGTGGGGTTTGGTTTTTAAATGTACTGGCAATGTGTACACAAAAGGAGAGAGAAAAAGATATAAATGTTTATGAACTATTTGTTTTATGAAGGTTGCAATCAACAGTTAACTTGATCAAATATAGAAAGCAAAATGTTATCGCTTACAACCCTCTAAACCCATTGCTCTCACGCGTGTCCGCCTTCCTTTTTCATCCTTGCTTCTAGCGACCTCTTCACTCTCTCAATTGTGCTTTCTAAATTCTTCATCTGTTTCATCTGCGTATCATGTCAGTCTCGTAAATAAATCCGTCACAACACGAGATATACAATGCTTAATAACTACTGTTTGCAATCCTGTTGTGTATGAACATCCCGTGAGCCCGATATAGAGAACCAAACTATAACTCACGGCACTTTCTTTATGTATGTGGCCATCTTAACTATTTCACATTTATACAAAAAAATATATGTTGTGCTTTCTAAATTCTTCATCTGTTTCATCTGCGTATCATGTCAGTCTCGTAAATAAATCCGTCACAACACGAGATATACAATGCTTAATAACTACTGTTTGCAATCCTGTTGTGTATGAACATCCCGTGAGCCCGATATAGAGAACCAAACTATAACTCACGGCACTTTCTTTATGTATGTGGCCATCTTAACTATTTCACATTTATACAAAAAAATATATGTTACGTATTGAAATTATATATCAAGATTGATCATACCATGGCGCTTTTGCAAGAAAGTGGAGTTAGAGAACTCGTGTGCCTGCCTACGGTGTGAATAATAAATTGACTTTGAGCAGCTAGTCTGTCATGCTCTTCTCAAGTCATTTTCCATCATTTTGCACCCCTAAATTTGGGAATTTATAATAAGAAAGTGTGATGTAAACTCATGAAAACAAAATGACATTGTATGTTATGTTTAACCTCAGTTTCAAAAATCTTAGGAAAAAATAGCATAATATTCATCCTTTAACCTTCATACATAAAGTTTAGATATCTTTATGTATGATGGTCAAAGGATGAATATTATGCTCATTTTTTTCTTACCGCTTTCTAGCCCAAACATAGGATGAGTACAAACCAAATCCGAGTCCTAAAAAATTATCTTAATCGTATTAATATCTACATTTAGTCTTTAAGTGGACCCAGCCTTAAGTAGCGTAATCACCTGTAATTGCTACCCAAACCACCTGTAATCTCCGACTGAGAACTGAACAATCAGCGCCGATCGCCGAACCTCCTGTAACTGCCGCCAAACCACATGTAATCTTCCGAACCACCTGAAATTGCGGACTGAGAAGAAGAATGAACAGTTGGGCGTTTGATCCTACCTCGCATCAACGCCTCTTTAAAGCCTAGAGGGGAGTTCTTCTAATGTCTGAAACCTCATCCCTCAAGGACCTGATAAAATGATCACCATCGTCTGTATAGTGTATAGTAGCTGCCAATAAAAAATTTAAAATCTTGAATTAGAACATGTAATTTTATGCTAATGATGCTAATTTAAATCCAAAATGATGAATTTGTCTCGTAGAACCCACATAAGCATTTTATCAAACACCTTAAGTGCATAAACATAAACTTGCCACATTCGATGACACACATCGATGGATATCTTCAATTGTCAAATGTCAAAAAAAGGTATAACATTCAGAACAATAAGAACCGATAATCAAGTAACTCAAAGTGTAGAAAACAAACATTTTAAAACAAATTGATGTCAATTGCAAAAAAAAAAAAATAATAATAATAATAATTAAAATAAACAATACCTCCAATGTATACTATACTGATGTTAACGTGGGAAAGGAGGTTGTGGTTGTAGCAATGGAGGTGAACTGGCATTCGGCAAGACGGTAGGTGACTGCAACTTGTGATTCTCGTCGTCTACATCAACACTGTCTCTACTTTCTCTACCACCGATGGTTTTCCGACGAGTTCTACATCTAGTAAACCGTCATTCAGTGGGCAGCGTCGGTATCATCATGCCATCCGGAGAGCCATTGTCGCCGGCTGGAACGGACGCCGGAAACGGCGAACCCCATCTCGAATTTGATCCAAGAAAGCCATGAACGGAGACATCGTCATCTCCTCTCTGCATCTCTCTCTCTCTCTCTCTCTCTCTCCGTATCTGAATGAACCTATCTTAGAACCCACTAGAAAAAAGATAAACAGAAGGCCTTCAGAGAGGATGTGTGTTACA
Source organism: Helianthus annuus (assembly GCF_002127325.2). Taxonomy (NCBI): domain Eukaryota; kingdom Viridiplantae; phylum Streptophyta; class Magnoliopsida; order Asterales; family Asteraceae; genus Helianthus; species Helianthus annuus. The sequence continues at coordinate 3,364,568 of NC_035439.2, forward strand.
ACCGTCCATATGAACCAATCAGAGATGACCACAGTATACAAACACTATTCATTCCACTCCTCTTGTTAATAGATAGAGATGTATTCCAAAACTCTAATCACAAGCCACTGCCTCAACCTGAATAATCAAAATCAAAATTAATAAATAATAGCAAGAAATAACGTTTTTTCATATATTTTTTTGGTTAAAGCATCCAACAACCTTGTAAAGTATTGTTAGCTTCCAATTTGAGGAGTCAATGTGTGTACTGACATTATAATTTGCTATATCAGAAGGTGACCAAAATTCTCTAGAGCTAATGCAGTAATGAGTAAACTCATGACAATGAGTAAGCAAATAAAGTAGGGGCTTTAATTACTTCAACCAAGTGCTCACATAAAGAACCAAAATTGGCTACCATGACAAAGCTTGCTCATCATTACAGTAATGTAGCATCCAAAATCCTAGGAGATGAGTCCTTGTAGCTTTAGCCCTTTCAGTTTGCTGTTTTCAAAAGTGACGAAAACAAAAAGAAACCTATTATCCCCCCATTTTAGTTTAAACACGATCAAAACCGATGAACTAAAGATTGAAAGGTACAAACTTTCATATAGTATAGCGTGGGATATACCTTTCGATTGGGAAGCTTGTGAAAGGGCCATCAAAGGGTATCGATTGGGAAGCTTGTGAAAGGGCCATCAAATGGTATCTTACAAAACACCTCCCAATGTGGTCACACGTTCTTTTCGTGCCTAAGGATTCTTCTTCATCATCCTAACCGAAAAACCAACTACAGTCACAGACATTGAACAACAAAATTAGCACTGAAAAAAAAAACAGTTATAAATTTAAACTTTCAACATACCTGACATCTATCAATGGATTTCAGAAGATATTATTGAAGGATTTTGGGCAGGGCATAATTAGGGCAAATCGATTTAGGGCAGAAACTATTTATGACAGAAAATTACCTTCAACACTTCCATCAAGTAATTAACACAATGGATTTCAGAAGATAAGAAAATATTATTGAAGGATTCAATTAGAAGAAACTAATCAGATTTCAGAAGTTTGTTTGAGGGAATCAATCAAGTGAGCAATAAACAGGATTATAGACGCATTACCTTCAAGACTTCAAATCAATATTAACCCACAAATCAAACGATTGAAGGTACGACCTTTTTGATTCAAGGGTTTACATTATATAAGGTTGTTCAACAACTGCATTGAACCCACGATCCATTTTTTGTAGTTTGTAGGTAACGTGATTTGTGGAAAACATGGCAGGAAAAGGCGGAGGCTAAAAAACTGCCGTGAACTGCTGTGTTAGCAGTTAAAAAATGAGTTTAAATGGTCAGGATTTTATTTCACCAAGATCCAATGGTGGAGAAAGATTTGAAAAAACAGTTAGACTTAATGGGAACCATATATATATATAATATTGTTGAAGTCGCGTCGGTTTAAAAAGGATGTCGTTTCGGTTCATGTTTGATAACCGTATATTTGATAACCGTCCACATGTTTCCACGTGTCATCTTAGATATAGAACACACATACTGTGCATTAGTGTGTCTCTTTTTTCTTTTTATATTTAAAAAAAACATATTTTTGTTTTTCTTCTCTCTAAAACTTTAACCCAGATTTATCAAACCTTTCAGATTCTCTCTTTAACACAAAAAGATCCATTTGATCTCAAATCACTGTAACTATGAATATCAGATTTCATCAACAAGAAACCATCAACCGATTTCATTAACACGAAACATCAAATTTTGTTTTGAAGTTTCAGTCTTCTTCTACGATGATGATAGCCCGATGAAGTTAAATCGGTGACAGCCCAATGAAAAAAACAATAATCTTTTAAACTCAAATCTCTGATCGATGTACATACAATGATATAAACGGTCGCAAATATTCAAGAACCGTCATAACTTTGTACTCCGAAGCGTCCTCTCCAACCGTCGTCACCATGGCGTCATCTGCCACCGTTTCACACCCTTTATAACCCTCAACAGCGTTACGCCACCGACACACTCACTCATGCTAATATTATCAATTACCCACAGAGAAAACAGAGCAATGATCCTGATGGTTTGCCGAGAGTTATGTCTCATTGTTAATGGCGAATTTGGTGGTAACAAACTTCAATCTCAAACACCAAATTTGGTTTTTCTAATTTTGTTTTGATGCCTAAGACGTTCGATTTGTAAGTTTAATTTTGTTTGTTAATTTGACTATGTAAGTATATAGGATGAAGTTGCAAATCTAAGGATAAAGTCGAGTAGGATGAACTTGCATGGTAAATGATTTTATTTTGCTTTTGCAGTTTTGCTCGAGGTTAAATGCAAATTTATCCAAGGTGAGTAAATGTTTTGATTTTGACCGGATTCGATGATGAAGTCAATGGATTCATGGAAAATAAAATATCACCAGGGTACATTATTTGTTATATTTTGAGGGATTTTTGAAAATTGGTGGGCTCATTTACCACTATTATGTTACCCAGATTCAATTATTCAAGATGGATTCATGGTTTGATTAATGTGTTGTGTTCAAAGAATAAGTCCAACAATGGTGTGGATTGTGGACATCAAATGAAGAAGTGGTTTTTTATCGACCGAGGAATGTAACAGTCAAACAAACTCCGGCATTTATATAATACGTAGTTGCAGACTTAGATACGATTTGAGCGAGAATCAAAATAAGTAGATGATATCTAAATCGGGTATGAGATGTGTCTATATTTTGAACAAGTAGATTATGTACTTTTTGTGGGATTCAAGAATATGATGATTTATGTTTTATCCTAGATCTCAAAATAGGAAATCAAATGTGGCTTCAAATTCAACAAGGCAAAATTGAATGTTTTTTTTTTTTTTTTTTTACCAAAAAACAGACCATTTCATTAAACATTACGACACCAAATATACAAGACTCCCAGTTACACAACATTAATTGACACATGTTTTGAATAAATCCGGTGTAATCAAAGTCTGTTATTTTTTGTCTTTAAAGATATTCATTTTTATCTTCCCAAAAGTATATGTTTACTCCGTTCAAATTCAAGCAAGAAAAATTGTGTGTTGATCAAAATCATCCCGCCAACGGTAGGGGTAACAAGGTTACAATGTTAAAGAACTTAGGGGAACAACAATAACGCACAACTACAATGCTAACGTCCGCACAGTATATGGCAACCTTCGTGACAGCCAACCGGTTTCCGGAAAACTTCAAGGTTGCAATCGATAGACTAACGGTAGCATAGCGGATTTTACGGTGTGGATAACGGTCAAATATATTGCCTACAATGTTGGCTTATACATATAGTGTAGGAGGCAAAATTTATAATACATATGCTAATCTTTTTAGATGATATATATGACAAACTTTATATTTTATATTGTTTTCTATAATTTTTTTCTTCACTTATAAAAATACTTGGTTAGTACATTAATGACATTACGTTTTCTTCTTCTTCTGAAAATGAAAAGAATCTTTCCAAGTAAAATGATTTAGTAGGCGTTAGACAAACATTAGATTTTTCGCGTATGATATAGTGATGCTAAATACATTCATAAATAGTGTCCCGCCGCAACGCGCGGATAAGCAATAACTCGTTAAAAAACATAACATAAGTTCGTCTGAATAACTTGGAGCACGCATAAAAAAAAACACACATGAGGTCATAAAAACAAACATTCAAAAACGCCAAGAGGACCAGGCGAATTTTAGCCGACTTCTTCCCAACCCGGCTAAAATATAGCATGGTTAGCATATGTGGTTTTTTTAACAACTAACTAATCTACATCATAGCATTGGGCTAGATTAACAAGCAATTAATTATTTTAACAATAAATTAAATTTAGTAACGCGTGGGATCCTCATCACTCATGTATATCAAGTATCACAACGATTAATTACATCAGGATCATTAGCATGATATGAGTATCACATCAGGATTGGTATATACCTTATCCTTAAATTACAAAGGGAAAAATAAGGTTTGAGGTAAGAGTGCTACATCATATTCTTTAAGCATTATCCCAATTCATAAAATTATATGGAAATGAAAAGTATTAACCTTAAATATACCAATTTCTTACTATTTCCCAGAAAAATATAAGATGAAGGAATGAGATGTAGGATGATTTTTAAAAATAAGCATATTTTATCGAATGGTGGTTTTTAATTATATTATACGTTTAAGAAAAAGGAACATGCTTACGATTATATTTTCTAAGGTTGGGTGGTGTGGAATAAAGCTCTCATGTATCAGGTATGCGTCATGTCAGAGTCACATAGACAATAGGCTTTAACTAACTCACCCACTCACTAGCATGGTGCGGAATAACGCTCCTTCAACTATAAATAAAACAAAAAAAAAAAAACGAAAACAAAGAAAAGAAAAGAGGAAAAAGAAAATAAGTGATTGGTGGACAAGAAAAGGGGACCTGCACACACACGCATGGCGCTCACCATTTTCTTAGCGGAACAACCATTGACGTCCCCTTAAACTAAGACGGGGCAGTGTTGAGAGATGTTAAAAGACTTTATTGGCTGAGGTGGCCGGGGTAGCCACTCCACATCCACTGGCCTAACAAGTGCCTATGGTAAATAATCACATGCCTTCTCATTCCCAATCACCACCTTTCCCTTTCACTATGACACCAAAAGCATAACATTTTAATAAATTAAAGATCAGGGGCGACTCTGAGGGTGTGCGGGGTGGACCACCGGTCAGGGCCCGTGATTCCGAGAGGCACATTTATATATAAAAAAAAATCCGTTATGTATTCTAGTTCAATTGTCTCGATTATCTGTTACGGAGTATCTGAAGTCAAAAAAAGTAGGGAAATTTTAAAGAAATTCCGGTGGTTAGCCGGTGTCACTGTTCATGCGAGGTTCTTGTGAGTTGCAGAAAGAATAGAGAAGGAAGAGTGATAAAGAAGAACTGACAAGACCCAAACGACCTTACTTGATTAATTTAAAAAAGAGTTAATTGCCAAAATCGTCCCTGAGGTTTGGGCATGTTTGTTATTTTCGTCCAAAATGACTTTTTTGTACCAAATAGCCCCCCACGTTTGTAAATTTTTATCATTTTTATCCAAATGCCTAACTGGGTTAGAAACAACCATTTGATGAGGGTTTTTTTTTTAAATTTCACAAGTACAAATGTAATTTCATTCAACAAATTTCACTGTTTAGCACCTTGATGTTTAAAGTTGTTGCCATTTTTTTTCACAAATTTATGCAACAAAATGGATTTGTTAAATCTCAGACGGTCTTCTACATGTTTTTTTCTAACCGAACTTTGTGTGAACTCGTGCAGAAAATATTTGTAATATGACTTGATGAATTATCAAGATTACAAAGAACACCTATATAAGCCATTGTATGTAGACTGTAGAGTCTAAATCCTCAATATTGGTAATTCTCATTGAATAATGTAAAAATATCACCCAAACAAACACGTGAAAATCAAAAATCAAAACCTATTGATTTCACATGATGGTGCCTTTGTTTGAAAGTTGTGGCCTACTAAAGTTATGTTTTTATTTCCTAAACTTGTTTGGAGCGATGAGAATAAGACTAGAAATATATAATTTCAATCTCGATTATGTTTCAACCCATCAGTGTATCCTTTATTACAATAGTATCCATCGGGTTCTTGGACATACCAGCATATTATTATTAACAGGTATTTGTCTATCAGATATACATGTTTATGATCTTATGTAGTTAAAGATCACTCGATGCTCATTGCCCGAGACTTGATCTAAACTCACCTAAAAAACCGACTTAAATATAACATATTCGACTTAAACGGTTTTAGGTTTAAAAAGAAATTACATTTCAGACCCTATACTTGCGAAATTTAAAAAAAAGGAAAAATTACAAGTTTTGTCCTTTATCTTTATATCACTTTTCAGGCGTTGTCCTTTTTAACTAATGTTGACAGGCGGTGTCCATTACTAAGTATTTTGTTGCAAGTTTAGTCCTTTACACCCAACCCAGTTAAAATACCCAGTTAATTATTGACAGGCGGTGTCCTTTACTAGGTATTTTGTTGCAAGTTTATCCTTTACTTGGATATTTTGTTGCAAGTTTAGTCCTTTACTTAGATATTTTGTTACAAGTTTAGTCCATTACACCCAACAATTAACAGAGTTTTTTAATTGAGTTGGGTGTAAAGGACTAAACTTGCAACAAAATACCTAGTAAAGGACACCGCCTGTCAACATTCGTTAAAAAGGACACCGCCTGAAAAGTAGTATAAAGATAAAGGACAAAACTTGTAATTTTTCCTTAAAAAAAAAAAAAAAACCCTCATCAAACGGTTGTTTCTAACCCAGTTAGTCATTTGGATGAAAATGGAAAAAAGTTACAAATATGGGGGGCTATTTAGTACAAAAAAGTCATTTTGAATAAAAATGACAAACATACCCAAACCTCAAGGACGATTTTGGCAATTAACTCTTTAAAAAATGTTTTATGGGCCTTTTTCTAAGAGAACCCATTTCAATTTCAAATATTTTAAAAGCCCAACAGGTTAAAATAGTATTGTATTTTTTAACCTACTGTCTTACCCGTAGCCAGCTACGGACTTCTGTATCCATTAATTCAAACACTGTTCATGTATGTACAACTACTCTGCAACCTACCAGTTTCCTTTCTGTTTTCAATTGATAATTATTTATTGATTAAATTAATAGCATATGTAATTTGTTTTATACTAGTTTTTGTCCCACCCGTGTTGCGGGGCAATAAGGAAAATATTTCTCTCATAACATGTATGTCTGTACAGAGGGCAAAATCGGAATTATATTTTGAACATGAGGCGAAATCATGATTTTAAACTGAGAGCAAAATCATAACTTTGAGCTAGGAGGAAAACATAATTTTATTTTTAACTGTGGGAAAAAACGTAATTTTGAGCTGAGGGCAGAATCGTAATTTTGAGCTAGAGGAAAAAACAACATTTTATTTTTAACTTGGGGCAAAAACGTAATTTTAAACGTAGGGCGAAATCGTAATTTTAAACTGGGAACAAAATTAAAAAAGAGTTTTTGAACCGAGGGCAAAAGCGTATTTTGAGCTAGGGCAAAATATAATTTTATTTTAAGCTGGGGGCAAAAACGTAATTTTAAACGAATGACGAAAACTAATTTTAAACTGGGTATAAAATTAAATAAAAAATGAGTTGGTCCAATAAGGAAGTGACGACAACTAATAATTTTGAGCTAGGGGGAAAACATAATTTTATTTTGAATTGGAGGCAAAAACATAATTTTGAGTTGATGGCAGAATCATAATTTTGAGCTAGAAGGAAAAATTACATTTTATTTTGAACTTGGGCAAAAACGTAATTTTAAACGGAGGACGAAACCGTAATTTTAAACTGGGAACAAATATAAAATGAGTTTTTGAATCGAGGGCAAAAGCGTAATTTTGAGCCAAGGTCAAAATTATAATTTTATTTTGAGCGGGGAGCGAAAATGTAATTTTAGCTAGGGGCAAAATTATAATTTTATTTTTTAGCCGAGTACAAAACCATAATTTTAAACCAAGCACGAAAACGTATTTTGAAGCTGAGAATAAAATTAAATTAAAAACTAGAAAAGTGCCCCGCGCGCGTTGCGCTGCGGGCAAAGAAATTGACCACACGTCAACAACGTGTAATCGATCAGAGTTACAAACTCCGGTTATAATTGACCTCCGGGTCATACTTTGTAGTAAGTAGTAACTATAACCAGGAAAAAAAGCCGTGAAGTGTCAATCAATCGTACCAACTTTGGTATGATTTCGATAACCTCTAATAATATTATTTTCAGACAGCCGTGTTATTGTCACACCGGGGAAAAAAGTCAACTTGATCAAAACTAATCGACCCGTCATCGGTTAGACAGGTTACTTGGTTCTATATTCTCCGGACGTTTTGCGCAAGTGTCAAAGTCTCGATTGGCATGCGTATCACTCGTCCCCATTAACATCCATATTACAATTCTCAAATGCCACAAACTACTACAAGTGAACAGTGTACTATGTATCGTCCCACCACATGTAGATGTATAACCTTTCTAAGAATATGTAAACATAGAGACATATACACATTTGCACATAATCATCATTTATATCATAAATGTGTATTTAGTCATTTTTCAGGTTTGTTATAGTTAGATTCGATAATATAAATGTGTATTATCTAAAACATTACACAAAAATACAATCTAAATAACAGAACGGTTCAGGCATATGATATGATTATACCTCTCGGAAGATCGTCCTTGACTGCGATTAATCGGCACAGAAGTTGCTCGAACACCCCCTGAATACAACACCAATATAACAATCCATAAATACAAATTTCATAAGGGTGGCACTGGCAACTCTACAATTGGTGTGGGTCCCATTAAAGTAAAACATAAAAAATAAAAGTTGATACATAGCTTACAACCATTGATGCATAACCAACTTTACAATTCATCCTTTCCGCTATATCTACAACTCCAAAACCATAAAATAATAATCATGTTTTCTACACTTGCATGTCCCTTTACTGGCTGTAAGAAATCAAGCATTCAAGCCTCAATGAGAATGGCATGCAGGTGCTGGCATGTGGTATCATGTTTTCTACACTTTATGACTTTAAACCAATAAGTTAAACCTACAATCCTACATCCAAGCACCTGAAAATTAGAGAGATCTATACAAATCTTGGACTGTTACAACACACAACTTCCCAATAATAAATATTAATTAGACTTTAACAGCCAAATTGGCTATCCGTATGAATCATTATTAACATTCTAATATTCAATTTCAACAAAATTTATGTAAGATTAAATTGATACTTACATAATTCACTCCGAAACCCGAAATCTAGCTGCACTTTAATTATGAATCCTTTGACCAAAAAGTGAAAATCAAATCCAAGATATCTGCAGTCCCGGAGATCAAAGAATAATCGCCGCCCGATTGCAATCAACTTATTTCAGCCAATTGAATCAAAGTTTAAAATACAAAAAAATGGGACCCGAATTGCTGAGGCCTGCCTGTTGTAGGCCTAGTATCAGGCGATTTGTATAGAAGAAATTAGAATCTCTGCTCACAAACATAACAGATATATGCAGAACAAATTACATAAACCCTATAATACCTTGCGTTGGTGTACTGGCTGGAGACCACCATGCGTCACCAATAGGTGGTTTTAACATTGCCAGAAACCGATTTGCTAACTTGTGACGTTGACAATGCACCTTCATATCTCTGATCATACATGCAGGCCCATTGGAGACATAATTCGACGAAGATCTCACTGTTGCTGGAAGCGTGACCGGCCGTTCTACTCTCTCTATCAGAGGTTCTCTCCATCTTTCCTTCAAGCTTTCTCTCTCTATCATCTGATTGTAAACATGCGCATCAAATAAGGGAACCGAATACAAAATAAGCAACAATTACAACACGCTGCACCATATAAAAGTCTTCAAGCACAATGTACAAACCAGTTAAGCCTGAACATGTGACTTTAACAATTGCATGCACAAACAAATTATTTCCAAAACATTTTCAGATCAACTATATAGTAATAAAAAAAAAAAAACCTCAGATCACGGTGTCATTGTTATTCACATCCAAATCAACGACAATTACAGAAGCTTTGAACTATATTGAAGCTGATAACAAATTAACAATACTGACTGTACATAATTCAAATTCGAAATTAGATTTAAATGTAAATAGTTACGAGGATCCAGATCTACTTCAAAAGCAAATTATAAATTATAGAAGCTTGAAACTATGTTGAAGCTCATAACAAATTAACAATACTGCTTCTACACAATTCAAATTCGAAATTAGAATTTAAATAAAAACAGTTACGAGGATCAGATCTGTTTCAAAAGCAAATTATAAGTTGTGAAGTAAACACTAAACAGAAAGCGAATATTACCTTCCAATCGGAGAAAGCGGAGTCGTGTTTCGTGCGTGAACAGTTTTCTCTCTTTAACGCCGGTGCGGTGGTTACGGCGGTGTTGACGGTCCGTACCATCGATTCCGCCGTGACGTTTGCCCATGATGATGATGGAAGAACCCTAGGTTCGCCAGAATCAGGGTTGTGTCCCATGTTATCTTCACCACCGTGACGATGTCGCTGCCGCGACGTCGCCCTAGAACCACCGCTGCTGCCGGCCTCCATCTCTTTTACGGTCTCTCCTCTTTCTCTCTAGATCTCATCTGATCCCACTTTTTGTTGATTATGTTTAAGGTAGAAAAGGACACGTGGGGATAGCAACCAAATATTGAAAACCAAACCCATAAAGCCAACATTCAAAGCAGAGTGTACCTACTTCATTGCATCAAATTGTTGCAAATTAGAAGTATATATAATATATAATGATTTGGTCCAATAGAAAAGTGGCACGCAAACTGCATGGCACTATTCCTTTTAACTTGTAAGGTAATGCAAATGCAAATGTAAATGTATAGGTAGGTAATGTTTTAAGATGTTTAGATTATTTATTATTTGATTAGTTAATGATTATTATCTTTTCTATATTACACTAACGAATTCCGAATGTAAAAGATTCTATTATGACTCCCGGTAAAAAAAAAATCTAATTCGCCACTAATATGTGTTATAATTTTTTAAATAGTATATTCATATGAAGACCAAGTTATTGATAAGCCCATTTACAAAACAATTTCTTAAGTTTGATTTAAAAAAATAATAATAATTAAACAATATCCGATGTTTCTTTGGGCGGCAATTGAGACACATTTTTTCGAGCTCGGACAGGGCACCTGAATTCTGAGGGCTGGCCCAGTTAAAGATACATGATTAATTGGAAAGTTGTAGAAAAATGTATCACTAAGACATTCTTTTTTTAACCATGAGAACTAATCCCGAGTCAGATAACTAAAACTATTCAAATATAATCAGAAACCTATTTAAAATCCATCCAACACCTGAAAATTGCTGTAAAAATTTACTCAACTTCATTGTAGCATTTTATAACTCCTACAAAGTTAAACAACAATCTTCTCTGTTCTCTCAAATCTCTATATAAGTGTTATGTGAAGGGGTGCAAACGAGCTGAGCGGCTCGCGAGCTACTCGAGATCGGCTCGAGAAAAAACTCGAAACAAGCCGAGCCTTATCGAACCCGAGCCGAGCTTGAGCCTAAAATAAAAACTCGTTTGTTTATCGAGCCCGAGCTCGAGCCTGGCATGTGAAGCTTGTCAGGCTCGTCGAGCCTTATCGAGCTTTAGTGTAACCGAGCCGATCTTATTTGAACTTGTTTACGAGTCAATCCCGAACATAAAAATAAGCTTATTTAGTAAACGAGCTCGAGCCCAAGCTTCACTTATCGAGCTCACGAGCCTCAAAAGTCTATTATTTATATTTTTTCATTTAATATATTAATTAACACATAATAAACGAGCCGAGCTCGAGCTTGAGAAAATACCAACGAGCCGAGCTCGAGCTCTCATAAGTTAACCGAGCTCGAGATCGAGCCTGGTAGAGCTTGGGCTCGGCTCGGCTCGTTTGCACCCCTAGTTATGTGCTTCTCCCCACATATGAAAAACTCTAATTCACTTCGTTTTGGTTAGTTGAATCAAGAAACCAGGCAAACGACACTTCTGGTAACTATGGTGTGGTCAAATGAACCAACTTTTGAGGAGGTGTAAACGGTGCGGTTGATGGCTACATAGAAGGGTACGGGTTCGGCCGAACCCTTACGAAAGTTTTATTTTAGTGTTATATATACGTGTATTTCATTTCGATATCGTACCCGTAGAAATTTTGACATCGAACCACCTTAGAAACCTTGACGCCGAATGCCGTCTCTTCCTTGCCAGAGCGGGTATGTTTATTTTCCTTTATTCACTTTCAATTGCCTCACAATTTCTTATTTATGTAGAAACTACAAAAATTGGGGCTTCTTATTATGAATGAAATAATATTTTTATAGTTATAGACTTATATTTGTAGAACAAATGTGTGAAATTTGTGTGTTAATGAGTATTTTAGGGTTTGAATCATAAATAAATATAGAGCGATGTTGTAAAATGTAAAATAAAAGGCGAAGGACTTGAATCTTCAACTTCTAGGACAATGCATTCTCATCCCCAATCACAATCTTGCCCTTTGCACTAATACATGTGGAAAATAACATTTTAACAAATTCAAGTTGCAAAAGATCATAATTCTCAAAATCCCATACGAGGTAGAAGCAAAAGTGTTCATTTCACTAAACAGTAAACAAAACCACCAAGTGCTACAAATGAATGGATTTCAACTTACACTGAATTTTACTACAGGTGATACACATGGGGAGCGTAAAAGGATTTGTGAAATCCGCAATCTTTCATCCTCATCAATCTCATCCCATAGGAGTATTCTCACCTTCTTTAGTACAGGTGACTTGGCCAATATAAGCTTCACAAAATCCAACTCATTATCTGCATCGCTAAAATGTAAAATCTCCAATTCGTTAAGATGCTCCAACATAATATCTGAATAATCGTCAAACGTAATGGAGCCCGCAATAAATTCATCAAACAAGTCATCATCGACTGAAAGCTACATCAAGTGTCTTGTGTGAGTGTAATTTGACAAAAGAATCAAAATAAATAGAAATGTAGAATACATAGATTGTTGTTATTTACCTCTAGCTTAAGTTTCTCCAGGTTTGGAAAGCTTCTGATCAGATGAACAAGAAAAGGTACCGCATATTTGTGCCTTAACCATATCCATTCCATACACAGGTATTTCAAGTGGACCAATGTTGTTGATGGAAGCTCTTTCGGAAGTGGAAGAAACAACTTAAACCATAAACAAAACAAAGATTTGTAATATAACTAATTAGAAGACCAAAATAGAATCAAGCATATACTATGTGGATTAAATTACCAAAAAGATGGAAAACCAAACAGACAAATATTCAATGTTGGGTAAACACTCGATGAAATCAGCAATGGTGAAATCTCCAAAGACATCGATAGTTGTATAATCACTCATCTGCAAAAAAAAAAAATACGGTATTTTGCTAAGTTATGAAACACCATGAGGAATGACATTCTATTTTATTATGAACTTAGTCACTTACAATAGTCAATGTCTTCAGTAATGGACAACTTGATAAAAGACGCATAAGCGCTTTTTCACTGATCCATATTTCTTGCAAATTTAAAGTTGTAAGGCTACGAAATCCATTGGATGATGGTTGACGGTCAAAAACACAAGAAGTAATATAGAGTTCCGTTATATAGTGTAACGAGAAGAAAGATGAGGGTAACGAATAGTTCCCCCTAAGGTCAAGGTTTAAAATCTTGAGAGTATTTTTCTTCGACAAATGAAGTATTATGTGGTCAATCTCAACACAGGAGTCATCTACTACCATAGAAAGGGTGAACTCATGGATTGGACCCTGGTGCAATAACAAAACTTGGTATATAGCACCGAAAAGTTTACACCTCTTGGTCATTACTTTTCTGTCACTTGGTTCGTAAAAGGTTTGCTCCAAAATGGACAATTCATCTCCTTCGGTCGATACTTGAAATGTATCCTCAATAAATGCAAGTTTAGGGATTTTGATCCAATGGTATCTCCATTCCTTAGAGAGGATGCTTGTCCTTGCAGCCTCTTGAATCGGTAGGAAACATAAGATGGCTTCTATTATGCATAGAGGAAGCTTGCTAATTCTATCCATCTTAGGATACCCTTCTTAGCTGCAAAATTAGCTACTCCGTTTAATAAACGTATACACAAAAGAAGCATAATACATGACAACTATCTCGATGTAAATTCATAACATGAAAAGATATTTCAATTGTGGTTTTCATCTATAGTAATAGTAATAGTAATAGTAATAATAATAGTAATAACAATAATAATAATAATAATAAACTTTAAATAGCAAGCATTGGTTATGAATATATGAAAGTTTTAACAGCCCTAAAATCTCCATATGTACAGAAAAAAAAAACTACCCTTTACACTTTTAGTAGCATGATAAGGTAAACTTACATTAAAATTGTATGAACTACCAAATGCACTAAACAATAATGTAAATCCTAATAATTCAATCAACCCAGAACGTGTATTGTCTATTTTAGAACTTACAAATATGAAAAGAAACTACCTGTTGCAAAATTGATAGGGTTTTTGTTATTTGATACACATTTGGTTAGGGTTTATCAAGCAGAAGCCAACGAACCAGTCACCAGCGTCAACTAGTATAACCATAAACAGGAGTAGGGCTAGGGTTCAAGTCAAGCAATTATGCACATTTGGTCGCTGTATTTGTGATAGGTTGATACGTTTAAATTTAATATTAATCTATACAACATAAAAAATTACAAATATAATAAACTTGTGGCAATATTTCTCTCTTGTAACATGTATGTCTATGTTTCGGTTACTTATACATACTACTCATAACACGATCTTAAAAAAGACTGGGCCATGGCCGCTAGCGATTGGGGCTTGAATCCCTAATTACATGTGAAATCTTGAGTTACATTCCCGGGATAGTATAATTACATGTGACATTTACACATTTCAATTCTTGTACGATTTTGAACTCTCGAAAAGCTTTTCTGGAAGTTATACATAAACTGTTACACAAACGTAATCAGTTTAACACAACGTATACTCCGAAACAGTGACATAAGCTAAACATAACCTAAATACCTGATGTGTGAAAATGTATATATTAAATTCGAACAAGTTTTAAAAAGGAATCCTAACTAAACCACACACAATCGGCAAGTGCACCGTTCGCAGTGTAGTGTAGATGGCAAGACCGGATATCAATCCGTGGACACTATATGCAAACTCTAGATAATGAACCTCTATCAAATACAAAGTCAATAATTGATTTGATTTTAGTGTTTAACTAATACCCTAAATGATTAAGAAGGTGGCAGACACGATAAACAACGTGAAACGAACACGAGAGCAAAGGTTGATCAAATATATATGAGACAAGGACTACCTAGGTGTCGAATCCCTAGAATCATGCAATGCTACTCTGACAGTGACAATGGTTAAATATCCTACTCCCTCGATTAACCCCCCGCTAGAGATGTATCAAACGAAAGATAAAGACGAAATGTGAAGTGCTAGAACAAACCGGCTTGACCTATCGATACCAAATCCTACGAGAATCAAGCAATGAAAGTAACTCTACCCCCAAAACTCTCAAAGCGCAAAGCAAACCAAACCTTGAAGATTGAAATCCTAAGAAACCTTAACCACGATATAATAAACGAGCCCGAGCTATCGGTCACCCAATCTACCCACCAATGATTAGCTAATAACCTAGCTCACCTTAATCGTCTTTCGAGTCACAAGATGAGGATGCAAGTTTTAGTATATTGATTTTAATTATTAATCGAATTGGTCAATTTCTCAACTCAATATTCAAACCGAAAACCCTAAGATCAACGATTCAAATTAAACTCTAAGTCTAGGGGATATTTCTATGTACCTAAACCGCTGAATTCATCAACCAATAATCAATCAAAACACACCAACATGCAATATCAAGATCAATCACAAGGCAAAGTTATGTAAATCACATCAAATAACCATAATCATATCAAAATCGCATTACGATCATCAAGTTCATCTAAACCCAGGTAGTTTCAAACGTTTAGCTACTCATAATATTCAAAAACATAACAAATTCAGTTCTAAAAATCAAATAAGACATAGGTTCAATGAAAAGAATTAGAATAATAAGAATAATATCGATCCGTATGCGCCAACAAACACACAACAGCCGGCTTCAACTGTTAATTAGGCTTCTGTGCTTTGTTTTGAAAACAATAATTGGTGGTCTCCTGTTTGCTTTTTGATTTTCGAAAAGAATAAGGATATATGAATCCCCCTTTTTGCCTACTGTTGTCGCCAATGAGAACTCCCTTATTCCTCCACTTATATTTTCAAAAATATATATTAGGTAGTAATCCTCCCCCCTTCACGTCCCCATATTATGGATATATATTGCCTCCTTTCCATTAGGGTTTTTTTTCTTTTGTCTTCCACTAATTGTCGAGAGTTTGCATGGCTGAATTTAGCGGCCCACTATATGCCAAGCCCAAAGAATGAAATCAATTCCCTAACTATGATCGTAGACTTGCATGTGGCAGTTGTTCTCATCTCATGTGGGCGGCCCACTTCTCTTTGTAAACTTGAAAGACAATCGTTTTTACTTATTTGGTTTTGTCAAAACAATGAATCTATTAACAAAACTTCAAATACCATGTGCTGTGAATCAATTTCCTGTAATGTGACTCCCCGATATTTCCGCCACGGTTTGTTGTATTACGTGATCAGGGTGTTACGCTCATTGTATAAAATACACTGTAACACATTCACAACGTTCCAATACACATTGGTAGGTTAAAAAAATTATTAACCCTGTCATTTGTTGCATTCAGTAATTATATGCTTTCACATAGTATTTTCTTATAAATTATTTTCTTATAAATGAGTAGCCCCTAGGCCCCCTAGCTTCGGCCTTCGATGGACAAATGAGCATGCTTATGTTCACGGGCCTAGTCTAGCATGGTATATAAAGCTCGGGTTAAAACTCATTTATTAAATGAGCTAAAATTTAGGCCCAAACTCATTTAAGTTTTTTTTTTTTTTTTTGAACGGCAAGGAACGACGTGCCAACCACCGTGACACCGGGCGTTGTGGCCAAGGTTGACCACTCGACCGCCGCCAGCCCCTTGGCTCTCCCAGATGCATAGAAACCCGACCTAAACCCGACCTCCACCCGCCAGTAGGCACGACAGTGGAATAATCCGTAAAACCCCGCCTTCCATCTAAGATGAACCAACGCCACCCGTATTCCCTTCACCTGGATGCCGCAGAAAATAATGGGGAGTGGGAGTCGAACCTGTGTCATAAGGAACACCAAGTTTTTCCCCAACCACTCCACCACCTCATCTGGGTTAACTCACGCAACTCGTTTACTAGGTATGACTTCTTAAGCAAGCACTAAATACTAATTATAATAACCTAGTTATCTAAATAAATTCTTTGTGACAGAATAGCTTAAATCCATCTGAAAACATCATGCAGATCGAAACAACTTTGTTCAATTCACAAAAACAGTCAAAAAGAACATAACAAAATCACACGACTAATTAGGCTCCAAATATATGACGACTTCTCCTACCGGTGCTGCGCATGGAGAAAGCGAAAGGCTTTTTAAAATCTTCGATTCTTCTTCTTCATCAAACTTAACACATGGGAATACGCCCACCTTCTTAAGTACAGGTGACTTGGCCAATATAAACTTCACAAAGTCCAACTCATCCTCCGCGTCTCTATAATTCAAAATATGAAATTCGTTCAGATTCTCCAACATAATATCTGAATAATCTTCTAGTGTATAGGCGCCCATTTCATCTTCGTCAAGCCAATAGTCTTCATACATCTACACGATGAAGTATCTTACATGAGTGTATTTTGAGATAAGAATCAAAACAAGTAGAATACAACAAAGATTTTTGTTAGAGTTAATTACTGTTTTCGTCCCTGTAGTTTGTCAAAAATCATTATTTCAGTCTATTAGTTTAAAAATTGCGATTTCAGTCCCTATGGTTTCACTTTCGTAACCATTTCAGTCCTTGTACTAACAAAATAAATGGATTGAAATTGTTACGAAAGTAAAACCACAGGGACTGAAATCGCAATTTTTAAACTAATGGACTGAAATAGTGTTTTTTGACAAACCACAGGGACGAAAACAGTAATTAACTCTTTTTGTTATTTACCACTAGCTTAAATTTCTCCAGGTTTGGGAAGCTTCTAATCATAAGAGCGAGAAAAGGTAACCCATATTTGTGACTAAAGCAAAAATGATCCATACACAAGTATTTCAAGTCGACCAATATACCATGTAGATAAAATTACCGTCACGATGAAAAACCAAAGTCTAATCAAGCATATACCATGTAGATAAAATTACCGTCACGATGAAAAACCTAACAGAGAGAAATTCAATCATTGGTACACACTTGAATAAATCAACAATGGTTGTACGTCGACTATCTGAGATAGTTCCACCGTCACAATACTGCAAAAATTTACAATATTTAGATAGGTTACAAAGGCCTTGGGCATAGTTGTCAATAGCAAATAGTGGACGATAGCGACAAGCTACCAATACGCTACGTAGCGATGGCGATGAAATAGCAGGCGCTATTTTATGTTTAGCGACACACTTGAAGAAAGTTGTATAAAAATATTTTTTTAATATACATAGCGGGACTTTAGGGGTTTTTTTCCGTATTAATTGCGTATTTAAATGATAAATAAAGCGTATTTTGATAAAATATGCCTCTTGGGGGGAGACCAGGGTTCAATTCCTGGCATGGGGTAAAATTTGGTGTAATTTAAGAGTAGCGTTATGTAACCTTTACCGTTCAAAAAAAAGGATTGCAAGATAGGGTCGCTCCGCTATGAAGCGCGCTATAACGAACGCTATTATCGCTATTGACAACAGTGACCTTAGTAAATGGAAGTGGTATTTTATTAATTATGAACTTACGAGCATCAATCTCTTAAGTACCGGACAACTTGATAAGAGACGCAGAAGCGTTGTGTCATATGTCGATAGACCGTTCAAATATAAGGTTGTAAGGCAACGAAATTCAGTGAATGGACGCTCATGGAAAAGAGCACAATCATTGAGATACAACTCCGTTAGTTGATGTAAGGAGAAGAGAGAAATGGGCAACACATACCCCTCATAGCCATCACCAATAATATCAAGATTTAACATCTTGAGAGTTTTTTTCTTCGACAAATGAAGTAGTATATGATCAATCTCAACACCCGAGTCATCCACTTGCATATCAAGGGTGAACTCATGGATCGGACCCTCATGTATTAACAGAACCTGGTATATAGCATCGATAAATTTACTTTTCTTGGACATTTTTCTCCTTTTACTTGGTTTGTTATAAAGAGACAGCTCAGCCCCGTCGGTCCGATCGGTCGACACTTGAAAATTCTTCTCAATAAACACAAGATTAGGAATTTTTGTCCAAAGGTACCTCCATTCCCTAGAGAGGATGCTTGTCCTTGCTGCCTCTTGAATCGGTAGTAGACATAATATGGTTTCTATTATGCCTAAAGGAAGCTTGCTAATTCTATCCATCTTATTAGGATATTCTTGTTGACTGCAAAATTAGCTACATTGAAAATTCGTTTAAGAACGAAACAGATATGAAAACGAAAGACGAAAATCAAAGTTTTTCAATCGATAAAACCATGTAACATAAACAAAAGGCGAATTGGAAATAAATACTCCCACCTAACTCAATTTGGCCGATAATAATACCAAGTCAGTTATTGGCCGATAATAATCCGAACTGGTCAATTTTGTTTTGTAAAATAGTCCGCCGTTAAAATAGCTTATCGGAGTTAAGTTTTTTTTCCGAATTACAAACCGATGTTTTATGGCTTTTGATCAGAACGAGGATACGAGTCGATTAATGTAAAACTTAACTCGAAATTGTGCTCGAAATGGCTTGATTTTTGTTAATTGGAAGTTTAAACACCCGAATTGAAGCACCATTTTCGTGGGTTGGGGCAGTATTCCAAGGTAAGTTTTACATCAATCGACTCGTATCCTCGTTCTGACCAAAAGCCCTAAAACATCGGTTTGTAATTCGGAAAAAAAACAACGGCTGACTATTTAAAAAAAACGACAAGTTCAGATTATTATCGGCCAAATTGAGTTAGGTGGGATTATTTATTTCCAAATTGCCTAAACAAAAACCCAAAGAAAATGAAATGAAACTGAACCAATTAGGTTAATAAATGTATCAACGAGAATTAACTGCACACATTTGTTTATGAATTCTGAAATCGAACATAGCAAGTTGTCAAGTAATACGACGTCGTAGGTAAAGAAAAATCATGTAATTTTGGAAGACAAGATATGAAAGTGATAACAGCCCTAAAATCCCCAAAAGGTAGAGAAACAAACAAAATCAGAACCAAGAAGATTACCCTTTTACACTCTTGGTATCTATACCGACGACGCATAAGCAGCACCCATAGAACAAGACACCAGCATCGACGAGCAGACAGGAATGCGGTTAGGGTTCAACTCGAGCGGAAGTTATCAATTGTTCTGATTTTCTAGACTAAATTTTGCCATGAGGCAGTTTCATCAAACTTCATCTTTAATCCTTAAGAGTTAAATTAAATGCTATTTTAGTCCCTGTGGTTTGAGTTATTTTGTCAGTTTAGTCCAAAGGTTTATAATGTTTTTATTTTAGTCTAAATAGTTTCAAATGTTGTTATTTTAGTCAACTGAGTTAACTTCATCCATTTTTTCTATAATTGAGAAAATTATATAGATATTAAAAGTACATCTCTATATTTAAAGGTTCATATCTAAGCTTTTATATTTTTGTTGAGTGTTTAGGAAAGCGAAAGAAATAATAAAATAAGTGTTTCTGAGTACAACAACAACAACAACCGTACCCAGTATATCCCACAAATAGCAAAGCTATTTATAGGGTCTGGGGAGGGTGGGATGTAGACAGACCTTGCCTCAATCCCTAAGGATAGAGAGGCTGCTTCCAGAGAGACCCCCGGCTCTAAAACCATCAACATACCAACACACCAAGTCACGAAAATATATAAATATATAAATAAGAAGTCTGAGAGTATACCAACACACAACATACCAACATACCAAGAAAGTGATTAGAGAGTGACACAATATAATATATAACATGTATGATAGCATACAACATCATATGGGTATAAAAACAAGAAGGCAGTCCCCTGTAAAGTCACTTAAAAGATAAGAAAAATCTAAGTGTTTCTGAGTAAGAAAGACATATAAATAAATAGAGAGTTGCAAGTGAAAGGCTTTTAAAAAAACAAATATAATTTAGAGAAAAATGTATTTTTGGTTAAATTATATAGATGGAGTTAGAGGTTCCATTGTGAATACTCTTAGTTATTCATTCTCTTAAACTTATCTCTAAAATAGAGAATGGGATGTGGACGTGTTATAGCTTATTTCTCTATATTTTTTTTTTTTTTGAATTGTAAAAAAAGGTGAGTGTAGAGAATGGGATGTGAACGCTCTAAATAAAATTATTTTAAGCAAAGAACAATTCGCATCCCTATGGTTTAGAGGAGGTATCAACTTGCACCCTTTTAATTTTTTGACGTCTATACCCATGTGGTGTACATTATTACAAAATTCTTAATATAACTATTTATTTACCTTGACAAGGAGCTCACATATTTGGTTTTTTGTCTCGTCTCATCCAAAACCAATAAAAATAAAACTTGTATTACTGATATCATAGCATATTCTCATAAATATCTCAACAAATGAGCAAATAAAATGAAATGGAACTCAATTTTCTTGCTTGTATATTCTTTTATTAACCAAAAACCTCAATAAAGACAACACAGATGTTGGAAGACTATTCGAGTAATTAACTCAAATTTTATTATAATCAAGTAATAAGTAAGCGGGGCGGGCTTATTATTTCAATGATTATTGTAAATAATCATATGCCTTCTCATTCCCCTTCACAACTTCAAGACGCAAAAGACAATCCATCTCAAAACCTCATATCGGAACGAAACAAACGAAAGGCATGACTAAATGGATTTCAGTTATTCGAGCATGATTTTTACCGCAGGTGATGCGCGTGGAGAAAGATAAAGCCTTTTTAAAATCTCTTCATCTTCACCTTCATCTAACTTAAAACATGCGAATATGCTCACCTTCTTAAGTGCAGGTGACTTGGCCAATATAAGCTTCACAAAATCCAACTCATGCTCGGCGTCCATAAATTGTTGAACTTCAAATTCGATCAGATGCTCCAACATAATATCTGAATAATCATCGAGAGTAAATGAGCCAATTTCATCTTCTCCAAGAAAATCTTCAAAATACATCTACATGAAGAAGTGTCTTGTGTGAGTGTGTATGTTGACATAAGAATCAAAAGAGTAAATTACGATTTTGGCCCCTGTGGTTATATCATTTTTACCCTTTTAGCCCAAAAAGAATCTTTTAACATGAGCCTCCAACTTCTTTTTTTCTAACCCTTATGGCCCCTAACACTAACCCCATCCATATACTTTTAGGGGCCAAAAGGGTTAGAAAAAAAGACGTTGGGGGCTCAGATGTTAAAAGATTCCTTTTTGGGCTAAAAGGGTAAAAGTGATATAACCACAAGGGTCAAAATCGTAATTTACTCGAATCAAAACAAGAAGAACACAACAAAGATTCTTGTTCTTTACCACTAGCTCAAGTTTCTCAAGATTCGGGGAGCTTCTAATCAGAAGAGCAAGAAAAGGTAACCCGTATTTGTGAATGAAGCACACATTATCCAAACACAAGTATTTCAAGTGGGCTAATGCTGTTGGGAGCTCTTTCGGAAGTCTCTCCGGGACAAAACACTCGAACCATAGCCAAAACAAAGATTAATTATAATACTAAGCAGACCAAAGTCTAATCGAGTATATACCATGTAGATAAAATTACCTCAATGGTGAAAAATTTAAAATAAAGATACTCGATCACTGGTAAACACTTGAATAGATCAACAAAGGTGGTATCTCCATTATTAGTGACGAGTGAACGCTCAACGTCCTGCAAAAATTACGATATTTAGATAAGTTATGGAAGACCATGGGAATTAAATTATAATAGAGTTAATTACTGTTTTCGTCCCTGTGGTTTGTCAAAAATCACTATTTCAGTCCATTAGTTTAAAAGTTGCGATTTCAGTCTCTGTGGTTTCACTTTCGTAACCATTTCTGTCCCTTTGGTTTCACTTTCGTAACCATTTCAATCCATTATTCTGTTAAGCACAGGGACTGTAATGGTTACGAGGTGGATTGTAATGGTTACGAAAGTGAAACCACATGGACTGAAATCGCAATTTTTAAACTAATGGACTAAAATAGTGATTTTTGACAAATCACAGGGACGAAAACAGTAATTAACTCAAATTTTAATTATTATAAACTTACGAGAGTCAAACTCTTAAGTAATGGACAGCTGGATAAAAGACGCAAAAGCGTTTTCACAGGCGTACATACATTTTCCACATGTAAGGTTGTAAGGCAACCAAATTCTTTGAATGAATGTTTTTCATAAAGAACACAACCATGGAGATACAAACTTGTTAATTGGTGTAAAGAGAAGAGACATATAGGTAACCTATGTCCCTCAAAAGCTCCCGCATCGAGGTCAAGTTTTAATATCTTGAGAGTATTTTTCTTCGACAAATGATGTAAGAAATGGTCAATCTCAACACACGAGCCATCTACTTCCATATCAAGGGTGAACTCATGTATTGGACCCTCGTGTATAAGCAGAACTTGGTATATAGCATAAAAAAGTTTACGCCTTTCACTTGGTCTGTCACGGTATCGCTCCAGAGCAGCCAGCGCAGACTCATCAGTCCATGCATGAGGCCGATCCTGTATAAAGACAAGTTTAGGGATTTTGGTCCAACGGTACCTCCATTCCTTGGAGAGGATGCTTGTTCTTGCTGCCTCTTGAATCGGTAGTAAACATAAGATGGTTTCTATTATGCCGATAGGAAGCTTGCTGATTCTATCCATCTTATTAGTCTACACACAAAACAACGAAACAGATACGAAAACGAAAGAATAAAGTCAAAGTTTTAATCAACAAATGTTACAAATCCATGTAACATAAACAAAAACCTAAGAAATCAACAAAGCCATGTAATGTAAACTATTATGAGCTAAGCCCATACAAGGCCTAATCGACCAGCCCGGTTCGTGTGACCCAACATAGCTCGAGAATAATAGTCGGATTCAGGGTGCTTTGACACGGATATCTGCATCACTGGATCTACAGGAATCGACATTTCTCCATATGCAGGATCTAATTTCTTCACACCCTACAACCGATCCTCTGCCTATGCCGGTCGATTTAATCGACAGGGATAATCTGGATTCAGGGTGCCTTGACCCGGGCTACATTTGCTTCTCACCATCCTCTATAACCTCATTTAACTACTACTTACCTACAATCAGCTAGGGGCGGCAATTCTTAACACGACCCGCCAACCCGACACAAAAATACAGGTTTGGGTCGACTAATATGATCCGTTTAAAAAGACGGGACGGGTTCGGGTTGACCCATTAACCCATTTAACTATTTAGAAAAAAAAAACTTTTATATTTTTGTTTTGAGTTAAATGCCATTTTAGTCCCTGTGGTTTAGGCCATTTTGCCAGTTTAGTCCAAATGTTTCATTTTTAACCTGTGGGTCCAAAAATGTTTCACAGTTGCCATTTTAGTCCACTTGGTTAACTTCATCCATTTTTTCTGTTAACGAGAAGGCCAATTCGGTCATTTTGTATGTAATTCTGTTAACTAAAAGGGCAATTCAGCCATATAAAATGACCGAATTGGCTTTCTCGTTAACAGAAAAAATGGATGAAGTTAACCCAGTGGACTAAAATGGCAACTGTGAAACCTTTTTGGACCCACAGGTTAAAAATGAAACCTTCGGACTAAACTGGCAAAATGGCTCAAACCACAGGGACTAAAATGACATTTAACTTATAATAATTACATTATATTATTTTATTTGTCATACTTATACTCAACATTAAATATATTATCGATAACCCGCTTAAAACCCAACAACTCGCTTATAAATCGTCAACTTGTATAACTCATTAAAAAATACTGGTTAAATGTGTCAACTTCGAGTTGACCCGAATTTATATGGGTCGGGTTAGGGTTGATGCTTCTGTCAACCGATGATTCTCACAAACAAGCACATTTAGTCTTTTGTTTTTTTAAGGTATTTTTGATGCAAACATTCATGGTTACCCAAATCCAGTAATGAATAAGGTGTTATATTATATTGTTTATGAAAGTAATCGATGTGAAAAGAATATACCTGTTGCTCAACTGATATGCAAATCGTCGACAAACGAACCAACCACCAGCAGCCACATCGACGACCAGAAGTTAGGGTTCAAACACAAGTGGTTCTGTTCTGACTTCTGTACTTATTTATATATTCGTTTTCTAGTTTTCTTTGGGGCCTGCTTTAATGTTTTTATTTATTACCTTTTTAACCAATTTAACGGTAAACTAACCTTTATTATATTTTCACTTTATACCATTTGAAACTTTACAATTTTTTTACAACCCTGACTTAAAAGTTTTAGGTGAATCTGAGCCCGATCCGAACTCGAAAATATTGCGATACATATGAACTCAAATATTCTCAGGTTGACCCAACACGACCCGATTAACCCGGATTTTTTTTATTCTTTTATTTTTTTCGGCAAATTTTAATATATTAAAATTATAATATCTTATGTCAATTTCTAATTGTAGCATAAAATAGACATGTAATTTATCTTTATCAATATCATCAATCATCAATATCATCATATATTAAAAAAGAAAGCTAATTAATAGTGGTTGAACCACTAAGAAGTTGCCATGATCACTTTTTTTATTGTTTTTTTTTAATTCATGCTATATAATTTTACTCAAATAATTCGCGTTTGTTAACTTAGAAAAAAATAAATTCGTAACCTTGCTTAATTTTTTTACAGGCGTGTCGTTGTAAATTTTGTTGAGAGCAGAGTTGCATTCAAAATAGAATGTACCACTTATTTTTTTATATATGATATATGAGTGCATGTCAGTATCATGATGGTACCCTAATGAACCGAACCAATTCCTACCAAACAATTGTTTTCAATCAATGTAGATCACATGTTGATACTTTTTTTGGTCATATCATGATTTTATTTATTTGTTTTTTCTTTTTCGGTTGCTATAACGAGCGTCGGTACTGTAACATAACGAGATGAAGCACCGACGCAACGCGCCGGTTTTCATACCACTAGTTTAATGTATAACAAATAAATTATTGTAAAAAATATAATATAATATAATCATATATTAAAAAAGAAAGCTAATGAATAGTGGTTGAACCACTAAGAAGTTGCCATGATCACTTTTTTTATTGTTTTTTTTTAATTCATGCTATATAATTTTACTCAAATAATTCGCGTTTGTTAACTTAGAAAAAAATAAATTCGTAACTTTGCTTAATTTTTTTACAGGCGTGTCGTTGTAAATTTTGTTGAGAGCAGAGTTCCATTCAAAATAGAATGTACCACTTATTTTTTTATATATGATATATGAGTGCATGTCAGTATCATGGTGGTACCCTAACGAACCGAACCAATTCCTACCAAACAATTGTTTTCAATCAATGTAGATCACATGTTGATACTTTTTTTGGTCATATCATGATTTTATTTATTTGTTTTTCCTTTTTCGGTTGCTATAACGAGCGTCGGTACTGTAACATAACGAGATGAAGCACCGACGCAACGCGCCGGTTTTCATACCACTAGTTTAATGTATAACAAATAAATTATTGTAAAAAATATAATATAATATAATCATATCATATATTAAAAAAGAAAGCTAATGAATAGTGGTTGAACCACTAAGAAGTTGCCATGATCACTTTTTTTATTGTTTTTTTTTTAATTCATGCTATATAATTTTACTCAAATAATTCGCGTTTGTTAACTTAGAAAAAAATAAATTCGTAACTTTGCTTAATTTTTTTACAGGCGTGTCGTTGTAAATTTTGTTGAGAGCAGAGTTGCATTCAAAATAGAATGTACCACTTATTTTTTTATATATGATATATGAGTGCATGTCAGTATCATGGTGGTACCCTAACGAACCGAACCAATTCCTACCAAACAATTGTTTTCAATCAATGTAGATCACATGTTGATACTTTTTTTGGCCATATCATGATTTTATTTATTTGTTTTTCCTTTTTCGGTTGCTATAACGAGCATCGGTACTGTAACATAACGAGATGAAGCATCGACGCAACGCGCCGGTTTTCATACCACTAGTTTAATGTATAACAAATAAATTATTGTAAAAAATATAATATAATATAAATGGGTTAAACAGGTCCACCCGCCAACCTGATCGAGTTGACCCGAACCCGACCAGTCTAGCCAAACGGGTTCATAGATTCAACCTGAAACTGCCCTGAACCCATTTAGACTAAACTACCCACAATTGCATGTTAGCCTCGTGTTGTATCAGAAATTCATATCCCTACCACTAACCATTATTACTCCATAAAGTCTTTCACGTTTCACATTTAGTGACATGTATTGTGGTGGTGAAATGTAAAAAAAAATAAGATTATACATTAAAGAAAGAAATAGAAATTAAAAGAAAAGGAGGGAGTATGATTAAAAACCATACCCCCATTAAAAACCTGCTGAATTAGAGAAGACAAATGACACAACATGTAATTTTATACGTGTAATATTATATATAATTGAAAGGCATAATTTGTAATTTACGTTCAAAAAACAAAATAACATCCATTGTAAAGGTCGTTCTGCCAATTCCTGTTATATGTGAGTGAATAGTAGGATCCAATTTCTCATACTAAGAGATAAAAGGCGTAAAACAGGTTACCATGAAGACCGTTCGAGTAATTAACTAAATTTTGATAAAGGTTACTTAAGTATGGGAATTATGTTACATGTATACATAATACATTTGCATTTTTCGTCCTTTTAGTATATACCTACTTAAGTTTGTGTTTTAACATAAGGTAGTTACAAAAAGACATTCTTTATTTCAAAAGTTGCAACAAATTTCATAGTTTTCCACAAATTGACGTAATCATTTTCTATTAAGATGGTGTGAAATGATTAAACTACCCTCAATAATAAAAGAATAATAATATAAATAATAAATAAATAAATCTCTTGTCTAGTTCTCCCTCATAAATCATCAAAACGACTAGTTGAGTTTTTTTTACGTCACTGTCTAAATAAAAATTGAAATGTTTTTTGATGAAATGTTTGTTGGTGATGTATAATAGCGGTCGTTTACCCGCGACGACGTGATGGAACAATGGTGGTTTCGCATGCTATTGTTTTGATCTATATTCTCACCGGAATTTTCAATCTCTCCCTCCTCTCTTTCCATATGGCCAGACACAGAGGATTTTAAAAGGTTAATAAGATTCGTATCGATCTATATGGAACTATCAAGATAGCCGCGATCAATGACAGACCTACTAAGCAATCAAATACTGGGAATGACCAAAGGAAATCACACAGTCGCATAAGCGGAAGAAACCAGATCCAAGAAGGTGAATGGAATGATGAAGGGACCGATTTAGTGGGAAAGGTGAGACCAGATTAGCAGACGATATGCTAAATCAATCAAACCTCGCTCGCTAAACAGATCTCTTCACTTCATCGAGCCACCGGCGACCGGATGTTGTTTGATTTCCGGCTACTGTCCGTATACTCTCTCTCCTATCTTTGAGAATTGGCAAGTGATAAGTAAGTTGGGCGGGCTTATTAGTTCAGTGGTTATGGTAAATAATCATATGCACTCATTCCCAATGACAATTTCAAGACCCGAAAAGCATATCAGAAACAAATTTATTCATGTCACTAGAGTTAACAACAAAGAACAAGTTCACCAAGGGCACGAACGATCGGATTTGTACGGTCCAACGATGATTTCTACGACAGGTGATGCGCATGGGGAGCAAAAAAGGATTTCTGAAACCTGTGAGACTGATTCTTCATCTTTATCAAAAAAATAATGTGGGGATATCGTCATCTTCTTTAGTACAGGTGACTTGGCTAATATAAGCCTCACAAAATCCAACTCATTCTCTGAGTCGGTAAAATCTTGAATCTCAAATTCTTTCAAATGCTCCAACATAATATCTGAATAATCATCAAGTGTAAAAGAGCCCACATCATCTTCAATAACGAAAGTTTCTTCCCACATCTACATGAAGAAGTGTCTTGTGTGAGTGTATGTTGACATAAGAATCAAAACAAGTAGAATACGACATAGATTCTTGTTATTTACCAGTAGCTTAAGTTTCTCCAGATTTGGGGAGCTTCTAATCAGAAGAGCAAGAAAAGGTAACCCATATATGTGAGTAAAGCAAAGAGTATCCACACACAAATATTTCAAGTGGACTAATGATGTCGGGAGCTTTTTCGGAAGTCTCTTTGAAAGAAAATCCTTGAGCCGTAGCCAAAACAAAGATTAGTGATAACTAATAAGCAAACCAAAGTCTAATCATATATATATCATGTAGATAAAATTACCTCCAAGCCGAATACCGTAACATAAAGATATTCAATCACTGGTACACACTCGAATAGATCAACAATGGTGGAACCTCCATCATCATAGAGAATTCTCATCCCATGACCCTGCATTTATTACATTATTTAGACAAGTTATGGAAGAGGAAGACCATGGGAATTAAATTTTAATTATTGTAAACTTACAAGAGTCAATCTCTTAAGTAATGGACAACTGGATAAAAGCCGGTGAAGCGTTTTCTTATGCGTCCATACGCTTCTCAAATATAAGGTTGTAAGGCAACCATATTCATTGAATGAACGTTGTTGGTAAAGAGCACAACCATTGAGATACAAACTTGTTAATTGGTGTAACGAGAAGAGAGAAATGGGTAACCTATGCCCCTCGTCACCTCCTGCCTCAAAATCAAGTTTTAATATCTTGAGAGTATTTTTCTTGGACAAATGAAGTATGATATGGTCAATCTCAACACACGAGGTATCTACTTCCATAGAAAGAGTGAACTCGTGTATTGGACCCTCGTGCATAAGCAGAACCTGGTATATCGCGTAGAAAAACCTACACCTCTTGGCCATATCTTTCCTTTTACTTGGTTTGTTAAGACGTAGCTCGATAGCAGACGGCTTAGGCCCACGAGTCCATTCTTGAAACTGATCCTCAATAAACACAAGATTAGGGATTTTGATCCAATGGTACCTCCATTCCTTAGAGAGGATGCTTGTTCTTGCTGCCTCTTGAATCGGTAGCAGACATAAGATGGTTTCTATTACGCCTACAGGAAGCTTGCTGATTCTATCCATCTTATTAGGATACCCCATTAGCTGCAGAATTTGCTACTTTGAAAATTTGGTTAGTCTACACACAAATCAACAAAACAGATATGATAAGGAAAGAAGAAAGTCAAAGCTTTCAAACAACAAAATGGAATGGAACTGAGCCGATTAGGTTAGCGACTGTATCAAGGCACACATTTGTTTGAAGTATTGACGCAAAATTACCCAAATCCAGTAATGAACAACGTCTTATGATGTGTTTATGAGAAGTGATCGATATGAAAAGAAAATACCTGAAATGGATTATGTTATTTGATAAGCAAACAGGGGACCAACGAACCAGCCGCCACCAGCGACATTGACGAGAAGCATACACCAGACCAGAATAGAGTTAGGGTTCAAACACAAGTGGTTCCTGTACTTTGTGTTTGTTTTTGTTTGGGGACTCTGCTTTGATATTTTTATTTATTATTTTTTTAGGAGTTACATGTCATTATTTTAGTGCACGTGGTTTGAATCATTTTGTCAGTTTAGTCTAAAAGTTTCATTTTTCGTATGTGAGTTAAAAAAATGTTTCATCGTTGTCATTTTAGTTCATTGGGTTAACTTCATCCATTTTTTCTGTTAATGAGAAGGGAATTCGATCATTTTATATGTAATTATGTTAACTAGAAGGGTAATTCGGCCTTATAAAATCGCCAAATTGTCCTTCTCGTTAACAGAAATAATAGATGAAGTTAACCCAGGGGACTAAAATGGCAACGGTGAAACCTCTTTGGACCCGCAAGCAAAGGAAAACACAACATAAAGATATTTAATCACCGGTAAACACTCTAATAGATCAACAATGGTAGTATCTCCACCATCATAGATAAATGTACTCCCATTATCCTGCAAAATTACAATGTTTAAATAAGTTATGGAAGACCATGGATATTAAATTTTATATACTAAAACTAACGAGGGTCAAATTCTTAAGAAATGGGCAGCTGGATAAAAGACGCAGAAGCATTGTCTCATACATAAACTAAAATGACATTTAACTCTTTTTTAGCGTCAAACTCATCTAGTTATATTTTCACTCTTCAGTTTTCACAATTTAAATTCTACATCTTTTGTATAAATTAGGTTATCGTATTGTTTCACACTTGTCTTGGTGGGGTGAAATCAATGTTTTAAAAACCGGTTCAAATCGCCCGATACACCCAGTTTGAATCATCCGATACATCCAGTTAAACTGTTTCTGAGCCCAATCTGGTATGGTATAAAAACTGGATTTTAAAACATTGGGTGAAATGTGAAAGAATAAGATTATACGTTAAAGAAATAAATAAATAAATAAAATTAAAAAAAGAGAGAAAAATATCTTGATAGCCCATATGGTTTGGTGAAATTTCACTTATAGTACAACCTTATTCCTTATGGTTTGTACACTCGATTCTCGGACAGTCTCTAACATATGTGAATTAACTAAAATACCCTTACTATTAAAAATACAAATTAAAACACTAAAAGATAAATTTAAATAATTATTTTAAACTCAAGTGGCCCACCATTAATTAAGCGTCACTTAAGTAATAAAAACAATTTAATTAACAAAATTCTTGTGGGCCCCACCCTCACCACCTACAACCACCTTATCACCACCCACATGCTCCATGACCACCACCTCCAACCACCATGTCACCGTTTGTCTTCACTCTACCACCGAACTCCACAACCACAACTACAACCTTCGTCATCCCCAATCTATCTCACTCGTGACCAACACACACAACCCACAACCATTATTCTTCACTACCTTCACCGGCCAACCACTACGTTTACCACCAATCTCTGCAACCATTGCTCACCTTTTCTACCCCTATTCTGAACCAACCTCAACAATCTCTCCACCGCATACAATAATAAAACCAAACCAAATCAAACTCCAAACCTACAAATCTGAAATCAAAAGTACTTCGTCGGTCATTCAATTCAGATTTACGTCTCTGAACCAGTCAGATTACAACTCATCGGATGCACCCTCGAATCGGAAACCTAGCTGGTCTCCATCGCTCAGCGTTACCACACCATTTAACAATGGTGTGCTTAGGATGACAATAATGATATTACGAAGAAAAAGATTATAGTGGGGTAGTGGTGGGGTTCGGTTATTTTTATTAAATAATAATGGTGGAGCCCACTTGAATTTTTAAATAATAAATTAGATTTTTGTAATGTCTTATTTGTTATTTTTAATAAAGGGCCTTATAGTCAATTCATATCCATTTAATACCAAAAACTAACCTTCATCTATCTTAGGGACTAATTGAGAAACGAGTGTACAAACCGTAGGGAACATGGCTACAATTTCAAAAAGGTGGGGATTATACGTGAAATTTCACCAAACCAAAGGGGTTGTTCGAAAATTTTCTAAAAAAAAAAGAGTATAATGTAAATCAACTCGAGAGATGCGAATTACACCAACGGTGGTTGATTGTGAGCATCAGTGATAGATCAAGAAGACGTGTGGATTTTATGGCGCCGGTTATGGTGAATATGTTCTCCCATTTACTTACCCAATATGATGATCCTTAGAAAATTGAGAGCATAGAAGCTTGATCGATGATTCATGTAAGTACTAGCTAAATCAAACCAGATTAGAGCTTGGATAAACCCAATTTTGTATTCATGGAATCAAATTTGACTCGGATATTTTGAAGAGTTGATTACTGTTTTCGTCTCTGTGGTTTGTTAAAAATCACTATTTCAGTCCATTAGTTTAAAAATTGCGATTTCAGTCTCTGTGGTTTCACTTTCGTAACCATTTCAATCCATTTATTCTGTTAGTACATGGATCGAAATGGTTACGAGGTGGACTGAAATGGTTACGAAAGTGAAACCACAGGGACTGAAATCACAATTTTTAAACTAATAGACTGATAGTGATTTTTGACAAACCACAGGGACGAAAACAGTAATTAACTCTATTATGAAACAGAAGATGAATTACTGTATTGTCATAGTTTTGCATAAAGAAGTGCATGCATGCCACATGAAAATTGTAGAAGTTTTTTTGTCCATTGGTTTCTGTTACAAGTTATTCTCTTCGACTCACTTGTTAGTTACTCTTCATTGAGTTAAAGTAGCGCATAATAATGTAACTGGTGCTCTAGCAAGTGAAAAGTAAGCTGGTATGGCTTATTATTTTAGTCGTTATGGTAGATAATCATATGCCTTCTTATTCCCAAGTACAGCTTCAAGACCCGAAAGGCATAACATTTTAACAAATTCAAGATGCATAAGATCATCGTCTCAAAACCTCATATCAGAACGAAACAAATTTGTTCATTTCAGTAACGTCAAAAAAAAAAAAAAAAAAAAAAAAAAAAAAAACATAACCATCAAATGCATGACTAATTGGATTTCAATTATCTGACCACGATTTCTACCACATGATGTTTACCAGAGGGGCCGCGCATGGAGTAAAGCAGAGGATTTTTATAATCTCTGATTCTTTATCTTTATCAAAATCATAACATGGGGATATCCATACCTCCTTTAGTACAGGTGACCTGGCCATTATAAGCTTCACAAAATCCAACTCATTCTCTGCGTCGCTAAAACGTATAATCTCTAATTCGTTCAGATGCTCCAACGTAATATCCGAATAATCTTCGAGTGTAAAAGAGCCCATCTCATATTCTTCAAGATCTTCGTCATACATCTACATGAAGAAGTGTCTTGTGTGAGTGTCCTGAACTTGTGCAGCAAATCAAATTTTAATTCACAGATCTACCGAAAAACTCGAATTTGACTACTAACTTACAAATCAAATTCCATTAGACAATAATAATTCTCTCTCACTACTGTGCAAAGCGTCCTGAACTTGTGCAGCAAATTGCATATTCCACAACATATCCTCCACAGAAGGTCTCTCTAATGGATCATTTACCAAACACCTGCAGCAGATTTCCGCTATTGTTGTTAACGAGAACATTCATCACGAACCGCTGGATCAACCATCTCCTTTATCGTCGGCTGTAATTCTGGCTTGAAACTGTTCTTTTACGGACTCTATTTCCTTTTGTGTGCATGGCGGTTTTTAATGTGATTTCAGAAATCATACACTTTCTCCGGATTGATGATACGAGTCATAAGAACAGTTACAAGAATACTAGCTAACAGAACAACACAAAACAATGATCAGCCCTGCAATTGTTGCATGGTGACTGCAGTTTGAGAACACAGATAACCTGAAGGAGCCACCATCTGTTTTTGCTTATGAGATTGTAAATCAAACAGATAACCTGCAATTTTGTATAAGAAGCGCATGCCACATGAAAATTGTAGAAGTTTTTTTTGTCCACAGGTTTTTGCTACAAGTTATTCAGACTTATTCTCTTTGACTTACTTGTTAGTTACTCTTCCTGGAGTTAAAGTAGTGCATAATAATTAGCATGATAATGTAACTGGTGAATAAATCTCTAGCAAGTGATAAGTAAGCTGGTCTGGCTTACTTTTTCAGTGGTTACCGTAAATAATCATGTGCCTTCTCATTCCCGAGCACAATTTCAAGACCCGAAAGGCATAACATTTTAACAAATTTAAGATACAAAAGATCATCCGTCTCAAAACCTAATATCGGAATGAAACAAATTTGTTCATTTAACTGAACTCGACATTAAAAAAAAAAAACAAAATCACGAACGGCATGACTAATTGAACTTCAACGTCTGACGATGATTTCTACCACAGGTGAGGCACACGGAGAGCAAAAAAGAATTTCGGAAATCTGTGGTTCTTCATCTTTATCAAAATTATAATACGGGGATACCGTCACCTTCTTTAGCACAGGTGACTTGGCTAATATAAGCCTCACAAAATCCAACTCATTCTCTGCGTCGCTAAAATTTCGAATCTCAAATTCTTTCAAATGCTTCAACATAATATCTGAATAATCATCAAGTGTAAAAGAGCCCAAATCATCTTCGTCGAGCCAGTCTCCGTTATACATCTACATGATGAAGTATCTTGGGTGAGTGTATGTTGAGATAAGAATCAAAACAAATAGAATACAACATAGATCATTGTTATTTACCACTAGCTTAAGTTTCTCAAGATTTGGGGAGCTTCTAATCAGAAGAGCAAGAAAAGGTAACGCATATATGTGCATAAAGCATAAACTATCCACACACAAGTATTTCAAGTGGACTAATGCTGTTGGGAGCTCTTTCGGAAGTCTCTTTGGAGCAAAACACTTGAACCATATCCAAATCAAAGATTAGTGATAACTATTAAGCAGACCGAAGTCAAACATGTATTTACCAATTACCATGTAGATAAAATTACCTCAACGATGAAAAGCACAACATTAAGATACTCAATCAATGGTAAACACTTAAATAGATCAACAATGGTGGTATCTCCACTCCTAAAGATGACCGAACACTCGCAATCCTACAAAAATTACAATATTTAGACAAGTTATTGAAGACCATGGGTCCATGGGAACTAAATTTTGGTTATTATGAACTTACAAGAGTCAATCTCTTAAGTAATGGACAGCTGGATAAAAGACGTAGAAGCGTTTTCACATATGTCCATACACTTCCCAAATGTAAGGTTGTAAGGCAACCGAATTCATTGAATGAATGTTGTTGGTAAAGAGCACAACCATGGAGATACAAACTTGTTAAATGGTGTAAAGAGAATAGAGAAATGGGTAACCTATGCCCTTCGTCAATTCCCGCATCAAGGTCAAGTTTTAATATCTTGAGAGTATTTTTCTTCGACAAATGATGTAATAAATGGTCAATCTCAACACACGAGCCATCTACTTCCATATCAAGAGTGAACTCATGTATTGGACCCTCATGCATAAGCAGAACTTGGTATATAGCATAGAAAGTTTACACCTCTTGGCCATATCTTTCCTTTTACTTGGTTTGGTAAGATATTGCTCCACAGCAGACAGCACAGGCCCATCAGTCCATTCTTGAAACTGATGCTCAATAAACACAAGTTTAGGGATTTTGGTCCAATGGTATCTCCATTCCTTAGAGAGGATACTTGTCCTTGCTGCCTCTTGAATCGGTAGTAGACATAAGATGGCTTCTATTATGCCCGCAGGAAGCGTGCTGATTACATCCACCTTAGGATACCCCATTATCAGCAAAATTAGCTACTTTAAAAACCTGTTTAGTCTACAGACAAATGAATAAAACAGATACGAAGAAAACCATGCAACTTAAAATTACTCAAATCCAGTAATCAACGAAACTTAACAGCACACATTTGTTTGAAGTATTGACACAGAATTAATTACCCAAATCCAGTAATGAACAAAGGCTTATTATGTTTATGAGAAGTAATCGAAATGAATAGAAAATACCAACTGATATGGCTTATGTTATTTGATAAGCAAATCGGCGACCACCAGCGACATCGACGAGCAGAAGCATACACCAGAATAGGGTTAGGGTTCAAGCACAAGCGGTTCCTATAATTTATTTATGTCGATTCTTTTTCTAGTTTGTTAGACAACTAGTTGATGCCCCGCCCGCGTTGCGGGGCGATAACCGAATAATTCTCAATCAATTAAAAAACACTATTATAGTTTTGTTAGGAAAAAAAAAACTAAAACGATGACAAGGCCGTAGTTCTGAGCTCAGGGCAAAACTGTAGTTTGTCAGGATTAATGAGCGAGTGTTAGGCAGCTCCTTGACATGGAAAAAATTAAATCCAGTCAACCAAATAAAAAAACACTTTTATAGTTTTGCTAAAAAACATTAAAACCATAGCAATACTGTAATTTGAACTGAGGACAAAGTTGTATTTGTTGACTTGGGTAAAATCGTAATTTGCTAAAAGTTAAAGTGATGGCAATACTATAAATTTGAACCGGAGACAAAATCGTAATATAACTATGCACTAAGGATAAAATCGTAATTTTAAGCTGGGGACAAAACTATATTTTTAATTTGAAATCGGTCAAAATCAAAATTTTGAAATGAGGGAAAAATCGTAATTTGAACTGGGGGGCAAAAGCATATTTTTATTTTGAACCAGTCAAAAAGATAATCTTAAACTTAAGGCGAAATCATAATTTTTGAAAGGGGTGAAAATGCAAAATCGTCATTTTTAGTTTGCGGCAAAAGCGAAAATTTATTTTAAACTGGGGCCAAAATTGTAGTTGTAATCTAGGGATAAAATCATAATTTTGAACTGAGGGCAAAAGCGTAATTTTGACCGAGGGACAAAAACGTAATTTTATTTTACAATTGGGGCGAAAACATAATTTTATTTTAAATTAAGGACGAAACGGTAATTTTAAAACAAATATGAAATAATAAAACTGATGGTCAAATAGGGGAGTGCCACACAGTTGTGTGGCACTATTCCCCTAACTTCATTTTGTATATGTTGAGAATGTGTAGTGGGGCGTTATGCACCCACATAAAGCCACCCACATAAAGCCCTTATAAAGCCCTAAACACCATTACGAAGGGCTTTATGAGACAAAAAAAATTAGTGGGGCGTGATATATATAGTGCTAGTATGGAGGGAGGTTTTCAAACTTTAACCAATCAAATTTATGCAAGGTTTTTTATAATTAATTAATAAAATCGAAAATTAATAATTAGGTATTGATGGGTAGGGGATTTATGACTACGGACTCTAGTGATATAATGCCCCATAAAGCCTCTGTGTCACGTAGCACGACACGTGTCGCATAACGCCCCACAAAGGGCTTTATGACTACGGATGGCCTTAAGGGGACTCTATTTTTATGTTTGTTGACGTATCAACCTTTTTATTAATTTTCGGGTAATTAACTAATTCTCCATTAAAAAAAAAAACACTAAAAATAGAGTCCCCTCAACAAACGAGAGGGGATGGGTTTTTGGAGGAACTTTATATCGGCTGCCCTTTGACCATCCATTGCCAATTGGATCTCTTGTTCCTTTAGCGAGAGAATTCGAGCAAATTTCACGTCTAATTTGGAGAAGCCACTTGATCCACCCACAGTATTTGTTTGTCGTTGTAGAAGTGAATTTGCCTTTTCTTGCTCTGGCAGCAACTACCTTGCTTTTGTCTTTATCTGGTGGGCGTTACAATTCTTGTTCCTCAAACTTTAGCTCGTTCTTGGAGTCGTTTAGGTTTAAATAAGAATGAGCATCTGATCCGCCAGCAGACGAGCTTGGCTAAGGCGTGCCTGAAGTAGTCTTGGAATGCTTTGATGATTGGCCATTTGGAGAATATATAAGCACCTCCCAAGCTTTCACCATGGCAAATGTACAACCGTATGTTGCTCTAAACTCATCATGGACGGTTGACATGAAGTCTGTGTCGCTTGAACCGCTCGTTTTGTTTCGACTGTTTATATGGTGGTTCACAACATTGTTGAAGTAGTTGCATTTCGCCCTCATTGATGACCACTTGCTCGAGAACGAATCGTTTGTATAGCACGGTTCGTGCTTCATATCGTCAATATTTTTTTCGCGAAACGGGTAAAACGTGTCAAATTATAGTGATTAATGCTAATCGGGTAAAAAAATTAGACAACTAAAATGAAACGCTTATTGCCAAGTATGTGTTATATTGAGTTCGAAGTTGACTTTAGAATTGATGATACGAGTTATGATAACAATTACAAGAAAATTAGGTAACAGAACCACACAAAACAATATCATCAAAATTTTGCCTGGACATTGATGTGTTACAATTTAAGATCAGCCCTGCAATTGTTGTATGGTGACTGCAACTTGTGAACACAAACAAAATATTGCGGTAGTTTTAATGGTTCGTTATTGCTATTCCTACATGTTGATTGGATCAATAGCCGAATTGGAAGAACCATAACCTGAACAACCATCTGTTTTTGCTTATGAGATTATAAATCAAGCAGGATTTAAACAATTACTAGGAGCATGTTTTCAATTAGATGATAATGAGAAAAGTTACAATGAAGTCTGATGGAAGCAAAACTAAAGCTAAAAAAAAAAAGAACAGTACAAAACTAAGAAAACTAGGATTTTAAAAAAGTAAAGTCATCATTTATGAGGGAATGATAGAATTAGAATAATTAGCAGAAGTAGTGATTCTGTGTAGGAGCTCATCTCCGGCCCATAAATCCCAAGACCTTTGATGCGTTCCGAGCAGGGTTCATAAACTTCTTCTAGTACACCATCATATCCACCCGTTCGATCCATTATCGGTTGGCCATTCTTCCTAAATCCAATCATACTATCAACCTCAACATTTGTAAGAGGGATACTTCAAACCCCAACGGGTACTTTTAATAAAATAACGGGTATACCCGATGCCCGTAGTTATGCCCGATACACGACGGGTAATTACCCGTCCCATACCCGACGGGTTTTGGGCCGGGTATGTGACAAGTTTTCGTAACCGGGTATGGGGTTCGGATTAGCCATACCCGCCCCATTGCCATCCCTAGTGTAGGAATTGAAAATAGTTACTACCATGCCCCCCTTTTTCGAACAGAGAACTAAAGTTCAATATTCTTTTGAACCCGATGCCCCAAAATGAACCAGTCCGAAACTGTTAGAAATCGAACCAAATTACATATTTGGGTTTAAGGCGAATATGAATTGTGCTTTTCCACTTTTTATGCATATCTAACTCACCTTTAAAAGTGTGCATTTATGTTGATGTAGTAATTTGTTTTAAATTTGATTACCACACATTGCAAAGTAAGATGAAATAAAAAAAATGAAGCTCACATTTATAAAGAAAACAAACTGGTAAATTGTATTTATGAAGGTCATATGAGCTTTAACAAACTGACAAATTGTATTTTTGTTTGTATTGAACATAGCCGGATTGACACTAATTATAAAATATAATCTGCTTTCTAAAAACAACAAGAAAATTAATTAAGTACAAATAGAATGTGATGCCTGCATAGGTAATAAACCCGAAGCCTTTTTAAATGCTTGAAACCTTATCCATCATGGCTGCAAACAACAATTTTAGCTTATAGTTGACTTCTAATTACATAACTATGTAAATTAAAGGTGAGTTGGGCAGTGGTGCATAACGCTTTTGGGTGGGTTCACCCAAAACGCTTGTCCAAAATTAACAGCCATTCCAGCGATAGTTGGGTGGTAAAGGCTCTTGCCTCTTGAAGAAAAGACCAGGGTTCAAATCCTGGCATGGGGTGTAATTTAGTATTTATTGGTGCAGTTTAGAAGTAGGAGTAATGTAATATTTGCCATAAAAAAACAAAACTAACAAACAAACTTGCATTTAAAGTTACTTAGTAATAAAAGTTCCATCTTTATAAAAAAAGACAGAGAACAGTACAAAAATAAGAAAACTAAGGTATAAAAAGTAGATTCATCATCCATCACTGAATGAGAGAATCAGAATGATTAAGCAAAAGTAGTGATTCTGTGTAGGAGGTCATCATGAAGGCCGACCCATAAATCCCAAGACCGTTGATGCGTTTCGAGCAGGGTTCATAAACTTTTAGTTCACAATCAAATCCACGCGTCTTTGAATGATCCATTATAGGTTGGCCATTCTTCCTAAATCCAATCATACTATCAACATCAACATCGGTAAGAGTGAATAGTTTTGTAAAAGAGGGCTGTGAAACACCATTTTTCAACATCATCCATACGTTACAATCACAAAATCCATCCGGTGTTAGCACAATAAGAGACTCGTTGATCTTAGATATATTGTACATACAAATATTTCTAGGGCGTCCTACTAAGTAATAAGGAACGGCTATGTTTATGTTTACTACTTCTCCAAATTCTTCACTTGCCAAATCAAACGAACACAACCTAAGTTTATCTGTAATATCATCATAAGCAAGCCAATAAATAACCCCATCTATAACCACCGGTGTATTCCGAAAGTGCAACGATTTAAACGGCGTATTCATTAGTACACTTCTCCAAGCCCCAGTGCTTAATGTGAAAACCTTCGCCTTAGCTTTACGTGTAATCTTGACGATCTTAGGGTCACTAGTCTTAGGACACACCCCAAAACCAATAACATCATCCCGTTGATGATCCGGTATAGATATACAAACAGATTCCAAAGAACAATCAGTTTCTTTCTCTTCACTCGATCCCGAGACCATCCGTGCAAACATACCAATCCGTGAGAGCAATCGAGCATGAACGGATGCGCACGAAGTTTAACAGTTGGAGGAACAACAGAGGAAAACTTGTGGTGGGGGAAGCTATCATCATCAACAATGGAAACATATTTGACCTCACGCAAACATTTGTCATCAGAAACAAATCTGAACCTAGAAGCTCTTGTTATGTACCTTACTAGTAGATGTTGCGGCTGAGCATGGTTGAGGGTGTGATGAGTGATGAATTCAGAGCTATCGATCAGAGACTTCCATTGCTTTGAAACGGATCTGAACCGAATCAAAGATTTTACAGGAAGAACCCTTTTGATTATTTCCTCTTGGAGTTCGAAGGGAATGTTGTCGGACATTTTTGGACTGGATTTTGATGTTTAGGGTTTCAACATTCTGGAAGCGTTGAAGAGAAAATTGAAATATGAGTTTAGGGTTGTTGGGCACAATGGGCCTTGGATCATGGATGAGTCCAGATTAGAAGTGCACATCTCAGTTCATTTTAGTAATAGACGGTTATTTTTTGATTTGTACTTTAACTGGTTATTACTTTAACTTGTTATTTTTGGTTAATTATCATTTTTTTTTTCGTTTTTTCCCGGTTAAGGTTAACCGGTACATCGTTTAAAAACCGGTTATTTCTAAAGAAACCCCTAACATATTACCAATCTACGGTTAAAAATAACTACTAATCGGTTATTCCTCGAGTGGTTATTAACTGGCTACGGTTATTTTGTGCACATCTAGTCCAAATATGATCTAGGTAGGGTCCACTCCAGTTTGCTTAAGGTTCGACTTGTTTATTATGAAATAATATGTGTATAATACAATATAATCAGCATATATAAAGGTGTCAATATATCAGTCAACATATGACAAATTCACTCCTTAAGGAAGAAATACACAAAAGAAGTAGAAGATGCATTTTTCTTAGAAAACAAATTTATGTGTTGAGATTTACCATTTCTACATACCATAAGACTCAAGCACAATACTATTCAAGATAACAAGCTCGCTTAACTGATTAACAAAGAATCCAGTATTTTTGTCAACAATGTGAGCATATCAACTGCTGAAACCACAAAGGAATCATTACAAATTGCATTTCAAGACTAATTTTGCATTGTCGATAAGCGAAGCTAGGGCTTGGGCTCGTTTACTAAACGAGCTTGTTTTAAGTTCGGGCTCGAGCTCGTTTAAGCTCGGCTCATTTCGAGTTGAGCTCGAGTACCTCGGCT
Organism: Helianthus annuus; assembly: GCF_002127325.2. Lineage (NCBI taxonomy): Eukaryota > Viridiplantae > Streptophyta > Magnoliopsida > Asterales > Asteraceae > Helianthus > Helianthus annuus. Next base: position 3,406,891 of record NC_035439.2, read on the forward strand.
GGTTTGCACCCCTATAATAAACCAGCCAACATAAGCAACCTATACCATCATCTTGGTGTTGATGTTGTATAAAAAACCCACTTAATAAGGAGCATTTAAATAGCCTGCAAATGTGTGAGGTGTGAACCTCCCTTCAAGACCTACTGAGCTTTGATACACACCCATTTTTTTTTTACTTTTTTGATTCAAGACTCATCTTGCGACCCATCCTTTAAGCCCAGCAAATGAGAATCCATTTATAGAGATGATGCTATTCTTCTGCACCGAGAAAATAGAGCCAACAAAACATATAAACACAGCAGCCCAACCCCCACCCTAAACCATCCAAAAATAGAAGCAGATATGAATGAATCCCACAAAACAAAACACACACCACGTGAAGGAAAAACCTGAAAAAGAAACAGACTTATACTGCTAGAAAATGACAAACACGTCCACAACCCACCCCCCCCCCCCACCCCCTCCTATTAAAACTCATGCCAAAACTTACACACAGCAGCTGAATAGCGGTATAGAATCCAGCCCAAACACACCCACACCAAAATACGGTAAATATATATTAAATGGGTCAAAATATATCAATCTAAATTAAAACGGGTAAAACATGTCAGATTACAGTAAATAAATGTTAAACGGGTCAAATATTCGACAAGTATGTGTTATATTGAGTTCGAAGTTGACTTCAGAATTGATGATGATACGAGTCATGAGAACAATTACAAGAATACTAGATAACAGAACCACACAAAACAATGATCAGCCCTGCAATTGTTGCATGGTGACTGCAGTTTGAGAACACAGATAGCCTGAAGGAGCCACCATCTGTTTTTGCTTATGAGATTATAAATCAAGCAGGATTTAAAAATATACTAGAAGCATGTTTTCAGTTAGATAATAATAAGAAAAGTTACCATTAAGTCTGATGGGAGCTAAACTAAAAGCTATGAAAACCAGAATAGAACAGTACCAAAAAAAAAAACTAGGATTTAAAAGTAGATTCATCATCTATGGGTAAATGATAGAATCAGAATGATTAAGCAGCAGTAGTGATTCTGTGAAGGAGCTCATCCTGAAGAGCGACCCATAAATCCCAAGACCGTTCATGCGTTCCGAGCAGAGGTCATAAACTTCTAGTTCACCATCATATCCATGCGTCTTCGTCCGATCCATTATCGGTTGGCCATTCTTCCTAAATCCAATCATACTATTAAGCCCAACGTCGTTAACAGTGAATAGTTCTGTAAAGGAAGGTTTTGGAACACCATTTTTCAACATCATCAATACGTCACAAAATGGTTTCGGTGTTGAATTAGTAACAACACAGTGATGACTAAGCACCACAAGAGAATCGTTGATCTTAGATATATTGTACAGCCTTCCAAAGCTATAAGGAAAGTCTACCGCTTCTCCAAATTCTTCGCTTGCCAAATCAAATGAATAAATGGTAAATTTATCTGTAATATTATCATAAGTGAGCCAATAAATAACCCCATCTATAACCACCTGTGTATTGAAGAACTGCAACGATTTAGACTTAAACGGCATATTCATCGGTACATTTCTCCAAGCCCTAGAGCTTAATGTGAAAACCTCAGCCGTGGCCTCGGCCTCGCTGTCCACAAAACGTGAAATCTTGAGGATCTTAGGGTCGCTAGTTTTAGGACACACCCCAAAACCAATAACAATATCGGCTCGATCCGGTATCTCTATACCAACAGATTTCCCAATTAGTGGATTCCAAACAACAACCAGTTTCTTTCGGTTCACTCGATCTCGGGTATATCCAAGCAAACACACCAATCCGTGAGAGCAATCGAGCATAAACGGACGCCCAAGAAGTTTAACCGTTGGAGGAACAACAGGGGAAAACTTGTGATGGGGGAAGTTATCATCATCTACAATTGAAACATATTTGTCCTCGGGAAAACATGTATCCGTAGAAACAAATGTGTACCCAGTACCTCCTGTTATGTACCTTACCAGTAGATGTTGCGGCTGAGTCTTGTTGTTGAGGGTGTGATGAGTGATGAATTCAGAGCTATCGATCAGAGATTTCCATTGCTTTGAAACGGATCTGAACCGAATCAAAGATTTGACAGGAAGAACCCTTTTGATGATTTCTGCTTGGAGTTCGAACGGAATGTTGTCCGACATTTTTGGTGGACGGATTTTGATTTTAGGGTTTGGAAGGAAGGATTGAAGGGTGGTATGAGTTTTGGGCCGTTGGGCTTCATACACTATGGGCCGTGGATGATGGGTGAGTCCAAATATGAGATTTGTCTTTGTCCAGTACTCATATTGTATCACTACTCGTACTGATTTTACCGTATATGGTACCCGTACTGTATTGGTACCCTATTTTACCTATTTAGTACTCGTACGAGTGCTCGAAAGATAAAAAAAAAACTATATTTATTGCAAGGCCCAACTAAAGAACGAATATTAGAACTAAGAGCGTTGGCACATTCCTTGCTAATACACCACAAACATTGTGGATTTGATACAGACACAAATCCCTTCAAACAATTTGAAAATTCAAATTACAGAAACTCCTAATTCTCAAAATCCCATATCGAATCGAAACAAAGTTGTTCATTCCACCAAACAGTCAACAAAACCACCAAGTGCTAATTGGATTTCAACTAACATTGATTTTTACCATATGTGATGCGCATGGGCAACTTAAAAGGATTTCTGAAATCTCAATTTGTCATCCTTAGGCAACTCATCCCATAGGAATATCCACACCTTCTTTAGCACGGTTGACTTGGCCAAGATAACTTCACGAAAACCAACCCATTTTCAAAGTTTCTTAAATGTAGAATCTCTAATTCGTTAAGATACTCCAACGAAATATCTGAATAATCTTCGAGAGTAGAGGAGCCCATATATGATTCATCAAGCACCTCATCTTCAGTAACCTACATGAAGTGTATTGTGTAAGTTGTTTTTGACATAAAAATAAAAACAAGTAGAATACAACATAGATTTTTGCTATTTACCACTAGCTTAAGTTTTTCGAGGTTCGGGGAGCTTCTAATCAAAAGAACGAAAATAGGTAACGCATATATGTGACAAAAGCATACGCATTCCATACACAAGTATTTCAAGTGGACCAATGTTGGAAGCTTTCTTGGGAGTGGAAGAAAAGACTTGAAGCATAGACAAAATAAAGATTAGTAATAGTTAAAAAATTAAAGAGTAAATTACAATTTTGACCCCTGTGGTTATATCACTTTTACCCTTTTAGTCCAAAAAAGAATTTTTTAACATCTGAGCCCCCAACGTCTTTTTTTCTAACCCTTTTGGCCCGTAACACTAAACCCATCCATTAAATGTTAGGGGCCAAAAGGGTTAGAAAAAAAAAAAAGATGTTGGAGGCTCAGATGTTAAAAAAATCTTTTTTGGGCTAAAAGGGTAAAAGTGATATAACCAAAGGGGCCAAAATCGCAATTATGTATGTTCACTTGTTTTTAACCCTTGTTTGAGTTCTTACATTTTGTTATTTTTTTTCTTGGAGCGGCTTTTTATGTATGTTACTAAAGGGCAGCATCAACTAACGTTGATCATAATTTTATAAATATATACCTACAAACTAAGGGTGTAAACGAGTCGAGCTATTCGAGGTCAGCTAAAAAAACTCGAAACGAGTCGAATTTAAACAAGCTCGAGCCCAAGCTAGAGTTTATTAATAAGTTAGTTTTGGAAGCGAGCTCGAGGCAGCTCGCGAGCCTAAACAGGTATTATGTATTTATTTATATAATAACAATGATTATTTATAAAATTATGATCAAACTAAATATGTGTCTGATGTTATATATAAATTTAGAAAAGAAATATAAATTATAATTAATACAAATTAACTAATAGATAATAAATGAGCCAAGCGGCCCAAGCCCGAGCTTGAAAAATTACCCACGAGCTAAGCTCCAGCTTTGAAACCAAAGTTCAAACCGAGCCAAGTTTGAGTTCTCATAAGTTAAACAAGCTTGAGCCAATTTGAGCTCGGACTTTACTCCTTTGCACCCAAACTACAAAGTGAATTTGGAAGAAGAAAAAAAGGAAAGTTAGCGGTTTCCAAGTGGCCATGTGGGAAACCGCCACATGGCGACTAATAGAAATGAGATTTTTTCCCAAATATTTGTACTTGTACTCGTACCTATGTTGATTTTAAGTATACGGTACATGTATGGGAAAAAAGAAGTTAATGGTTTCCACGTGGCTAAATGGGAGGCCGCCACGTGACGACTACTGTAGACACAAACGTGTAAATGTATGTATCAGTAATAACAATTTTATGTACGTTATCTAGAAACAAATTTGCTATCCTTAGGAAAATGGACACTAGGTCAGGCGAGGTAACAGTTCATGAAAGGTTCGGTTTAGAACGGGTGGCTTTAAAACCTGGTCATTTTGGTACGAGTCAGAACGACCTTTGAACCAATATGTTCAGGTAATAACGGATTATAATCAAAAGAGGTTTGAGTAAAAACAAACTCTTGTAGAAAACAATCAGGCGACGACTTTTGTAACCTTGAGAACGATTACCGGATCAGATGACTAACACTATCAAAATATAATCAAAAATTTTTACAAAATCTATTCAACGCTCTTCATTCAACTGCACACATTGTACATATCTATGTGTTATATGCTTATCTCCACACATGAAAACTTCTAATTCATTTCACCATTTTGGTTGGTTGAACCAAAAACACCCGGTAACTGATGATGTGGTCAAGTGAACCAACTTTTGAGTACATGTAAGCGGCGCGGTTGATGGCTCAATGGTGTATGTTGAGAAAACTTGTGGCGAAACCATGTTTCATGAGCGCAAGGCCGCACAACATAGTAAGCAGCTACGTGATTGGGCAACAGATGGTGATTTTGATTGAAGAAAAGATGCTCGAGGGTGGCAGAGCAAGCCCCTCGCTAATATCCAACAAACATATCGAAATGATTTTTGACCCGAAGGAAATTCCATCATAATACTATACTGGCATATTTTATCATATAACATGACCGACAAGAGGAGATACGTTAGTTGAAGTGCCAAAACTAATTAGCGTGACAATATAACTCATAAGTATCATTGGCTAAACAATAATATATGCATTTTATCCCCAATGATCTTGCCCTTTGCACTAATGCGCATGAAAAATAACATTTTAACAATTTTTTGTTGCAAAAGATCATAATTCTCAAAATCCCATATAAGGTAGCAACCAAATTTTTCATTTCACTAAACAGTAAAAAAACCACCAAGTAACTCAAATTAGTCGGTCTCAACCAACACTGAGTTTTACCACAGGTGATGCGCGTGGGGAGCTTCTAAGGATTTTTGAAATCTGCAATTTTTCATCCTCATCAATCTCATCCCATAGGAGTATTCTCACCTTCTTTAGTGTAGGTGACTTAGCCAATATAAACTTCACAAAATCCATCTCATTATCGGCGTCGCCAAACTGTAGAATCTCCAGTTCGGTAAGATGCTCCAACGTAATATCTGGATAATCTTTTCGTGGAAAGGAGCCCGTCTCAGATTCCTCAAACAAGTCATCATCGGGGAAAATCTACATCAAATGCTTTGTGTGAGTGCAATTTGACATAAGAATCAAAACAAATAGAAATGTAGAATACATAGATTCTTGTTGTTTACCTCTAGCTTAAGTTTCTCCAGGTTTGGGGAGCTTCTAATTAAAAGAACAAGAAAAGGCACCACATATTTGTGCCTAAACCATACCCATTCCATACGCAAGTATTTCAAGTGGACCATTGTCGTTGGAAGCTCTTTCGGAAGTGGAGGGAAACACTTGAACCATAGACAAAACAAAGATTAGTAATAAGTAATAACTAATAAGCAACTAAAAGTATGATTAAGTATATACCATGGGCATAGAATTACCAAAAAGATTAAACACGAAAGAGACAGATATTCAATGCCCGGTAAACACTTGATGAAATCAGCAATGGTGATGTCTCCGATGCCATTGATAGTTCCAGCGTCACTCAACTGCAAGAATTATGATATTAAGCTAACTGAAAGACCGTGAAGGTTAAGATTCTATTTTATTACAAACTTACAATTGCCAGTCTCTTTAGTAATGGACAACTCAATAAAAGGCGCATAAGCTCTTTTACGCAAATGTGTATCTCTTGCAAATGTAAGGTTGTAAGACCACCAAATCCATTAAATGATGGTTGATGGTCAATAGCACAATCATTGAGATACAGATCCGTTAATTGATGTAACGAGAAGAAAGATACGGGTAACTTATATTTCCCAATAAAGTCAAGTTTTAAGATCTTGACCGTATTTTTCCTCGATAAATGAATTAATATATGGTCAATCTCAATACAGGAGCCATCTGCTCTCATACACAGGGTGAACTCATGTATCGGACCCTGGTGCATTATCACAACTTGGTATATAGCATAGAAAAGTTTACACCTCCTAGTCATTACTTTCCTGTGACTTGGAAAGTCAAACGTTTGCTCCAAAACAGATGGCTCAGCCCCATAAGTCGATACTTCAAACGCATCCTCATTAAACTCAAGTTTAGAGATTTCGGTCCAATGATACCTCCATTCCCTAGAGAGAATGCTTGTCCTTGCCGCCTCTTGAGTCGGTAGTAAACACAGTATGTTTTCTATTACGCCTAAAGGAAGCTTGCTGATTCTATCCATCTTATGCTCTTCTTGTTGGCTGCAAAATTAGCTATTAATAAAATCTATTTAAAATAAACTCTGTCCAATATATATTGTAATCATGTAAATCCACATAGTTCATTCTAAGGGTTTTTGAGTAGATAACGTGAAAGTCAAAGTATTCAAGGTATCAATCAACAAAACCATTTAAGATTACAAGAAATGTCAGAAAATTACCCGAATCCAGTAATCAACATTCAACAACGTCGTATAATGTTTATGACAACTAAGAAAATACCTGTTGTGTATGGTTTATTTGATGAACAAACCGGCAGAAACCGGCGAGCCAGCCACCATCGTCGACGACCAGAAGCGAGGTTAGGTTCACATTAAGTTGTCGATTCTTCTCCTTTTTGGTTTTTTGAGGGAACTTTTTTCTTTCATTCTTAATTTTTTTTAAGAGTTAAATGTAATTTTAATTCATATGGTTTGAGCTTTTTGTCACTTTAGTAAAAAGTTTTATTTTTTCATCTATGGATACAAAAAGGTTTTATAGTTGTCATTTTAGTCCACTGGGTTAATTTCATCTTTTTTTTTGTTAACGAGAAGGCAATTCGGTCATTTTATTTAACAGAATTACATCTAAAATGACTGAATTGTCCTTCGCGTTAACAGAAAAATGGATGAAGTTAAACCAGTGGACTAAAATGGCAACGGTGAAACCCTTTTGGACCCACATATGAAAAATAAAACTTTTGAACTAAACTGACAAAATGACCTAAACCACAGGGACTAAAATGGCATTTAACTCTTCTTTTTTAAAGGTGATTCATTTTTTTATACATCTTATTTATTGATTAGAGATTTTTTATACATATTACATGGAGATTTGATTTATTGATTAGAGATTTTTTATACATCTTACATGGAGTTGGAATAAAAAAGACGTAACAAAAAATATTAATAATTACATCATACATTACATGTACTAATAAAAAAATTACAAATTAGTGTTATAATTGCAATTTACAAATCTATTAAGACAAATTTCTAAAAACTTCTTTGTAGAGAGTATTGGATGTCCTACTCAAAAATTACTATCTTTATCAACAATTAACATTTTAAGTCGTCTATACTTTTGACTCTGAAAATACGTACGGACCATGCGAAACACTACATAGGTTATTTTAAAAATAAACTCTAGATAGCGATTGTACTTGAATTTTATTGATTGACATCGCGAAACATGCATCAAGAGAAAATTTTCTTCTTTGGTCTCATGTGTTATACTTGGACTAAATAAATTATACAAATGTGAAATGAAAAAGCACACATGTTTATTAAAAATTTAAATTGAATTAACAAAGTATAAATTAACAACATTTGTGTGTATAGAGGTATGTATCTCATGCTTTGGGAGGTTTTAAAGAAAAGTGATATTTCACTTTTAACCCAAAACTATTTGTTTTTCTACTTATAGCACCAAAAGTTTTCATCTCTTGCAATTTAAACTCACAACTTTTGTACTTTCAACTTTTGTCCCCACACTTTTCATATTTCGCAAATTTTTCGTTTTAAATTTTGCGAGTTAACATGGCATAACGTGTGTGTGGTTCAACGTTTTAACATGTCGTTTTACGCTTCGTAGTAGATTTTACGAGTTAACACAACTCAACGTGCGTGTGTGGTTCAACATTTTTACATCGTCTATCTTTTCCTGGTTTGACAAGTTCGTTACAACGCATGGGGTCCTAAATCGACTTAATTATTATTTTCTAGGTTTGACGTTGCAGACTAATTTACTCGCGTTAACACACCGTAACTTCAATATTGGTTGTCGCTGGCAGTGGTGTGGCATTGGTGCTATTCGGCACGATTTTACGCCTCCGCCGCATTGCGGCGGGTGGTAAATCTAGTTTTTATAAATTAGTTTTTCATAAGTTATATGTTTTTTATATAGTCTAAACATGGTATCAAATTAAATAGTAAACTTTTTATTAAAAAAGAATCATATAGGAAGTTTTTAAATCATAAAATTAAAATTATAAATAATAACAAAAATTAGTTTGAAGATAATTTAGGCATTAATTTAAATCTATAATTATATCAATTACTATAAAACCCGGTATTGAATATTTCACTTACCAAAATTTTGGCATTCATCACCATAAATCAGTAAAATTTATTTTAAATTCATAATTAGTGATATTCATGTAATAATTTTAAAAAAAAGTATATTAAATTAAAATAGAAGTAAAAATTATGAAGTTGAAGGAAAGAGTGTTGCGTGTCATTAGTTGAAATTGTTTATTTAAAGTTAGATTTATACTAACTTTAAGATAAACCATCTCAAAAGATGAACTAAATTTTTTTAACTTTTTTTGAAGCAACATTTTTAGCACATCTCATTAAAGTTTTTTTTTTTTTTTTAATTTGTGTGAAATAGATCATATTATATTATAAAATTATAAATAAGTAACATGTTTATGCTTAAGGTTGTATTATTAGTTTTGGGAGTTTTTCAAAAAAAAAAAAAAAAAATTGAAATTTTCATTTCTAGCTCTAAAATTTTAATCTTTGACAATTTAAGTCTAAAATTTCAATCTTTAGTAATTTAACCCCTTTGATTAATCTGATTTTCACTTCTAATTCAAAAGTTTTCGTCTTTTGTAATTTAACCCCTTTGATTATTTTGCTTTATAAAACTATAAATAAGCAACATGTTTATGCTTAAGGTTATTGTATTATTGGCTTTGGGAGTTTTTCAAAAAAAAATTGAAAATTTCATTTCTAGCTCTAAAGTTTTAATCTTTGGCAATTTAAGTCTAAAGTTTCAATCTTTAGTAATTTAACCCCTTTGATTAATCTAATTTTCACTTCTAATCCAAAAGTTTTCTTCTTTTGCAATTTAACCCCTTTGATTATTTTGCTTTTAACCCAAAGCTTTTCATCTTTTGCAATTTAACCCCAACACTTTTTTACTTTCAATTTTGATCCCTTATACTTTTCATCTTTTGCAAATTTTCCGTTTAACGTTTCATTCAAAATTTTCCGAGTTAACACGCCGCAACGTGCGTGTGGGGTTCAACGTTTTTTCATCTACTTTTCCCGTTTGATTGGCCCATCGTAGCGCGTCTATTTTTTCCCGTTTGATAGGTCTGTCGCAACGCACGGGTCAGAGATCGACTTAGTTATTCTATTCTATGTTTTATGCACAGGCTCGCAGTCATGTAAGAAACATTTGCATTTCATCTGATATTATATATAACCAATGAATCCCCCGCCACATTGCGGCGGGTGGTAATTCTAGTTCTTATAATTTGGCATGATGCACTTGTTGGCTGCAAAAGTAGTTCCTCTGAAAATCTATTCCACTCTGTTCAATACACACACAAAAGAAGCATAATACATAATAGGTAAATCTTAAAACAATACAATGCAGCAAACAATACCAAAAAAAGGATGAAATAATTCATGTTATTATGTTTTTATCGGAGAATTAGCAGGGCGGCGGGCATTAACAGCGGTTGACCTTATGAAACTCTTGCCCTGCTTCCAGGACCCCCAGTGCGAGCTTCTTCTTTTAAGGTCATGCATGGGGGTAGCTAAGTTACTGTTTGGGTTGCGGACCTGCCAACCCCACTTGATGGCCAATGCGGTATCTTGTTTTGATGATGGTCTTCGAGAGGCTATCGAAAACATTGTTGTTTGCGGGGGGGTCCTACTTCGGTGACCTTCAGTGGCGTTTGGCATATTTGCCGATGCGTCTGGGTGGTTTGGACCTCCTTTCAGCTCGGGATGTTAGAGTTTATGCTTTTGTGGCGTCTAGAGCTCAGTCGTGTGTATTGCAAGACCATATCCTTCGGAACAGTGGGGTTGTTAAGCTTGACGTAGACTACCAACAGGCCCTTGAGTACTTAAGTATCTCTCTTCCAGACTTTGATATTGGCGGTTTCTCTAATATGGACACCGCCCCCCCAAAGCCACAAAAAACTTTGGCGAATACCCTATTTGACAAAATCGCTCGGAGTCTGGGAGAAACATTCGATTTGTCTCCCCGCCAGAAGGCGATGATTGAGTGCTTGAAAGGCCCCCATGCGCAAGATTTTTTGACTGTTATCCCGATCGAGGGACTGGGGCAATGCATGTCGGCTGTTGAGTATAGGGCTATCCTCAAATACCGGCTGATGATCCCTATGTATTCAGAAGATGAAACCTGCCCAATTTGCCGTAAAGCCTGCATGGATAAATATGGGGAGCATGCTATTCATTGTAAGGAACTCCCTGGTTTCAAATATCGGCACGACTGGGTGAGAGATGTTTTGGGGGACATCTTGAGAAGAGCGGGGATTTTTGCCAAGAAGGAGGCCCCTGTGAATTTCCTTACAGATCCGATGGAAGGGAGATCTACATTGAGACCAGCCGATCTGGTCGTCTTTGGCTGGGCGGGAGGGAAACATGCTTGTGTGGATCTCACGGGAGTCTCCCCCTTAGCTGGTTTAAGGGAAAGCGGGTTTGTAGCAGGACAAGCTATAAGGAAAGCGGAATCTAAAAAGGTGGATAAACACGCTAAAGCATGTGCTGATAACCAACATGCATTTGTCCCCTTCGCCTTCGACACCTTTGGCTCCCTAGCTCCAGAAGCTATCCGTTTGTTGACTAGGGTCCAAAAGATTGTTCACAACAGTTGCTCATCAACAGGGGGCAGGGGTTTGTCTTTAATAGGCTAGGGTTTGCTATTCAGAAAGGGTAGCGGCGCAGCTTGTTGCTCGCTTACCTGCGATATTGATGTAACTCGGCCAGTATTTTATATATAAATAAAAGTATGTTGTGAGTTATTATGTTAACTTCAGAACACAAGAAAGGAACATATATGAGAAAGTTCCACGATAATAAAATCTCCAAATGTATAGGTAACAAACAAAATCTGAACGAAGACCATTACTCAAAATCCCTGTATTTATCAGAAGTTGTCAATTCTTTTTCTTTGTTTTCTTAAGGATCTTTCATTTTCTAAAAGTCAATTCTAAATTATTTTTCTATACATGTTACTGTAATATCGAATTATGTATGTTACCGGTGGTGGTAAAAATATAATACCGTAAAGATTTGTAAGCAGATGAGGAAATATCTGTCAGACGGGTGAGGTATGAGGTCAGGACGGATCGCTTTACAACCAGGTCATTTTGGTTCGCCAATAAGTTCAGGTCAGAACAGGTTTTAAAGAAAGTAAGTTCGGGTCAAAATGAACTCGTTGTAGAAAAAAGCGTCACATGACTTAAGACTTTTTTTTAACCATGAGGACCGTTACCGGATCAGATGACCAAAACTATCAAAATATAATCAGAATTTTTTATAAAATATATCCAATTAAATTCAACTTTGTTGTAACATTTTGTAAACCCAGCAACCAACACAGTTATGTTGATGATCTGGTCAAACGAACCAACTTTTGAGGTTCGGTTGATTGCTCAATGGTATATGTTGAGAACACTTGCGGTGAAACCAACCATGTTTCATGAGCGCAAGGCCACACGACAAACATTATAAGCCACTAGGTGATTGGGCAGCAGATAGGTGAAAACCGTCTCAACCCACCTATTGAATAAATCTCTATTGAAAAACCGTCTCAATTGAAAACCTCTCGAGAGGATGGAGAGCAACGAACGAAAGGACCACAAAAGATGGTCGAGACGGTTTTCAGTTGTTCTAGTAAGTGTTATATTTTTAACAAATTCAAGTAGCAAAAGATCATAATTCTCAAAATCCCATATTAGATAGAAACAAAACAATTCATTTCATGGAACATTCAAAATAAACAACCAAGTGCCATGACTAAGGGGATTTCAACTAACAATGATTTTTACCACAGGTGATGCGCATGGGGAGCTTAAAAGAATATTTGAAATCCGCAATTTCTCATCCTTATCAATCTCATCCCACATGAGTATTCTCGCCTTCTTTAGTACAGGCGACTTAGCCAGTATAAGCTTCACAAAATCCAACTCATTAAGGGCGTCACTAAAATGTAGAATCTCCAATTCATTAAGATGCTCCAACATAAAATCTGAATAAGCTTCGTGTTGAAAGGAGTGTATTTTGACATAAGATTCAACTAACGTTTCATCCTCGGGGGAAATCTACACAGAGTGTCTTGTGTGAGTGTATTTTGACATAAAAACCAAAACAAGTAGAATACATAGATTCTTGTTACTTACCTCTAATTTAAGTTTCTCCAGGTTTGGGGCGCTTCTAAGTAAAAGAACAAAAAAAGGTACCGCATATTCATGCCTAAACCATACCCATTCCAAATACAAGTATTTCAAGCGGACCAATGTTGTTGGAAGCTCTTTCGGAAGTGGAAAAAACTTGAACCATAGACAAAACAAAGATTAGTTATAACTAATTAGCATACCAAACTACAATCAAGTATATATCATGTGGATAGAATTACCAAAAAGATGAAAAACAAAACACACAGATACTCAACGCCTGGTATACACTTAATGAGATCAGCAATGGTGGAATCTCCACTGTCATCGATAGTTCCACCGTCACACATCTGCAAAAATTACAATACTTAGCTATGTAATGAAAGACCATGAGGGTTGACATTTATTTTATTATGAACTTACAATAGTCAATCTCTTTAGCAATGGACAACTTGATAAAAGACGCAGAAGCGCTTTTTGACTGCTTCCAATTTCATACAAGTTTAAGGTTGTAAGGCTACCAAATACAGTGGATGGTGGTTGATGCTCAAGATCACAATCACAGAGATACAGATCCGTTAATTGATGTAACGAGAAAAGAGACAAGGGCAACGTATATTTCCCATGAAGGTCAAGTTTTAACATCTTGACAGTATTTTTCTTCGACAAATGAAGTAGTATGTGGTCAATATCAACACACGAGTTGTCTACTTGCATCTCAAGGGTGAAGTCATGGATCGGACCCTCGTGTATTAACAAAACCTGGCATATAGCATGGAAAAATTTACTTCTCTTGGCCTTTTTTCTCCACTTACTTGGTTTGTTAGAAACAGACAGCTCGGCCCTATCGGTTGACACTTGAAACTGATCCTCAATAAACACAAGTTTAGGGATTTTGATCCAATGGTACCTCCATTCCTTAGAGAGGATGCTTGTCCTTGCTGCCTCTTGAATCGGTAGCAGACATAAGATGCTTTCTATTATGCCTACAGGAAGCTTGCTGATTCTATCCATCTTAGGATACCCTAATTAGCTGCAAAATTAGCTACTCTGAAAACCGATTTAAAACAAACACACAAAAGAAGCATAATGCATAATAGTTGAATTTTAACAATATATGATGTGGCAAACATTATTATGAATTTTTTATTCCAAAATAATGAATATAAACAGAGACGATTACATACCAATGGCAGGTACCCCTCCTGAATAGCAAACCCTAGCCTGCTAAACACAAATAAAACATACAAAAAGAATCATGTTAACCTGAAAAAACAAATGAAACAGACATAAAGTTCTACCAGCCTTAAAATCTCCAAATGATAGAATCAAACAAAACCAAAACCAGAACCAAGAGCAAGTAGTTTTCAATCAAAAAAAGCATGTAAAATAAATAAAATTGCCCAAATTCAGTAATCAACAAAGCGTATTAATGTATAAGAACTAACCGAAATGGGAAGAAGAGAATACCGGATGCACTGCTGGCGAAGCAGATGCATACGCCGGAATAGGGTTAGGGTTCAAAACATCTCATTATACACAAGACGATGGTCACTTTTTTATGTTAAGTTTTTCGGGATTCAATTTACATCCAACTTTTTACTATTTGTATAAATTGATATGATATTAACTAATTGAGTTAATTGCCAAAATCGTCCTTAAGGTTTGGGCAGATTTGTCATTTTCGTCTAAAATGACACTTTTGTACCAAATTGCCCTAACGTTTGTAACTTTTTGTCATTTTCATCCAAACCACTAACCTAATTTATTTTTTCTGCTAAGTTGAGGATATTTGGATGAAACTGGCAAATATAAAACCATATGGACTATTTTGGCAATTTACTCAAACTCTTTTAAATTGCTTTTATTTAATTAATTTGTTACATATATAATAAAAAAGAATATACATGCAATTTTTATATGAAAAAAGTAATAGCTTTGTCACATAATTTTTATAAATTTTCATCAAACCACTAACTAAGTTAATTTTTCTATTAAGGCGAAGGATGTTTATAAACTAAGACAAAGGTTAATTTCTATTTTTTTTATACAGATCAGTTTTATAAAATCAAAATCTACGTAAACCTCTAAATTTTATAAAACTAAAATGTTGGTGACCTTATTGAAAAAGGTCAAATAAAAAAATCTTATCATATGTACCAAGTTTGTAATTCATCTTCTACTCTTTTAAATTCACTCCTAAGGAAAAACAGAAGCCAGTGCCCCCCCCCCAATCAAACAACGTATCGTTTATCAAACCTTAAATTTACCCACCAAATTGTAATTATAATGCTATGAACCAAAAGTTTCTTTACTCAAGCCACTCATAATAAGTATTAGTTAGTTACATTCATAATCTTAATTAAATAAATATTTTATTTCTACCAACATATTTCCTAGGTGCTTAGCACATTTAAAAAATATGAAACGTTTTACAATTTTTTTCTATCTTTACAACTGATAAATACTAAAAGTTGTAACCGATTGTTATGTATTGCACGCCAATGACGTTTTCTCTTTATAAAACTGATTTATATAAAGAAGCTGTAAATTAATTTCTGTCTTAATTTATAAAATTTAAAACATCCTTCACCATAACAGAAAAAATAAATTGAGTTAGTGATTTGGATGAAAATATATAAAAATTATGTGAAAAAACTATTAATTTTTGTTTCTAAAAACTCCATGTATATTCTTATATATGTAACAAAAATAATTAAATAAAAGAAATTAAAAGGGGTTTGAGTAAATTGCCAAAATTGTCCATGTGGTTTTATATTTACCAGTTTCATCCAAATATCCTCAACTTAACAGAAAAAATAAACTAAGTTAGTGGTTTGGATGAAAATGGAAAAAAGTTACAAACGTTGGGGGCAATTTGGTACAAAAGTGTAATTTTAGACGAAAATGGCAAATGTGCCCAAACCTTAGGGACGATTTTGGCAATTAACTCTAACTAATTCGTATTTGTGTTTGTCTTTTATAACTTCTGACATATAATGTTTTATTAAAAAAACTATGGTTTTAAGATATACTTATTTTTATCTATATTTTAATATAAATACAAATTTTATAAAAAAAAACCAAATATAAATTTTATAACTAATTATAAAATGTTATATTTGATACGGCTCAGTTTTTTTATAAAATTTATATCAAAACGTAGATAAAAATGAGGACATCGCAAAATTATATTCGTTTTTTAATAAAACATTATATATCAGAAGTTATAAAAGAAAAACACAAGTATAAATTTAGAGTGAATTTCAAGAATTGTCCTTTATCTTTATATCCATTTTCAGGCGATGTCCTTTATGTTTAAAATTGACGAGTTTTGTACTTTATGTTTTCAAATCATACACCTTTTGTCCTTTAATCCTAACCCAGTTAGATTTTTCTGTCAAATCTGATCATGTGCAATGCACATGAGGGTAAAATTGTCTTTTCACCCTATTCTTTAAAAATACATATAAAAGAAAAAAATATTTATATATCATAACAAAAGCCCTTCTCTTCCCCAAATCAATCTCATTGGGATTGTTGTTGTTTTGTTACTTGCTGCTGTTAAAGATACGAATGATGTGATCGATTGTCTTTTCACCACATCAAAATGATGTCTGTATGCAGAGAGATCGGCTTTAGCCACTTCTTTAGCTAAACGCGTCATCTTCTTCTCCATCCTATCTCCATGACTCGACCCATTCTGTTATAAAAAATAGCTCACAAAAGATATGATGAAAACTTTCAGTCCTTTACTTTCTAGCCATTGAAGAAGCTCTCCCAGTGTAGGGTCATCTCTGAGGATCCAACGGTCCCAAACAGTCCAACTCAATTCCTGGTGTTTGATCACCTTTGGTGGAACAGGTTCAGCCATGGAGAATAGAGGGGGTGCCAGGTTGACATAGGTGTTCCTATATGTCCTCCACTTTGTGACCTTCGTTCAGGACCTTGTTGAGCTCCAGATAGACATAGGTGTTTCTTTTATATGCATTTTTAAATAATAGGGTGAAAAGACAATTTTACCCTCATGTGTATTGCACATGACCAGATTTGACAGAAAAATCTAACTGGGTTAGGGCTAAAGGACAAAACGTGTATGATTTGAAAACATAAAGTACAAAACTCGTCAATTTTAAACATAAAGGACAGCGCCTGAAAATGAGTATAAAGATAAAGGACAATCCTTAAAATTCACTCATAAATTTATTAGTGTCAAATCATTCGGTATAAATAGTAAAAAGTTAGTGTAAATAGTAGGACTCTTAAGTTTTTGAGGGATCTCAATAGTAAATTACACTATTAGTCGTTTAAGCTTGTTCAAGTTTTCACCTTGAACTTTATAAATTAAACTAGTTGTCCTTAATTTCAAAGCTTGTCTCATTTTTTACCTTTTACATTAGTTGTCTTTAAATTTTTGGGTTAGCTGTTTGCGAAATGACAAATTACACTTAAAGGACGAAAAACGTTATTTACTCTAATAATTTACGGATCATACAACACTTTTCATAAAGAACTTTGCATTATTTAAGGGTAATTTTGTCATTTTACACACAAGTAACATCAAAATTTAACGCGCATTAGTGTAAAGAATGTAAGATTCGATAAAGGTGTCATTATCAGTTCTTTTTCATTCGGTGTAGGGTTTTTTTACCAGAGTTGCATGTTTTTACTATAGTTTTTATTGCATTTTAACCACAATTATCCATCAATGTGTAATTTATAGTAACCAAGTATAATTGTATAAAATACACAGCAACACATTCACAACGTTCAAATACACATTGATAGGTTACAAAAATTATTAACCCTCTCATTTGTTGCATTCAGTAATTATATTCTTTCACATAGTATTTTCTTACAAATGAGTAGCCCCTAGCTTCGGCCTTTGAGGGACAAATGAGCATGTTTAGGTTCACGGGCAGGGGCGTACCTATAGTTATATGGGGCGTAGCACGGGCTATGGCTCAACTTTTTACTAGTAGTGTTAATTTTTATTTTTATTTTCGATTTTTATACATAGGACACCCCTGAACAAGTACGAGGACACCTCTCAAATTTTTTTTTTTTACAAAATAATAAGATGTTGGTAAGCCCAAATAAGTAAATAATAACACATTAGGTAAGTCCAAATAAGTAAATAATAACACATTTGCTAAGCCCAAATAAGTAAATAATAGCCCAAAATTGAATGATTATTGATTTGGGCAATTGGGCGGCATGTTTAATCACTGTTGGATATCGAACAGACGTGAACGAACAAAGAGCCAACAACATTGAACGAACATCAGTGGCACTTCGGCAGATCATTGAACGAACAGACGTGAGAGACGTCGACTCCAAAAAACGAACGAACGGAAGTACATAATCGGCACTTGAACTTCGGCAGGTTTGTTCGATTTCGAACAATAATACAGATGTGTTTCGATTTCGTCACACAATAAGCGATGATGATAACTTTGACAACTTGAATGGAATAAGTGATCTTGCGCGTCTTATGGTTGAAACAGGAACACATATTTCTTGTCCTTTAGTTTATCGGGTAGTTAAGTTAGCTTTGCTTGTACCGGTTGCAACTGCAACCGTTGAAAGATGTTTTTCGAAATTTAAGCTTGTCAAGACGGATTTACGCAATCGAATGGGCCAAGAATTTTTGAACGATGCTATGGTTTGTGCGGTCGAAAAGGATTTTTTACGTGAAGTAAAAGACGAGGATGTGATGGAACGATTTCAAGCTATGAAAAAAAGAAGAGGACAAATCTATTAGGTAATTGTTTTACTTTATTTATTTATTGTCATTTTTTTTTTATTTTATGATTGCACATTAAAAAAAATTGGGATACCCCTGAGTTGATGTTCTAGTTCCGCCACTGTTCACGGGCCTAGTCTAGCATGGTATATGAAGCTCGGGCTAAAACTCATTTATTAAATGAGCTAAAATCTAGGCCCAAACTCATTTAAGTTTTTTTTAAAGGCAAGGAACGACGTGCCAACCACCTTGACACCGGACACTGCGGCCAAGGTCGACTACTCGACCGCCGCCAACCCCTTGGCTCTCCCAGATGCGCGGAAAACCTCGCCTCCCATCCAAGACGAACCGGCGCCACCGGTATTCGCCCTTCACCTGGATGCCGCAGAAAATAATGAGGAGAGTGGGAGTCAAACCTGTGTTACAAGAAACACCAAGTTTTTCCCCAACCACTCCACCACTACCTCATCTGGATTAACTCACGCAACTCGTTTACTAGGTATGACTTCTTAAGCAAGCACTAAATACTAATTATAATAACCTAGTTATCTAAACAAATTCTTTGTAACAGAAAAACTTAAATCCATCTGAAAACATCATGCAGATCGAAACAACTTTGTTCAATTCACAAAAACAGTCAAAAAGAACATAACAAAAACAGTCAGAAAGAACATAACAAAAACACACGACTAATTAGGCTCCAAATATATGACGACTTCTCCTACCGGTGCTGCGCATGGAGAAAGCGAAAGGCTTTTTAAAATCTTCGATTCTTCTTCTTCATCAAACTTAACACATGGGAATACGCCCACCTTCTTAAGTACAGGTGACTTGGCCAATAAACTTCACAAAGTCCAACTCATCCTCTGCATCTCTATAATTCAAAATATGAAATTCGTTCAGATTCTCCAACATAATATCTGAATAATCTTCTAGTGTATAGGCGCCCATTTCATCTTCGTCAAGCCAATAGTCTTCATACATCTACACGATGAAGTATCTTACATGAGTGTATTTTGAGATAAGAATCAAAACAAGTAGAATACAACAAAGATTTTTGTTAGAGTTAATTACTGTTTTCGGCCCTGTGGTTTGTCAAAAATCACTGTTTTAGTCTATTAGTTTAAAAATTGCGATTTCAGTCCCTATGGTTCACTTTCGTAACCATTTCAGTCCTTGTACTAACAAAATAAAAGGATTGAAATGTTTACGAAAGTTAAACCACTGGAACTGAAATTGTTACGAAAGTAAAACCACAGGGACTGAAATCGCAATTTTTAAACTAATAGACTGAAATAGTGTTTTTTGACAAACCATAGGGACGAAAACAGTAATTAACACTTTTTGTTATTTACCACTAGCTTAAATTTCTCCAGGTTTGGGAAGCTTCTAATCAAAAGAGCGAGAAAAGGTAACCCGTATTTGTGACTAAAGCAAAAGTGATCCATACACAAGTATTTCAAGTCGACCAATGCTGTTGGGAGCACTTTCGAAAGTCTCTCTGGAACAAAACACTTAAACCATAGCCAAAACAAAGATTAGTGATAACTAATATGCAAACCAAAGTCTAATCAAGCATATACCATGTAGATAAAATTACCGTCACGATGAAAAACCTAACAGAGAGAAATTCAATCATTGGTACACACTTGAATAAATCAACAATGGTTGTACGTCGACTATCTGAGATAGTTCCACCGTCACAATACTGCAAAAATTTAAGTACAATATTTAGATAAGTTACAAAAGGCCTTGGGCATAGTTGTCAATAGCAAATAGCGGACGATAGCAACAAGCTACCAATACGCTACGTAGCGATGCCGATGAAATAGCGGGCGCTATTTTATGTTTAGCGATACACTTGAAGAAAGTTGTAGAAATATTTTATATGTATATTTTATCAAAATACGCTTTATTTATCATTTAAATACGCAATTAATACAGAAAAAACCCCTAAAATCCCGCTATGTATATTTAAAAAAAAAAAAAAAAAACTGAAATCCCGCTAATTTCACGCTAGGGAGTCGCTAACAATCAGATTGCAAGATAGGGGCCATCACCACTTTGGTGGGGTGGTAGAGGCTTTGTGCCTCTTGGGGAGAGACCAGGGTTCAATTCCTGGCATGGAGTAAAATTTGGTGTAATTTAAGAGTAGTGTTATGTAACCTTTGTCGTTCAAAAAAAAAAAGATTGCAAGATAGGGTCGCTCCGCTATGTAGGGGTGAGCAAGTTTAGGTCCGGACCGAAAATAACCGAGAACCGAACCGAAAATATACCCAACCCGACCCGAACCCAAGTACCTAGGTATTTAGATTGGTTCCAATTTTTCATATAAAATAGGGTCGGGTCGGGTCGGTTCTCGGTTCTTTTCATGGTGAAACCCGACTTGGACCTATGGACCAGAACCGACCCTATATTTAGGGTAGTGAATCGGTTCTGTATTTTATGTTTGATCGGTTCTCGGGTCGGGTAATGGTCGGGTCGGGTTTTTCCTTTTGCTCACCCCTACCGCTATGAAGCGCGCTATAACGAACGCTATTATTGCTATTGACAACAGTGACCTTGGGAAACGGAAGTGGTATTTTATTAATTATGAACTTACGAGCATCAATCTCTTAAGTACCGGACAACTTGATAAGAGACGCAGAAGCGTTGTGTCATATGTCGAGAGACCGTTCAAATATAAGGTTGTAAGGCAACTAAATTCAGTGAATGGACGCTCATGGAAAAGAGCACAATCATTGAGATACAACTCCGTTAGTTGATGTAACGAGAAGAGAGAAATGGGCAACACATACCCCTCATAGCCATCACCAATAATATCAAGATTTAACATCTTGAGAGTTTTTTTCTTCGACAAATGAAGTAGTATATGATCAATCTCAACACCCGAGTCATCCACTTGCATATCAAGGGTGAACTCATGGATCGGACCCTCATGTATTAACAGAACCTGGTATATAGCATCGATAAATTTACTTTTCTTGGACATTTTTCTCCTTTTACTTGGTTTGTTATAAAGAGACAGCTCAGCCCCGTCGGTCCGATCGGTCGACACTTGAAAATTCTTCTCAATAAACACAAGATTAGGAATTTTTGTCCAAAGGTACCTCCATTCCCTAGAGAGGATGCTTGTCCTTGCTGCCTCTTGAATCGGTAGGAAACATAAGATGGTTTCTATTATGCCTAAAGGAAGCTTGCTAATTCTGTCCATCTTATTAGGATATTCTTGTTGACTGCAAAATTAGCGACATTGAAAATTCGTTTAAGAATGAAACAGATATGAAAACGAAAGACGAAAATCAAAGTTCTTCAATCGATAAAACCATGTAAGATAAACAAAAGGCGAATTGGAAATAAATAATCCCACATTCCCACCTAACTCAATTTGGCTGATAATAATACCAAGTCAGTTATTGGTCGATAATAATCTGAGCTGATCAATTATTTTTTTGTAAAATAGTCCGCCGTTAAAATAGCTTAACGGAGTTAAGTTTTTTTTCCGAATTACAAACCGATGTTTTATGGCTTTTGATCAGGCTTTTGATTAGAACGAGGATACGAGTCGATTAATGTAAAACTCAACTCAAAATTGTGCTCAAAATGGCTTGATTTTTGTTAATTGGAAGTTTAAACACCCGAATTGAAGCACCATTTTCGTGTGTTGGGGCAGTATTTCGAGGTAAGTTTTACATCAATCGACTCGTATCCTGAACGATCAAAAGCGCTAAAACATCGGTTTGTAATTCGGAAAAAAACTTAACTCCGTTAAGCTATTTTAACGGTGGACTATTTTACAAAAAAAAATGACAAGTTCAGAATATTATCGGCCAATAACTGACTTGGACTTGGGATTATTATCGGCCAAATTGAGTTAGGTGGGATTATTTATTTCCAATTTGCCTAAACAAAAACCCAAGAAAATGAAATGAAACTGAACCAATTAGATTAGTAAATATATCAACGAAAATTAACTGCACATATTTGTTTATGAATTTTGAAATCGAACATAGCAGTTGTCAACTAATACGACGTCGTATGTAAAATAACTCATGTTAATTTTGGAACACAAGAAGGAAACAGATATGAAAGTGATAACAGCCCTAAAATCCCCAAATGTATAGAAACAGACAAAATCAGAACCAAGAAGACTACCTTTTACACTTATGGTATGTATACCGACGCATAAGCAGCACCCAACGAACAAGACACCAGCATCCACGAGCAAAGAAGCATAGACAGGAATGCGGTTAGGGTTCAAATCGAGCGGAAGTTATCAGATTGTTCTAATTTTCTTGACTTAATTTTGCCATGAGGCTCCTTGTGGTTTCATCAAAGTTCATCTTTAATCCTTACTTTTTAACAAGAGTTAAATGCTATTTTAGTCCCTATGGTTTGAGTTATTTTGTCAGTTTAGTCCAAAGGTTTAAAATGTTTTCATTTTAGTTCAAATAGTTTTTTAACGTTGTCATGCTAGTCAACTGTGTTAACTTCATCTATTTTTTCTGTTAACTGGAAGGCAATTCAGTCATTTTATATTGAGTTAATTACAGTTTTCGTCCCTGTGGTTTGTCAAAAATCACTATTTCAGTCCATTAGTTTAAAAATTGCAATTTCAGTCCCTGTGGTTTCACTTTCGTAACAATTTCAGTCCACCTCCGTTAACCCCATCCATTTATTCTGTTAAGTACATGTGAATTGACCATAACGCCCTTGTTAATAAAAAACAAAAAGATATGTAAATGAGTTAATTACTATTTTCGTCCCTGTCGTTTGTCAAAAATCACTATTTCAGTCCATTAGTTTAAAAATTGCGATTTCAGTCCATGTGGTTTCACTTTCGTAACCATTTCAGTCCAGTCTCCGGCATCACAACCCCACCCTCTTAGTGTCCGGCGACCCATTACCCCACCCCAATTAATATCTTTTTAGCAACATCAATTAACATAATAACTTTGAAAAATAATGCTTACCTGGACATTTTCTCATTCTAAAATCCAAAGTTAAAATTTTAGAACCATATATGTAAAAATAATGCCAGACTTCTACTTCTACTAAAGCATGGTGGGTCGAACCCTACAATCCAATTTTAGTCCATATGTCATACAACAATAAAATCATATAAATCCAATAATAAAATCATATAGGTCCATATTTAATTAACACAAGGGTAATTTAGGTATTTCATTAAAAACTTAATGGTAAAATATACGGTGTTAGGAGACTGGAGTGAAATGGTTACGAAAGTGAAACCATAAGGAATGAAATAGTGATTTTTGACAAACCACAGGAACGAAAACAGTAATTCGGTCATTTTATATGGCTGAATTGCCCTTTTAGTTAACAGAATTACATACAAAATGACCGAATTGGCCTTCTCGTCAACAGAAAAAATGGATACGTTAACCAACTGGACTAAAATGGCAATTGTGAAACCTTTTTGGACCCACAGGTTAAAAATGAAACCTTTGGACTAAACTGGCAAAATGGCCCAAACCACAGGGACTAAAATGACATTTAACTCAAAAAAAAAATGATAAGTTCAGATTATTATCGGCCAATAACTGACTTGGGATTATTATCGATCAAATTGAGTTAGGTGAGATTATTTATTTCCAATTTACCTAACAAAAACCCAAGAAAATGAAATGAAACTGAACCAATTAGGTTAGTAAATGTATCAACGAAAATTAACTGCACACATTTGTTTATGAATTTTGAAATCGAACATAACAAGTTGTTAACTAATACGACGTCGTAGGTAAAGAAAAATCATGTAATTTTGGAAGACAAGGTATGAAAGCGATAACAGCCCTAAAATCCCCAAATGTAAAGAAAGAAACAAAATCAGAACCAAGAAGACTACCTTTTACACCTTTGGTATGGATACCCACGCATAAGCAGCGCCCAACGAAGAAGACACCAGCATCATCGACGAGCAAAGAAGCATAGACAGGAATGCGGTTAGGGTTCAAATCGAGCGGAAATTATCAATTGTTCCGATTTTCTAGACTAAATTTTGCCATGAGGCTCCTTGTGGTTTCATCAAACTTCATCTTTGTTAGATTAAATGGTATATCAGTCCCTGTGGTTTCGGTTATTTTGTCAGTTTAGTCCAAAAGTTTAAAACGTTTTCATTTTAGTTCAAATAGTTTCAAACATTGTCATTTTAGTCAACTGAGTTAAGTTCATTTATTTTTTCTGTTAACTGAAAGGCAATTTGGTCAATTTATATGTAACTCTGTTAACTAGAAGGGCAATTCGGCCATATAAAAAGACCGAATTACGCTTTTAGTTAACAAAAAAAAATGGATAAAGTTAACCTAGTGGACTAAAATGGCAGTGTTTCAAACCTTTCGACTAAACTGGCAAAATGTCCAAACCACGTAGACTAAAATGGCATTTAACTCTTTTAATAATTACACATATACTCCATGTGGTTTAACCGTAACGTTAGTGGTTCTTGGAATGGATGGACATTAATTTTTCTAGTTAGCTTGTGTGAAATATCTTTTTTCCTTTAGTATTTAAAAAACGAAAAAAATTATAAAACAAGACCCACTCGTCTAATCATCAAAACCTTTCTTCTTCACACAGTGGTGTCGAAGTTCCTCTTTCGGATTTGATTCATTTTTCCTGCATCAAGTCCGACGATCTTAAATTGATGACGGTTAACAATCTTCTCTATTGTCTTGTTGTTTTCAGAATATAAATAACCACCTCACGAGAAAAACATAACCCGTCTGAATAACTTTATCGATTGTGGTCGTGGGTTCGAGCCCCATGGTGGGCGCCAATGATGAAACACTGGTTAACACTAGGGCTAACCAGCTGGGTCGTTTCGTGTGTGGGGTTCAATCTTCTTCTCTACTCGCCGATGACTGATATCCTGCAAAACAGAACACCGGTGACTCGCCACAAGGAGGAGAATAGGGGAGGTTCTCCTTGTGACCACTGATGTGGAAAAAGTAGTTCAACTAAATAAACTAAATTACCCTAAATTAAGACTCAAGTAATAAAAATCTAGACTCTTTAACCTGACTAAACTACTCACCGGCAAGTGTACCGGTCGACTCTAGCACAGCAAAGTAAGTCCGGATGTCGAACCCACAAGGACTCTAATGAATTACGTTAACGACTAAACTTAGACTAGACACTGACACGACTAAACAAATATTGTGTTTGGGGGGTTTTACTAAAATTCTAAAATTGCAATTAAATTGAAACTAAACTAAATTACGAATGAAACTAGGGTTTTAATTCAGATGCGATTAAGGACTACCTAGACTTGAATCCAGTTTAACTACAAATGGACTTCTAACGGTTTTATTGATGTATGGAGCCGGGATCGTAAAATACTAAACCTTAAGGTATTTCAATGCTAAGACTTCCCGACCCTTCTCAGGAAGAAACCTAGGAAACCCTACAAGGCTGTTATGATTACCGACTGTTAGATTTCCTCTCAGTCCTCTAACGACTCTAAAAGTGCCCTAATACGACTATCTACCTCTCAGCGCGACAATCTAAGGCAATTCTAGGTTCTGACTTGGTT
Organism: Helianthus annuus; assembly: GCF_002127325.2. NCBI lineage: Eukaryota > Viridiplantae > Streptophyta > Magnoliopsida > Asterales > Asteraceae > Helianthus > Helianthus annuus. The sequence goes on from NC_035439.2 coordinate 3,433,049, forward strand.
TACCAGACACAAATGCAATTAGGGAACTAACGTCGACTTCTCTCAAAATCTAAATTAGCTATATACTGCACCGCGACCTAATAACTAACTCGAGCCTCTCAGCGACAAGTTAAGCAGAATATTTACTTCTAATTATATTTTAATTACTGTTTCTAAGGCTATCGGCCGATTTACCCAAAGATCACCCGAACCCGCAAGGATGCAAATAATCAACACAGATCTATTATGTGAAAGACATCCACCAAAATCTATGTGAAACAGTAAACAATCCACAATCAAAAGTAAATACGCACACGCACCAAATCAGAAAATCTAGAACACGTTACTTTCGAAGTCAATCCATAATCAATTCAATAAAAACCGTTAAAAGATCCATAAGTAAATTAAACCATCATCAAATCTAGGTAGTATCTAAAGTCTAGCCAAGAAACATGATGTTCAAAACAAACAAAACAAGTTCAAAACAAGAATTCATCGTAAAGTATCGAAAACGCGAAAATAAGGAACACCGGGAGATAAAACCCGAAAGATCTTCACTCTCACGATCCAAGCTTCAACCGGATGATTCCCGTTCGGCAAAATACTCCAGAATGCTCAAAATCACTCCCGAAATTCGTCCTAGGGTTTCTTGATTCGTATTCAGAGTTGTGTTCGGTTTCTTTCCCAACAATCCAACAAAACCCTAATTTTCTTCAGATTTCACACCCCTCGCGTGACGCCTAGGGGGGGTCGTGTCACGCGGCGCCTCCATTGTATATTTTTTATTTTTTTATTCTTATCAGCTTCCGGCTCTTCCCGACGCGCGTACGAATCCCGATTTTCTTCCAAACTGCTCGGTTTTGCTCGTTTTTCAACACTTTAAGCTACGAGACCTGAAATCAAAGCTTAACGTCAGCAGTATCGCAGTTCTAACCTAAACTAGACTCTAAACGACTGAAAATTGACCGAAATATACACTATAAACATATGTACTTTGCAGTACATCAAACATCCCCACACTTACTCTTTTTTCGTCCTCGAAAAAGAATTATGCAACGGAATCAGAGATAAATAATTACTTGGGTCGAGAATTATATGTATAATTAATTAAAACCAAGGCTTGCGTTAGCTGCGATTGCGAATATACTTTATCCACTTTAAACCCGAATCCAATCCTAAACCCTTATCATGTGAATTTAATTTAAGTGCGGTCAATCCACCTAGGGTCTCACACTAGAATCAACAGTCCACCTACTCTCGCCTCAAGCTTATAGGACTAAAAGAACGATCATTTGACCAATTCCCAACCGTCTTATATCAAAACCAAGAGATTTTACAATCAAACTTTTTTTTTCTTCTTTTTTTTTCTTTTTCATTCATTCGTGAGACTAAACGGTGCTTTCCCTAGCCAAGAGGCAATCCGGCTGTAGAGTCGCTATCCCCAACCACAGATTACTTAGGTTTCGGTACTTATTTATTTATTCTCTTTTTTTTTAGCACGGTCGATTTCACACACCCTAGAGGTAATTCGGCTGTAGAGTCGCTATCCCCAACCACAAACTACAAAGGAATGCATTACTTTCATTTAGTTTCTAGCCCACTTTTTATTCTATTTTTTTTATGATCAAAAACTCTAACGGTTTTAACTTATAACGGTGCCCCTTATACTATTATTGGCGGTTTTAGTTTCCCATATCTCCAGGCGAAAACCCACTAGCGGACCGACAATTAAGGTATATTAGCTCAAAGGGACTTAAAACCAAACCCGGGCCTACCCACATATCCCTAACTAGACGCAAGCTCGATTTATTTAAATCTCATATTATTATTATTCGAACCCAAGCAAAAATTTTCTTTTCTATCATTTTCCGCTTTATTTTGCAAACTTCTTTTTATTTCGAAAGACATTTTCTGATTTTTTAATTTTTTTTATTTTTTCAATTTTTTAATTTTTTTGGATTTTTATAATTAAGACTCGATTATTTACATATATTCCCATCCCCACACTTAGAGATTGCATTGTCCCTAATGCAAGAACGAAAACACGACTCGACACTACCTAAAACTACGAAATAAATAACGAACTAACTAACTAGACTAGACGACGAAATAAAAAAATAAAAATAAAAATAAAAATACAACAATAAAAAGAAGGAAAACGACTTAACTCAATATGTGAGACTGTCAAAGTGCCAGTCGTTTCCACATAGGCCCTCCAATACCGAACGTGCTCAGCAAACAATACCAAACTCTCTCTCACACGAACGGAAAGCGGCTCCACATCATTAACCTAACATAAGTACCATACCAAGCATACTTCTACAAACGTTTATCGTAGCAACATCCCAAGTTCAAACAGAAAATAAAAATATGTCTAAAAGATACAACCATATCGAACTACAGAAACAGCGTAAAGAAAAATAAAACATGAAAGGATATATATGCTGCTGCAGTCTGCTACATCACTCCTCCTCAGAATCTTCCTCCATCTGTTGCGTCCCTGAACCGCCAGCCTGCTGCCACCCGAACTGACCACTATAAGCATACCCACTCTGACCTCCCCACTGGTCATACCATGGATACTGACCATAAACATACGGGGTCTGCTGCTCTCCTCCATAAACTGGTGGAGGTAGTAATCCTGCAAAGGGTGGGGGTATCGGAGCATTTAGTGACATACCCGACATCATGTACCTAAGCATGTCGTCCTGTCGGTGGTGGCTCTGCATGGTCCACTGGTGGTCAACCCGTATCCTGCTCTCAATCTGATCAACCCTCTGCTGCGTGTAGTCAAAAGCAGCCTCAGGAGTGAACGGGTCGGGTCTCGGCGGTCTAACTGGCTGCTGTGGAGGAATCTCACGCCTCTGTCGAGGTGCCGGCTGTCGTGGCGGAGGAGCACCAACCTCGAAGTTCCACTTTGGTGGATCCGAGTGTGTAAGAATACCTGCCAACTGTAGGTTCGCAACATCCCATCGAACCGTTGGCATACCCACATTCATCTGCTCAGTCTTGTACTTTGTAAGGGCCCGGATATTCTTCGCCAACCTAGCTATGTAAGGGCCTAGATCCATAGCAGCCCTTTTACCTCCCCGACGAGGCCTATTGAACGACCACGCAAAGAAACTAGCCAAGTTCCAGTTCCGCTTCTCCACCATACACATCAATGCGAAAATATCCAACCAATTCGCCTTGTTTTCCCCTGACTTCCTCGCTACAACTGTCGTCGCCAACATCTTCAAAATATACCTGTATATAGGATCACGAACCGATGTGATAAGGTTCGTACGCGAGAATGGTTGAGACGCAATTGTATCCCAAAATCTTTCCAAATCCACCGAATTCAAACACTTGGGCCGAGGGTGATTAAACACACCCCTTAAACCATTAATGAACTCCTCCGTCGCCACTTCTTCCGGAGAGTACAAACCCAACGCCATTCCAAACTGAGGTATGGTCATCTCATAAAGATTTCTACCCAAAGAAAACGATACCGCATTAGCTTCAGAAAAAGCACCCTCTTTGTGATGGAAGGTACAATGAAACTCGATAGTAAGCTCAGTATATTGCGTCTCGTCACAAGCATCCACAGCCATCCTCAACCTCGGTCCTAACAATTCTGCCACCCGCTCACTTGCTCCCATACTTTGCAACCATTCCCAGTCTATGACACGATGCTCCAAAGTCTGAGTTACCACATACTTTTTGAGCTTTACCCTTTCTTCGGTATCTTCTTCAAAATCCAACATCGGATGATCAACCAACCTTTCAATCCGGGCATACACTCTCCTGTCATTCCCACGATACTTAATTTTTCTTTTCCTTGGGTTTGACGAGGAACCTGCACCTGACATGATCTGCAAAACAAGAAATATTTGACAAGAAAAACAACGCAGATTGTTAGTATCACAAGCTATTTTTGGTACTTTTAATTTTTTAATTTTTTTGTGTTTTTATCTTTTTTTTTATATGAAATAAAAAACATTTAAAAAAATAGCCGTATAGCATTTCATTCGCGGCTAATTTCGAAAATATGGGTCACCGTTTACAAAAGCTTAAGTTACACATCATTCTACCCGAATGGAGATTGAGTACGGGCAAAAAGTTGTGAACTTGTACATGCATATAAGTAAACCCGACACTAGACTCAAACTACTATCCTAAAGACACTTCTAAACTCAACGACTCGAACGACCTACGACTCAATGTACATTATCTCCTCCCGGCACTTTAATTGTCCTCAATTAAGCTTAAGTGCCAAAATATCCCCACACTTGAGGCGAACACACGTGAGAGTTTGACATTTTAAACCTTGACACAACTTTGGTGGCAACAAAATCTGTTTAGAAAACTAACTTCATTTGCAAAAATCAGTTCAAAAACTTATTTTTTTAGCAAAAATTCATAGTTATACCCAAATAAACCCATAAAGCTCAAACGTGATACCTAGTAGTCCAAACATACCCCACAAGTGTTAAACAACCTCAAGCAAACCAACCCGAACCATCCGCAGACCCGATTTGTATGTAAACATCCAAACATAGCCACCCGGATACAACTAACATGAGAACAAGTTCAAAAATTCTAACTTTAAGACCCTACACAAACCCTAAAACAAGACATGACTGACCTGACACTAAAGCAAAGCAATAAAGCTACCTACTAGTGAGAAATCACAGAAAACATACCTTGGAATCGGATTGAACAAGAAAAATGAAGTCTTGAACTTTTTGCACACGAATTTGCCCAAAAACATGAAAATGGAGTGCGAAATCGGGTGAAATAAATGGTTAAGATTGTGGGGAATGTGATTGTGGTGATTTAGGAAGAAGAACGGAGTGATTTGGTGAAGAAATGAGTGAGTTATGGTGATTTTAGTGCATTTTCGCGTTCTAGGGTTTGGAAAAAGGGAAAGGAACAAATGCAGCGAACAGGGTCAAAAGAAACAATTTTAAACGGTTCATTAGGGCGTCGCGTGACGCGGTGTGGGTCCCTGGGGGCCTCGCGTAATGCGGCGGGGCAGAAAAATTTTGTTTTTGAACCTTTACCCCTCGCGTGACGCGAAGGGGCTAGGCGTCGCGCGAGGGTCTGTTTTTGGCAGAATGTTACGTCCAATTTTCACTTCCATGCCTTGGAAAAATTTGTGAAAGCTTCCCAACCCATCCAAAACCCTCAAAAATGTTTCTAAGTGTCCAAGACACTTACCTGGGACCTCTTTTCTCATGCCTTCTCCGTTCCGTATCGGCGATGAAACCTGCAAAATTCTCAACGACACAAAACAAACACCGAAAAACTACGAAAAACACGAAAAATTAAGAAATTTACAAATGGTACATACTCTACACGCGAAGCTTTTCGCGCTCACTGTTCGGCAAAGGTCGGTGGGTTCTCTAGAGGAATTTCTTCCTCTTCAGTAGTATCAATAGGACCTCCCAAGTAATGTTTCAGCCTATGGCCGTTTACCTTCCACACACCTTTGTCGACCTCATCGTATAGCTCAACCGTGCCGTATGGAAACACTTCTTTCACCACATACGGGCCACCCCACCTCGATTTCAATTTTCCTGCTATCAATTTCAACCGTGAATTGAACAAAAGTACTTTGTCACCTACCTTAAAATCTTTCAAACCTCTCAACCGCCTATCATGCAATGCCTTGGTTTTCTCCTTGATACTCCATGATCTTTCATAAGCGGCATCCCTCAATGCTTCCAACTCATGAATCTGGAAGAATCTCCTCCTTGCGGCTTCGGTAAGGTCAAGGTTTACGGTTTTTAATGCCCACAATGCCCTATGCTCTAATTCTACCGGAAGATGGCAAGCTTTGCCATACACGATCATAAAGGGTGTTGTGCCTAACGGTGTCTTATAGGCGGTACGGAATGCCCACAAAGCGTCGTCGAGCTTTTCCGACCAATCCTTTCTACTTTTTCCTACCGTTTTCTCTAAGATTCTCTTCACCCCTCGGTTAGCATTCTCTACTTGGCCACTAGTTTGCGGGTGGTACGCGGTAGAAAGACGATGAGTGACACCGTAGCGTGCAAGTGCCTTTTCCATGGCGGAATTGCAAAAATGCGTGCCACGGTCACTTATGATAGCTTTAGGGACTCCGAAACGCGTGAACAACTTCTTAAGGAATCTCACCACCACTCGGGCATCATTGGTGGGCAAAGCTTGAGCTTCGACCCATTTCGAAACGTAGACAATGGCCACGAGGATGTACCTATTCCCACTAGAGGATGGGAAAGGTCCCATGAAGTCAATGCCCCATACGTCAAAGATTTCCAAGACTTGGATGGGATTTTGAGGCATTTCATCCTTGGATGAGATGTTGCCGGTACGTTGGCAACGGTCACAAGTCCTAACAAACTCTACGGCATCCTTAACTACCGTTGGCCAATAAAACCCACTATCAAATACCTTTTGTGCCGTCACATTCGCCCCGTGATGGCCTCCCGTTAAACCCTCGTGCACATGTCTAAGGATGTCTAAACCATCCTCCTTTGAAACGCATCTCCTAAGCACTCTATCTCCACCTATCCTAAAGAGGTTAGGGTCGTCCCAAATATACTTCCTAGCCTCCCTAAGAAGCTTTTTCTTTTGTTGGTAGGACATACCCCTCACAAGATCTCCGGTTGCTAAATAGTTTTCCAAATCCGAGAACCATGGCAAACCCTCTACCTCGGCACTAACGAAGTCTATGGTTTCGTGGGGAAAGGTATCTCCTATGGAATCCTCATGAACCTCCTCTCTCTTTGGATCCTCTAATCGTGACAAGTGGTCGGCGGCCACGTTTTCCGCTCCCTTTTTATCCTTAATTTCTATATCGAACTCGGAGAGCAAAAGAATCCATCTAATAAGACGCGGCTTTGCGTCTTTCTTTTGAAACAGAAATCGCAAAGCGGAATGGTCGGTGAACACGGTGGTTTTAGAAAGCACGAGATATGAGCGAAACTTATCAAACGCAAACACTACGGCTAAGAGTTCCTTTTCCGTCGTGGTATAGTTCTCTTGAGCATCGTTTAGAGTTTTGCTCGCGTAGTAGATTGGATGAAAGTGTTTATCGACTCTTTGACCTAGGACCGCACCTACGGCATAATCGCTTGCGTCACACATGAGCTCGAAAGGTAAGCTCCAATTGGGCGAAACAAGTATCGGGGCACTAACAAGTTTTTCTTTCAAGAAGGCGAACGCCTTGATGCACTCCTCGTCGAAGACGAAAGGTACATCCTTCTCTAAAAGCCTAGTCATCGGGCGTGTGATTTTGGAAAAATCTTTTATAAAACGCCTATAAAAGCCCGCATGACCTAGAAAGCTCCTAACGGACTTAACACTAGTAGGTGGAGGCAATCTACTTATGGTATCTATCTTGGCCCTATCCACCTCTACGCCCTCTCTCGACACCTTGTGTCCTAACACTATCCCCTCCGTCACCATAAAGTGACACTTCTCCCAATTCAACATAAGATTTGTCTCTATGCACCTCTTAAGCATCCTATCAAGATTAGAAAGACATTGTTCAAAATTGGTGCCATAAACCGAGAAGTCATCCATGAAAACCTCCATGGAAGTCTCAAGCATGTCTTGGAATATGGCAACCATGCATCTTTGGAAAGTTGCCGGAGCGTTGCATAACCCGAAAGGCATGCGGCGATACGCATAAGTGCCGTAAGGGCATGTGAATGTCGTTTTATCTTGATCCTCCGGGGCGATGGAGATCTGAAAATAACCCGAAAATCCATCGAGAAAACAATAGAATTGTTGACCCGCTAGACGCTCCAACATTTGGTCAATGAATGGTAAGGGGAAGTGGTCTTTCCGGGTGGCGTCGTTTAACTTTCGATAGTCTATGCATACACGCCAACCGGTAACGGTACGGGAAGGGATTAACTCGTTCTTTTCATTCATGATCACCGTCATCCCACCTTTTTTTGGGACGACTTGGGTTGGGAACCCATGGTGAATCGGAAATGGGGTAGATCTCCTCGGCATCTAACAACTTAAGAACCTCTTTCTTAACAACCTCTTGCATGTTCGGATTTAGGCGCCTTTGAGGTTGCACCACCGGCTTATAGTCATCTTCCATGAGTATCCGGTGGGTACAATAGGCGGGGCTTATGCCCTTGATATCCGAAAGACGCCATGCAATGGCTTCCCTATTCACTCTCAACACCTCTAATAACCTACCCTTCTCTCCCTCCTCTAACTTAGACGAAATAATGACGAGAAACTCGGAACCCTCACCTAAGAAAGCATACTCTAAGTGGGACGGGAGGACTTTGAGTTCTAAAGGGGCGGGTTTCTCTATAGGAGTACTCTCACTCTCACTCTTAATTTCACTCAATTCTAGCACTTCAGGGACCCACTCGTCCTCGTCTACCTCTTCACTCTCACTAACAATATCCTCTACCTTCTCAACTACCTCCTCTATCCTACTCTCGGCTAGGTCGGCTCCACTAATATAGTCAAAGCAATGGTCAACACAAGATAAGAAAGACTCTATGAAATAGACCGAATGACAAGGACTACTAAGATCGTCGGAACCACTAGGGTGTTCCATGGAGCGTGCTATCTCGAAAGTGACCCTCTCCTCGCCGACTTGAAGTGTGATTTTCCCGTCAAAGACATCGATGATGGCCTTGGCGGTACACAAGAATGGGCGTCCTAGAATGATGGGAACCTTTTCGTCGGCTTCCATATCAAGAACGACAAAGTCTACGGGGAAGACGAACTTATCCACTTTGACTAGAAGGTTTTCAATAATGCCTCGTGGATACTTAACGGACCTATCGGCTAGCGACAAAGACATGCGTGTAGGTGACAACTCTCCTAGACCTAACCTCTCATACAAGGAATATGGCATTAGGTTTATACTCGCTCCTAGATCGGCTAGGGCCCTACACTCGGTATCACTCCCAAACAAGCACGGGATAGTAAAAAGGCCCGGATCCGTCAATTTTTCCGGAACCTTATTCAACACTACGGCGGAACATCCTCCACTAAGGGGGATGTTAGAAACCTCTCCTAACCTATCCTTGCGTTTTAGAAGGTCTTTTAGGAATTTTGCATAGTTCGGCATTGATTGAAGAGCTTCTATAAAAGGAAGGTTGATCCTAAGCTGCTTAAAGATCTCTAAAAATTTCCCGTACTCTTTGGAATAGGTTTGATTTTTAAGGCGGGAAGGAAACGGAGCACGGGAAATATCAACATTGGATGATGAAACGACTTGAACGGGTTTCTTTCCTACACTCTTCTCACTCGAAGGCCCCCCGGTGTGTGCGGTACTTTCTGGGATTAACCTAGGTTGCACTTTACCGGGCGTCTCCATTTCAATCTCCTCATCTACGAGGTCCTCATCTTCTATCTCAACACTCTCGGGTCTCACTACCTCTCCTAAGGTCCTACCACCACGGGTCGAAATTGCCTTCAAAGAGCCAGATGGGTTGGGCCTTGTGTTGCCCGAAAATTGACCGGGAGGTCGTTCTTGCAACTGGCGTGCAATATCCCCAACTTGCCTTTGAAGGTCTAAGAAGCTTGAATGATTATTCTTTAGGAGCGTAGCGTGGTCCTCTAAGGTACGTTGGGTAGCCTGATCCTTAACCAATAATTGGGAAAGAAGGTCCTCTATCCTAGACAAACTACCACCCGACCCCTCACTCTTAGGTTGAACCTCTTGGTTTGACCCCTCACCTCTGAACTGCCCCCCTGAACCTGAACTAGCAAATTGACCTGTTTGACCCGACCCCCCACTAGAATAAAAACCTGGCCCCCTACTTTGGTATTGACCTGACGGAAAACCAGGGGTGTTAGCTGAGGAGCGATAATTGTTAGCATGCCAATTAGAGTTACTATTGTTGAACGGGTTAGTTGGACCCCTATTTTGACCTGCTAAATACTCGACCTGCTCTAGGGTGATGGTTGGGCAGTCTATGGTGTCGTGTCCCCCTCTACAAACCTCGCATCTATCTACCTTCTTCTTAATTTCTAGCAACTTTTTGGTGATGTAGTCAAGCTGAGATATTACCTTTGAGTCTGAAACGACTTGATTCACTCCTCGAGAAGATGAGGAAGTAATCACAGGATTGGAATTCCTGCCGGTAGCACTATGATCTATATCCGCATGAGCGAAGCTCTCAAAGAGGTCGTTGCAGTCAGCCATAGTTTTCTTTCCCATTAGGTGGCCTCCTGCGGATGTGTCGAATCGGGCCTTGCACTCAGGGGTAAGACCGTTATAAAATTTTTCTACTAAGGCCCAATCCGACAGTCCATGTTGGGAACAACGCGAGAGCAATGTTTGAAACCTCTCCCATGCTAAGTGATAAGGTTCGTCAGGCTCCATTCTGAAGGAATGGATCTGATCTCGAAGGCGGGAGGCCTTCGCAGATGGGAAATACTTAGCAAGGAAGGCATCTCTAAGTCCAACCCAAGTGGTGTAAGTACCTGCCGGCTGCGAATCAAGCCAGGTGGCTGCGCGGCCAGCATGCGAAAAGGGGAAGACTTGGAGATAGCGGGCATCAAGATTCACACCTTCGATGCCGAAGGTGCTACACAGACGGGTGAGACAGTTGATATGTGCTGGCGCGTCTTCATCATCACGACCGTGAAACTGACAAGAGTTGTTAATGGCAGTCATGATGTATGAAGGAATTTGCCAAGACTTATCATTGGTGATTTCAGGGAGGGTGATGGGTGAGTTTGCGGTAAAACCCGCGGTGGAACGCTGGTGGACAGTTTGTTTTTCGGCCATTTGGTGAACTGGTGGTGGACTAGGGTGACGGGAGGGTGGTGGAGAATTATGGGGTGATGACTTCGGGGTGAAGTCGTAGTTCGGTGGTTTAGATGGAAGTGTAGAGTCAGAAAGGGCTGAAGATGAAGTTGGGGGTTTTCGAACCTGAGGGATTGGTGTGGAGAAGGAAGACTTGTCAATTGGTGGCTTCACTGGTCCCTGCAAACGCGTGTGGGGCATGAACTGCAAAACCAAGAATAAAACAAGTAAGTCAACTCCAATAAAAGACTCAAAGAAATACGAAAAAGACACTAAAACTACTTGGACTCCTACGACTCACAAACACACAAAAAGCACGTAACGATATCAGTTGAAATCCAAACAAAGCAGTTAACGCAATTGCCAAGAGTCCCCGGCAACGGCGCCAAAAACTTGATGTGGAAAAAGTAGTTCAACTAAATAAACTAAATTACCCTAAATTAAGACTCAAGTAATAAAAATCTAGACTCTTTAACCTGACTAAACTACTCACCGGCAAGTGTACCGGTCGACTCTAGCACAGCAAAGTAAGTCCGGATGTCGAACCCACAAGGACTCTAATGAATTACGTTAACGACTAAACTTAGACTAGACACTGACACGACTAAACAAATATTGTGTTTGGGGGGGTTTTACTAAAATTCTAAAATTGCAATTAAATTGAAACTAAACTAAATTACGAATGAAACTAGGGTTTTAATTCAGATGCAATTAAGGACTACCTAGACTTGAATCCAGTTTAACTACAAATGGACTTCTAACGGTTTTATTGATGTATGGAGCCGGGATCGTAAAATACTAAACCTTAAGGTATTTCAATGCTAAGACTTCCCGACCCTTCTCAGGAAGAAACCTAGGAAACCCTACAAGGCTGTTATGATTACCGACTGTTAGATTTCCTCTCAGTCCTCTAACGACTCTAAAAGTGCCCTAATACGACTATCTACCTCTCAGCGCGACAATCTAAGGCAATTCTAGGTTCTGACTTGGTTTACCAGACACAAATGCAATTAGGGAACTAACGTCGACTTCTCTCAAAATCTAAATTAGCTATATACTGCACCGCGACCTAATAACTAACTCGGGCCTCTCAGCGACAAGTTAAGCAGAATATTTACTTCTAATTATATTTTAATTACTGTTTCTAAGGCTATCGGCCGATTTACCCAAAGATCACCCGAACCCGCAAGGATGCAAATAATCAACACAGATCTATTATGTGAAAGACATCCACCAAAATCTATGTGAAACAGTAAACAATCCACAATCAAAAGTAAATACGCACACGCACCAAATCAGAAAATCTAGAACACGTTACTTTCGAAGTCAATCCATAATCAATTCAATAAAAACCGTTAAAAGATCCATAAGTAAATTAAACCATCATCAAATCTAGGTAGTATCTAAAGTCTAGCCAAGAAACATGATGTTCAAAACAAACAAAGCAAGTTCAAAACAAGAATTCATCGTAAAGTATCGAAAACGCGAAAATAAGGAACACCGGGAGATAAAACCCGAAAGATCTTCACTCTCACGATCCAAGCTTCAACCGGATGATTCCCGTTCGGCAAAATACTCCAGAATGCTCAAAATCACCTCCGAAATTCGTCCTAGGGTTTCTTGATTCGTATTCAGAGTTGTGTTCGGTTTCTTTCCCAACAATCCAACAAAACCCTAATTTTCTCCGGATTTCACACCCCTCGCGTGACGCCTAGGGGGGGTCGCGTCACGCGGCGCCTCCATTGTATATTTTTTTATTTTTTTGTTCTTATCAGCTTCCGGCTCTTCCCGACGCGCGTACGAATCCCGATTTTCTTCCAAACTGCTCGGTTTTGCTCGTTTTTCAACACTTTAAGCTACGGGACCTGAAATCAAAGCTTACCGTCAGCAGTATCGCAGTTCTAACCTAAACTAGACTCTAAACGACTGAAAATTGACCGAAATATACACTATAAACATATGTACTTTGCAGTACATCAACCACCCTCCGGCGTGAGAATAAGTACTGTTCTGAGGAGAAATAGTGTGTGTTATAGGTGAAATGTAAGGAGAGCAGAATGTTCTACCTGAATGATGAAGGGTTCCATTTATTGCCAAAGGATGAAAGAGGGATAAGAGGCCTTGGCAGCTACCACCGAGCGCCAGCTGCCTCTTGGTCTCCTTTGTTGTGGTCAGGATAGTGGATGACGTGGCGCGCCGTGACTCGTCCAGGTAGGAGAATTAGTACCGCAGCTGTCGCCCTGTCCTTAGATCGTGTTGCAGGTCCACATGGCGTCTGTTTATTGGTGACACGTGTTGTCCTTTTTGTCTGGAGGAGCATTTTCGGTGTCACTTTGATATCTTCCAGAAGCTTGTGGATACGCTTGCTGATGTAGACGCCATGTTGGACGAAAAAGGTGGTGTGGTCCCTGCCATGTGTACATGGAATTGGGACCATAGCTCTTCATGTTCTTTAGAATGTTACAAGATTATGCATAATTTCAATTTGTGTTTAGTTAATGTATATGATTAATGTTTAAAAAAAAAATTCACACATGTCATTATCCATCTCTATTTTTATCTTACTCACAAACAATTATTTTATTATTTTTTTCTCTTTCTTTACACTCACATCAATTTATATATAGATGAATAGTGACACTCTAAACATACTTAGAGCATTTAGATTGGAGGTTCAGTAATAACATTTTCTATATAATACTGAGGAAGAAATAGAGGAAACAACAAAAGCCACCCTACAATGGAATCTCTATAATAGAGAAAATTATATAGATATTAAAAGTACATCTCTATATATATAGAGGCTCGTATCCAAGCCTTTATATTTTTGTTGTGAGTGTGTAGGAAAGCGAAAGAAATAACAAAATAAGTGTTTCTGAGTAAGATAGACATATAAATAGAGAGTTGGAGTGGAAGGTTTTTAAAAATTAAATATAATTTAGAGAAAAATGTATTTTTGGTTAAATTATATAGATGGAGTTAGAGGTTCCAATGTGAATGCTCTTAGTTATTCAGACTCTGAAACTTATCTCTAAAATTGAGAATGAGATGTGGAAGTGTTATAGCTTAATTCTCTAAACTTTTCTCAATCTTGCAAAAAATGGTGGGTTTAGAGAATGGGATGTGAACGCTCTAAATAAAATTATTTTAAGTAAAGAACAATTTGCATCCCTGTGGTTTAGAGGAGGTATCAACTTGCACCCATCAGGTGTGCACCGGTTTACTTGTCCCTTCTGTCGGCGATGCGCTCCTACCCTTAACTGGGCGGGTCGTGCCCCTTCCTTTTAGTTTTTTGTCGTCTATACCCATGTGGTGTACATTATTACAAAATTCTTAATATAACTATCTAGTATTTACCTCCACAAGGAGCTCACATATTTGGTTTTTTGTCTCGTCTCATCCAAAACTAATACACGGGTTGAACAATAAAAATAAATCTTGTATAATGATATCATATCACTTTCTCAAGAATATTTCAACAAATGAGCAAATAAAATGAAATGGAACTCAATTTCTTGCTCATATATTCTTTATTAATCTTCTGCTCATTTGACATAATCTTGTATAGTCATATTAACCAAAAACCTCAATAAAGAGAACAAAGATGTTGGAAGACCATTCGAGTAATTAACTCAAATTTTATTATAATCAAGTGATAAGTAAGCGGGGCGGGCTTATTATTTCAATGATTATCGTAAATAATCATATGCCTTCTCATTCCCCTTCACAACTTCAAGATCCAAAAGACAATCCATCTCAAAACCTCATATCGGAACGAAACAAACGAAAGGCATGACTAACTGGATTTCAGTTATCCGAGCATGATTTTTACCGCAGGTGATGCGCGCGGAGAAAGATAAAGCATTTTCAAAATCTCTTCAACTTCACCTTCATCAAACTTAAAACATGCGAATACGCTCACCTTCTTAAGTGCAGGTGACTTGGCCAGTATAAGCTTCACAAAATCCAACTCATGCTCGGCTTCCATAAATTGTTGCATTTCAAATTCGATCAGATGCTCCAACATAATATCTGAATAATCTTCGAGAGTAAATGAGCCAATTTCATCTTCTCCAAGCCAATCTTCAAAATACATCTACATGAACAAGTGTCTTGTGTGAGTGTGTATGTTGACATAAGAATCAAAAGAGTAAATTACGATTTTGGCCCCTGTGGTTATATCATTTTTACCCTTTTAGCCCAAAAAGGAATCTTTTAACATGAGCCTCCAACTTCTTTTTTTCTAAACCCTTATGGCCCCTAACACTAACCCCATCCATATACTTTTAGGGGCCAAAAGGGCTAGAAAAAAAGACGTTGGGGGCTCAGATGTTAAAAGATTCCTTTTTGGGCTAAAAGGGTAAAAGTGATATAACCACAAGGGCCAAAATCGTAATTTACTCGAATCAAAACAAGAAGAATACAACAAAGATTCTTGTTCTTTACCACTAGCTCAAGTTTCTCGAGATTTGGGGAGCTTCTAATCAGAAGAGCAAGAAAAGGTAACCCGTATTTGTGAATGAAGCACACATTATCCAAACACAAGTATTTCAAGTGGGCTAATGCTGTTGGGAGCTCTTTCGGAAGTCTCTCCGGAACAAAACACTCGAACCATAGCCAAAACAAAGATTAATGACTAAGCAGACCAAAGTCTAATCGAGTATATATACCATGCAGATAAAATTACCTCAATGGTGAAAAATTTAAAATAAAGATAGTCAATCACTGGTAAACACTTGAATAGATCAACAAAGGTGGTATCTCCATTATTAGTGACGAGTGACCTCTCAACATCCTGCAAAAATTACGATATTTAGATAAGTTATGGAAGACCATGGGAATTAAACTATAAGGGTCTGTTTGGTATGGGGTAATGGAATAGATGAGAGAATGAAATGGACGAGGTAATGGAATGGACAACGGAATGAAATGGATCATTCCATTCCATTGTTATGTTTGGTTACTCATATATGAATAGAATGAATCATTACTTTGTACAATTTGATAAACAAAAAAAAAATGAAGTAAACACAACTGTATTAAAGCGACAAAAATATAATTGACTCAATAATAATAATAATAATATATTAATGATAAAAAATTAATAATAGATTTTTCATATATATTAATATTAGTATGAATATTAATAAATATAAATACAAATAAAAGTATAATAATAATAATAATAATAATAAAAATAATAATAATAATAATAATAATAACATATTTCTTTCCATTCCTTGAAGGAATGGAAAAAAAACACCTACATACCAAGGAATGGAAATTGTTATATTTGGAAGGAGTTACATTCCCTTGGAATGCTCCATTCCATTACCAATGATAACCAAACATGTTTATTTTCATTCCATCAGAATGATCCATTCCATTCCACCTTTCATTCCTTCATACCAAACGCTACCTAATAGAGTTAATTACTGTTTTCGTCCCTGTGGTTTGTCAAAAATCACTATTTCAGTCCATTAGTTTAAAAGTTGCGATTTCAGTCCCTGTGGTTTCACTTTCGTAACCATTTCTGTCCCTTTGGTTTCACTTTCGTAACCAATTCAATCCATTATTCTGTTAAGCACAGGGACTGAAATGGTTACGAGGTTGACTGTAATGGTTACGAAAGTGAAACCACATGGACTGAAATCGCAATTTTTAAACTAATGGACTAAAATAGTAATTTTTGACAAATCACAGGGACGAAAACACTAATTAACTCAAATTTTAATTGTTATAAACTTACGAGAGTCAAACTCTTAAGTAATGGACAGCTGGATAAAAGACGAAGAAGCGTTTTCACAGGCGTACATACATTTTCCACATGTAAGGTTGTAAGGCAACCAAATTCATTGAATGAATGTTTTTCGTACAGAACACAACCATGGAGATACAAACTTGTTAATTGGTGTAAAGAGAAGAGACATATAGGTAACCTATGTCCGTCAAAAGCTCCCGCATCAAGGTCAAGTTTTAATATCTTGAGAGTATTTTTCTTCGACAAATGATGTAAGAAATGGTCAATCTCAACACACGAGCCATCTACTTCCATATCAAGGGTGAACTCATGTATTGGACCCTCGTGTATAAGCAGAACTTGGTATATAGCATAAAAAAGTTTACGCCTTTCACTTGGTCTGTCACGGTATTGCTCCAGAGCAGCCAGCTCAGCCTCATCAGTCCATGGATGAGGCCGATCCTGTATAAAGACAAGTTTAGGGATTTTGGTCCAACGGTACCTCCATTCCTTAGAGAGGATGCTTGTTCTTGCTGCCTCTTGAATCGGTAGTAAACATAAGATGGTTTCTATTATGCCGATAGGAAGCTTGCTGATTCTATCCATCTTATTAGTCTACACACAAAACAACGAAACAGATACGAAAACGAAAGAATAAAGTAAAAGTTTTAATCAACAAATGTCACAAATCCATGTAACATAAACAAAAACTGAAGAAATCAACAAAGCCATGTAATATAACCTATTATAAGCTAAGCCCATACAAGGCCCAATCGACCAGCCCGGTTCGTGTGACCCAACATAGCTCGAGAATAATAGTCGGATTCAGGGTGCTTTGACACGGATATCTGCATCTGGATCTACAGGAATCGACATTTCTCCATATGCAGGATCTAATTTCTTCACACCCTACAGCCAATCCTCTGCCTATGCCGGTCGATTTAATCGACAGGGATAATCTGGATTCAGGGTGCCTTGACCCGGGCTACATTTGCTTCTCACCATCCTCTACAACCTCAGTTAACTACTACTTACCTACAATCAGCTAGGAGCGGCAATTCTTAACACGACACGCCAACCCGACACAAAAAAACAGGTTTGGGTCGACTAATACGATCCGTTTAAAAAGACGGGACGGGTTGACCCATTAACCCGTTTAACTATTTAGAAAAAAAAAACCTTTTGTATTTTTGTTTTTTTTTTCGTTTCTATTTTACATGGTAAGTTATAATAATATATTATATTACTAGAATTACCACCCGCCGCAATGCGGCGGGGGATTCATAAGTAATATATCATGTTAGATAAAAGGCAAATGTTTCTCACATGACCACGCGCCTGTGTGTAAAACCGAGAAAAAAATAACTAAGTCGATCTCTAACTCGCACGTTGCGACAGACCTATCAAATGGGGAAAAATAGACGCGCTGCGACGGACATGTCAAACAGGAAAAAAATAGATGAAAAAACGTTGAACCACACACGCACGTTGCGGCGTATTAACTCGGAAATTTAGAACGACATGTTAAACGGAGAACTTATGAAAGATGAAAAGTATGTAAGAGACTAAAGTTGAAAGTAAAAAAAAAGTGTTGAGATTAAATTATAAAAGATGAAAAGCTTTGGATTGAAAGTAAAAAAAAAATTAAATGGGTTAAATTGTAAAAGATGAAAACTTTTGAAATTAGAAGTGAAAAATCAAATTAATCAAAGGGGTTAAAATACCAAAGATTGAAACTTTAGAGTTAAAAGAGAGATTATGAAAACAAAAGAGATAAATAGATTTAGTTAAATTGATGTTTATTATTATTATTATTATTATTATTATTATTATTATTATTATTATTATTATTATTATTATTATTATTATTATTATTATTTAATAAAAGAGACAAATAAAAAATCAGAGTGAGAAATTACCAGAAAATGACATGTGTCCAAAAAGGATTTTTGTTTATTAGTATAGAAAGATTTATTTGTCCTACTCATACTCATCATTAAATATATTATCGATAACCCGCTTAAAACCCAATAACTCGCTTATATATTGTAACTTGTATGACTCATTTAAAAATACGGGTTAAATGGGTCAACTCGAATTTATATGGGTCGAGTTAGGGTTGATGCTTCTCTCAACCGATGATTCTCACAAACAAGCACATTTAGTCTTTTGTTTTTTTAAGGTATTTTTGATGCAAACATTCATGGTTACCCAAATCCAGTAATGAATAAGGTGTTATATTATATTGTTTATGAAAGTAATCGATGTGAAAAGAAGATACCTGTTGCTCAACTGAATAAGCAAATCGTCGACAAACGAACCAACCACCAGCAGCCACATCGACGACCAGAAGTTAGGGTTCAAACACAAGTGGTTCTGTTCTGACTTCTGTACTTATTTATATATTCGTTTTCTAGTTTTGTTTGGGGCCTGCTTTAATGTTTTTATTTATTACCTTTTTAACCAATTTAACGGTAAACTAACCTTTATTATATTTTCACTTTATACCATTTGAACTTTACAATTTTTTTACAACCCTGACTTAAAAGTTTTAGGTGAACCCGAGCCCGATCCGAACTCGAAAATATTGCGATACATATGAACTCAAATATTCCCAGGTTGACCCAACACGACCCGATTAACCCGGATTTTTTTTATTCTTTTATTTTTTCGGCAAATTTTAATATATTAAAATTATAATATCTTATGTCAATTTCTAATTGTAGCACAAAATACATGTAATTATCTTTATCAATATCATCAATCATCAATATCATCATATATTAAAAAAGAAAGCTAATTAATAGTGGTTGAACCACTAAGAAGTTGCCATGGTCACTTTTTTTATTGTTTTTTTAAGTCATGCTATATAATTTTACTCAAATAACTCGCGTTTGTTAACTTAGAAAAAACTAAATTCGTAACTTTGCTTAATTTTTTTACAGGCGTTTCGTTGTAAATTTTATTGAGAGCAGAGTTGCATTCAAAATAGAGGGTACCACTTATTTCTTTTTATATATGCTATATGAGAGCATGCCAGTATCATGGTGGTACCCTAATGAACCGAACCGATTCCTACCAAACAATTTTTTTCAATCAATGTAGATCACATGTTGATATTTTTTTGGTCATATCATGATTTTATTTATTCGTTTTTCCTTTTTCGGTTGCTATAACAAGCGTCGGTACTCTAACATAACGAGATGAAGCACCGACGCAACGCGCCGATTTTCATAACACTAGTTTAATGTATAACAAATAAATTATTGTAAAAAATATAATATAATATAAATGGGTTAAACGGGTCCACCCGCCAACCTGACCGAGTTGACCCGAACCCAACCAGTCTAGCCAAACGGGTTCATAGATTCAACCTGAAACTGCCCTGAACCCATTTAGACTAAACTACCCACAATTGCATGTTAGCCTCGTGTCGTATCAGAAATTCATATCCCTACCACTAACCATTATTACTCCATAAAGTCTTTCACGTTTCACATTCAGTGACATGTATTGTGGTGGTGAAATGTAAAAAAAAAAAATAAGATTATACATTAAAGAAAGAAATAGAAATTAAAAGAAAAGGAGGGAGTATGATTAAAAACCATACCCTCATTAAAAACCTGCTGAATTAGAGAAGACAAATGACACAACATGTAATTTTATACGTGTAATATCATATATAATTGAAAGGCATAATTTGTAATTTACGTTCAAAAAACAAAGTAACATCCATTGTAAAGGTCGTTCTGCCAATTCCTGTTATATGTGAGTGAATAGTAGGATCCAATTTCTCATACTAGGAGATAAAAGGCGTAAAACAGGTTTACCATGAAGACCGTTCGAGTAATTAACTAAATTTTGATAAAGGTTACTTAAGTATGGGTATTATGTTACATATATACATAATACATGTGCATTTTTCGTCCTTTTAGTATTATACCAACTTAAGTTTTTGTTTTAACATAAGGTAGTTACAAAAAGACATTCTTTATTTCAAAAGTTGCAACAAATTTCATAGTTTTCCACAAATTGACGTCATCATTTTCTATTAAAATGGTGTGAAATGATTAAACTACCCTCAATAATAAAAGAATAATAATATAAATAACAAATAAATAAATCTCTTGTCTAGTTCTCCCCCATAATCATCAAAACGACTGGTTTAGTTTTTTTACGTCACTGTCTAAATAAAAGTTGAAATGTTTTTTGGTGAAATGTTTGTTGGTGATGTATAATAGCGGTCGTTTACCCGCGACGACGTGATGGAACAATGGTGATTTTGTACGCTATTGTTTTGATCTATATTCTCACCGGAATTTTCAATCTCTCCCTCCTCTCTTTCCATATGGCCAGACACACAGGATTTTAAAAGGTTAATAAGATTCGTATCGATCTAGCTGGAACCATCAAGATAGCCGCGATAAATAACAGACCTACTAAGCAATCAAATACTGGGAATGACCAAAGGAAATCACACAGTCGCATAAGCGGAAGAAACCTGATCCCGGAAGGTGAATGGAATGATGAAGGGACCGATTTAGTGGGAAAGGTGAGACCAGATTAGCAGACGATATGCTAAATCAATCAAACCTCGCTCACTAAACAGATCTCTTCACTTCGTCGAGCCACCGGCGACCGGATGTTGTTTGATTTCCGGCTACTGTTTGTATACTCTCTCTCCTATCTTTGAGAATTGGCAAGTGATAAGTAAGTTGGGCGGGCTTATTAGTTCAGTGGTTATGGTAAATAATCATATGCACTCATTCCCAATGACAACTTCAAGACCCGAAAAGCATAACATTTTAACAAATTTAAGATACAAAAGATCATCCGTCTCAAAACATCATATCAGAACGAAACAAATTTATTCATGTCACTAGAGTTAACAACAAAGAACAAGTTCACCAAGGGCACGAACGATCGGATTTGTACCGTCCAACGATGATTTCTACAACAGGTGATGCGCATGAGGAGCAAAAAAGGATTTCTGAAACCCGTGAGACTGATTCTTCATCTTTATCAAAAAAATAATGTGGGGATATCGTCATCTTCTTTAGTACAGGTGACTTGGCTAATATAAGCCTCACAAACTCCAACTCATTCTCCGAGTCGGTAAAATCTTGAATCTCAAATTCTTTCAAATGCTCCAACATAATATCTGAATAATCATCAAGTGTAAAAGAGCCCACATCATCTCCATTAACGAAAGTTTCTTCCCACATCTACATGAAGAAGTGTCTTGTGTGAGTGTATGTTGACATAATAATCCAAACAAGTAGAATACGACATAGATTCTTGTTATTTACCAGTAGCTTAAGTTTCTCCAGATTTGGGGAGCTTCTAATCAGAAGAGCAAGAAAAGGTAACCCATATATGTGAGTAAAGCAAAGAGTATCCACACACAAATATTTCAAGTGGACTAATGATGTCGGGAGCTTTTTCGGAAGTCTCTTTGAAAGAAAATCCTTGAGCCGTAGCCAAAACAAAGATTAGTGATAACTAATAAGCAAACCAAAGTCTAATCATATATATATCATGTAGATAAAATTACCTCCAAGCCGAATACCGTAACATAAAGATATTCAATCACTGGTAAACACTCGAATAGATCAACAATGGTGGAACCTTCAACATCATAGAGAATTGTCATCCCATGACCCTGCATAAATTACAATATTTAGACAAATTATGGAAGAGGAAAGACCATGGGAATTAAATTTTAATAATTGTAAACTTACAAGAGTCAATCTCTTAAGTAATGGACAGCTGGATAAAAGCCGGTGAAGCGTTTTCTTATGCGTCCATACACTTCTCAAATATAAGGTTGTAAGGCAACCAAATTCATTGAATGAACGTTGTTGGTAAAGAGCACAACCATGGAGATACAAACTTGTTAATTGGTGTAAAGAGAAGAGAGAAATGGGTAACCTATGCCCCTCGTCACCTCCATCCTCAAAATCAAGTTTTAATATCTTGAGAGTATTTTTCTTGGACAAATGAAGTATGATATGGTCAATCTCAACACACGAGGTATCTACTTCCATAGAAAGAGTGAACTCGTGTATTGGACCCTCGTGCATAAGCAGAACTTGGTATATCGCGTAGAAAAACCTACACCTCTTGGCCATATCTTTCCTTTTACTTGGTTTGTTAAGACGTAGCTCGATAGCAGACGGCTTAGGCCCACGAGTCCATTCTTGAAACTGATCCTCAATAAACTCAAGTTTAGGGATTTTGATCCAATGGTACCTCCATTCCTTAGAGAGGATGCTTGTTCTTGCTGCCTCTTGAATCGGTAGCAGACATAAGATGCTTTCTATTACGCCTACAGGAAGCTTGCTGATTCTATCCATCTTATTAGGATACCCCATTAGCTGCAGAATTTGCTACTTTGAAAATTTGGTTAGTCTACACACAAATCAACAAAACAGATATGATAACGAAAGAAGAAAGTCAAAGCTTTCAAACAACAAAATGGAATGGAACTGAGCCGATTAGGTTAGCGACTGTATCAAGGCACACATTTGTTTGAAGTATTGACGCAAAATTACCCAAATCCAGTAATGAACAACGTCTTATGATGTGTTTATGAGAAGTGATCAATATGAAAAGAAAATACCTGAAATGGATTATGTTATTTGACAAGCAACGAACCAGCCGCCACCAGCGACATTGACGAGAAGCATACACCAGACCAGAATAGAGTTAGGGCTCAAACACAAGTGGTTCCTGTACTTTGTGTTCGTTTTTGTTGGGACTCTGCTTTGATGTTTTTATTTATTACTTTTTTAGGAGTTAAATGTGATTTTAGTTTGTGTGGTTTGGGCCATTTTAACAGTTTAGTCCAAAGATTTCATTTTAGTTCATCGGATTAACTTCATCTATTTTTTCTGTTAACGAGAAGGGCAATTCAATCATTTTATATGTAATTCTGTTAACTAGAAGGGCAATTTGGCCTTATAAAATCACCAAATTGTCCTTTTCGTTAACAGAAATAATGGATGAAGTTAACCCATTTTTTCTCTTTGGACCCGCAGGCGAAAAATGAAAAATATGTTTTAAACTGACAAAATATCCAAACCACAGGAACTAAAATGGCATCTAACTCTTTTTTTAGTGTAAAACTAATCTAATTATATTTTCACTCTTCATTCTTCACAATTTAAATTCTTCATCTTTTGTATAACTAGGTTATGGTATTGTTTCACACTTGTCTTGGTGGGTGAACTCAATGTTTTAAAAACCGGTTTAAATCGTTTGATACACCCAGTTGAATCATCCGATACATCCAGTTAAACCGTTTCTAAGTTTAATCCGGTATGGTATAAAAACTGGATTTTAAAACATTGGGTGAAATGTGAAAGAATAAGATTATACGTTAAAGAAATAAATGAATAAAAAAATTAGAAAAAAGAGAGAAAATTGTCCGGATAGCTCGTATGGTTTGGTGAAATTCCACCTATAGTACAACCCTATTCCTTATGGTTTGTACACTCGATTCTCGGACAGTCTCTAACATATATGAATTAACTAAAATACCCTTACTATTAAAAATACAAATTAAAACACTAAAAGATAATTTTAAATGATCCTTTGGTGCAGTGGTGGAAAAGATTGTTGTCCTCAATAGAGGCGGCAGTTCGATCCCCACTCACCATAAGAGGTGAGGTCAGGGGGTTTTACACTAGCCATGGTTGCGTGGTTTCTTCCTGGAACGGACCGGATGAGAATGAAATACCTATGATATCCATTCTCAGTGGGTTGTTACCCTCAAGTGGATTCAGGGCCAGGATGTACCTAGCCCAAAATGGAGGGTCTCCTGGTTTCGAACCCAGGTCTCTCGTGTACCTCTGAGTTTAGTGCGAAAGCTCAACCAGTTGGTCGTCTAGCCGTTCAAAAAAAATCATTTTAAACTCAAGTGGCCCACCATTAATTAAACATCACTTATGTAATAAAAACAATTTAATTAACAAAAGCCTTGTGGGCCCCACCCTCACCTTCGCTTCTTAGGCTGGCTATATGGTGTGGTCATGACCCTCATGACCACCATGACCCTACACATAGGCAACATGTCATCCATATTTAATCCACCATTGAAAACCACTACCCTAAAGGTGTGGTCATGACCCAAACCACTACCCCTTTATTTTTAAATTTATTTTTGTCTTAAATTATCAAATAGGAGGGTCGTGGTAATCGTGGTTTAATCCATGGGAACCACCATTAATCAATGAGGGGATGGTGTACCATTTAATTAATGGTCCTATGTGGAAATAATGTTCCAATCCATGGCCCCCACACCCCATAGCCTTATAAAGCACCACCTACAACCACCTTATCACCACCCACATGCTCCATAACCACCACTTGCAACCACCTTGTTACCGTTCGTCTTCACTCTACCACCGAACTCCACAACCACAACTACAACCTTCGCCATCCCCAATCTATCCCACTCGTGACCAACACACAACCCACAACCACTATTCTTCACTACATTCACTAGCCAACCACTACATCTACCACCAATCTCTGCCACCATTGCTCACCTTCTTCTACCCCTAATCTGAACCTACCTCAACAATCTCTCCATCGAATACAATAACAAAACCAAACCAAATCGAACTCCAAACCTACAAATCTGAAATGAAAAGTACTTTGTTGGGGTCATTCAATTCAGGTTTACGTCTCCAAACCAGTCAGATTACAACTCATCGGATGCACCCTCGAATCGGAAACCTAGCTGGTCTCCATCGGTCTGCATTACCACACCATTTAACAATGGTGTGCTTACGATGACAACAATGATATTACGAAGAAAAAGATTACAGTGGGGTGGGGTGGGGTGGGGTGGGGTTAGGTTATTTTTATTAAATAATAATGGTGGAGCCCACTTTAATTTTTAAATAATAAATTAGATTTTTGTAATGTCTTATTTATTATTTTTAATAGTAAGGGCCTTTTAGTCAATTCACATCCATTTAACACCAAAAACTAACCCCGTCCATTTTAGGGACTAATCGAGAAACGAGTGTACAAACCGTAGGGAACAGGGTTGTAATTTCAAAAAGGTGGGGATTGTATGTGAAATTTCACCAAACCAAAGGGGCTGATCAAAAATTTTCTAAAAAAAGAGTATGATGTAAATCAACTCGAGAGATGCGAATTACACCAACGGTGGTTGATTGTGGGCATCGGTGATAGATCAAGAAGACGTGTGGATTTTATGGCGCCGGTTATGGTGAATATGTTCTGCCATTTACTTACCCAATATGATGATCCTTAGAGAATTGAGAGCATAGAAGCTTGATCGATGTTTCATGTATGTACTAGCTAAATCAAACCAGATTAGAGCTTGGATAAACCCAATTTTGTATTCATGGAATCAAATTTGACTCGGATATTTTGAAGAGTTAATTACTGTTTTCGTCCTTGTGGTTTGTTAAAAATCACTATTTTAGTCCATTAGTTTAAAAAATGCGATTTTAGTCTCAGTGGTTTCACTTTAGTAACCATTTCAATCCATTTATTCTATTAGTACAGGGACTTTAATGGTTACGAGGTAGACTGAAATGGTTACGAAAGTGAAACCACAGGGACTGAAATCGCAATTTTTAAACTAATAGACTGATAGTGATTTTTGACAAACCATAGGGATGAAAACAGTAATCAACTCTATTTTGAAACAGAAGATGAATTGCTGTATTGTCATAGTTTTGCATAAAGAAGTGCATGCATGCCACTTGTTAGTCACTCTTCATTGAGTTAAAGTAGTTCATAATAATGTAACTGGTGCTCTAGCAAGTGAAAAGTAAGCTGGTATGGCTTATTATTTCAGTGGTTATGGTAGATAATCATATGCCTTCTTATTCCCGAGTACAACTTCAAGACCCGAAAGGCATAACATTTTAACAAATTCAAGATGCATAAGATCATCCGTCTCAAAACCTCGTATCAGAACGAAACAAATTTGTTCATTTCAATAACGTCAACAAAAAAAACATAACCATCAAATGCATGACTAATTGGATTTCAATTATCTAACCATGATTTCTACCACATGATGTTTACCAGAGGGGCCGCGCATGGAGTAAAGCAAAGGATTTTTACAATCTCTGATTCTTTATCTTTATCAAAATCATAACATGGGGATATCCATACCTCCTTTAGTACAGGTGACTTGGCCATTATAAGCTTCACAAAATCCAACTCATTCTCTGCGTCGCTAAAACGTATAATCTCTAATTCGTTCAGATGCTCCAGCGTAATATCTGAATAATCTTCGAGTGTAAAAGAGCCCATCTCATATTCTTCAAGATCTTCGTCATACATCTACATGAAGAAGTGTCTTGTGTGAGTGTATGTTAACATAAGAATCGAAACAAGTAGAATTCAACATAGACTCTTGTTATTTACCACTAGCTTAAGTTTCTCAAGGTTTGGGGAGCTTCTAATCAGAAGAGCAA
The DNA here is from genome assembly GCF_002127325.2 of Helianthus annuus. NCBI lineage: Eukaryota > Viridiplantae > Streptophyta > Magnoliopsida > Asterales > Asteraceae > Helianthus > Helianthus annuus. The sequence continues at coordinate 3,459,999 of NC_035439.2, forward strand.
GAAAAGGTAACCCATATATGTGACTAAAGCTCAAATCATGTATACACAAGTATTTCAGGTGGACTAATGCTGTTGGGAGCTCTTTCGGATGTCTCCATCGAAGAAAATCCTTGAGCCATAGCCAAAACAAAGATTAGTGATAACTAATAAGCAAACCAAAGTCTAATCAAGAATATACCAGTGGCGGATCTAGAAAACCCTTATAGGGGCAACGTTTCAAAGAAAAGGGGTAACGAAATCGAAAAAACGTCAAAATTTTTCAAAATTTACATTACCGTCGGAGCGTCAAGGGGCAACGTAGGTTACCCCTTATTAAGAGGTACATCCGCCCCTGGTATATACCATGTAGATAAAATTACCTCAACGAAGGAAAACACAACATAAAGATATTCAATCACCGGTAAACACTCTAATAGATCAACAATGGTAGTAACTTCATCATCACAGATAAATGTACTCGCATTATCCTGCAAAATTACAATGTTTAGATAAGCTATGGAAGACCATGGAAATTAAATTTTATGTATTATAAACTTACGAGAGTCAAACTCTTAAGAAATGGGCAGCTGGATAAAAGACGCAGAAGCATTTTCTCATACATCCATACACCTTCCAAATGTAAGGTTGTAAGATAACCAAATTCATTGAATGAACGTTGTTGGTAAAGAGCACAACCACTCAGATACAAACTTGTTAATTGGTGTAAAGAGAAGAGAGAAATGGGTAACTTATACCCCACATCACCTCCCGCACAAAAAGAAAGTTTTAACATCTTGAGAGAGTTTTTCTTCGATAAATGACGTAGTATTTGGTCAATCTCAACACACGAGGTATCTACCCCCATAGAAAGAGTGAACTCGTGTATTGGACCCTCGTGCATAAGCAGAACTTGGTATATCGCGTAGAAAAACTTACACCTCTTGTGCATTTCTCTCCTTTTACTTGGTTTGTCAAACGTTTGTTCCAAAACAGACGGCTCGGCCCTATCGGTCGACACTTCAAACGTATACTCGTTAAAAACAAGTTTAGGGATTTTGGTCCAATGGTACCTCCATTCCCTAGAGAGGATGCTTGTCCTTGCTGCCTCTTGAATCGGTAGTAGACATAATATGGTTTCTATTATGCCTAAAGGAAGCTTGCTGATTCTATCCATCTTAGGATACCCTTGTTAGCTGCAAAATAAGCTAGCTACTATGGGAATATGTTTAGTCTACACATAAAACAACAACAACAACAACAAAACCGAGTAACATAAACAAAAAAACCGATGAAAATGAAAGGGATTGACCCAATTAGGGTTGGAACAGAACCAATTAGGTTAGTGACTTTAACAGCGAAAAATCATTGCACCAAATTGTTTGAAGTATTGACGCCAAATCCAGTAATGAACAACGGCTTGCTTATGAAGTAAGTTTATGAGAAGTAATCGATATGAAAAGAAAATACCCGTTGTATGGCTTAAGTTATCTGATAAGCAAGCAAACAGGCGACCAACGAACCAGCCGCCACCAGCAGAAGAAGCATATACCAGAGTAAGGTTAGGGTTTACTAAGTATACTGTATACACGACACAAGTGGTTCTTGTACCTTATATCGATTTAACAAGCTACGCTACTGAAGGTTGACTACCGGATTAAACTATGAGAAGTAATCGAATATGAAAAGAAAATACCCGTTGTACAAGTGACTGATATGGCTTAAGTTATCTGATAAGCAAACAGACGACCAACGAACCAGCCGCCACCAGCAGAAGAAGAAGCATATACCAGAGTAAGGTTAGGGTTTACTAAGTATACTGTATACACGACACAAGTGGGTATTGTACCTTATATCGATTTTTGTGGTTCTTGTACCTTATATCGATTTTTGTTGAAAGAGTTAGGGTGAGAGGGGCACTCCCTCTTACGGGAGTTTCTTTTTTACGCACACTCAATCAAGTTATGTCACGTCAATTTCCCTCTTAAACTCCTCTTACACCCTTAATTTGATGGCTGCACTACCCTCACACAATTATTTTTTTATAAAAAAAGAAGAAAAAAATATGATTGGTGGACCCACATTAACAACCAATCACCCCCTCTCTCTCTCCTCTCTCTCATGCGGTAACTACATCCCGACCCACCTCGCCGAATTCGGTCACCGCAGTGACGGCGGCGGTGTTCCCGAGCGGGGACTTCGCTCACCGCATGAGGTCACCGAGAGTGCCCCGTATATCCTTGTGATGAAGGTTGTGTGGTCATGGTTGTTGGAATATGATTTGTTGAAAATGGAAGGCAAAAATATATAATAAAATAATAAAAGAGAAAGTTGTTTGATCATTACCACTTTCTTAGGGTGAGGGGGTGCATGTCTAAGACTAGTGGGTATGGTGAACCTTATCACCAAAGGGATGGCCCGGCGCCAGAGCAGGGGTGGGGGAAACGGGGCGGCGAGCATGGGACGGGCATGGGGACGACCCCCATACCATTTAGTCTAATCCCTTTAGGCAATTCCTTCCACCCAATTGAATTGTGTCATATAATTTGCCTATCACCTAAAAAACACAAGCGGTGCATGCCTATTTGAGATTAGCCAAACTAATTTAAAAAAACACACATGTGATTGGTGGACCAAGTATGGGCCCATCAAATTCTTTCCCTCTCTCTTCTTTCCCCATTGGCAACTTCCCGCCGAATTCTTTCCCTCTCTCTTCTTGCATGTAACCTTCACTCCCTTGGCGGTGGTCATGCCCAAGTGGCAAAGGGTTGCCGAAAGGGGTTTCCGAAGGCACCCCGTTGGCACTTAGGATGGTGATTTTGGATGTTGGGTTGGAGGTGGGTGACATGGCGTCTTTGTGGAAAGTCATGACCACATTATTTGGCCTTATTTGTAGTAAAATAGACTTGCACGGATAAATCTAAATTAAACTAAGATTTTGAACTTAAGATCTAACAAGTGAGCTAATCATATTGGTGCTTTTGATTTTTTTTTTCTACTTTTGTTTAGGGACTCTATTTCTTCTTCATATTATTTTCTTTTTTTTTATATATTTTTGACTAACAAACTGGGATAAGATCAAACAGAAAGTTAATTTTGCCTAATTAATATAAGAAAGGATCTTAACCTTTCATTTTCAAATCAATGGCTAATATGAAAATGTAGGAAAAAAAAAGAGTGCAAGGGCATTCTTGGAAAAAACTATTTGTTGACTATGTCTCTTCACATGCATGCACATGCATATTCCTGTCGTTTTATAAATGTCTATAACTTTTTTATACGACATTTAAAAAAAATGCACGATAAAATCGAACATTTTTTATCTTTAATTTAAGTATTATATTGCTATATAAAATATAAAAATGTAAAAACCCGAAAATTGTGTTTATTTCTATGTTGTATAACATTTTTATGCAATTTTGTGCTGAATTTTTTGTACTATATATTTTTATACTAGATCCGTTCGCTAGAATATGACTCGATACATAGCAAACATTGGCGTGTGTGTTTGCCTACTTGTTGCAACGGTGTTTGTAAAATATATTATAAGCTTATATTTTAACATCTATACTTACTCAAGATTCTGCGTATGCATTGCATTAATGGTTAATTAGAAATAAATTTATGTGTTTATAGAAAAGAAATAGAATATGACAAATACGTAAAAAGTAGAATAAAATAACATATAGAATATGACAAATACATAAAAAAGTAGAATAAAATAACATATGCATGATGAGTTATAACCATCATCACTGAATGATAGAATCAGAGTGATTAAGCAGAAGCAGTGACTCTATGTAGGAGGTCATCATGAAATGGAGATTATGTAGGTAGGCCAAACCATAAATCCCAAGACCATTGATGTCGTCCATACCGGGGTCATAAACTTCAAATTCTATTACTAGAAGATCACCATACCTATATGAAGAAACACTGGTTCTAATCCACATGGGAAAGAACCTAAGATGGTAGTCTCAACATGGGGTTAATTCTCAATCACTTTTGGATCAAACAACCGATGATGTCATGTGAGCTAAGCCGCAAAACAGAAACACCGTGAGCTCCTTACGAGAAGAGGTGGAGGATTCTTCTGGTAACCACTCTCTGACGTGAGAATAAGTATTGTTTTTTAAGGAAGAAACAAGTGTGTGTTAAGAGTGAGAGTGAGAGAATTCGGATCTTTAAACCTTTGGTTGAAGGTTGGTATTTATAGCCGAATGGTTTGGAAAAGGAGGTGGGTTGATAGGCCTTGGGCCAGACCCCGCCAACAAAGAATATCCTCCTTTTACCCTCTGCCACGACAAGTAGTGTTTGTAAAGGAGGAGAGACGTTGGCCGTTGGCGCAAGGTGATCGGTGCCATGTCGCCTGGCGAGTATACTTGTTGTCGGGTCTGTAATCGACCTCGAGTGTCGATCGTGGAGCAACGAGTGGCGAGAGATGAGACACGGTTTTATATCTTACTCAAAATAACCCATAACCTTCAAATTATTACCCAGATAAACCCAAAAGTTTGTCTTTGGGTTATTTTTATACTTGATACCCGCAGGAATACACGATACGATATACACAACGGGTATTCTGCTAGGTATGAGACACAGTTTTACAATCAGGTACGGGTATTTTGTCATCAATAGTGGTTCTAATGATGGTCAGATGTGCCAAAATACAGTGAATAAATATTAAATGTGTCAGAATATATCAATCTAAATTAAAACGGGTAAAACATGTCAGATTATAGTAAATTAATGTTAAACGGGTAAAAGATTAGACAACTAAAATGAAACGCTTATCGACAAGTATGTGTTATATTGAGTTCGAAGTTGACTTTAGAATTGATGATACGAGTCATGAGAACAGTTACAAGAATGCTAGCTAACAGAACCACACAAAACAATGATCAGCCCTGCAGTGGTTGCATGGTGACTGCAGTTTGAGAACACAGATAACCTGAAGGAGCCACCATCTGTTTTTGCTTATGAGATTATAAATCAAGCAGGATTTAAACAAAATCAACCAGATTAGAGCTTGGATAAACCCAATTTGTATTCATGGAATCGAATTTGACTCGGATATTTTGAAACAGAAGATGACATGCTTCTGTATTAATAGTATTGTAATAATTTTGTATAAAGAAGTAACTGGTGAATAAATCTCTAGCAAGTGATAAGTAAGCTGGTGTGGCTTACTTTTTGAAAGAGAAGATGACATGCTACATGCTTCTCTTTGGCTTACTTGTTAGTTACTCTTCATTGGGTTAAAGTAGTGCATAATAATTATATTATATATCCATACAAAAAGCAACTTGGGTTGCCTCTCTTAAGTGAAAAGTTGTGACTTTTAAAAAACCACAAATACATACCCTTTGCTTAATTATTATAATATTATATATAGCAATTTAGATCATATTCGTATTTGTTTAAAAGTCACACCCCTTAGATACCAAATTGGGTCATGCCCCTTTGTTTAAACATCACATCCTTTAAATACAAATATCCTTCAACTGTCGTTTCATATAATAACAAAAATAAACATTCTATAATGACAAGACACATTATACGCCAAGTTCTTTCAAACACACCGCTTGGGATCCAAATTCAAACATTCTATAATAATTAGTTTCACATTACCAACCGCTCCCACCCTCGAAATTCTTTCTAAGCCCCTCAATCTCCCTTCGGAATAAAAAACAACCAACGATCGTCATTAATGGTGTTAATTCCGTTCATTCAATCTGTTTTGTTTTCTATTATTTATTCTTGGCGAATCGCCTTCAATTGATCTCTACGAATAGCCATCAAATTGACCTCTGAAAATTGCCATATGCAAGTCGCAATAAATTTAATTGGTACTCTTTGCATATTAGCAATAAAAAATTTCAAGCACTGCCCTCAAAAAGGTTTCTGTTATAAATTGCTTACATCGAAGGTTCAAGATAAAATTTGAAAACAGCGACTGTTCTTCAAAGTTGGAATCATTAAAAGTTGGAATCCACGACAAAGGATATAACCGAAATTTTGAATCATTAAAAATCGGCATGGGCGACAAAGGAAATAACTGAGATCAAGCGGATAAATCTTTGAATAAATGGGCCCCAATTGCAGGCAATGTGTTAAAAACCCGTATGAACTGGCCGGTAATACCGGTACTACCGGCTATCAGACATGTCCCTGATACATTCAAGGCCGGTAAATATAGAAGACGGAGAACCGCCGATGAATGTGGTTTTACCGGTTCAAACTATTAAACCATTTATAAGAATCTTCAGACGTGATTTTGAAATTTAAAAAAAAAAAAAGATAATACGATATGAAGATCGACATTCCATATTCCCGGTTATTAACCTAGCGCCCAAGGGCGAAGGATAAGAGGCCCCCCCCCCCCCCCCCCCCCGAATTTTTCGCTGAGTAGTGTTATATATGTAGTTTTCGTATAGAAATTTGTGGGTATATACGTTTTCGCCCCCCGATTCTATAGAAATTTTTGGGTATATACGTTTTTGCCCCCCGGCCGAAAAATTCAAGCTTCGCCACTGCGCCTTCCATATTCCAGAAAGTTCCATCCCTCAATCGACCTTGGTAAGCATTTAATTTATAAGTTTCAACAAGTTCATGGTTGATGAATGTAAACTGTTTGCTTTAATACATGCATGAAACATTGATATATAACCTGTTCGTATGGACAAAGATGAGTGTAATAAGTTGATGATTGTAATCTGTGTTGATGAATGTAATCTTTTTGACTTAATGCATGTAGGAAACTTACTGGGTTAATGGATCATGTTCGATATTTCTTGATTAAATACGTATATTTACCATTTATAATACGTAGATTTAGTACGTATATTTAAATACATATATTCACCATTTATATCACCATAGTACCATACATTGATATTGTACATTTTGTATCTCGGTTTATAGTTATAAGGTTAAGTTATTCTACAAATTCAAATTCCAATTCTGTTGACATTTTAAACTTACAAGTGAATAAAGATGCTTTGCCAGAATCATTTAATTTAATGAATGAACAAGAGTTATTAGAATTCATTTTTAATACAGTTACAACAATAGAGTGATCAAGGAACTCTAAGCATAAACCGGTATAAGCATATATAAAAATCACTAAAGAAGACTTTAGATTCTCAGTTAAAAAGAAAGAATTTGAGTAGATACATAATACATATATGTGTATATCGTTCATTAATCACAAACTTTTTTATTATATATGCAGCTTCATTGAATCAAGAACAAGATCTTTCCTCAAGAAAATGATATTCGAATAAAAAATCTTAAGGAGAATAACAATATTCTTCGGTTGTTAAATTGTATGTTACGCAAAAACATATAAAACTTTAAATCCTATCTTACCTTAGCTTTTTCGCAAAATCTAATTTACTAAACCTATGAATTTCAAAACCTGTGACTTTTATAATCAACGTCCCGCCGCAACGCGCGGGATGGCGTTTAACTCGTTAGCATGATAATGTAACTGGTGAATAAATTTCTAGCAAGTGATAAGTAAGCTGGTCTGGTTTACTTTTTCAGTGGTTACCGTAAATAATCATATGCCTTCTCATTCCCGAGCACAACTTCAAGACCCGAAAGGCATAACATTTTAACAAATTCAAGATGCATAAGATCATCTATCTCAAAACCTCATATCGGAATGAAACAAATTTGTTCATTTCACTGAACTCGATGTTAGGATCGGAGCACACACACGAACACGAGTCACACGCACGCTCAGCTCACAAGAACACAAAGATTTATAGTGGTTCGGTCCGGCTCTGACCTACGTCCACTCTCGGTAACTAGGAGGTTTTTATTTCTTTCGTGATACCACGATTACAATACAGATGGATCTCTTATAAAGAGATTAGATAAGAATTTGTCAAACAAAGAAATTAATGCAGCAGAAGAAATGGATCAACACACTGTTGTCTTCACCCACTTCTTTTGACAGGCTGCAAACATGGTTGCAGGTTTCCCACATGTTTTCTACCGCTACTTTTGACAAACCACAAGAGTGGCTTCACACTCAACAATCTCCCACTTGAAGCCACGGAACAATCTTCACCTGTGCTTCAACTGTGCATCTGTATTCTGTAAGAAACTTTAGCTCATTCCTAGTTACCCGGCCTTCTCTTCAATTATACTGAAGGCCAGTTGAAGCTATGCAAAGCTTCAACTTCTCTAAGGTGACAACCTTAGTCAACATATCAGCTGGATTTTCAGTTCCTTTGATCTTCTCCAACTTCAGAGTGCCATCATTAATTCTTTCTCTGATGAAGTGATATCTCAGCTGTATGTGCTTTGTCTTCGAATGGAAGACAGGATTCTTTGCAAGATGAATTGCACTTTGATTGTCACAGAATAGTGCACAATCATCTTGTTCTTTTCCAAGTTCGTTGAGAAAGTTCTTCAACCATATAAGCTCTTTGCTTGCTTCAGCAACTGCCATATACTCCGCTTCTGTGGTTGATAGGGCAACACTTTTCTGAAGTTTGGACATCCAACTTACAGCAGTGCCTCCCACAGTAAAGACATACCCCGTGGTGCTTTTGAATGACTCTTTACACCCACCAAGGTCAGCATCTACAAAACCTTTCAGAATAACATTTTTCCCTTTAAAATTCAATGCCACTTTTGAAGTCCCCTTCAAATACCTTAGCAGCCATTTAACTGCTTCCCAATGTTCTCTCCCCGGATTGGACATAAACCGACTAACAACTCCTACTGCATGAGCTATATCTGGTCTCGTGCATACCATTGCATACATGAGGCTACCAACTGCAGATGCATACGGAACTTTAGCCATTTCTTCCTTGTCTTCATCTGATTTGGGTGACTGATCTTTAGAAAGCTTAAAGTGACTTCCCAAAGGTGTGCTTCTGATCTTGGCATCTTTAAGTTTGAATTTCTCTAACACTTTCTCAATGTATTTCTCTTGAGATAGTGTCAAAGAACCATCTTTGTTTCTGAAAATACTCATCCCGAGTATTTGGTTTGCAGCTCCTAAGTCTTTCATTTCGAATTCTTCAGACATTTGCCTCTTCAACTTCTTGATTTCTGACATGTCTGAACCGGCTATCAACATATCATCTACATAGAGTAGTAGAATGATGTAAGAACCCTTAAACTTCTTGATGTAACAACAATGGTCATTGTCACATCTCTTGTAACCAACTCTTCCCATGAAGTTATCAAACTTCAAGTACCATTGTCTGGGCGCTTGTTTCAGACCACACAAACTCTTCTTCAATTTACACACCAAGTTTTCTTTGCCTTTAACCCGAAAACCTTCTGGTTGCGTCATGTAGATGTCTTCTTCTAGGTCACCATGTAGAAAAGCTGTCTTGACATCTAGTTGCTCTAGATGCAAGCCCTCTGCTGCTACAATACTGAGAACAAGTCTGATGGTAGTCATCTTCACCACTGGAGAGAATATTTCATTGAAATCAATTCCCTCTTTCTGTTGAAATCCCTTGACTACTAATCTTGCTTTGTACCGCTTGGCACCGTCATGTTCATCCTTGACCCTGAAAACCCATTTGTTCTGAAGAGCCTTCTTCCCAGGTGGAAGCTTTATCAAGTGCCAGGTCTTGTTCTTCTCAAGCGACTTCATTTCATCTTTCATTGCAAGCTCCCACTGCAATGAATCTTTCAACCCCATAGCTTCAGAGTAACACTGGGGTTCACCATTTTCTGTCAAAAGTATGTAGTTGACTGATGGTGAGTACCTGTTTGGCGGTCTAGTGGCTCTAGACGACCTTCTTGGTTGAACTTGAGGTGTTTCTGGGGAGTTTGGAGTTGAAGGAGCAGCTTCTTCTTCCTCCGAATCATTACTAGAATCGTCCCCTAAGCTCCCACTGTCGCTTGACTCATCCCCATTTTCTGGAATGTCGACTGAAGCTTCTTTTCTTTTTTCACCACTTTCAAATTCAACATATTCTTTCTGAACTTCTGGTCCTTTGGTGTTTCTGTCTTTGTACAATTCGTTTTCATTGAAGACGACATTCTTGCTTCTGATTACTTTTCTGCCTTCATTATCCCAAAGCCTGTAACCCATTTCTTCTGACCCATAACCAATGAATGTGCACTTCTTGGACTTTGAGTCTAGCTTATCCCTGTCACCAACTTCTAACAAATCGTAAGCACTACAACCAAAGACTCTTAAGTGTTCGAGACTTACCTCATTTCCTTGCCACATTTCTTCTGGCAATTTGAAATCCAAGGGAACAGATGGTGAACGGTTAATCAAGTAGGCTGCAGTGTTAACTGCATCGGCCCAGAATGTCTTGGGCATTCCGGCATTCAACCTCATGCTTCTAGCCCTCTCATTTAGAGTTCTATTCATTCTCTCAGCTACACCATTCTGCTGAGGAGTTCCAGGAACCGTCTTGATCATCTTTATCCCTTCCTTAGCACAATAGTCAGTGAACTGCTTGCTTATGTATTCACCACCATTGTCCGACTTTAAGCACTTTACCTTCAAATTAGTTTCATTTTCAACAGCAGATTTCCATATCTTAAAAGCATCAAATACACCAGATTTATGTTTAAGAAAATATACCCATACCTTGCGTGTTGAATCATCGATAAAGGTAACATAGTATCTCGAGCCTCCTAGAGATATAACTGAAGTTGGTCCATATACATCCGAGTGAACAAGCTCCAACTTCTGAGCTTTCGGTGTCCTTCCTGTCTTCACAAAAGTAACCCTCTTTTGTTTTCCAAGAACACAAGGTTCACAAAATTCAGTTTCCACTTTCTTCAAGTCTGGAAACTTTCCTTTCTGAGCCAACATCTTCAATCCCTTCTCGCTCATGTGCCCGAGTCGGTTGTGCCATAAATTTGATGGACTCGGACCGGTGGTCATTGCATGAACACCTTCAGCAGAAACTTCTGCCATGTATAGAGTGCCTTTCTTCTTTCCTTTGGCAATCACTAAATTGCCTTTGATCACTTTCCATTGTCCACCCCCAAAGTGAACATTAAACCCTTCATCATCCAATTTACCAACTGAAATCAACTTTCTTCTCAAGTTAGGAATAACCCTGACATTTTTCAATGTCCATATAGTTCCTAATGAGGTCTTCAAGTCTACATCTCCAATACCTGTAATATCAAGCATTTGATCATCTGCTAAACGAACTTTACCAAAGTTACCTGTTCGTAGATTCTTGACCATATCTGGGCATGAGATAGCATGGAAAGAAGCACCCGAATCCATAATCCAAGATTCAACTGAATCTTCAACAGAACAGATGAGAGCATCACCTAATTCTTCCGAGGATACACTGTTTACTTCTTTCTTTGCAGCTGGTTTTGTACATTGGCTTCTAAAGTGACCTTTTTCTTTGCAGTTCCAACATTCAATGTCTTTTCTGTTCTTTGACTGTCCCCTTCTTCTAGACTTTGACCTTCCTCGATTATGCCCTCTGTCATTCCTTCTTCCTCTATTTTCTGTGTGCAACAGAGAACTAGAACTGGAAGATTCTCCATTACTTCTCCTTCTAATGTCTTCATTCAAAATCAAGTCACGAATGCTATCAAACGTTAGCTTAGTAGTACCAGATGCGCTGCTAACGGCTGTGACTGTGCCTGACCAACTGTCGGGCAAAGATGATAAAAGGAGCAAAGCTTGTACTTCATCTTCAAACTTTATTTCAACGGAGGCTAAACGAGAGATAATCGAATTGAACTCGTTTATGTGAGCGGCAACCGGCATGCCTTCCTTCATCTTGGTGTTAACCAATTGACGGATGAGAAACACCTTGTTTGAAGCAGATGGTTTCTCGTACATGTTGGACAAAGCTTTTAATACACCGTATGTAGTTGTTTCATTGACAACGTTATACGCAACGCTCTTTGCCAAAGAAAGCCTAACCACACCCAAAGCTTGTCTATCCAACAACTTCCATTCTTCATCGTACATGTCATCTGGTTGTTCGCCCAACATAGGCAAATGCAAACTTTTCTGATACAACAAGTCTTCAATTTGCATTTTCCAAAACCCATAATCACTACCATCAAACTTATCAATCTTAATTTTACCATCCTCTGCCATTTTAACGGATAAATTACCAATTTACTACTAACCAACAGGTTCGTACTGCAAATGGCAATTATACGAGCGGAAGTAATGAAATAGAAACACACTTTTCTATTTCGCGTGTTAAACGGCATTTGACAAAAAAAAACTTGATTCAAAAAAATGTGAGGGGCTGGTTTTATCAAACTTAATAACTTATGGACTTAAAGAAAAGAAATTCTTTTTCTTTCTCTTAAAGTCAACAAGCCTACGTTCTCCCCCAAAAAAAGAAATCAACTTTTTGTCTTCAAAGAAAGTGTTCTCTTCCCCAAAAAAAGAATTCTGCACTTTCTCCACAAAAAAGATCAAATCGATCTGGTCTTGTCTTCTGGCGATGGCGACTAGAACGCGAGCAATGGTTGTGGACCGATTGCTAGGTTGGCGGTGACGAGCAGGGGGCAACGGCGGCGGCGGCGGTTTGAACAGTCGGAGATGGCGGTGGCGGGATGAACTCCAGCAGCGATAGTGACGGAGACTGTCACTGGTTCTGATTTGCAACTCTAATCGGAACCCTAGTCTCACAGGTCAGTACTTCCTCCACCCTTTCTGTTCGTGTGTCAATCGAGAGCCAACGGCTCTGATACCAGTTATTAGGATCGGAGCACACACACGAACACGAGTCACACGCACGCTCAGCTCACAAGAACACAAAGATTTATAGTGGTTCGGTCCGGCTCTGACCTACGTCCACTCTCGGTAACTAGGAGGTTTTTATTTCTTTCGTGATACCACGATTACAATACAGATGGATCTCTTATAAAGAGATTAGATAAGAATTTGTCAAACAAAGAAATTAATGCAGCAGAAGAAATGGATCAACACACTGTTGTCTTCACCCACTTCTTTTGACAGGCTGCAAACATGGTTGCAGGTTTCCCACATGTTTTCTACCGCTACTTTTGACAAACCACAAGAGTGGCTTCACACTCAACACTCGACACTAAAAAAACAAAATCACGAACGGCATGACTAATTGAACTTCAACGTCTGACGATGATTTCTACCATAGGTGATGCGCACGGAGAGCAAAAAAGAATTTCGGAAATCTGTGGTTCTTCATCTTTATCAAAATTATAATACGGGGATACCGTCACCTTCTTTAGCACAGGTGACTTGGCTAATATAAGCCTCACAAAATCCAACTCATTCTCTGCGTCGCTAAAATTTCGAATCTCAAATTCTTTCAAATGCTCCAACATAATCAAGTGTAAAAGAGCCCAAATCATCTTCGTCAAGCCAGTCTCCGTTATACATCTACATGATGTAGTATCTTGGGTGACTGTATGTTGAGATAAGAATCAAAACAAATAGAAGACAACATAGATCTTTGTTATTTACCACTAGCTTAAGTTTCTCTAGCTTTGGGGAGCTTCTAATCAGAAGAGCAAGAAAAGGTAACGCATATATGTGCATAAAGCATAAACTATCCACACACAAGTATTTCAAGTGGACTAATGCTGTTGGGAGCTCTTTCGGAAGTCTCTTTGGAGCAAAACACTTGAACCATAGCCAAATCAAAGATTAGTGATAACTATTAAGCAGACCGAAGTCAAATCATGTATTTACCATGTAGATAAAATTACCTCAACGATGAAAAGCACAACATTAAGATACTCAATCAATGGTAAACACTTAAATAGATCAACAATGGTGGTATCTCCACTCCTAAAGATGACCGAACACTCACAATCCTGCAAAAATTACAATATTTAGACAAGTTATTGAAGACCATGGGTCCATGGGAACTAAATTTTGGTTATTATGAACTTACAAGAGTCAATCTCTTAAGTAATGGACAGCTGGATAAAAGACGTAGAAGCGTTTTCACATCTGTCCATACACTTCCCAAATGTAAGGTTGTAAGGCAACCGAATTCATTGAATGAACGTTCTTGGTAAAGAGCACAACCATGGAGATACAAACTCGTTAAATGCTGTAAAGAGAAGAGAGAAATGGGTAACCTATGCCCCTCATCAATTCCCGCATCAAGGTCAAGTTTTAATATCTTGAGAGTATTTTTCTTCGACAAATGATGTAATATATGGTCAATCTCAACACACGAGCCATCTACTTCCATATCAAGGGTAAACTCATGTATTGGACCCTCGTGCATAAGCAGAACTTGGTATATAGCATAGAGAAGTTTACACCTCTTGGCCATATCTTTCCTTTCACTTGGTTTGTTAAGATATTGCTCCACAGCAGACAGCACAGGCCCATCAGTCCATTCTTGAAACCGATTCTCAATAAACACAAGTTTAGGGATTTTGGTCCAATGATACCTCCATTCCTTAGAGAGGATACTTGTCCTTGCTGCCTCTTGAATCGGTAGTAGACATAAGATGGCTTCTATTATGCCCGAAGGAAGCTTGCTGATTACATCCACCTTCGGATACCCCATTAGCAGCAAGATTAGCTACTTTGAAAACCTGTTTAGTCTACAAACAAATGAATAAAACAGATATGAAGAAAACCATATTCAAATCCAGTAATCAACGAAACTTAACAGCACACGTTTGTTTGAAGTATTGACACAGAATTAATTACCCAAATCCAGTAATGAACAACGGCTTATTGTGTTTATGAGAAGTATTCGAAATGAATAGAAAATACCTTATGTTATTTGATAAGCAAATCGGCGACCACCAGCGACATCGACGAGGAGAGGTAGGGGTTAGGGTTCAAGCACAAGCGGTTCCTATAATTTATTTATGTCGATTCTTTTTCTAGTTTGTTGAGGGGACTCTATTTTAGTGTTTTTTTTTTTAAATGGGTAATTAGTTAATTACCCGAAAAATAATAAAAAGGTTGATATGTGAGAGAGCGAGATTATACGTTAAACAAAGAAATAAAAAAGACTTAGGTGTGTGAATGCGGTTGTGTCATCAAACATAAAAAACTAATCATACGGTCATCCACGGATAGACGAGAGGGGATGGGTTTTTGGAGGAACTTTATGTCGGCTGCCCTTTGACCATCCATTGCCAATTGGATATCTTGTTCCTTTAGCGAGAGAATTCGAGCAAGTTTCTCGTCTAATTTGGAGAAGCCACTTGATCCACCCACAATATTTGTTGTCGTTGTAGAAGTGAATTTGCCTTTTCTTGCTCTTGCAGCATCTACTTTGCTTTTGTCTTTATCTGGTGGGCGTTACAATTCTTGTGGTTCCTCAAACTTTAGCTCGTTGTTGGAGTCGTTTAGGTCTAAATAAGAATGAGCATCTGATCCGCCAGCAGACGAGCTTGGCTAAGGCGTGCCTGAAGTAGTCTTGGAATGCTTTGATGATTGGCCATTTGGAGAATATATAAGCACATCCAATGGCAAATGGACAACCGTATGTTGCTCTAAACTCATCATGGGCGGCCGACATGGCGTATGTGTCTCTTGAACTACTCGTTCTGTTTCGATTGTTTATATGGCGGTTCACAACATTGTTGAAGTAGTTGCATTTCGTCCTCATTGATGACCACTTGCCTGAGAACGAATCGTTTGTACGGTACGGTTCGTGCTTCATATCATCAATATTTTTTCGCGAATCCGCCCATGCACGATATACACAACGGGTATTGAGCTAGGTATGAGACACAATTTTATAATCAGGTATGTGTATTTTACTATTTTGTCATTAATAGTGGTTCTGATGATGGTCAAATGTACGAAAATACAGTGAATAAATATTAAACGTGTCAAAGTATACCAATCTAAATTGAAACGGGTAAACCGTGTTAAGTTATAGTGATTAATGCTAATCGGGTAAAAAATTAGACAACTAAAATGAAACATGAAACGCTTATTGCCAAGTATGTGTTATATTGAGTTCGAAGTTTACTTTAGAATTGATAATATGAGTCATGATAACAATTACAAGAAAATTAGGTAACAGAAACAGAACCACACAAAACAATATCATCAAAATTATGCCAGGACGTTGATGTGCTACAATTTAAGATCAGCCCTACAATTGTTGTATGGTGACTGCAATTTGTGAACACAAACAAAATATTGCGGTAGTTTTAATGGTTCGTTATTGCTATTCCTACATGTTGATTGGATCAATAGCCGAATTGGAAGAAACATAACCTGAAGGAGCAACCATCTGTTTTTACTTCTCAGATTATAAATCAAGCAAGATTTAAAGATATACTAGGAGCATTTTTCAATTAGATGATAACTAGGGTCATGGTTACCCGCGCGTTGCGCAGGGACGCGGTTGGAATTCAGAACGTATTGCACACTATGACAACAGATAAATAAATTTGTAAAATTAGTTAAAATTATATATTAATGGGTTATGCTATTTGCGCCGTAATTTGGCTCTGAACATCAAAATAATAAAAATAATAACGAGGTAAAATGATATAGTAAATAACAAAGGTAAAATCAAGGTAAACGAAAAAGAAAACGATAGAAACTTTGTCGGTTTTGGTGCGCTCGTTATAGCAAATAAAAAAAAGTTAAAGATTATGTTCAAAAGAGTATCGGCGTGTTCGTTAAAAAATATTAAACTAAAAAATCATTTGCCACACTCGTTATAGCAAATAAAAAAAATTAAAAAATATGTCTAAAACACTATTAACGTGTTCGTTAAAAAAACTGTTTAGGGGTAGAAAAGTAATTTGGTTAAAGTAAAAGAAAAAAAAAACAGTTAAACTATATGGGTTGTAAATGAAAAAGTTTACACTAAATGACGAAATAGAATAAAAGACAAAAGAAATTAATGAACTTGTAAAACATGCATTAGATATTGTACAACACTATTTATCTTCTCTTCTTTAATATTATATATAACTAGTATTACACCCCCCCTGTTGCGGTGGGCGCGTAAAACCGTGACAAATAGCACCAAGGTCACAACACCGCCAACGGCCACCAACACTGAAGTCGCGACGTGTTAATGCAGAGAAATTAGACGGAAACATAAAACATAGAAAATAATAATTAAGTTGATTTAGGACCCGTGCGTCACGATGAACCTATCAAACGGGAAAAATTAGACGGCCATAAAAACGTTGAACCACACATGCACGTTGCGTAATGTTAACTCGCAACATTTAGAACGAAGCGTAAAACAAAATGTAAAAACGTCGAACCACACATGAACGTTGCATTGTGTTAAATTGCAAAATTTAGAACAAAACGTAAAACGGAATTTTTGCGAAATATGAAGAGTATGGGGTATCAAAGTTGAAAGTAAAAAAGTTATCAGGTTAAATTGACAAAAATAGAAAGCTTTGGGGTTAAAAATAAAAAAACCAAAATAGTTTTAGATTAAAATTGCAATTATATCAATTTTTTTTAAAACCTCCCTAAGCAAAGGGTACAACTACTCTATGCATCACAATATTATTAATTTATAATGGGTAAATAAGAAAAGTTACCATAAAGTCTGATGGAAGCAAAACTAAAGCTAAAAAAAAGAACAGTACAAAACTTATAAAACTAGGATTTTAAAAAAGTAAAGTGTGGAGGAATGACCCGACCCTAGTGTGAGGATTGAAAATAGTTACTACCATGCCCCCTCTTTCGAACAGAAAACTAAAGTTCAATACTCTTTTGGACCCAATGCCCAAAATGAACCAGTCCGAAACAGTTTGAAATCGAACCAAATTACATATTCGGCACCCGAATATGAATTGTGCTTTTCTACTTTTTATTTTTTATGCATATCTAACTCACCTTTAAAAGTGTGCATTTATGTTGATGTAGTAATTTATTTAAGTTTGATTACCACACATTGCAAAGTAAGATGAAATAAAAAAAAAATGAAGCTCACATTTATAAAGAAAACAAACTGGCAAACTGTATTTATGAAGGTCATATGAGCTTTAACAAACTGACAAATTGTATTTTTGTTTGTATTAAACATATCCGGATTGACACTGATTATAAAATATAATTTGCTTTCTAAAACCACACGAAAATTAATTATATAACCTTACAAAAAGTAACTTGGGTTACCACTGGATTATATAACCGTCGTGTCCACACAAACACGCCGTTTAAGTCACAACCTTTTGAATAAATACGATCACATCATGCCATCAACAACTTCCGGTGAACATCATATGCCAATCAACACAGTTCATATTGATACGAAGTAAGCAATGGCAAGCGCACATCTCTTCGATCAGGAGGGACGACACCAAAATATAAGCCAGAAGAAAGCATGTTGTTAATGGAAGAAACCCCACAAAACAAGAAACCCTAGACGGTGTTGAAGATTCTAATTGGCACAGAACCGGCAGAGAAACAGTTATTGCATGAAGATTCAAAATTGCTTCAATCGTTATGTTAGGTGATATAAAACCCTCTCTCAATTCACAGTTTCCACCATTGTTATCGCTTAACAGAAACGGTTTCTTCCTTTCCTCTTTATTGGGTATCTAGAATTTGAGAATTGTAATTGTTATACATCACAACTATCATATGTCAAATTCTAGATGTTGTATCTTTTTTTCTTACATCGTATTGTCTTTTAACTTTATAGGTTTTCATATAATCATAGATATAGGCTAATCAAATTATCGCCCCATTTCTCAAAGGTCCATTAGAAAAGTAGATTTTTGACAATTTTTACCTATAGTTAAAAGAATTATTAACGATGCATGGATGGATCTTCTCAACATTTGTTTCCCTTTCCACATATTAATGATGCCTGAATAGAATTATCAAAAGATCACCATAATGCTTGGATCAAAGATATTGTTGTCTTTACAAGAGAAAATGTGATTGGTGTTCTATTTTGTGCTGATGAATAGGATTATGGTTGACCCACCATTTGTAGGAAATAGGGAAATCATATTGACGACTTTTGGCAAAAGAATAATTCTTTGTAAGGCTGAAAGGTGTGAGGTCATGGTTGGAACATGATTCGCCATGTAGGAAAGGCTACACCACCCCCACTCAATGATTCATGGTGGTTGGAGTGGATTGAACCACGATTACCACAAGCCATCTTTTGAGACAAAGACATATTAAAAAATAAAGGGATAGTGGTTTGGGTCATGACCACACCCTTAGGGTAGTGGTTTTGGATGGGGGATTAGAGGTGGGTGACATGCATGGCGCCTATGTGGGGGGTCATGAGGTTCGTGACCACACCCTTTAGCCTAAGCGTACTGAGTTCAGTTTTGGAATTTTTTTCTCATCTGATGGCGCATAAAACTTTGATTTATGCATGCAGTGTTCGTAAGACATTGATGTTTCATATGTAATAATAATCCATACATTGGTATTCTCTTTAATTTATGTATGAATGGTTTATGAAATTTTGACATTTTGTCTAATTTTTATATGTATAATTCCTGAAATTTTATTGGAAATTGATTGTTGGAGCTATGTGAATGGACTGGACTGATCACAATAACAGGAAGAGTATGTGTTACAGTAATGATTGGACAACCTTTAAAACATTTTGAAAGAATCCAATTTTGTTGATGGTTGTAAAGGTATATGATTTAACTTATGATTTTTTGTTTAACAACATCTAGGCTTCAATATGTACAGCCATAACACATCCAGAACAAGTTAAAAAGTTCCATGACATAAAATACGATCCCACTTTCGCAGTGTGTAATCATCTGATCTTAAATAAGAAACAAAGAAAAGAAAGTAGCCCCAAAATAATATAACTCCTCCAACTGTGTGTGTGGTTGGTGCAAACAAAGTGTGGGCAAAATGGAATGATAATCAGTAAATGCCAAAATGGTCTGCTTCTGTCTCTGGTTTCTTTTGGTTTCTTTTGGAATGATAATCAGTAAATGCCAAAATGGTCTGGTTTCTGTCTCTGGGCAAAAGTCAACACCCTTTCACAAGTCTTATAAGTTCTACTTATGGATTGTAAATCTAATCATTTGCTAAATTTTTAGTTCATAAAAGCAATTTACAAAAGAGCTGAAATTTTAGTTTTATATTCTTTCGAAGAGATCTGAAGTTCCAAACCTGCATTTTAGTCGTAAGTAGTTGGAGATCTTTCGAAGAGACCTGAAGTCCCAGATTGCTTTGTATGCCGAATTATTTAAATTTAAAAGTATTCGAAACATGTTGTAATGGGGTGAAGAAGTCTTTCAAGTCCTATGTTGTTTGCAGTTCTTTTGGTAGTGTGCAGATAATCATAATCATAATCATGGTCAAGGTACGCTTTCTTCTTAGCCCATGGTTGGCAAGGAGTTAGAGGTGGCCCGTTCTTCTCCGTACTTATGTGTAAATACTTTTAATTGTGTGGAAGAGGTTCAAAATCATCAAACCAGTATTTGCAAAGTTTCAACCGGAGGCGGAGCTACTTACGCTGCATTGATTATAGATCGTTTGGAATTAGTTGGTGCTACTGTGGGGTTGATGTTTGTTGACCACCTTATTATGTTTGTGTCCAAAAAAAAATCCCAACATGTAACACATTTGAGACCCCCCCCCCCATTTGCCGCTGTAACACACAGGTAATATCCCAACTCTGTTTTTGTATACCCTGTTTTCGTAAAGGATGAGCCACGAAACTGAAATTGTTATTTTATTTGAAATTAGTTTAAACATATTTCTATTACTATTTTATAACCCAATTTGTGTTCATAATACATGTTTGTTTACACTAAAAATATCAACCAAGTTGCTTCGTTTTCTGGGTTCTGCTCCCTTGACCCCTTAGAATTTATCATGTCCCCTTTACCTTTTAACATTTTTCCTGCAATAAATCATTTGACCCGTGTCAAATTTATTGGATGAAACTACCAATGTGATCTTCAGATTGATAATGGTTTTTATTATGTTACTTTTTGATGGTAGGTACACAAAGATAATTATAATTTTTTCTTTGAAACCTATTTTGTACCAAAACTTTACATAATTTTCAAGATATAACATTTTTTTATTAAAAATAAAAATAATTTGAAGTTATTAAGATGTTGATGTCGGTTTATTTTAACCAACTTTTTGTTCTTTAGCACTACTAAGAAGTTTTGTTAAAGATAATTAACTACTATATGCTGACGAAATTTTTGAGCATTGGCATACTAATGATCTAGAGCAAAAATTGCTTTGGATTGAGCTCAGGGATTTTATCAGAATGGGCTTTCGGGTGGTGTGTTTCCTTTAGAGTAGTGGCGGACCAGGTCACCAGCGCCGCCTATCTTTGTAGGCATGGGTGACATTTTGTCATTTAGTTTACTCGGGTGATCGGGCTTTTGTTGGTTGTTCAAAAAACATTTTACTACTTTAGTTTTTAAAGACTTTCATATTCAACATCTCGCTGCAACGCGCGGGTAGCGTTAACTTGTTAAGTACAAATAGAATGTGATGCCTGCACAGGTAATAAACCCGAAGCCTTTTTAAATGCTTGAAACCTTATCCATCATGAACATTAGCTGCAAACAACAATTTTAGCTTATAGTTGACTTCTAATTACATAACTATGTAAATTAGAGGTGAGTTGGGCAGTGGTGCATAACGCTTTTGGGTGGGTTCACCCAAAACGCTTGTCCAAAATTAACAGCCATTCCAACGATAGTTAGGTGGTAAAGGTTCTTGCCTCTTGGAGAAAAGACCAGGGTTCAAATCCTGGCATGGGATGTAATTTAGTATTTATTGGTGTAGTTTAGGAGTAGGAGTAATGTAATATTTGCCATAAAAAAAAAAAAAAAAAAAAAAAAAAACTAACTAACAAACTTGTATTTAAAGTTACTTAGTAATATAAGTTCCATATTTATAAGAAAAGACAGAGAACAGTACAAAAATAAGAAAACTAAGGTATAAAAAGTAGATTCATCATCCATCAGTGAATGACAGAATAAGAATGATTAAGTAAAAGTAGTGATTCTGTGTAGGAGGTCATCATGAAGGCCGACCCATAAATCCCAAGACCGTTGATGCGTTTCGAGCAGGGTTCATAAACTTTTAGTTCACAATCAAATCCACGCGTCTTCGAATGATCGATTATCGGTTGGCCATTCTTCCTAAATCCAATCATACTATCAACATCAACATCAACATCGGTAAGAGTGAATAGTTTTGTAAAAGAGGGCTGTGAAACACCATTTTTCAACATCATCCATACGTTACAATCACAAAATCCATCCGGTGTTAGCACAATAAGAGACTCGTTGATCTTAGATATATTGTACATACAAATATTTCTAGGGCGTCCTACTAAGTAATAAGGAACGGCTATGTTTATGTTTACTACTTCTCCAAATTCTTCACTTGCCAAATCAAACGAACACAACCTAAGTTTATATGTAATATCATCATAAGCAAGCCAATAAATAACCCCATCTATAACCACCTGTGTATTCCGAAAGTGCAATGATTTAAACGGCGTATTCATTAGTACACTTCTCCAAGCCCCAGAGCTTAATGTGAAAACCTTCGCCTTAGCTTTACGTGTAATTTTCACGATCTTAGGGTCACTAGTCTTAGGACACACCCCAAAACCAATAACATCATCCCTTTGATGATCCGGTATAGATATACAAACAGATTTCCTAATTAACGGATTCCAAAGAACAATCAGTTTCTTTCTCTTCACTCGATCCCGAGACCATCCGTGCAAACATACCAATCCGTGAGAGCAATCAAGCATGAATGGATGCGCATGAAGTTTAACAGTTGGAGGAACAACAGGGGAAAACTTGTGGTGGGGGAAGTTATCATCATCAACAATTGAAACATATTTTTCCTCATGCAAACATTTGTCATCAGAAAAAAATCTGAACCCAGAAGCTCTTGTTATGTACCTTACTAGTAGATGTTTCGGCTGAGTCTGATTGAGGGTGTGATGAGTGATGAATTCAGAGCTATCGATCAGTGACTTCCATTGCTTTGAAACTGATCTGAACCGAATCAAAGATTTGACAGGAAGAACCCTTCTGATGATTTCTGCTTGGAGTTCGAACGGAATGTTGTCCGACATTTTTGGACTGGATTTTGATGTTTAGGGTTTCAACAACATTCTGGAAGCTTTGAAGGGAAGAATTGAAATATGAGTTTAGGGTTGTTGGGCTTCATTTAAAACGGGCCTTGGATCATGGATGAGTCCAGATTAGAAGTGCACATTTCGGTTCATTAATTTTAGTAACAGGTTTAGGTTTACACGGTTATTTTCTGATTTGTGCTTTAACGGGTTATTGCTTTAACTTGTTATTTTTTATTAACTAACAGGTTATTTTCAAGTTTTTATCATTTTTTTTTGTTTTTTCCTGGTTACGGTTAACCGATACATCGTTTAAAAACCGGTTATTTCTAAAGCAATCCCTAACAGGTTACCAATCTACGGTTAAAAATAACTACCAATCGGTTATTCTTCGAGTGGTTATTAACTGGTTACGGTTATTTTGTGCACATCTAGTCCAAATATGATCTAGGTAGGGTCCACTCGAGTTTGCTTAAAGTTTGTTTAAGATTAGACTTGTTTATTATGAAATTATATAAATGTGTCAATATGTCAGTCAACATTTGACAAATTCACTCCTTAAGGAAGAATACACAAAAGAACTAGAAGATACATTTTATGTGTTGAGATTTAACATTTCTACATACCATAAGACTCAAGCACAATATATTCAAGATAACAAAGCTACTATTATTTTGGCATAATGAAATGGGATTAATATTTTACGCATTATAACTTAGCATAAATGGTAAAAAGTCTATGTATCTAATCTGTGTGTACTTATATTTTTGTCAATAATGTGAGCATATCAACCGCTAAAACCACAAAGGAAGCATTACAAATTGCATTTCAAGACTGATTTTGCATTGTCGATAAGCGAAGTTGGGGCTTGGGCTCGTTTACTAAACGAGCTTGTTTTAAGTTCGGGCACGAGCTCGTTTAAGCTCGGCTCGTTTCGAGTTGAGCTCGAGTACCTCGGCTGGTTTGCACCCCTATAATAAACCAGCCAACATAAGCAACCTATAGTCTTATACCATCATCTTGGTGGTGTTGTATAAAAAACCCACTTAATAAGGAGCATTTAAATGGACTGCTGAGCTTTAAATGTGTTAGGTGTGAACCTCCCTTCAAGACCTACTGAGCTTTGATACACACCCATTTTTTTTACTTTTATTTTTATTCAAGACTCATCTTGCGACCCATCCTTTAAGCCCAGCAAATGAGAATCCATTTATAGAGATGATTTTATAGGATTGTGTCCATACTTTCGACCCCTACTCATGTCAAACTACATGTTTTCGCTAAAGATTAAAATCCCACCAAACATGCCACTCTAAAGTATAAATGTGACATTTTCACCCTATGTTTTAGCCATATGGGCGGGCATGATTTTATCTCCACCACAATCTTCTCAAGTGACATATTCTACCCATTGAACTGCTTAACATATCCGGCCTCCACAAAGCCGCCATAAAAATCACCCGAATGGTTTTGCTAAGCACCTTCATATTCGTTTATGACCTTCCCATTTTTGTTTCAAAATTTCTTCCAATAGTTATATGACTAGAAAAGAATCATCAATAAATGACATAAACAAAGACTAAATAGCCAAAAGTTCATCAAACAATAATGAAAGAATACGAATATTTATATTCACTCAACTATTGTCATTGGAACCATGAAAATAATTCACATCATTTGTATCCCTTGGTTATCAAATTAACATGAACGGTTCACAAAAACAAACCAGAAAACACAGATCCAACTAAACAAAAACAGAAGCTCATTAGAACGTAGGTTTACATAGAACTAACCTTCAAGCAATTTGCACACAACCAAGACATGAAACACAATTATTCATGATGCAAAATCAATTCATTACAACAACCAGATGAGATGAGGTGATTTGAAATCGAATTGTTTCAGACAAATAACCCATGTCAAATTATAACACAAATTAACCCAAAAGTTTGTCTTTGGGTTATATTTGCAACCTCTAGTAATGGGTGTACCTGATACCTGCGGGTATACACGATACAGGGTATTAAGCTAGGTATGAGACCCAGTTTTAAAATCAAGTATGGGTATTTTGTCATCAATGGTGGTTCTTATGATGGTCAAATGTGCCAAAATAAGGTAAATATATATTAAATGGGTCAAAATATATCAATCTAAATTAAAACGGGTAAAACATGTCAGATTATAGTAAATAAATGTTAAACGGGTCAAAAATTCGACAGGTATGTGTTATATTGAGTTCGAAGTTGACTTCAGAATTGATGATGATACGAGTCATGCGAACAATTACAAGAATACTAGCTAACAGAACCACACAAAACAATGATCAGCCCTGCAATTGTTGTATGGTGACTGCAGTTTGAGAACACAGATAACCTGAAGGAGCCACCATCTGTTTTTGCTTATGAGATTATAAGGATTTAAACATATACTAGGAGCATGTTTTCAGTTAGATGATAATAAGAAAAGTTACCATTAAGTCTGATGGAAGCTAAACTAAAAGCTATAAAAACCAAAATAGAACAGTACCATAAAAAGAAAACTAGGATTTAAAAGTAGATTCCTCATCTATGAGTGAATAATAGAATCAGAATGATTAAGCAAAAGTAGTGATTCTGTGTAGGAGGTCATCATGAAGGCCGACCCATAAATCCCAAGACCTGCGTTCCGAGCAGAGTTCATAAACCTCTAGTTCACCATCATATCCACCCGTCTTCGTCCGATCCATTATCGGTTGGCCATTCTTCCTAAATCCAATCATACTATTAACCTCAACGTCATTAACAGTGAATAGTTTTGTAAAGGAGGGTTTTGAAACACCATTTTTCAACATCATCCATACGTCACAAAATGGTTGCGGTGTTAAATTAGTAATGACACAGTGATGACTAAGCACAACAAGAGAATCGTTGATCTTAGATATACCGTACAGCCTTCCAGAGCGTCCTGCTAAGTTATAAGGAAAGTCTACTGCTTCTCCAAATTCTTCACTTGCCAAATCAAATGAATAAAACCTATGTTTATATGTAATTTTCTCAGAAGTAAGCCAATGAATAACCCCATCTATAACCACCTGTGAATTCCAGAAACGCAATGATTTAAACGGCATATCCATCGGTACATTTCTCCAAGCCCCAGAGCTTAATGTGAAAACCTCAGCCGTGGCCTCGGCCTCGCTGTCCACAAAACGTGAAATCTTGAGGATCTTAGGGTCGCTAGTTTTAGGACACACCCCAAAACCAATAACAATATCGGCTCGATCCGGTATCTCTATACCAACAGATTTCCCAATTAGTGGATTCCAAACAACAACCAGTTTCTTTCGTTTCACTCGATCTCGGGTATATCCAAGCAAACACACCAATCCGTGAGAGCAATCGAGCATAAACGGACGCCCAAGAAGTTTAACAGTTGGAGGAACAACAGGGGAAAACTTGTGATGGGGGAAGTTATCATCATCTACAATTGAAACATATTTGTCCTCGGGAAAACATGTATCCGTAGAAACAAATGTGTACCCAGTACCTCCTGTTATGTACCTTACCAGTAGATGTTGCGGCTGAGTCTTGTTGTTGAGGGTGTGATGAGTGATGAATTCAGAGCTATCGATCAGAGACTTCCATTGCTTTGAAATGGATCGGAACCGAATCAAAGATTTGACAGGAACAACCCTTTTGATGATCTCTGCTGGAGTTCGAACGGAATGTTGTCCGACATTTTTGGTGGACGGATTTTGATTTTAGGGTTTGGAAGGAAGGATTGAAGGGGGGTATGAGTTTTGGGCCGTTGGGCTTCGTACACTATGGGCCGTGGATGATGGGTTAGTCCAAATATGAGATTTGTCTTATCCAGCTATAGAGTAATGTTGTTTGAAATTTGTTTAAGGATAAGAAAAGAAAGTAAAAGTGAGAAAGGAAAGGACGAGAAAGAAAAATAAAAGATGACTTTCCCATTATTTCCTTCCAAATCGGAAGGAAAGAAAAATTAAAGAGTTTAGCCTAGTTTTCCTTTTATTTCCCATCTTTTCCTTCCTTAAATGAAACTCGGGAACATGACATGTTTTATTTTCCTTTCTCTTCCTTTTTTAAATGAAACTCTGGAACACAAAATATTTTTACTTTTTTTTTATTTCTTTTCCTTTCCTTCCATTAGTAAACTCTGGAACACAGTGTAAATCTTAAACCACTTGCCCCTCCTACCCTAACCCCCACTAATTCCGCTAAGTCACGTCATCCACTCCATCCATCAACGACCTTAAACTATCAAACTTTGTGACACCACTATCCTAAACTATCCTCTTCTTTTTTTCTTTAAGAAATAAACTAAGTTTCTACATACCATGAGACTCAACCACAGTAATATGAGTTGAACTGTTACTGAAGAATAATTAGCATGACGTGACAACGTAACTCTTGATTAGATTTCTAGCAAGTGATAAGTGAGCTGTGTGGGATTAATTTTCCAATGCTGATAGAAAACAATCATATGCAATCTCATTCCCAATCATGATCTTTCCCCTTGCACTAAGACACGACAAGCATAACATTTTAACAAATTTAAGTTGCAAAAGATCACACTTCTCAAAATCTTGTATCAGTTTGAAACAATGTTTTTCATTTCACTGATAAGTCGACAGAACCACCAAGTGTTACTACTAATGGATATTAACTAAAATATGAAAAACAAAAAAGAGTTAAAAAAGACAATGCAGAAGGGGAAAAAAGGAAGAGGGGAGCAGGAGGGGTAAATCCTCAAAAATCGGATGTGGGTGGGTTAACCTCTTGAATCAAATTCTGTATATCTACAAACATAAATTGGAAAAAAAGAAGTTGATGGTTTCCACGTTTAGTCCACGGGAGGCCGCCACCTGACGAGTACTGTAGACACTTATAAATGTATGTATCAGTAATTTTATGTATGTTATCTAGAACCAAATTTGCTATCCTTAGGAAAATGGACAGTAGGGTCAGGTGAGGTTACAGTTCATGACAGGCTCGGTTCAGAACGGATCGCTTTAAAACCTGGTCATTTTGGTACGAGTCAACTTTTGAACCAATAGGTTCAGGTAATAACGGATTTTAATTAAAAGAGATTCGAGTCAAAACAAACTATTGTAGAAAAAGTATCAGACGACTTTTGTAACCTTGAGAACGATTACTGGATCAGATGACTAAAACTATCAAAATATAATCAGAAATTTTTACAAAATCTATTCAACGTCTAAAAATTGTTATACAAATCATTCAGTTTCATTGTAACATGTTAACTCCATACAAAGTTTTGCAACAATTCTCTCTATCTTCTTTCGCCCACTCTCTTTATTCCACTGCACACATTGTACATATCTATGTGTTATGTGCTTAGCCCCACACACGAAAACTTCTAATTCATTTCACCATTTTGATTGGTTGAACCAAAAAACCTGGCAACTGTAAGCGGTGCGGTTGATGGCTCAATGGTGTATGTTGAGAACACTTGTGGCGAAACCAACCATGTGATTGGGCAACAGACGGTGATTTTGATTGAAGAAAAGATGCTCGAGGGTGGCAGAGCAAGATCTTCGCTAATATACCACAAACATATTGGATTTCATACGCCACTAATCCCTTATAAAATCGAAAGAAACTTTTGACCGAAGGAAATTCCATCATAATACTATACTGGCATATATTATCATATAACATGACCGACAAGAGGAGATACGTGAGTTTAAGTACCAAAACTAATTAGCGAGACAATGCAACTCATAAGTATCATTGACTAAACAATAATATATGCATTTTATCCTCAATGATCTTGCACTTTGCACTACTGCGCATGAAAAATAACATTTTAACAAATTTAAGTTGCAAAAGATCATAATTCTCAAAATCCCATATAAGGTAGCAACAAAATTTTTCATTTCACTAAACAGTAAAAAAACCACCAAGTAACTCAAATTAGTCGGTCTCAACTAACATTGAGTTTTACCACAAACGATGCGCGTGGGGAGCTTCTAACGATTTTTGAAATCTGCAATTTTTCATCCTCATCAATCTCATCCCATAGGAGTATTCTCACCTTCTTTAGTATAGGTGACTTAGCCAATATAAACTTTACAAAATCCAACTCATTATCTGCGTCGCCAAACTGTAGAATCTCCAATTCGGTAAGATGCTCCAACGTAATATCTGGATAATCTTTTCGTGGAAAGGAGCCCGTCTCAGATTCCTCAAACAAGTCATCATCGGGGAAAATCTACGTCAAATGCTTTGTGTGAGTGCAATTTGACATAAGAATCAAAACAAATAGAAATATAGAATACATAGATTCTTGTTGTTTACCTCTAGCTTAAGTTTCTCCAGGTTTGGGGAGCTTCTAATTAAAAGAACAAGAAAAGGCACCACATATTTGTGCCTAAACCACACCCATTCCATATGCAAGTATTTCAAGTGGACCATTGTCGTTGGAAGCTCTTTCGGAAGTGGAGGGAAACACTTGAACCACAGACAGAACAAAGATTAGTAATAACTAATAAGCAACAAAAAGTATGATTAAGCATATACCACGTGCATAGATTTACCAAAAAGATTAAACACGAAAGTGTAAGGCCTCCTAATCCAAGATCTCACTCAGCTAAAGCTACCAACAGGTGTGCGGAGTCCACCTCATGATCAACCACTGTAGATGAAACACAAGAATGCAAGGATTTGAGAGAGAAATCAAGAATACACTGAGTATTCTTGATGAAGATGAATGACGTCACTCACACAAAGCAGCCGCCAGACAAAAGACAATGATTCGGGTTAGGTGCACAGAAATTCACACAGAAATCGTTACCTTGTCTATTCCATTGTAACACCCCGTGTTTTCCAAATG
Organism: Helianthus annuus; assembly: GCF_002127325.2. Lineage (NCBI taxonomy): Eukaryota > Viridiplantae > Streptophyta > Magnoliopsida > Asterales > Asteraceae > Helianthus > Helianthus annuus. The sequence goes on from NC_035439.2 coordinate 3,489,827, forward strand.
TCAAAGTCAAAGTCAAATGCTGACTGTTATTGGAATTAAAGTTATTTTAATTTTTATTTTATTTTATTATGTGGAGTAAGTGTTGTATAATCAAACTAATCGATCGATAATCTAACCGCGAATCGACGATCGACTGTGAATAATAGGAAGTAACAATGCAATAAAGTTAATCAATCAGAAATCAAGCTAATCGAATCAATCATCGAACTCAAGTGTGGGAATTTTGGTACTTTTATACGTATGCGTGTGCCTTACGTGTTATTTGTGCATGTTATTTTACGTCGTTATGTGTGGTGAATCAATCAAATCAAATCGAAACTCGAAGGTTAATCAAACTCAATTGAAACCGAACCCGAATTGTGGTGTGAAGATGCTTATATGTTAGATATAGTGATTAGGACTAAAAGTAATTTGATTAGAAACTCTATCATACTCAAATCATCGTTCATCGAAGTCGAAATACCAAAAATCGTCACGAAACTCTCAAAAAGGAACATCCTGATCGAACAGGACCACCGATCGAACAGGCTAGCCGATCGAACATGCTGTTCGATCGAGCAGCCCATTCGGTCAGGAATCCTGGCCGATCGGTTGGGCCTTTCCTCTTTTGGAAGCCTATAAATAGGGCTGTCATTGTCATTCTTTCCACTTTTGGAAAGCTCTGACCGACCAGCCCCTTGTTCTTCACTATTTCTCCGATTTCTCTCCGATCCGGTAAGTTTTAACTCTAATTCTTGTACGATTTTGTTCATTTAATGATTCTACACCTTTCTATCTTTCAAAACTTGGATTTCAACCGTGAAGTCACCAAGATCTGAGTGTTCTTGGGTGATGTCATCATGGTGTTCTTCAAGAACACCAAGTTTTGACATCATTCCACCATGATTTGCTTAGATCTAACCGATTTCCACATAAATAATCTAAAATCTACCAAAGATCTTAACATTCCACGGTGGAAAAGAATTGAAAGACGGATTTTCATCTATCTTTCAACTCTTTTACACTCAAACCGGTGAAAACGGAGCTTGAACTAACTTACAAATCATTCTAAACAAACACACGATTCAAGATTCGGATTCTGCCCCGAGATTTACTGATTTCGGGTTAAACGTTAAACTAAGGTTCTGAACCGCTCACTGGCCGGACTTGGGTGATTCCTGCCCGGACCAGTGAACCAAGTAAGGGCTTATGTTTTGTGGTTCGACTCGTTATCAAACTATCTCAAAATCACCAGAATAACCAAGTGTTAGAAGATAGGCTAACCAGGTCAGAAGATGCTGGCCGAACGGTTAGGCTGTCCGATCGGACAGCCCACCCGAACGGACTACCCAGCCGATCGACCGAGCCAGCCGATCGGCTAACACATGGACCCACAATTTCACAAAGTGTGGCATTGACAAAGTGATGTTCGATCGAACCTACCACTCGATTTGTAACATTACTGCTCGAATCATGAGATACTATACTTCAACACTTAACCATTTTTCGAAACATTGGAATGTCACCCGATCGAGCATGCCACCCGATCGAGTGGCACATTGCCAGATTTAAACACTGAAGTTGCAGACCAATCGGTTGGGCTAACCGATCGAATAGTCCGTTCGATCGACCGACTTGAAAGGTAATGCTGCAAAAAAACTTTAAAAGTACAAACCATCATACACAAACACATCCCTTCCTAGAGGAAGAAACAATCCACTTGAAAGGACCAGCCGATCGAGTCTGCCGGCCGATCGAATGGGAATGTTCAAACGGACTTTCAAACCGGACGAACAACCCGTCTGATCAAACCAGCTGTCCGATCGATCGGCCCAATCGATCCATCATCACTTGTTTGCATTTCCGCGTTACTCATCGTTATACTATCGAACTATTCAGGCTAACTTCTCTCAGTGCTCCCTTCAATCCACACCAAATCACTGTGAGTATACTCGACCCCTTTTTGCTTTTAGCACTTTTGGGTGTTACATACGTTACCTATCGAAATCCCAATCAGTTACACTATACAAACTATTTGAACGCTAACCGACTGCATGTATTACGTGACTGAATGAACGCTTGTTTATTATGTTTACACATGGAATGCTGTCTACCTGCCTTAGCAACATAGTACTATAGTTTGGACTCAGAACCCGTTCACACGGGGGTTGTTAAGGACAAATTACTTGCATGGATTACGGTGGTATTCATGTATTGCGAACTGTCTCGGACAGTCAACCCGCAGTCGTTGGTATCGATGGTCCCATGTCGATAATTAACATGCTTCGTTTTCCTCTGTGTACGTGCTGGTTATGCGTAAACTATTCGAACTCTATATGCTATTATCAAACTTGTATGCTCACCTTTACATTTCATGTATTGACTTTATTTTAACGTATGTGACAGGTGCTTAAGTTGCTAGGATGCTTAGGCGCGTGGTGATGAAATCGAGGCTAGGGAGTCTAGAAATAATGAACCATTGTCTGTAATAATAATTGAATCTGAGTTGTCGGAACGGAATCATTTGCCTAGTTGCTTTCTATGATAACTTGTTATTTATTTGGGATACGGTATGGGACGTATCATTTAAACTGAATTTATATAATAGTTGTTGTGGAAACTTATGGACAATCTGTTTCGCTCAGTGCCGCGCCCCGATGATTCCGCCATCGGTTGGGGTGTGACAGATTGGTATCAGAGCCATAACTATAGGGAATTAGGTTAGACACGACCTAGTCCGGGTCGCTGTCTTAGAGACCTAGACTATAGCTAAGAACCAAGAGACCAAGTTTATGTGCTTATTCATTCTATTCTATCACTGCACCTGAACTCCAAACCAAAGTCTGCAATCTGGACAGGAATAGGTGTGAAAGCCGTAAACTCCTGCCTAAGTTGTCGGATTTTGTCGACTATTTATGTGTGTATTTCTATCAACAAACGGGGAGAATTATACCAAATCAGGGCTGAAACCCGTATTTTGATGCAAATTTTCCCCAAAATTTTCTTAAAACAAGGAAGAAATTGCTAAGCTAGGGGTGAAACCCTAACCTTGGCAGTTGTTCCGACCTCATTTCATCTCGCCAAGGCAATTGACGGACTCCAACGACCTGAACTCACGAGTATGACCTAGGGAACGCGTGCATAATGCCCGAGAACTGAGGCAGAAACACGACTTCTAGAGTCAAAAGTGACGACAAGTCCACTGTGAATAGTTAAATTATTTTGGTTAGTCAATGTCTAGTAGCCGCAGACAATCTACCTCTCGATTTTTTAAGTGTTGCCTTGCTGGTTTTATATGCTTTACCTGTTTACGTGTTTATATTTCCGCTGGTTATTCGATTTTGTTATCCATCCGCACGACTTGTATTGCTATCCTATTCCGATTCAATTTCCAGTTGACGCAATCTAGACGATATTAATATGCTATACTACGCTATACGACTAAGTTAGACGACACGATATGATGCTACTCGATATACTATACGAACGACACTCGACTTGGAAGGATAGGTTTCTGTTTTCTGACTACCTCTGTGCTAAAATGCGTATGTGTTAGGAATTTTGTGCCCTACCTGCTTATGTGCTTATGTGCTTCTGTGATTATGTGAATTCTGTGCATTCGGTGCTTTTGTGCCTAGGTGATATGTGTTACGTGATACGTGCTACGGCGTGATTCTAAGCTTTAGTGATCTAGACGTGTGAGGTGAGATTCGATTTCGTTGTGTTGAGCCCTGTGGCGATGTTTATTGCAGACCATGTCGTCATCATCTATGTCTCGCCAACGTCTTACCCGTCAAGAGAAGAGAGATCGACGTCTTGCTGCGATCATCTCCAAGACTGTAGCAAAGGCAGTAAGCGAGGTGTAGGAGAATGCAAGCAAATCATCCGAGGAATCTCGAGCTGACATGCCCAAAGATTCCAACAAGACTGCCTTTAGCTTTAAGCAATTCAAAGCGTGTGGGCCAAAGGAGTTCACCGGTGAGGATGGCCCCACAGCCATGTTTCATTGGTTTGATTCGGTGGAAGTCACCCTCCGACAAAGCGGATGCCCTGATCACCTCCGTACTCTCAACGCTACTGGTGTCTTCCAGTCTCGTGCTTTGGACTGGTGGACCGCAGAGAGGAACAAGCGTGGGAACGACGCAGCATACGAGCTGACGTGGGAGGAACTGAAAGCAATCATGATCGACGAGTTCTGTCCTCCCCACGAACGCCAAAAGCTGGAGGATGAATTCTGGGTTATCAAGCAGAAGGAAGGAGACAATGCTGGTCTTACCGCTCGTTTCAAGCAGTTGAGTATTATCTGTCCCGATCAGGTCAAGACTCCTGAGATGACCATCAAGAAATACATCCGTGCTCTTCCAGACTGTGTAGCAGATTTCGTTCACGCCTCCAAACCCGCAACAATCGAGGAAACCTACCTGCTCGCCGCTGAGATTAACGACAAGCGGGTGAAGGCTAGTTTCTGGGATAAGCAAGCCAAGTCTCTGCATCAAGTTACAACCGCATCAACCGACAACACCACTGCTCAAGCCTCCAAGTCTTCAAGAAGAAGAAAGAAGAACAAGAGTTGCGCTGCCGCAACCAATGCTGCTCCACTTCAGTCTGTACCAGCTCAACAGCAGCAACCACAGCGCGCAGCTCCAGTGATCAATGCGCCGCCAGCTAAGCGTGCATATACCGGCCCCCATCCACTCTGCCCAACGTGTTCTTATCACCATCCAGTGGGTGTGGCTTGCCGATTCTGTGCCCACTGCAACCTACACGGGCATTTCACTGCGAACTGTCGCTATGGTCCCCGTCAAACCCAAGCTCAAGCAACTGTCAGTCAGGCTCTACTCCCTGCCCCACAAGGTCAACCAGCAGCTCAAGCCCCAGCAGCCAATGTTCGGACCTGCTTTGCATGTGGTGACCCGAACCACTTTGCAAACCGGTGCCCGAACAGGGTAGTCAAGCAAGAGCCCCAACAACCCCAGCAACAACAACAGCAGCCTCAGCAACAACAACAGCAGCCTCAGCAACAACAACAGCAGCCTCAGCAACAACAGCAAGCAGCTCACGCCAGAACCTTCAACATCAATGCACGTCAGGCTCAGGCTGACAACAACGTGGTCAATGGTACGTTCCTTGTGAATGGTATATATGCATCATGTTTGTTTGATACTGGAGCCGATAACTGCTTTGTGTCGTTTGAATTCGAGAAGCTTCTTAGTCGTAAGCGCTCTTATCTTTCGGCGTCAATCGAAGTTGAAGTCGCTACTGGAAGAACCATCGCTGTAAATTCTGTGCTCCGTGATTGTACTCTTGAGCTCAATAATCATATCTTCCCTATCAACCTCATTCCGATGCAGCTCGGAAGTTTCGATGTCATGGTAGGCATGGACTTTCTTCGTGAAAATCATGCTGAAGTTGTGTGCTTCGATAAAATGATTCGATTTGTGTTAGCTAGTGGTGATATTCTATGTGTTTATGGTGAAACTGCAACGAAAGGTCTCAAGCTCATGTCGTGTCTTCAAGCCAGCAAGTATCTCCGCAAGGAATATCGAGCCTTCTTGGCCAACATTGTAGTAGCAGAGGAGGGAAGGAAAAAGAAAGTTGAAGTCAAAGACGTTCCAGTTGTCCGTGAGTTTCCTCAGGTGTTCCCTGATGATCTCCCTGGATTACCTCCAAGTTGTGATATCGACTTTCGAATCGACCTTATTCCTGGAGCTAACCCTGTTGCCAAAGCCCCTTACCGACTCGCTCCTTCCGAGATGCGAGAACTTTCGAACCAACTCCAGGAACTACTCGAAAAAGGCTTTATTCGCCCGAGCACTTCTCCTTGGGGCGCGCCAGTCCTTTTCGTTAAAAAGAAGGATGGGTCGTTCCGGATGTGCATCGATTATCGGGAGTTGAATAAGCTAACCATCAAGAACCGATACCCCTTACCCCGAATCGACGATTTGTTTGACCAGCTACAAGGTGCTCAGTGCTTCTCAAAGATCGATCTACGCTCAGGATATCATCAGTTGCGGATTCAAGAGGAAGACATACCTAAAACCGCTTTTCGAACCCGCTATGGCCATTACGAATTCGTTGTTATGCCTTTTGGTTTGACAAACGCACCCGCGGTTTTCATGGATCTGATGAATCGCGTGTGTAAGCCCTTCCTAGACCGTTTTGTCATCGTGTTTATCGACGATGTCTTGATCTATTCCAAGTCGAGGGCCGAACATGCGCAACATCTACGTTTGGTTCTCGAGTTACTTCAGGGGAATCAACTCTACGCCAAGTTCTCCAAGTGTGAAATTCTGGTTGGAGGAGGTTCAATTTCTGGGTCACATCGTGAATAGTCAAGGTATACACGTTGATCCCGCGAAGATTGAAGCAGTTAAAGGTTGGATTACGCCCAAGAATCCGTCAGAAGTTCGCTCTTTTCTCGGATTAGCAGGTTATTACCGACGATTCATCGAAGGATTCTCTAAAATCGCTGTGCCGCTTACCACCCTTACTCACAAGGACAAGCCTTTTGTGTGGGGAACCGCGCAGGAGACTGCCTTCCAGACCCTCAAATATATGCTGTGCCATGCACCGATTCTTACACTGCCCGACGGAAGCAATGACTTCGTTGTCTATTGTGATGCTTCAAACCTTGGTCTTGGCTGTGTTCTCATGCAACGAGACAAGGTTATAGCCTACGCTTCTCGACAGCTCAAAATCCACGAGAAGAACTATACAACCCATGACCTCGAGCTAGACGCAGTTGTCTTTGCGTTAAAGATTTGGCGACACTACCTGTATGGTACAAGGTGTACGATCTTCACCGATCACAAGAGCTTGCAACATATCTTTAATCAGAGAGAACTCAACATGCGTCAACGCCGATGGGTAGAACTCCTCAACGATTACGGCTGTGAGATTCGTAATCACCCAGGCAAAGCGAATGTAGTTGCTGACGCACTCAGCAGAAAGAATTACGTGCTCAGTGTCCGAAACATCCAAGCACAGTATAACCTTGAAGCTCTCATCCGTGAAGCACAACATGCTTGCTTTAATGAGCGTACGTTGAAGAGAGAGAGAATCTATCACGATGGAGCTCATCTCATAAGCAAAGCCAATGGGATATTCTATTATCTGAACCGAATCTGGATCCCGAAACGGACCGATTTGCGAAAGATCATCATGAATGAAGCCCACAAATCCCGATACTCCATTCATCCCGGTGCAGACAAGATGTACCAGGATCTTCGCTACAAGTACTGGTGGCCTGGGATGAAACGAGATATCGCTCTATATGTTGGTAGCTGCTTAACCTGTGCAAGAGTTAAGGCTGAACATCAAAGACCTTCCGGCTTACTCGAACAACCGCCGATACCTGTATGGAAGTGGGAGAGTACAGCTATGGACTTCATAACTAAGCTTCCGACCACGCCATCAGGTCACGACAGTATTTGGGTTATAGTCGACCGTCTAACCAAGTCAGCCCACTTTCTGCCAATACGAGAAGATTATAAGGTGGCCAAACTAGCACAAATCTACACCGACGAGATCATTAAGAATCATGGTACGCCTCGAGACATCATCTCTGACCGTGATGCTCGGTTTACTTCGAGATTGTGGGAAACGTTTCAAGCAGCTCTTGGTACGACGCTGAATTTGAGTACCGCATTCCATCCACAAACCGACGGACAGACTGAAAGAACGATCCGTACTCTTGAAGACATGCTCCGTGCGTGTGTTATTGATTTTGGTGGTAGTTGGAGCAAACACCTGCCATTGGTCGAGTTCTCGTACAATAATAGCTACCATTCCAGCATTCAGATGGCACCCTTCGAAGCCTTGTATGGTAGGAGATGTCGTTCGCCTATTGTATGGCACGAGATCGGTCATTCCCAATTAACCGGTCCCGAGATTCTGCAGGAAACGACCGACAAGATCCACCAAATAAGGGAAAACTTGGTAAAGGCCCGGGAAAGACAAAAGAGTTACGCCGATAACCGACGCAAGCCCCTTGAATTTGAAGTTGGTGACTACGTACTCCTAAAGGTATCACCTTGGAAGGGTGTAGTCCGATTCGGCAAGAAAGGGAAACTCGCGCCGCGATATGTTGGACCTTTTAGGATTCTGGAAAGAATCGGAAAAGTCGCCTACAGACTCGATTTACCGGAGGAACTCAGCAATGTCCACCCGACTTTCCATGTATCAAACCTTCAGAAAGTGTTTAGCGGATCACGATGCAATCATACCGCTTGACGATCTTCAGGTCAACGAAACGTTACACTTCGTGGAAAAGCCTGTCGAGATCATGGATCGCCAGACCAAGCAACTCAGACGCTCTCGCATTCCGATCGTGAAAGTCCAATGGGAAGGCAAACGAGGCGTGGAGTTCACTTGGGAACTCGAAAGCGACATGAAGGCCAAGTACCCGCAGTTGTTCAAGTAGATCTGAAGCATCAAATTGGTAAAATCACACGGCGATGTACGGCTCTCAGCCTAATTTCGGGACGAAATTCCCTAAAGGAGGGGAGGCTGTAACACCCCGTGTTTTCCAAATGTCAAAGTCAAAGTCAAATGCTGACTGTTATTGGAATTAAAGTTATTTTAATTTTTATTTTATTTTATTATGTGGAGTAAGTGTTGTATAATCAAACTAATCGATCGATAATCTAACCGCGAATCGACGATCGACTGTGAATAATAGGAAATAACAATGCGATAAAGTTAATCAATCAGAAATCAAGCTAATCGAATCAATCATCGAACTCAAGTGTGGGAATTTTGGTACTTTTATACGTATGCGTGTGCCTTACGTGTTATTTGTGCATGTTATTTTACGTCGTTATGTGTGGTGAATCAATCAAATCAAATCGAAACTCGAAGGTTAATCAAACTCAATTGAAACCGAACCCGAATTGTGGTGTGAGGATGCTTATATGTTAGATATAGTGATTAGGACTAAAAGTAATTTGATTAGAAACTCTATCATACTCAAATCATTGTTCATCGAAGTCGAAATACCAAAAATCGTCACGAAACTCTCAAAAAGGAACATCCTGATCGAACAGGACCACCGATCGAACAGGCTAGCCGATCGAACATGTTGTTCGATCGAGCAGCCCATTCGGTCAGGAATCCTGGCCGATCGGTTGGGCCTTTCCTCTTTTGGAAGCCTATAAATAGGGCTGTCATTGTCATTCTTTCCACTTTTGGAAAGCTCTGACCGACCAGCCCCTTGTTCTTCACTATTTCTCCGATTTCTCTCCGATCTGGTAAGTTTTAACTCTAATTCTTGTACGATTTTGTTCATTTAATGATTCTACACCTTTCTATCTTTTAAAACTTGGATTTCAACCGTGAAGTCACCAAGATCCGAGTGTTCTTGGGTGATGTCATCATGGTGTTCTTCAAGAACACCAAGTTTTGACATCATTCCACCATGATTTGCTTAGATCTAACCGATTTCCACATAAATAATCTAAAATCTACCAAAGATCTTAACATTCCACGGTGGAAAAGAATTGAAAGACGGATTTTCATCTATCTTTCAACTCTTTTACACTCAAACCGGTGAAAACGGAGCTTGAACTAACTTACAAATCATTCTAAACAAACACACGGTTCAAGATTCGGATTCTGCCCTGAGATTTACTGATTTCGGGTTAAACGTTAAACTAAGGTTCTGAACCGCTCACTGACCGGACTTGGGTGATTCCTGCCCGGAAAAGTGAACCAAGTAAGGGCTTATGTTTTGTGGTTCGACTCGTTATCAAACTATCTCAAAATCACCAGAATAACCAAGTGTTAGAAGATAGGCTAACCAGGTCAGAAGATGCTGGCCGAACGGTTAGGCTGTCCGATCGGACAGCCCACCCGAACGGACTACCCAGCCGATCGACCAGGCCAGCCGATCGGCTAACACATGGACCCACAATTTCACAAAGTGTGGCATTGACAAAGTGATGTTCGATCAAACCTACCACTCGATTTGTAACATTACTGCTCGAATCATGAGATACTATACTTCAACACTTAACCATTTTTCGAAACATTGGAATGTCACCCGATCGAGTATGCCACCCGATCGAGTGGCACATTGCCAGATTTAAACACTGAAGTTGCAGACCAATCGGTTGGGCTAACCGATCGAACAGTCCGTTCGATCGACCGACTTGAAAGGTAATGCTGCAAAAAAACTTCAAAAGTACAAACCATCATACACAAACACATCCCTTCCTAGAGGAAGAGACAATCCACTTGAAAGGACCAGCCGATCGAGTCTGCCGGCCGATCGAATGGGAATGTTCAAACGGACTTTCAAACCGGACGAACAACCCGTCCGATCGAACCAGCTGTCCGATCGACCGGCCCAATCGATCCATCATCACTTGTTTGCATTTCCGCGTTACTCATCGTTATACTATCGAACTATTCAGGCTAACTTCTCTCAGTGCTCCCTTCAATCCACACCAAATCACTGTGAGTATACTCGACCCCTTTTTGCTTTTAGCACTTTTGGGTGTTACATACGTTACCTATCGAAATCCCAATCAGTTACACTATACAAACTATTTGAACGCTAACCGACTGCATGTATTACGTGACTGAATGAACGCTTGTTTATTATGTTTACACATGGAATGCTGTCTACCTGCCTTAGCAACATAGTACTATAGTTTGGACTCAGCACCCGTTCACACGGGGGTTGTTAAGGACAAATTACTTGCATGGATTACGGTGGTATTCATGTATTGCGAACTGTCTCGGACAGTCAACCCGCAGTCGTTGGTATCGATGGTCCCATGTCGATAATTAACATGCTTCGTTTTCCTCTGTGTACGTGCTGGTTATGCGTAAACTATTCGAACTCTATATGCTATTATCAAACTTGTATGCTCACCTTTACATTTCATGTATTGACTTTATTTTAACGTATGTGACAGGTGCTTAAGTTGCTAGGATGCTTAGGCGCGTGGTG